>NC_134407.1:175523432-176129682 GCF_038048845.1 Mixophyes fleayi | reverse complement strand
ATTCTGCATGAGCTGTAAGAAAATCTTCTTCTATGCCAACTGCTAAAGGGAGTTAAAAAGTAGATTCAAGGTAATGAAATATTGACAGCTCTATAGTGCAGATTATTCCTTTTTTTCCCATTGTGACAGCTGCTTGAGAGAGCATCAATACGGGAAGATTTTGCGCAGGCTATGTGTGACAGATGTGTTGTATATATGTGTATATATTATAAGTGGGCATAACCAGGCTTCACCTAAGGGTTTTACAAAGCTGTAAAGAAGCACATTACTTATGAATAGCAGAAAAAATGCCAGTTTCAACTATAACCCTAAATTTCATCAGCATTCATAACATATGTTATGTGTTCCGCTATTCACGTGTTTCTCTGGTAGTCATTAACATTTATTTCACTTTTGAAATATAAAGGACTAAAAGACCAGTGGCCTCTTCTACATATCAATGGTTTTTGCCATTTATGGCCAGGGAAGATTTATTGCACCATGCATGGTAGCTGTAAACGGGGCATTAAAACATAGTCACACTTGCTCTGTACAGCATATTGGAATGACAGCACATGAAAGGAGGGAGTCAGGCAGCGTAAGAGGTGAAGGGAGGCAGAAATTCACTACTATGCATTTTCATTTAAGCCACTACTCAGTGTTGTATTTGATGAAAGAACATTTTGGTTAGATAGATATTGTAACCCTAACAGATACTCAAATATCATTTTCGTAATCGGATACAAAATAAACGCAACATTTTTGTTAGATCAGGAAAGGCAATATCATTGTAGCAAGATGCGATTTACAATGTGGCAGGTTGGATACACTTAGGGGGGTATTCAATTGTTAGCGAGACGGGTGAAAATCCCGTGCTCGAAAAAATATTACCGTTAATACGGTAATTTGCACGTAAATACCGTTAATACGGTAATTTACTCGCTGGATTTCAGCTCGCAGCTCAGGGAGCTGCGAGCTGAAATTCAGCGAGTAATTACCGTATTAACGGTAATATTTTTAGAGCGCGGGATTTTCACCCGTCTCGCTAACAATTGAATACCCCCCTTAGAATAAGATAAAACAATCTGAAACAATAGCAGAACAATACTGTAATATGCTGTTAAATACTTCAGTGATAGAAATAGTTTGGTCCAAGTAATCCAGTGTTACTACACACTGATAATTGAGACTTAATGCAACTGTGGGAATATAATTTTAAAAATGTGGAGTTCAAACAAATGTAAAGTTGGGTCTTGGCATCAGCCCCCTGCAGTTTACTAGATCCCTTACAGTCTTATTGCGATAAAAACTCACTTCTGCTGCATTTGATGCTGAGGATGTGTTCAGCTGGGTACCAGGAGAGGACACTATGGAGAGACACTATGTTGCTACTTTTCAGCTGATAGTTAGGAGTCTATTTATGAAACTAAAAAGTGTGTTCAATCTTTTCAGGGATTAACTGCAAAATTCTTATTTACTATCACTGCATCGCTATATCTACTGCTTTGCGTGTCTTTTCGTTTTACTGAGCAGTCCCCATAACAGTGTATGGTCACTGCTCAGTAACGCTGTTTACTAAAGTTTGATAAAAAAATAATTATCCTTTTCAATTATGTTAATGTTAATGCTGAAGCTGGCGTACATTAACATAATTGAAACATTTCACTGAAGACAGCTCTGCTCCGAAGAGCAGAGCTGCACAGCGCATGTGTGAAGGGATCATATGATCCCTCCCTGTCACATGCTAATTTGTCTTTCTTTGTTTTACAATATGCTGGTCTGTGCGCATGCGCGAGTTTTGCGATCTGCGCACAACGTTTACAAAGAAGCCCGAAGAACATCACTGAAGGACCGCAAGAGAAGAAGTGTAAGGTAAGTGATACACTTCACAGGAACAGCCGTTTTTCGGAAAGGCTGTTCCTGTGTTGTTTTTTTCATAAATATGACAAATAGTTCAATCCTTATCAATGTGATAAGGATTGAAAACTATTTTTCAATTTATGCGGTTGTTGGTAAATGTGCCCCTTAATGACAGATGAATAGCACATATCTGGAGGTAATCCAGTGTAGTGTGTATGCATGAATCGGCGTGCTGATCGGGACTTCTTTTTTTTTTTGTCGTTAACTAAATTGGTTATATATTGTATTGTTAGAATTTTGTTGTAGTGTGTACCTAGCCTAACAAACAATGAAACAGAAAGAGAGAGGATGCTGCTAGAGCAAAAATCCAAAGGAGGTGACAGAAACAAAACTTAAGGTAAAAGAGCTTCTTATCTACAGTGGATTGGCCACATATGTATAAAAAAAAAAATATATATTATGCTAAATGACCCAAACTCCCAGCTAGGTTCTGTGCAGGCAGACAAATAAAGCAGATGTTTGTGGAGCATATAGCAAGGACGGGAAGATGTAGTGTGACTGCTGAAGACAGTCATAGATAATAAATAAATTGTAAAAGGGGGGCGATAAGAGATAGGGATAACTACTAAATTAAGGGATATAATACAAGGCCACTTAGTTAAACATTAGTCTGATTAGCTGAGATAGGGCATTCCATGGTATATGTGCAGCACAGGAGAAGTATTGGAGACAGGAATGGGAGCTGGTGATAGGGAGATAAAGAGAGATTAGAGAGGAGACATATGAAGGTATAACAATAGTAACATCACCAGCGGTTTCTCTGGCTGAACACAGCCCGCTAGGCTGGGGGTAGGGGCAGAGGCGGGTATCTCAGTATGACATGTTAACTACTATTAAATCATATTATACAGAATCTAACAGCGATGGTAAAAGCGATCAATCATCTGTAATTGCCACTCATTAAAGTCTCAACTATTTAAATAATGAAAAATAAATGTATACATTTGTCTTTAGATCTTATAGCTTTGTCAAACTGAGAAAACGTTACTGTAGTTGATTTAATTTCAAACCCCACTAGACCATTATTAATTGGAGTAGTCAAGACACTGGCTCACAGATGTACATAGACTACAGGGCAGTCTTCCTCCTGTCCTGGACTGGCAATTCTAGCCTTTGCCTAAAGTACCACTGTGCTAAAGAGTAAGACTGGCCTGGGCACTCAAACATTTGATAAGCTGGGCTGCTCAGCCTCGACAGCCCCGTCCTGCTGTTAATTTATAAGGCACTGGGCGTGAGTCATTAAGGAACGTATCTGCCGATTTTGTGCATATCGCCCGCAAAATCCCTCTGCGCATGCTCAGAGCCGAACGATATGTAACAGAACGCAGCCACGTCCAAGTCATCTTTGAGTGCAAATGACGCTTACTACAGCCTATGATTTTGGGGAGGGAAAGGGGTGAGGAACGGGTGAATGCCCAAAGGCAAAATACAATAAGGGCGTTCCTGTGCAGCCACATCCAAGTAAACTTGGGCACACACAGAAGTACTGAATACTAGTTATTTCAGTATCGTATGCATGCTATAACATGTGTTTGCAATCAGGAGGAACTGTAAAAATGTCTGTTATGTACAATAGACATTAAGTATACCTAGTAAATGTTTTTCAAGAAAACAAATATTTTTATATGTATAATTATAAATTACTATAATATTGACATGTAACTATAACTGAATATATTTTTTTTCTATGAGCTCTTTTGAGATTTTATACTCCACATAAGTATTGTACTTATACCTGCAGAGCCTGATCTAGTAGAGCAGAGTAAACCTACACCCGTAGTCATCACCACACGTATCATGCGATCCATTCCTTGTTCACTTCTGGAGTATACAGAGATGTACAGTTTAAAACAAATGCATGCTGCATGCCTTAATGACTCTGACTGCAACCTCAGAATGCGGTGCCCTCAGTATATTATTATTATTATTATCCTTTATTTGTTAGGCGCCACAAGAGTTCCGCAGCGCCGTACAATGCACAAACAATAGACAGTACAGGGTAAAATATTACTGAGTAGTAAACAAAAATACCAAAACTTCGGAAGCTCCAAGCAGGCTAATGCAGAAAAGACGGAGCAGAAGAGTAGGTAAGGACACAGGAGGGAAGAGGGCCCTGCTCAAATGAGCTTACATCCTAAGGGAGGGTGAACAAGACTCAGGTACAAAGGGGGCCAGATGATGTAAAGGAGAGAAGAGGGGACGGGAGCAGTATACTAATGTATAAAGGGCATAGGCCTAACCAAACATAACTCAAAGAAGAGAATTGGTAAATGGTTACACATAACTCAGAGCCTGGTATTGATCAAAAAATGGTCATATATTAATTTACACAATTAACTCTTAGCAGGAGAGAAAGCAGTGTGCACTGCCAATCTAAAAGTACCATATTCAAACACTGGGGCGTGTTTTGCCTACCATATAAGAACTGCAACAATGCCCCCAACAGACCAGCCCCTTTGTGCATACAGCTCTTTCCTTCGCACCTGGCACACTACCAGTGATTGCCCAACCATTAAAGCTACAGCCCGGTGTTTGGCCATACTCCCAGGGAGAGTCTGCATGCTCACTACTGGCTACTATTTATTGCTATGCCTTGTGCGCCACTTAACCCCACCACACAAGGTCCTCATGACCCCACTCATGAGGACCGAAGTCCCCGGTAATATCTCTCTTCTGGTGCTCTGCTGGACAAGGCATTGGCTGCTTGTAATGTGATCTCCATTCTCAAGATGCTGGGTGTTGCCGATAATCCTGTAATCTTATATTGGTGTGCTGGCGAGGTGAAGAGTGCTGCTTGTCCGTCCATGTCCATAAATCCATACCACGCTCAGTGTACCTCTGCTTTGTATTTCTGTTGTGGGAGCTGTGATTGTAGCTGCAAATGTGCCATCCCCTTTACAGCTGGAACCTGTGTCTAGAAGGTGAGACATACCATGGGGCCTGGTGGTCAGGGTACTGTGTAGCATTTGGGACATGTCTTCAACAGCCAATTAATTCTTCTTCTTTTTTTCTTGTATGTCACACACTATATTTCAGTAAACATTAATCTACATTTTTAATGTGCTTATCATATGCTGATCTTCCAATAAATAAAGACTTCAACAAAAAAAAAAACAGCCTAGCCCTCCCTTTCCCTAATTGGTCCCCCTACGCTACAAGGTAAGAAAGGGAGATAGGCTTACTTGCCCATTCCCCCCTTCCCACAACTGGCACATGGGCTGCCCAGTGGCCATCCTCCTTATCCCGCTCTGTCATCATTGCAACTTCTTTGCTTGATGGAGCCTTCTGTTACATCACTGGATTGAGCAAAGTTTTTCTGACTCTGGATGCATACTAAAAGTGACCTGCAGTGCTTTGTATGCTAGGGCAGACTCTTCACGATTACCCCAAGTGTTACTCCCATAATTACCCCATCCATCCTATCCCTATCCTGCCTCAGCAGCACTCTGTGGAATTCTATCCCTCTTGTATTTCTGTATATTTTTTATTTACAGAATTTATTAGAGGTGTGATGAATAAAAATATAATAGATATATACTGATTACATATTCCTTTTATATCTATAAATCAAAACTCATATAAATTAAAACTCAGTTGTAAATGTAACTATTCTTCCTAATACCAGAATGATTCTCACTCTCACTGTAGAACATTTAGAGAAATGTCAGCGGATGGTTTTGATCAGTCCATCAGTTCACCATAAGTTCCCATATGGCAGCCAGAGTGATGTGGCCAGTTCACAGTTCAGCGGCAGCTGGAAACCTAACTTTTGTTTCAGTGCCCCCCCCTCCTTTTTGGCAGAGAAGATTTAGGCTGATGGCTCTGCTCACATCTGTTTTAAACATTACAATCCTCATCCATCTTTTTTTCTTCTCCTCTTTAAAGATACCTTTTCACAGCAGGGAGCTACGGACAAACTTTAAAACTTTACTTTTGTGTTTAGTTTAAAAACCTGTGCAAAGAGGTACTGCAGATGCCACGCTGCTTGATTGCGCTTGATAATGGAAAGGGGGTGAGATTAAAAAAAAATGCAGAGTTTTCTACAATGGTGTATGCTTTCCCCCACAATTCCCCACCCCATCCCAAAATCTCCATCTGGTTCTAATAAAGTATTATTTGATGCCTTGTAGGAAGCCAAATGGGGGGAGGAGAGACGAGAGACAGAGAGCTTCCTGTAACAATTCAGCAGGGGGTGAAGCTGGCTCGCTGTACAGTATAGAGAGAAAAAAGTAGTGTCTACTCACTGCTGAGGTTTCTCCTATGACAGCCACAAGTATGTAGATAGGAATTAGTCCTCTGTAATGCAGTGTGATTCTTTTGCATGCCCATTGAACAGTAATTGCTGCCCTTCCAACATGACCAGGTTCATCCATAAAAAAGTCCTCTCTCCATTCTTCCTAACTTCCTACTTCAGCAACTGCATTGCAGTAATTGATGTAAAAGGAGTTTTATTCAATGAATTCAGCAAAGGTTAATGCAGTAGGAAAAAAAATATAGGAAAGCATTGCGTATGCCTGAAATGGGTCATGTTGAGGTCTGGAATCATTCAATAGAAAACGTAGGTGGTGTTTTAACTTCCGAGATTGGGGTTAAGCACTGGCACTACTGCAGTGTGTAGGTGGCTTATGGGAAATGCTTCAGGGCAGTATTAAAGTTCAGTCTGGCAGCAGTTTGGTGCTGAAATAACAAGAAGGAGCTTCAGGTCAGGGCTGATATTAAATGTTTTTTATGAGCAGGAAAAATGTGAGCCATTGATGCATCATGATTTTTTTTTATTTTTCAAAGTAAAACAATCCATATTTACCACTATCATCACTATATATCAATAAATTAAGAGGTGTAATCAAAACTAAAATAGAACTAAATAAAATATTAAAAATGACTGCATTTACAATGAATGATTAAAAGTAAAACACATTTTAGATGTATAAATCTTGGTTTCACCATGAGTACACATGCCCCCTTCTATGTAGCTTTACTTGTGCCTGCTGTTTTTTAGGCCTCATTAGGTTTAAATTATATGAGCCCTCAGATATGGAGCAATTTGAGCGTACAAACCACCAAACAGCCATAACAATTTGGCCACACTTGACATGTGGACTGAGCAGCCAGATCACATTACTCGTGCTCCTTCCTTGGACACACAATGACCCCCAGATGCCAATGGTTCACTAGCCAAGAGTCTAACGCAATAGAGCTAATTTCTTAACATTATATTTAAGTGCACTAAACCATAGCAACCAATCAGACACTTGTTTTTATTGTCGAACTTGCAAACATAAAAGAGACAAATTGGCTCGGTCTCCAATCTTTATTTCACTCTTTTTGACTGTGTGTGTATGGGCAGTGGGCATTGATTGGGACTGGCTGCTGGGCTCAACTGCATTGGACCTGCTAGATGTAAATAACAAACATTGTTTTGTATTTTTACTTGTTGTGGTTAATTCTGGCCCAAGATACAGCCTGATCAGAAGAAAGCCTGGGGTGCCTGATTGTTTGGGACAATAAAAGGACTGATACTGGCACCCCTACAATCAGGATTCTGTAATCCACAGCAGATGTTCCATTCTCTGTCTTGCACCGCCCCATATATGGGTGGGCTCTACTGGATGTTGTGGCTCTACCAGGCGTGCACATTATGTCATATGTGAGTACTTCGGCACATCACATGTTTGGCTGATAGAGCACATAATGTGATGAAGCATTGTAGTTCTCTGCCTGGAGAAAACATAGCCTTATATTCTAATTGGAAAAGGGTACAGCTGAAACCAGAGGAGCGACTGTAGCTCAGGGTGGAGAATGGGATTGTTGTGTGGGTAGTATAGGTAGGAGTAGGGTAAGCTCTAATAAAGATGTGAAGACATGGGTTTTTAGAGAGCATTTAAAGATTTGAAGGCTGTGGGAGAGTCTGATTGGGCGTGGTAGGGAAGTGGTGAGCAGTATGGGAAAAGTCTTGTAGGCAGAACTGAATTGAGAGGTGGTCATAGGTAGAGCAGAGGAAGATCTGAACTACCTCTAAATGTGAGATTACATTTGGGATGCATGAAGGGGTGGTGTTGAGGGCTTTCATCATCATCATCATCATTTATTTATATAGCGCCAACATATTCTGTAGCGCTTTACAATTGGGGACAAACATAGTAAACTAATAAACAAACTGGGTAATACAGACAAAGAGGTGAGAAGGCCCTGCTCGCAAGCTTACAATCTATGGGAGAATGGGTGTTTGACACATGAGGCTAAGACTAAGTCTACATTTTGCATTTCGGCCCAGCCAGGCTGTAAAGGTAAAAGTGACTAAAGGAAAAGGTGAGTAAAGTGAATTGGATTCTGGGGGATAGTGTGTAGGTGTAGGCAGGGCTGCCAAGAGGAATTCAGGGCCCCGGTACAACGACTTCATGGAGCCCCCCAAAAAAAAATCCGCCATGTTCATACGATTGAGGGCGTAGCTATGTACAATTGGGGGCGTAGCTAGCAGGTGAAACGCTACAAGAAAAAAAACCTGCATTGTTGTGTACACCATTAGCACAAGGGTGTAGTGACCGCTCGACTGATCGTGACATATGTCCCAGCACTCCTAACTTTCAGGACATCTAGCACCATAATGTAGTATATAAACAATGCAGTATGCACATAAAGAGTACACAGTCTTGGCCTGCCCCTTACATTGGGCAGAACAGTCACCAAAATGTCACGGTTGGCTTACAGGAAATTGATCCCTAGGCTCTGCTGAACATGGCTAAGCCCACCCACGGGCGCGGAGTCTAACAGACAGGTGGTTTTCACCAGGAACCCCTGCAAGGAGGTATGGTCTTAGCTGCACCAAGTCTGCAGGTCGCGGTCCTGTGAGTGTACAGCAGAACGATGTGGGGGAGCCAGGTGAAGTGGATGGAGATGATGGAGTCCACAGATGAGTGGTATAAATACAGGCACAACAATAATATAGGCTGATGGTCAGCAGCTAATGAGTCACTAGGAGAATAGGTGCTCTGTGGTATAGAACGAGAGGACAGAGACTGTCACTATGAAGTACTCTGGAGATGGTACTGGAAGTACTGGAGCAGCAATAGTTCAACACAGCCAGAGGCTGAAGGCTGACTGGAGTGGTGGAGGTAACTCGTAGTAACAGCTGATGAGTCCCAGATGAAATAACAGCCCTGAACGGTAAAGATGAGAGAACTGGAGCTGTCACAATAGAGTACACTGGAGATGGTAATAGAGGTACTGGAACAGCGATAGTTCAACACGGCTGTAGGCTGAGAGCAAACTGGAGCTGTGGAGGTAACTCGTATTAACAGCTACAGAGAGAGTAGCGTCTCTGAGCGGTAGCGATGAGAGAACTGAAGCTGTCACAATGAAGTACACTGGAGATGGTAATAGAGGTACTGGAGCAGCGATAGTTCAACACGGCCAGAGACTGAGAGCAGACTGAAGTAACGGAGGTAACCCGTGGTAACAGCTGATGAGTCACAGGTGTAGTAGCGGCTCTGAGTGGTAGCGATGAGAGAACTGAAGCTGTCACGATGGAGTACACTGGAGATGTTAATAGAGGTACTGGAGCAGCGATAGTTCAACACAACCAGAGACTGAGAGCAGACTGGAGTAGCGGAGGTAACTTGCGGTAACAGCTGATGAGTCACAGATGTAGTAGCGGCTCTGAGTGGTAGCGATGAGAGAACCAGAGCTGTCACAATGAAGTACACTGGAGATGGTAAGTGAGGTACTGGAACAGCGATGGTTTAGCACAGACCATGAACTGAGAGCAAACTGGAACACAGGCAAACCAAAAGGAGAACATAAACCAGAACCACAAGCTGCAGGAAGTGAGCTTGAAGAACAGGCATCAGACAGGTGAATCCAGGAGGTTTAAAAAGTGCTCCAGAAGTGCTTAGCCAATGAAAAAGAGGGAGGAGGTCCTGAAGTGCAATAGACTTGCACCTGCACAGATCTGAATATAGCTGAATGAATGAACTGGAGAATGTCTGACACTGGGACATGGCAGTTTCCAGATGAATGGACTGCAGGTAATGAGACAAGTACAATCTGTGGGACCGGAGCGTTACACAAAAATTGGGATTGTCGAAATAGAATAACATTTCACAGACTGTCCTGCTCTCTGCTACCTGTTTTTGTCACTTTTACCACCTGTTGCTGCTGGTTTCTTTAGTTGCGTCTGGATCCCGGAATGTTGGGGGCCCTATTTGGAAAAAAAATGGGTACATTTAGAAAATTCAAACCAGCCCCGGCGCAGTGGCGGATCCAGGGGGGGGGCGATTGGGGCATTCGCCCCTCCCCTAGCAGCAAAAAGCTAGGTCCCAGCCGCCGAGCAAAACGGGAGGGGCGGGGCGAAGCGCGAGCGGGGGGCGGGGCTAAATGTGGGCCAGCCAATCAGTGTGGTCCCAGCCCGCGCTCAAAACGGGAGGGGGCGGGGCCAATCGCGGGCAAAAGGCGGGGTTTAACGTGGGCCAGCCAATCAGAGTAAAGGAGGGAGTGATTATGCAAAATCGCCCCCTAAACATAAAGTCTAGGTCCGCCCCTGACCCGGCGTTAAATCGATAACCACCATGAGTAATAATTAGGCCTTCCTCCAGCCCCAACATTAAAATAATAGCATTCCCATTTAATAAATAAACATTTTTCCCTCCCTGCAACCAGCCCCAGCAATAAATTAATAGTATTTACATTTCATAAATATACCTATTTCCCGCAACTATTATTGTGCCCCTTCATCACAACAATGCGGTGCCCCCTTATGATCACACTGCGCCCTCCATTCTGCTTCTCCCCTTTTCATCTGGCCCCCTTCATCACTCTGTTCAATGCTGCTCCCCTTCTCCTTCATCACTGTGCCATGCTGCTCCATCCCTCTCCTTCATCACTGTGCCATGCTGCTCCACCCCTCCTTCATCACTGTGCCATGCTGTTCCCCCACTCTCCTCCATCACTGTGCCATGCTGCCCCAACCCTCTCCTTCATCACTGTGTCATTCTGCTCCCCCCCACCCCTCCTTCATCACTCGGTGCCTTTTTCTCTCACCCACACCCCCCCCCCCCCCTCGGTGCCTTTATATTCCCCCGCTCACCTTCATCATTCAGTGCCTTTTTCTCTCCCCCCTTCTTCATTACTCTGTCCCTTTCTGTTTTCCTCCCTTTGCCTTTCTGCCGGCTTCTTTACTGTCTATTCTTCTCTCTTCTTCTGTCTTCTGTCCTGGCCCTCTCTGCGGCGCTCCTGAATGTCGGGCGTGGTGTGATGACGTCACGCCCGACATTCAGTGCGAACGGAGCAGAGAGGGAGGAAGAGGGACGCCAGCGTCACGATCACATGATGTGAGTATTTGGGTTTATATTTTTTTTTTTTTTTTTTTTTTAAATACCCTGCTCCCCCCACCAACCAAAGGGGTGGAGCCAAGCCGCTCCACAGCCCCCCCACCCCGCTAAAAAATAATAAAATTTTTAAAAAAGTAAAATATAAAACAAGTTAATAAAAAAAGGAAAATAAAAGGTCCAGGCCCGGGTAATTAGTACCCGCCTCTACCTCCTCGGCGGCCCTAGGTGTAGGGACACCTAAACAGTAGTCAAGGCTCCCCCATTCCAAAAACTGGCAGAAATACAGCCGCTGGACCACGAGCCACCAGCTTAAAAAAAAATGCACCCCCCTGCTCTCTAGTCAGTTAACCCTAATGTTGCCAGCCGAGTACTGGTACTAGCAAAATCAGAGGGACAAAAAGCATAGGGTCCCCCCACTTTGCTAGAACCAGTACTATGTTGTGCAAGCCGGGGCAGGGGGCACTAGAGCAGAGGAACCGGCAGTGTTGGGTCACCCTGCCATAATGCTAGCCAGCCCCAGAATGGTCAGTACAGGGCTGGATTCCCTAGAGAGATCTGGTCCGCAGAAAAAATGCGGGTCCCCTCCCTAGAGGTACCCAGCCCTGTGCTGAAAGCACTAGGGCTCTTCGCACACCCCTGGGCAGTGTGGGGTAATAAAAGTGTTAAATTTGAGAAAGACACAATTTTCAGTTGGTGCAGTATAGGTCCCAGTAAGTCCAGGTTGCCATTAACAGTCTGGGCATGCTGATGTTTGTAGCACTACAAGCACCAGCATACCCATGGCAGCCAGGGCATGCTGGCACTTTGGTAACCACAAGAGCTGTATTACAAGCCTGGGGCCGGTTGGCAACATGTCAGGAGGACCCTACGCTGCGGGTTCCCCTGCTATAGTGCCACCAGCCCCAGCTGGCACAGCCTATTGCTGGTTCTAGGAAAATTGGGGGGGACCCCACGCTTTTTGTCGTCGTCCCCCCCATTTTGCTGGTATTAGCACTAGCCTGGATGCACTAGGGTTACTCTGTTAGGGGAGCGTGCATACTTTTTTTTTTAAAGAAAACAACAAAATGTATTTTTATTGTCAGCATTTTGCGGGTCTGGTGACTGTATTGTCGTCGGTTTCGCCAGTTGCCAGCACACGTTTTTAGGTGTTTTGAGAGAGAGAAACGGAGAGTCGTTTCACTGTTTTAATTTTATTTAACACTGTTTTGTGCCACAGGCTTTGCTCATTTAATGTCGGCATTGTGATTGTCGGGATTGCCACTGTTGGCAATAACACCATTAGCATTTTCTCAGTGTAGGCCAAATGGAAAGGTCGACATTTACCCTGTCAGCATTTTCATATCTGTATTTCTTCCATCTGGATTTAGTACCCAACCCGTATATATAAACATCCACTTGTATTTTAATTCAAACGTAAATACGCTTAAGTTCTGTGCTTGGTATTTAAAAGTAAGTTGCGTGCAGGTTGTGTCCAAATATCAATCAGGCCCATTGAGATTTGGGTAGCATTTGGACATCCATGTGAAGATAGGAGAGACGGTTAGTTATACAAGATAATACAGAAGGGTAGATGTCAGCGGAGGAGAGGTAGATTTGAGTATTGTCAGCAGGGCCGCCTTCAGAAAAAATCGGGCCCAGTACGGGGCCCCCCCATGAGCAACACATACTTACCTGGGGCCCGCCGCTGGTCTCCGCTATTCTGTCTTCAGCCTGGCTGTCACCGTGACAGCCAGGCACCAGGATCCGATCGCAGGGGTGGAGGAATCAATCCGCCTACGATCATGTGATCTGTCACAGGCAGAGCACATGATCGCAGGGGGAATGAATCCTCCACCCCTGCGATCGGATCCTGGTGCCTGGCTGTCACGGTGACAGCCAGGCTGAAAACAGAATAGCGGAGACCAGCGGCGGGCCCCAGGTAAGTCTGTGCTAAGCTGTTGTACCGGGCCCCCTGGTGAGCCCGGGCCCGGTATAACAGTACCCCCCGTACCCCCCTGATGGCGGCCCTGATTGTCAGCGTAGAGGTGCTAAAGAATGAATAAATGCCCCAAAAAAAGAGTAGGTGTACAATGAGAAAAGCAGAGGGCCGAGTACAGAGCCTTGTGGGACCCAACAGATATAGGGAGTAGAGGGAAGCGAAGGGTGTGCATGAGAAGCAGGTGATCAAGCAGCAGAGAGGTCCAAGTGGATGAGTGAGAAGTGCCCCTTAGACTTTGCTGTAAGTAGATCAATCACTTTTGTGAATGTTGTCTCAGTGGAATGTTGCCTGATTACAGAGAGTGGAGAAAGAATTGAGAGGAGATAAAGTGAGATAGGCAATTGTTCACAAGTCTCCTAATTAGTTTGAAGGTAAAAGGGGGGGGGGTAGAGAGGCTGAGTCAGGAGATTCTCTCTTTGGTATTTTTGAGATTAGCGTGTTTTTAGCTGAGGATGGAAATGTGCCATTGGAGAGAGACAGGTTGAAGAGATGAGCTAGAGGTGGGCATGCAGTCTGGGAGAGGGAGCGGAGAAGTTGGGGGAGAATACGATCAAGGGGGCAGATCGTAGGGTGAGATGATAAGATGAGTGCAGTGACTTCATCCTCATTTATTGAAGAGAATTAACTCACGGTGGCTTAGTGAATGTAGGAGATGGTGGGTGGTGTGTGTGGGATTTGGTATAAGGAAATATATTGTTGAATGGTGTCGATTTATGTCATTTAAGTAAGTGGCATAATCATGGGCTGTAAGGGCAAAGGTGCAGTTGGGCAAAAGTGCAGTTGGGCAAAGGTGCAGTCGGGCAAAGCAGAGAACTAGAAGAGTGGGTGGATAGTAAATAAGTGAAGTTTGTTTGCTTGGCAAGTGAAATGACAGTGTTGTAAGAAGAAAGGATTAATTTATAGTGACAGAAGTCTGCTTTGAAGTGAGTTTGTCTCTAGTGGCGCTCAGCAGTTCAGTAGTTCTTTTGCAAGAGGCAGGTCTGTTTTGTGTGCCACAGTTGAGTTTTGGATTGTTGGAGACCATATGTGGTGGCTGGAGCTGCATTGTCTTGGGCTGAAGTCAGTGTTTATTGTAGGAAGAGGTAGCCTGATCATGGCAGGACAGTGTAGTCATAGGAAAAAGTAGTTGTTTTAGTGTAAATGAGAAGTGGACCAGGTCAAGTGTATCTAGGTGTCATTGTGTGCATGTGGATTTGGGTGCAAGGTGGGACAACATGAGCTAATGTGAGGCTGAAAAAAAGGAGGTTGTGGTCAGAGAACGGGAACCAATTTGTTGATTGTAGAGATGGAGCAGATAGGTCAATGCAGTATCTATCACAATCAGGGCCTGATTAAGGGAAGGGAGGCCCCTGGGCTAAGGATACTGTAAGGCCCCCCCCCATAAGCCCCCCTTCTCCCCGTGAAATTACCTCCTTCCGTTGTTCCACTCCCTGTAGCAATTACACGGTAAGTCCTACAGTGACAGCAGGCAGTTAACAGCATAACATTTGCTGTTAGCTGCCTACCATTTTCCTTGAACAGGTGACAGTATGAACAGGTGACAGTAAGAGACCCGATAAATGTCGGTGGGCCCCCCAGCTGCCCGATGCCCCTGGGCTGTAGCCCCTTTAGCCCTATTGTTAATCCGGCTCTGATCACAGTGGGTGGGCGATAAGGTCCACTGGAGAGACCAAAGGAGGAAGTTAGTGAAAGTAGTTTGTGGCAGAATGAGTGTGGGATTGTCAATGGCAATTTTGAAATCGCCTAGTATGAGAGTACTGAGGTCAAAGGATAGGAAATAAGTGACCCAGGCAGTAAAGTTGCCAAGGAATTGGACAAATGGAGTATAATTGACAGCATCATGAATTTGGAGAGAAAAGAAAAGAAAGATAGTGTGGACTTCAAACTAAGAGAAAGAGAGGGAAGGTTCTGAAGTTATGACTTGAAAGGTGCAGCTTAGAGAAACCAGAATGGCAAGGAGGTTGAGGGATTTTTAAATACATTGATTGTGGGTGGACTGAGCTCCCATTTTAAACTACGCAGGAAAAAATGGAGTTAGGAGGGAGGGTAGTAGAAATATGTGGATAAGGTTGAAATGATCGGAAGTATGATATATGTTATAAATACATAGGATGATATGTGCATTATTAAGCTCATTGTTATTGAAAGGTCCAACTTTTGGACAACACTCATTAATATATATCACCAATTGTAGTAGATAGTGTGTCCTCTCTACTTGTACAGCTTAAAGTCAAATTGGTTGCAAATTGTGTTGCTTAAGATCACAATGGCCTACCATTGCATTATGAATGGCTCCACAACCAGATTTGATCTGGCAGAAGATAAAATCAGTTAAACACATGACCACCATCTGTGTGCATGAAGAGGTCATGGCCAACCTAGAAGTAGTTGGAAGCAGCTGTACTGTATTTTGCAGTCCAGAAGATGTCCAGGTGCATGAATCTGTAATATGTGGTCAATTTCCTAGCAGTTATGGTGGCTCAGTGATTTAGCAAAACAACTAGATTACAATATATGTGGTCAACATAAACCATTTCAACAGCGTTTTAACAGTGCTCTACTCCTGATTTTAAAATTTCCAGTTGCAATATCCTGGGCTGAATTACCAATTCTACAAAAATCCACTAGTTAACAAATTAATTAAATAAAATTAAATTAATTTAAAAAATTGTGGGTGGGAAATAGTGGCAAAACATTGTTAATCAATTGTCATCTGAGCAGTTGTGTTTATATTCAGCTGGAACAAGTGCAGAAGTATTATTGGTTATACTAAAGTGCCCATCTTTGGCCACTTACAAAGTGTTTACAAAAACAGTAGATTATTATCACTGTAAGCATGCCATTTACTCAGGAGCCCTTAAGGCAGATATCAAGAGGTGAGAATTTCTTAAATATGTATAAAGATGACCTATTGGGAAGAAACAGACTCATGTCCGAAATGCAAAAGAGAACCTGCCTCTTTTTCTTACAAAAGTTTGGAGTGAGATAGTCTACATTAACTCGGTTTTAGGTCTTTCACTATTACAATTTTGATAGCTGAGCCCCAGATCTACCACCCAAAAATTCTAAAGATGTCAGGCCACTTTTAACAGTAGTACTAACACCAGCAATCTTATACAATTGGGCCATTTCTACACCCCTTTTTATAACGGAATTAAAAGTTGAATACTGGAAATTCTCTATTTTGACAGACAGGTAAATCTCCTAGATATTGAGAGAAGAGTCTATAAATTTTATGTCAAATGGGACCTATACATAGAAAGTCAAATGTTTGAACTCACAGATTGTTTTTTATATTGGCAAATTAGCAGCTCCTCCCTCTAGGGAAGATACTTAAGAGATTTAAAGAGCTTTATCTAATGAAATTATTGGTGCTATTATCAGTCACTTTGGCTAACTCCCCTCTTCACCTTCCTACTCATAGGCGCATCTCGTCTTCTATGGTAACTTGCGCTACTCTCATGAAGGGGCACATTTATCATTAATCGGCAAAAGTGAGAAATAGTTATCAATCCTTATCGCAAGGATAAGGATTGAACTATTTCTCACATTTATTAAAAAGGGAACACAGAAACAGCAGTTCCGAAAAACTGCTGTTTCTGTGATGGAAAAAATCACACTTACCCCCCTCTTCGGATGCGCTGTCTCGGGATCTCCTCTTCGTTCCTCTTCTTCCTTCAATTGCGCATGTGCAGTGTACATGCGCACAAAGTCCCCACTCTGTCTCTGCAACTATCGTTGCAGAGAGAGCGCGCTGAGTGACAGGGAGGGATCATGTGATCCCTCCACACATGCGCTGTCCAGCTCTGCTCTTCGGAGCAGAGCTGACAGCAGTGGATTTCTTCAATTCTCATAATGTACGCCAGCTTCAGCTGGCGTACATTATCAAGACAAGTTCCCGAAAAAAAAATTTTTTCGGGACTTGTTAGATTGCGGCCAGAGCAGTCACCATTCTGTTGAATGGTGACTGCTCGCAAAAACGATCAGGAGTGCAAAGCAGCAGATATCCATGATATCTGCTGCGATGCACCTTTAATAAATTTGCGGAGGGCACATTGGGACTTTAATTCCACGGTAAGTGCACAATAGTGCACTACCGTGATTTGTTAAATATGCCCCATAGTAAGTTAGGAATTGTAATGAGTGTTGAATCCACTTTGTGTCTAAAGCTCCTGCTTGAGACCTTGCAGTGCAGTTTTGGATGTATGCACTTGAAGCTCTCAATTCATCAACCTATATGCGTAATCTGAACTTTCACGTCTCGCTCTCTCGTTATGGATTTTTATCATTTGTTGTGCCTATGAATTTTGGTAATGTATTTTATTTTATGCAGTGCATATTTATGCTAATAGGAAAATTGTTACAAAAGCTAAACAGGTTATTCTTAAATTATGCCACGTTGCATATTAAATCAGGGATAAGAAAAGACTAGGGGTAAATGTATCAAGCGGAGAGTTGAAAAACTAATCAGATTCTAGCTATCATTTATTTAGTACATTCTACAAAATGATAGCTAGAATCTAATTGGTTGCTATAGGCAACATCTCCACTTTTCAAACCCGCTGGAAAACTCTCAGCTTGATACATTTACTCCTAGATGTCTAGGTTAAACAATTAGTGATAATGCTATCAATATTCTCATGTTTAGCCAACAAGGTTGTTAGACCTTGGATTAGACTAACAGGCACCTTCTCCGCATGGAGCCAACAGTTCCCCAATGGTTAGGTCAGGGATAAGTCTTAAATAATGCTCCACTATCATAACCTGGATGCTGCCCCTACTCCGCCCACCATTAGCGTGCTTGTGTATTGGTGACTAGGAACTGAGCTTCTGTCCCATGTGTATGCTGTAATTGTGAAGAATAATATCTGACCGGGGATTGTATATCCAGATGTCTGTGCTGTCATCTACAGAATAAATCGCCTAGGTGATGTATAAGAACCCACTAGGACGCACAGTCCTCACAACCTATCATCTTTAGGTAAAGCCAAAGTAATGCCGGCCACAAACAGCACAATTCTGCCGATCTGCAATGTGGCGCTCTGGTCGTACAGCCGTATATACCAGCATCAAAGGGGAGAAAACGGCTATTAAGGGAACTCCTCCCTAATTGTGTTTCAAAACTTTATCTCATATAAAACTGTGCTACCATCTATGTAAAATATAATACTAAAATGCCTTTACCCCTAGCCAGAGCTTCGATTTTGTAGTACATTTAAATGGCGGTGTATTTGGAATGTCTTCATTGATCCTCAACACCTCTGTCAAGGGGGAGGGAAGGGAATTGTTTGAAAAATCTTTTCCTTAGGTGGTAGTTCAGCTTTAAATGAGATAAAGAGATGAAGCGGGTGTGTTTAGGGAGAAATTTCCTAAACAGCATTTTCTCTCTGCAAAAGGACAACATTTTTAACTTTTTGCCCAACCTCTGAGGTGCTGATAGTCAGGAGTCATTCTATAAATTCAATGGGATGATTATCATTAGTATTATTATCTGTTTTTTAGATGGCACCACAGGGGTTCTGCAGCACGTACATAGGGGGTTAGTGTTAACAAGGAGCGCTATGCTCCATCTCCTACCTTAATGGTCTTATCCCTGGTGGTCTAGTGGTGACAGGAAGTAGGGCACAGTCTGGCCGTTCACATAGCGCTACTGCGAGCTGGCCGTTCACATAGCGCTACTGCGAGGCCCGGACCAGAAGTTCGACTTTTGCGCCGTTCTTTCTGAGGCCATTGAGGAGATAGGGCGTATCAGTAATACCTGCGTCTTTTCTGTGCCCTATATTGTATAAAAGTGACCTGAAGGTCTCTACAAATAACTATATATAAAATCCAGAACCTGTCTACAACAATATTATGCATGTATAGGCAGTGAGTCAAACGTTTGTAACCTACATATAATCCATATATAAGTCTGTTATACTGCCTGACTGAAATTAACAACTGTGTGTACCTGCATATACCATTTGCTGCAAGTTCTATAATAAAACCTTGGTTAAGTTTAACGCATGCGTGGCTTAACATCCATACCCAACACTGCTGCTGTCACCTTTTACAGACACCTGCAAAGGTTCCGCCAATAGTTAGCACATACAACAAAAGTACAAAAGTGACAAAAATTAATAAATACAAACAAATTTACATAATTAAAACACACAAAATTACATAATTGCATAAGGAAAACACTAGGAGCCTGATTTTAAAGGAACGCAAAATGTAATGTGCGTTTTAAAAAAAAAATGTACGTACATCGGGCATGCGGACGTCCATATTCAACAAAGAGTGGATGTAAAGGTACGTCTGTTGATGAATATGGACCGTAGCATGCTCTGCTCTGACAGACAATACTCTGAAGGATACGTCCAATACATATGTGGAATATAAAGTCACAAAAGAATACAGAGAAAAAAACAAACTATTCAATGACTGTCACCTGGCAATAACATAGTCATTAATGACAAAACATTAAAAGACAAAAAAAATAATAATAATAATTTATTAGGATGTAATTAATGTCTACTGTACATAAAATGCATTTTAACAGTTGCTCCTGATTGCAAACACATGTTCTAGCGTGCTTATGTGACCGTCATCACTATCACTCGCACTTGAATCGGACGCTGCTGAGTGTGCTCGTGGCTGGCACACCCCTACAGCACATTCATTCGCCCATTTTCCTACCCATTCCACCCATGCAATCATAGGCTGTATTAAGGGTCCTTTTCAGTCGAAGATGAATTGGACGTTGCTGCATTCACTGGAGTATAGTCCGGTTCTGGGCATGCGCGGTGCACTTTTACACAAAACACGGCACATACCGGCATTTACGTTCGTTAATGATTCAGGCTTACCTTCTAGGATGAATTTTGCACTTTCCAGTTGCATTCCGCCATCTTGGCCTGCAAATTCATTCGCTAAACCAGGGGCACTTGCGCAAAAGTAAATCATCATCATCATCATCATCATTTATTTATTTAGCGCCAACATATTCCGTAGCACTTTACAATTAGGGACAAACACAGTAAACTAATAAAACGGACAAAGAGGTGAGAAGGCCCTGCTTGCAAGCTTACAATCTATGGGACAATAAGAGTTTGACACACGAGGTTAATGAAAGTGATTATCTGTTTTCTATGTCTTCAGAGCAGATTTGCAATTTTTAGCAATGTTAGCAAATAAGCCTCTTTGAATGTAATTTAAAAGCACAGAATTACTTTTTTATTTAAATAACTTTCAAAGGTGCAGTGTAAGAGAATGCGCTTATTTTAAAAATGTTAGGTTCTGTATGTGTTTGTTCTGCTTTGCATACAATCAGTGGAGGGCAAGAAGGAGGACTTGCATTAACTTTGTCAAATAACTTTGTCTAATGCAAGAAAAAATAAAAAGGCAGATATAAAGCGGCAGATTCTTATCTTGATTCATAGTCATTTTCCAATGCACTCTTCACATCAGAAAGTATTTATCTGTGACATGCAGTCTAATGGCCTAGTTTATTAACATGATGCAAATGGTGTTGATATTTTGCAACCTAAAGTTATCCCCCTTCAACTGTCGATCTCTTTCCCTGGAACCATTCTGATTTCCACTGTGAAAGTGAGTAGAGCCTACCCATTAGATGGTGGAGCTAGTCTGGCATGTCAGGACCTTGTTTGGGTGGATATGACAAAAATTGTACCTTTCTTTTATTTGAATTCTTGTAAGATGTACCTAGCAACCAATCAGCTGTTAGCTTAGGTAGTAAAAAATAATTTCCAAAAGCAGTTGTTGGCCACCAGAACTGATCAAATGAGAAGGGTTCAGGGACGAATCCTAAAGTTATGTACAGAGCAGCATACCAGGAGGAGGAGAGTATGGTGACAGTAGTGTGGTTCACAGAAATACCTGGCACATAGGAGTCACAGCCCAGGCACCATTGATATTTTAGGTTTAATAGCTGTCTTAAGATACTTCACTAATCTGTGCCTTAACCCTATCACCCAAACTTTGCAATGTCACATTCACAATACTGGAAAGCACATTCTGGTGTTATTTTCCACAATCTTTAGTTTGGTCATATCAAAACTCAACATTTTGCTTCCTTATTTTTACTGTACTTCTTGTTTCAATCTACCACAAGTGGGGTTCTTCTAACTATCAATATGTGACAGATGTGGAACATGTTTCTGATTATTTCCAGGAATTTGGGAAGAGGAGACAGTTAGAATCTAGACTATGTTTTACAAACTGTTATTTCTCTTGCGCTCAGACCCTATATAATACTTGGGGCCTGATTCATTAAGGAACATAAATGTCGATACGTGCCGTATTTTGTTTAAAATTGCTCTGCGCATGCCCAGAATAGGCCTATTCACCAATGAGTGCAACTGCATCCAATTCATCTTCGAAAGCATAGGACACTGGTGACAACCTATGATTTCATGTGCGGATGGGGGCGTAAGCAGGTAGTCAATGTACAGCAAGGGTGTGCCAAGGTTGAGCACATGCACATTCATCCTATTCAAGCACTGGTCATCTCTCAGGTACGTGATGTTTAGCACTATCACTTGCACCAGCTACAGATCTGATAGTGATGACTGTTGCTTAAGTATGCTAAAATATATTAGCAAACAACAGCGATTGTAAAAATGCATTTTATGTACAGTAGACATTAAAAACACCCAGATAAATGTATTTCATGCAAAAAAAAAGATGAGGAAAAAAATTATTTTTTTAATGTTTTCTCATTAATGATTATATTATTAACAGGTGTTAATGTATTTAATAATTGTATCCTGAAATGTGTTGCTTCTGTCTGCATACAGCAAGTGTCGCATAGGCAGAGCCTACTTAGACCCATGTTCAACTAGAAATGTCTCTTGAGAATATGAATATGGGTTATACCTGTGTGCAATTCCTGCCCAATTTAACAAAAATTATATTGTGTCTACTTTGCGTTTCTTGATGAAATAGGCACTTGGAGTTATACATTCTTGGTTTAGGTTGAGATTCCATATCATGCGTTAATAGTTAACACGTATATGTTAACTACAAACATATGGTTCACATACATGTGGTAGCTGAGACAACATATGGCACAAATAGTACATATCTACTTTACTACATCAAATAGAAAGGGAGGAATCTTTTTTTACACCAACTATCACCCTATATATTATTCGCTCAATGCAGCCTTCTCAATATGCATTTATGTTTAGTTCCTGAAGACATTCTTTAAAATGAAGCCAGATGGGATCTCAGTGAAGTATTATAATGTGGAACTGGGGTTATCCTTATTTTATATATATTTTAGGGGGGTGGGTGTCTGCAGCTGTCTGCAATGGGAAAAGTTCCAGCATTATATAAAGGAGCAGAAGAGGTATTTCCAAGGAAGCACCAGGCTGGTGTACACCTCTGATTGCCTCTTTCTTAGAACTCGTGTGTCCAAGAAATATGCAGTAAGAGATCATATGTTCCAAAGCTTGAAGTTTCCACTTCCATGTCAGTTGCCTGACAAAGATGATCCAAATAATTCCTGAGTCAAATTGAAGGCTAGGTACACACTGCAGAATATTCCGACCGACGTGTTATCTACAATGACTTTACCTTCGACCGAAGGTCCGATCGCTTGGATGATTAATCCGCACACACTTGTCACGTTTTAGACGATTAATGAAAGACCGACCGTCTGGGTAGCGACTTTTCATAGCCACATTGCCGTGAGCAAAGATTAGAATTTCGTACACACTGAAACGACTTATGAAGTCCATGTAACAATATCCCCAAGAAATTTAAATAAAGGGCAGAGCATGCTCAATAGTACCTACCCCAAACCTCATAAAATAGCGAAGGTAACACGTTTTCTTCATACATTTGTTTGCACGTGTACAGTGTACGCTCGATCGCAACCACACATAAATATTTTTTTAGTACAAATATGGAAACTGTTGAAGAACAACAAACAACTGCTAGTTTTCTGCTCGCTGTGGCAAGAAGACTGTAAGTACAGACCCGAAGGGACATATATATATATATATATATATATATATATATATACACATCTATACACAATTATAGGAAACACAAAAACATGTTATATACAAATATGTATATCATTATGCACGCAGACAAATGTAATACACATATTTTGCATTTTTATTAAAGTGTATTGAGTGTACAATACAGCGACACATAGCTATAATTAGGGAGGCAGACATAAGCAATACACCTATAAATAAAATGTTGTTTTTTTACAACACTACACTGACTAAGATTTCTAATTAAGAAGGCACACATATAGTGTGCACATTAATGCAATAGACAACTGCTATTAAGTTACCGCTAGAAGCACCTTATTACCAAATGAGTGACGTGTGGACATGGCACCACGTGGGACTGGTACAGGTATCAGAAATTAACATACACGCACCCTCAAAGGAGCTGGAGGAACTATCAGCAGTTGCTTGTGGATCGATCCGGAAACTTATACACACTACATGATCGTTAGGTGAATTGGTCGGATAATATTAACAGTACGACCAACCAAATGAGGTACGAATCGACACTTTGGAATGACTTTCGACCATCGTGTCACTATACACACTAACTAGTCCGAACGGTTCTATGCTGGTTGATTTGTCCGATTATTGGACGAAAATGCTCTAGTATGCACCCAGCCTTATAGTCTCCAGCCTAATTCTTGCATAGCCCATTAATCCAAGTACTAAATTTCAATGCCGGATTTTTGCTCATGGCTCCCTGAGCCACGAGCGGAAATCTGTGCTACTATTACCGTATTAATGGTAATAGACTTAGCGTTGTATCGAGGGGAATTGAATTCCTCCCTAAAAGTCCTAACAAAGCTCTGATATTGGCTTCCTAAAGTCTAAACAAATAAGAAAGCATTGCTCTGAAAAACTCATTAAACTTGATACACTCTAAGGGGGGTATTCAATTGACGGCGGGATCGCCGCAAAGCCCGCGCTCAAAAAATATTACCGTTAATACGGTAATATTGCGCGTAAAAACCGTTAATACGGTAATTTACTCGCTGGATTTCAGATCGCAGCTCCCTGAAATCCAGCGAGATATTACCGTATTAACGGTAATATTTTTCGAGCGTGGGGTTTTCGCCGATCCCGCCGTCAATTGAATACCCCCCTAAGGGGCCAATTCAATTCGGACGCGTTACTCTAGGAATAACATGGCCTGCGCACTATTACTGTTATTACGCTAAAAGTGCACAGTATTACCGTTAGTACGGTAATTTTAACGCTGATTTTTGCTCACAGCCCTCGGGGCCGCGCAAAAATCCAGGCTGAAATTACCGTATTAACAGTAATACAATTAGTGTCACGTTATTCCTAGACTAACGTAGCCGAATTGAATCGGCTCCTAATTCTGCATTGACCCTTGATCTTTGCCCTGGGCCTATTGTAATAATGGTGGTCCTGCTTGTAGATGGTTTAGTGGTTGGTCTTTGTAATCTGAGTACTGTGGAAAAGACCAACAAACTCAAGGTTGTGTTTAAGGATGGCAGAGGAAACTAAATGTTTGGGACCAAGAAACCTTATAGAGAATGGGGCACAATGTCTTGATCAAACGGTGAACTGGGACAGTCTCCTGTGCCCTTTTAACACTAGCCATGACCCAACCAGATGTTAGAACCGTCTGTTAAATATTAAGTAACACTATAGTAATGTCCCAGATAGTTCTAAACAGTTGTATGTAACGTGATATAAGAGTTCTATTTACTGCCTAATAAAGGCACTATTTAATAGCTCACTCCTGTAATATCAGTGCTACCTAATAATTCTTTCTGCTGTGACATGAAAATACATGCTTTAATTGTAATAGTTATATACACAAACACATAGTAATTGCTGAAAATGGACACTATAGGCCTTATATGGCAGAGTAAAGCTTTCTTATTCAGAAGTCACTGCCTTGCAAGCATGTCTGCGCTAGGACATTGTTGTCATGTCTTCTTATGATTGTTGATGGCGGTGTTGTAATTACAGTTTGTGGGTCTTTTATGTTGCATATCTCGCTTGAAACTGTGAATATTGGCAGCTCTTACTGAAGAAAAGCATAATCTTTGCGCACAATAATGAATGTCACTTATACATGGGATATATTGTACTTTAATGCAAGGGCTGCATGTGGTTATATTAAGGATAAGGAAGAGGGGAGAGAAAGAACTAAAATAAGATGGTTTGCATGTGATAAAGAAATTACAAAAAGCCCATTACTTTTCATGCAATGTGTAGTACATGCGCAACCTAACACAAAGGAAGTGTTGCTATGAAGGGGACTTTTGTGTTGTATGCTCTATTGGAAGATAATAAGGGCGACTTACGAAAGTGCAGAACAGCGGTGCAAATGCACTTATGTGATCTCACACATCTACTTTTCCACAAACGAACCCGCCTGCAAGTCAAGATGGCGGCATCTGTAAGGGTGAAAAAGCTCGGAGTTAGGGGGAATTTCTTGCTAAATACAGATTGGGTGTGTAAGCTTTTCTGGGATGAGATTATTTCAATGAGATAAAGTGGTGCAGGCGGCATATTTACAGGGACATTACCTACATTGTGGAGGCTGCACAGCCTTTTCCTCTACATAAAAGGCTTATTTTCTAATTAATTCAACCAGTGTAATAAATACTTCAAAAGGTGACACATGTACAATAATAAAGATAGCCCTCATCATCATTTATTTATATAGCGCCACTAATTCCGCAGCGCTGTACAAAGCCATTCACATCAGTCCCTGCCCCAATGGAGCTTACAGTCTAAATTCCCTAATATAGACACACACTCACAGACATAGAGAGAGACTAGTGTCAATTTTGATAGCAGCCAATTAACCTACTAGTATGTTTTTGGAGTGTGGGAGGAAACAGGAGCACCTGGAGGAAACCCACACAAACACAGGGAGAACATACAAACTCCACACAGATAAGGCCATGGTTGGGAATTGAACTCATGACCCCAGTGCTATGAGGCAGAAGTGCTAACCACTAGGCCACTGTGCTGCCCATATAATCTTTCTCTCTTTAATTTATGGTATCAATACAATATTAGGGATGTGCACCGGCGACTTTTGAGGTCTCGTGTTTTGTGTTTTGGATCCGGATTTTCGTTATTTTTGGGGTTCGGATTTGTCTCGCAAAACACTTGACGAAAGGTCTCGGTTCGGATTTAAGGTTTTGGATTCGGATTTTTTTTGAAAAAAACATAAAAAGTTTAAAAATCAAGTTTTTGGGCTTATTTTCACTCCTAGGCTATTATTAACCTCAATAACATTCAATAACAAGCATTTCCACTAATTTACAGTGTATTCTGAACACCTCACAATATAGTTATTAGTCCAAAACGTTGCAACAAGGTATCTTTCTGGACTGCGTAGAGGAGTGGGTCACCACAATATATATTAAAAACCCTGAACTTTTATGATTCGCACCAATAAATGTACCTGGACTGCCTAGAGGAGTGGGTCACCACAATATATATAATAAGAAAACCATCAACTTGTATGATTCGCACCAATAAATGTACCTGGACTGCGTAGAGGAGTGGGTCACCACAATATATATTAAAAACCCTGAACTTTTATGATTCGCACCAATAAATGTACCTGGACTGCCTAGAGGAGTGGGTCACCACAATATATATAATAAGAAAACCATCAACTTGTATGATTCGCACCAATAAATGTACCTGGACTGCCTAGAGGAGTGGGTCACCACAATATATTAAAAACCCTGAACTTTTATGAATCGCACCAATAAATGTACCTGGACTGCGTAGAGGAGTGGGTCACCACAATATATTAAAAACCCTGAACTTTTATGAATCGCACCAATAATTGTACCTGGACTGCGTAGAGGAGTGGGTCACCACAATATATATTAAAAACCCTGAACTTTTATGATTCGCACCAATAAATGTACCTGGACTGCGTAGAGGAGTGGGTCACCACAATATATATAATAAGAAAACCATCAACTTGTATGATTCGCACCAATAAATGTACCTGGACTGCCTAGAGGAGTGGGCACTGGGCACCACAATAAAATATATAAAAAACCTTCAACAGGTCTGCATTACACTACACATACGGCTGCTCCTCCATCCTCTCCATCATATACATGTTGGAGTTTTAGCGTGTGACAACCTCTTGTTTTTGATAATGTCAGTGCATTTTGAATATTTTTCAATTTGCCCCACACCACTGAATGTACTTTATCTATGATACGCATCTATCTATCTTGACTGCGTAGTGTGGTGGCCCCGGTACACAATTTGGTACCGAGGCCACAATATAATTAAAAAACCCTCCACGTGTCAGAATTCCACCAAAAAAGGGTATGGACTGCGTAGTGTGGTGGCCCCGGTACACAATTTGGTACCGAGGCCACAATATAATTAAAAAATTGGGCATCAACTGTCACCGTTGTTTAATATCTGATACACCTAAATATGGACTGCACAGTGGAGTGGCCCCGGTAGTAAATTTGGTGCCGGGGCCACAATACCTCCTCCAACTTCCAAGTGTAGTGTTTATAAAGACAGACAGCGTCGAAGTGTTATTAGTTGACTTTCTTAACCCTAAAATTGTCCCTGTTGCAAATATTCGTGCAATGGACAGTTACTTTTTTATTGAAAGACTCAAGCTTTCAAGTGTAATGTTTATAAAATATAAACAACAATACAGTAGTTTTAGAGCACGTCAATACCTCTTGTTTTAAATTATGACACGGCATTTTACTTTTGGTTTAATTTCTTGAATTTTTTTAAATTTGGTTTTACTTTTTGAACATGGCAAACGACTGTTGATTGGTCATATAATGCAAAAAAAAAAGGTGCAAGATGGAATTGTCCTTGGGCCCTCACACCCACCCTTATGTTGTTGAAATAGGACATGCACACTTTAACAAACCAATCATTTCAGCGACAGGGCCTACCAAACAACTTTGGCTGAAATGATTGGTTTGTTTGGGCCCCCACACCAAAAAAGCTATTCATCTCTCCCTGTACAGACTAAACAGGCTCTACTGAGGCAAGATGTCGTCCTCATCCTCAACCTCTGATTCCTCTCCCCCTACAGTGTGTACTTCCTCCTCATCACACATTATCAATTTGTCCCCGCTGGACTCCACAACCACAGGTCCCTCTGTAGTATCTGGAGGGCAGTGCTGTACTTCATTGAGGAATTGATTATTCATTTTTATAAACATCATTTTTTCAACGTTCTGAGGAAGCAACCTCCTTCGCCGCTCACTGACCAGGTTCCCCGCTGCACTAAAAACTCTTTCCGAGTACACACTGGAGGGGGGACAACTCAGGTAAAATAGAGCCAGTTTGTACAGGGGCTTCCAAACTGCCTTTTTTTCCTGCCAGTAACAATATGGACTGTCTGACATGTCTACTTGGATGGTGTCAGCAAAGTAATCATCCACAATTTTTTCTATTGTGACAGCATCCAATGCAGCGAGAGTAGACATGTCTGCAATGGTTGGCAGGTCCTTCAGTCCGGACCAGATGTTATCAGCATCCCCGCCAGTGCCTCTTTTGGGAAAACTGAGCTTTTTCCTCGCAGCCATAGATGTGGAAGAAAATGAGGGTGGAGCTGTTGGCATGTCACGGTCCTCTTCAGAGGACAATTTCCTGACCAGCAGGTCTTTGCACCGCTGTAGACTTGTGTCCGCCGGAAACAGAGACACAACATACGCTTTAAACCGAGGATCGAGCACGGTGGCCAGAATGTATTCCTCTGACTTTAAAAGAGTGACCACCCTCGGATCCTGGCAAAGCGTACGAAGGGCTACATCCACAAGAGCTACATGCTTGGTGTAATCGCAATGGCTTACCAGCTCCTCCCTCACTTTCTCCAGCTGCTTCTGCAACAGCCTGATCAGGGGAATGACCTGACTCAAGCTGGCAGTGTCGGAACTGACTTCTCGTGTGGCAAGTTCAAATGGCTGCAGAACCTTGCACAACACGGAAATCAGTCTCCACTGCGCTTGACTGAGGCGCATCCCCACTCCTTTGCCTATGTCGTAGGTGGCTGTGTAGGCCTGAATGGCCTTTTGCTGCTCCTCCATCCTCTGCAGCATATAGAGGGTGGAGTTCCAGCGCGTCACAACCTCTTGTTTGAGGTGATGGCAGGGCAGGTTCATGCTTTTTTGATGTGCCTCTAGTCTGCGGTAGGCACTGGCTGAATGCCGAAAGTGTCCAGCAATTTTGCGCGCCACCGCAAGCATCTCCTGCACACCCCTGTCACTCTTGAGGTAATGCTGCACCACCAAATTAATGGTGTGGGCAAAACATGGGACGTGCTGGAAATTGCCCATATTTAATGCCCGCACAATGTTACTGGCATTGTCTGACACCACAAATCCCCATGAGAGTCTAAGTGGGGTAAGCCACTGGGAGATAATTTCCCTCATTTTCTCTAATATGTTGTCAGCGTTGTGCCTCTTATTAAAGCCTGTAATACACAATGTTGCCTGCCTTTGCACGAGCCGCCATTTTGTAGTTGCTGCTACTGATGCAGCTGTTGCTGTTGCTGCGGAAGGGGATGCATCTACCCAGTGGGCTGTCACAGTCATATAGTCCTTCGTTTGCCCAGAACCACTTGTCCACATGTCCGTGGTTAAGTGGACAGTGGGTACAACCGCATTTTTTAGAGCACTGAGGACACTTGATCGTACTTCTCTGTACATTTTTGGTATCGCCTGCCTAGTGAAGTGGAATCTCGACGGGATTTGGTACCGGGGACACAATACCTCCATCAACCCTCTAAATCCCACTCCACTGATGGCGGACACCGGGCGCACGTCTAACACCAACATTGCAGTTACAGCCGCAGTTATACGCTTTGCAATAGGGTGACTACTATCGTATTTTGTGGTCATGGCAAACGACTGTTGGACGGTCAATTGTTTTGTGAAAGACTTAGCGGTCTTACGACTTCCCCTCTGGGAAGATGACCGACTAACAGCAGCAACAGCAGCAGTGGCAGTAGTAGGCGTACCGCTGCAGGATTCCTCGGATGAATCCCGTATTGAGGAGGACTCAGTCTGGCTGCTGACTTGGGCTGCAGGACTGAATCTGATGGAGATTGTGGAGGAAGTTGACGAGGAGGGTGTTGCTGGTGTGTATCCAACTGGACCACGGGATTTAGGTGTCCCTGTACCGATGAGGGTCCTAGCCCCAGTTCCTGAACTAACCACTGAACTATGAAGGTTATTCAGGTGACGTATAAGGGAGGATGTTCCTAGGTGGGCAAGATCCTTACCCCTGCTTATTTGAGCTTTACATAAGCTACATATGGCCATACATTGGTTGTCTGGATTTGGATAAAAATAACTCCAGACCGAAGAGGTGCATTTTTTGGTCTTCTGACCAGGCATGACGATGGGCTTTTTCATCCCATGGACATCAGCTATTTCCCCCCCTGGTGCCTCATTTACAATAACCACATCACCATCCTCATCATCAAGTTCCTCCACAGCGCCAGCTACATCATCAATAGCCTCCTCCCGAGCCACCTCTTCCCGTACAGTGATGGGAAGGTCAGGCTTGACAACCACCAACATCCTTGGACTCGCCTTGTGGATTTGTGATAATTTCTCTTTAGAAGGCAGAGTTGTTTGCTGTTTTGTTGCTGACAGCATAACTCTCTTCAATTTTTTGTAGGGGGGGGGGGAGGAGGAGGAGGGCTAAGATCCGTGGGTGAAGCTGAACCACTAGGCCAGGGCCTAAGCCGTTCCTTGCCACTCCGTGTCGTAAATGGCATATTGGCAACTTTACGTTTCTCCTCAGATGATTTTAAGTTTCTCTTTTTGCTACTTTTTCTTAACTTGGGCTTTTTGGATTTTACATGCCCGGTACTACGAGATTGGGCATCGGGCTTGGAAGACGACGTTGATGGCATTTCATCGTCTATGTCATGACTAGTGGCAGCAGCTTCAGCATTAGGAGGAAGTGGGTCTTGATCTTTCCCTACTTTATCCTCCAAATTTTTGGTCTCCATTATATGTAGCACAAGATACTGCAGAATGTGTGAACTTGGTAATATTGCAGTACCAATGGACTTATACTGCTGGATTGGTTTTGCAAATTTGGTTATAATTATTATATATTTTTTTTTTTTTTTAAATTTTTTATTTTTTTTTACTTTTTTTTTATTTTTTAAAAACTTGGGAATAATGGGGAAATAACTATGCCCTTAGAAGCACAGAGCACAGGACACAGCACCACTGGACTGAACAGGACACGGCACAGGACCCAGCAGCACTACGGAACTCAGCAGGACAGAGCACAGGACACAGCACCACTGGACTGATACTGCAGAATGTGTGAACTTTGTAATATTGCAGTACCAATGGACTTATACTGCTGGATTGGTTTTGCAAATTTGGTTATAATTATATATATTTTTTTTTTAATTTTTAATTGTAATTTTTTTTTTACTTTTTTTTTATTTTTTAAAAACTTGGGAATAATGGGGAAATAACTATGCCCTTAGAAGCACAGAGCACAGGACACAGCACCACTGGACTGAACAGGACACGGCACAGGACCCAGCAGCACTACGGAACTCAGCAGGACAGAGCACAGGACACAGCACCACTGGACTGATACTGCAGAATGTGTAAACTTTGTAATATTGCAGTACCACTGGACTTTTACTGCTGAATGTGTGAACTTGGTAATATTGCAGTACCAATGGGCTTATACTGCAGGATTGGTTGTGCAAATTTTGTGGTAATTAAAAAAAATTAAAGTAGTTTTTGGTATTTTTTTAAATAACTTTTTTTTATTTTTTTAAACACAGGGGAATATTGGGGAAATAACTATGCCCTTAAAAGCACAGAGCACAGGACACAGCACCACTGGACTGAACAGGACACAGCACAGGACCCAGCAGCACCACTGACCTCAGAAGGACAGAGCACAGCACACAGCACCACTGGACTGATACTGCAGAACACAGCACAGCACAGAACTAAACAGCACAGCACGAGATCTACCAGGACAGAGGACCACCTAACACACCCTCCCTCTACCCTGATCAATGCCCGAGTGAAGATGGCGGCGACTAGCGGGGAATTTATAGGATCCGAGTATCGCGAGATCCGACAACGGGATTATGAGTCAGAGCCTCAGTTTCAGATTTGAATTTGGCGCCAATACCCGGATCTGTCTCGGATCCGACTCGGATCGGCAACGTTCGGGTGGGCTCGGATTTCATAAATCCGAGTGCGCTCATCCCTATACAATATCAGAACTAATCTGAATTGTAGGATAAAAGCTGAGAACAGAGTGGTCCTATAGTGTTAACAGAGTGCATTTTATATATGTATATTTAATGTATAGCAATCTATCTATCTATCCATCTATATTGCTGTTATTGACAGAATGCATTAGTCAGTGACTAAACTTAAGCTGTGACAGCAACATACCTAACAACCTTTCCAATGGGCAAAAGGTATGTTTAGACTACATATATTATAAACAGACACACAACACAGGAGATCCAGCTACTTAAATATACACTGTCATATAAAGGGTCAGACTTCTGTAAATAAAATGATCATAAAACAATAGATTTTTATACAAGCTATAAACTTCACATACATGGGTCACTCTTAATTGTGAGCGATGGGATTGTTCCAGAGTGATGTTATGGAATACAGTCAATTTGTTTAAGGAGCTTTTTCCTTTCTAAAGAGGGGTGCTGCATCTTTAGGGAAAGTATAATTTACACATTTGACATCTGTATAATCCTAACTCACAATCTGGATTAGTACTATATACACTGACCTTGCAGGACAGTTAAATATTTGGTTGACAGAAACCCCTGCTCTGTGCCTCAAAGTACAGTCATTTGCATTGGGATTCAGTGGTGAGAGAGAGCAGGAGATACCAAGGAAAAGGAAAAAAACTCAGTAAATTTGGGTCACTTCAAGAAAGAGCAGAAGAAAATAAAAAAAAGAGTAAAATCATTATTTATTTATTTTTTGCTAACAAGTGATTTGAAAACAAAGTAAGGGAAGAGTTTTTCTCTTTTTTTTTTTTTTTTTCAGATCTTCCCCCAGTTTTTCACACTTGCTTACGTAATGTCTGATCCAGCCCATTGACTTAACACTCACACAGGCTGAGACATACAGACGTTTTTCATCTGTTCACTTATCCCTCCCCCTTTCTCTCCCTCCTCCCTCCCTCCTTTCTCCCTTCCTTCCATCCTTTGCAGGAGAGTTGGAGATTAGTATTAGAATGTATTTCTGCAGCAGGCATCTAGCTGTCTCCCAGTGGGTCACCTTCCTCTTAAAATGCACCCTCCTGGTCTCTATCACTGATTTGCACCTTGGCAGTGCCAACACAGGTAAGAGAGACACTCTTGATGCTTGCTGGCTGCATAACTTTAACTGTGCTGTTCATTGTTCGTGTTTGGAAGTGTAAGAGCTGGCTGTACTGTTCGAGGTGGGAATGTGCTGCGCAAGGGGTTGCTTGTAAAGCACTTTCTTTTGAATTAATACTGCTGAGTAGAAAGTTGGCTAGTGCAAGGGGCGATGGGAGTGAGGTGGCCTAGCAGCGAGAAGAATGAAAAAGGGGGCAAGGAAAAAAAAAGACAGAATTGAGTAAAAGCAGATGTGAATTGGATAGTGGCTTCTTACCATGGGGGAGGTGTTGAGAAAACTTGTTCACCAGTCAAATCTGTAGATGAATACTATAAAAGTTTAAAACGTGTCATTTAGTATTGGTGACATCACACATACACCCAAAAAAATAAAATAAAGTCTATTTAATAACATGGCCACTGTGTTTCTGTATCTATTACAGCATTTAATGTTGTTTGGGTTTTTGCATTGACATAGATGCAGCTTCTGAAGTAGGCATAACGTTTGTATATATGTTTATGTGTGGTTTAGACCATCCTATGTAAGAGGCTGTGCTGAAGTTCTGCCTTGGCCATGTCATCAGGCAGCTTCCTCAGCTTGTGAGGCGAGTTTAATTAAACGTTCCGTTTGATGCAAGTTTGGTCCACTCTGCGCTTCCTCCTTCTCCATGTCCTGTCTTGTTGTAGAGGTTTTTCTTCTTGGAAAGTACAGATTCAGGGTCAGGGCTGTCTTCAAGTTAACAGGCCAACATGAATGTGTTTGGGAAGTGTTGTTTGTAGGAAAGCGTTGGAGATGACACATGTATCCATCTTGTGATGTTATACATATGTATTTTTATTTGCAGAATATAATGATGTTGCTGTAGATGCTTAACTAACTATTGATATAGACCATCAATAAGGAGAGGCATTGAAAATCTATATGGATTGTTAATGTCCTGCAAACTATAGCTAAATTCAAGTTGAATTCATACAGACTTTGTCAAACATAAAACAAAAAAATATGTGCTATGTATCAATGCATTCTGAGCTTATACTGAGCTGACAGATCATCATCACTGATCTATACTGCTTGGATTTAGTTACATTGCTTTCACTAGAGAGAAGACAGTAGACTTATGTGTACCATATATTGTGTAATTCATTCCTATTGGCATGCTTGCTCTTACAGGGTACCAACACTTAGATTTATACAGCAATGTATACAACATTGCAGATTTGTAAGGTAAAATTATTATAATAATTATTATTATTATTATTATTATTATTAATAATAATATAATATTAATAATACTAATCATAATTTTATTATTATTATTATTATTATTTTTATTATTATTATAATCATTGTTTATTTTTAAGGAACCGCAGTGCGCACAGCAACTTCTTGGAGCTCTGTGGCTATAGAAATCTGTTAATGTTTAGGTGTCATTATGATGTTGTTGAGGCCACCTTGTTTCTGATAGTGTGACACACTTGTCCATCCAGGAAAGACAGCTCAAATCACTTGACATGAGGGGAGAGCAGTGGCGGAACTACCATTGGTGCGGTAGGTGCAGTGCATCGGGGCCCATGGAAATAATGGGGCCCGCTGCATGGCAGATGCTGAGGGTCGGGGGCCCCTATTCCCTCCACCCCACCTCCCTGCATCGGGGGCGACAACTCGATAGTTCCTCCTCGGTAGAAGAGCTATGTGCCATAACCCAGTCCTCACTAACATGGAGGCAGAAAAGACTAGCTTGCCTTATTGCCTTAAGTACTTATCGCAGATAAATGTACATTATGTGCAGTGTTGGTTGAATGGTTGCAACACTGCCAGCAGAAGGAAGTATTTCAGATCAGACACATCAAAAGGAATGGCAATCCAGAGATAAGTAGCAGAATAAAGAGAGAGGTGTAAAGCATGGGAGAGCACTGGATAGAGAAGAACAGAAACATGCATAAGGATTCTAATGATGGCTTTAGTGTTTAAATGGCATATAAAGATTTAACACCACAATTTTCCTGTACCAATAGGACAGAACTCCGTCTCTATGACACTGCTACACTATCAAACTCTGGGGTATATTTACTAAACTGCGTATTTGAAAAAGTGGAGATGTTGCCTATAGCAACCAATCAGATTCTAGTTATCATTTATTTAGTACATTCTACAAAATGATAGCCAAAATCTGATTGGTTGCTATAGGCAACATCTCCACTTTTTCAAACCCGCAGTTTAGTAAATATACCCCTCTGTGCCTTAAAACTTTCTTCCACTCCCCTCCTCACATCATCACACCGTTCCTGTCACATCCAGTCCTGCCATCACTAATAACAGGAGTGGCCAGGTCATAACTTCCTCCCACAAAAGTTGCTCACCGATCTCCTAAAATACACTGTGCTGCTGTGAACATTGCAATGGATGCGTCACAGCTGGGGGGACACATGGATGAGCAGTAGATGAAGCATGATAATAAAACAGTTTTTAGCCACAGTGTTTATAGGATGTGAAAAGGAGGCGGGGGGGGGGGGGGGGAGGTGGGGGTCAAAAGTAACCATATTGTAAAGCTCCAAATACCTCTGGCAATCTAATCTCCATAAGCTGCAGTTTACAAGAGTAGTTACATCTAAGTAAATATTAGGACAGTATTGGGTCATCCATTGTGGTGGGTTGTTGATACATTTTAGATATGCCTGAAGGTAGACTTACGTATTGTCAAAGATTTACAATTGTACATTTTGTTTGTAAACCTTTAATGATGCCTTTTCACATTAGATCTTGTCACTTTGCTTAGAAGCCCCTTACAGTTGTGAGCGAGGCGACAGCCCATCTTACTTGAGCGTGATGAAAAACAGACCAAAAGAATTTCAGACAGATGACATAAGTAAAACGTTAAAGTGTAAAACAGCTGGTCTAAGTGTCCTACTCCAGTGACAGACGTTTCATGGCTCTGAATGGACTCGGAAATCCTGTGTTTATAAAAGAGTGGATAGAAATTTTGATGCTTTACTCATTTTTATGTAAATGAATTATGGCGCAAGAATCTGCTGTCTATGTATATACATGATATCTGACATGCCTTTCACATTAATATTACGGGCCTAATTAGGACGCAAGCCTCATTTTTTTTGCTTAAAATATGGTTTTTGGTACATGCCCACCAGAAATGCATAACCTGCGTCCATATTAAGATTTTTGTTATCCCTGACTTGCTCCTCCTTGCATCTAGAGAGGCGGAATGAGAGAGATAAGGGCAGGTAAGAGTTGGTCAATCATAGTAAAGGCATGTCGAAGTAATTGCTCTATGGTTAGAGGTGGAGACACCCGCAGATCCTCCTGTCAGGAGGAACAAAGATCAGTGCTACTCCTGATGAAGCTCATCAGCATGGACCTTTGCAGTCAGTAAATAAATTAGTAAAACATTTGGGGAAAATACAGTGGCCTCCCAATCCCCAATAGTGATGTAAGCACCACATAGAAAGGGTAGTGGATTAGTGGAACAGCCTCCCATCAGAGGTGGTAGAGCAGTTTAAACATTCTTGGGATAGACATAAGGATATCCTTACAAAGAAATAAGGATCAAATAGGGTTTGAGGTTAACATAGGTTAAAATATGGGTGGACTAGATGGGCCAAGGGATTCCTATCTGCCATCAAATTCTTTGTTTCTATGTTTCACCAGCGTTCATAGGTTGTGCTGGCTGCTGCACTTCACCCCCTGTCATAATGTTACACAGCTCCAGCCTGAATTCCTTAGGGGAATTGTGCCTAGAAAATAAAATGCACCAATGTCCGGTGGGTGTTGGGTAATAAAAGTTCTTACAGATAAGTAATTAGCATTTTTGTATGTGCCTCTACTGGTCCCAGCAAGCCCTGGTAGCCATAAACTGCTTGGGTATGCTGGCGCTTGTATAACTACAAGTGCCAGTATACGCCTGGCTGCTGGAGAATGCTGGGGATTGTAGAACTACAAGCGCCAGCATACCCTGGCATCCTGGGCCTACTGGGACCTGTAGTACCACATAAATAATCTGTTGACATAAATCACAAACACCATGAAAATATTATTTTTTTTGTAACTAGGGACGCACTGAAACCATCTTTCAAGTTAAATATTGTGGGAATCCTCTTCTTTCTTACAGCTTTTAATCCATAAGGAATAAAAATCCATATAGATGCCGTATACTGGTCCTTACAGAGCTCCGTCACCGACTAACGGACACAGTGCACCTTCGCTCTGATTGGTCAGAGCATTAGAAAGCCTTTAAGAAGGTTTGTTCCAAACAAGGAACCCCGTTACCCTAGTGTAACCATTCACGCAAGCTGTGGCATCTGCCTGGACGTGCATAAATATGAAATTGACTTCTTGCACCAGAGGTAGAAGGGTAAATAATGGCAAAACCACTTCTAGCACCCACCAGTTGCACATGTGATCATTAATTGTATTTAAATTATAACCATGGTGGACATCCAGTTTGGTTTTAGTGTTACACACAGGCTTTATTTATCATGCAGACAATGTTACACACAGGAAGCGTAACTTACAAACTGGATAATCTGCGGATCCACATTATGGCTTTATACACACCAGTGCACCTTCTTGTCTGCCAGCTGCATTTCAAGGTTCACCCCCACGCCACAGTCTTTGAAAACATGCCCTGTGAATTCAGTCTGGATATAGTTTGGCAGGTTCATGCTTTAGAAAATGAGCAGGATAGAAATGATAAAGACATCACATCATTGTCCAACCTACTACCACTTTCATTTGTATTCCTATAATACTTCTAATTTTAGCTTCTTTTATATCTTAAAATAATCAGGTAGGTGATAGGACTTTATTACGTGTCAGCGTGTGCAATGCTTTTTATTACATTGGACAAAGTTTGCCTAGAAATGAACTTAGCTGTAATAGTATAACTGGACCGCCTCCTCAGTTTGGGACAGTTGAGAAGTAGCTGTTTGTTCTACGTGTCACATTTAGTGTTACACGTGGTGTAGCTTTTTGTATTGTGGTTCCTCTGCACACATGACACAAAGTCAGGTCAAAGGTCAGCCTACTTTCCCATCTAGGACCCCTCCCCTCAATAAATATAATTTTTTAATGATTTATTTATGCACTGCTTACATGGTACTCATTACTGTATTAAATAACAAATTAACTATCCCATACCAGCATGGTGGCTAAGTGGTTAGCACTTCTGCCTCACAGCGCTGGGGTCATGAGTTCAATTCCCAACCATGGCCTTATCTGTGTGGAGTTTGTATGTTCTCCCCGTGTTTGCGTGGGTTTCCTCCGGGTGCTCCGGTTTTCTCCCACACTCCAAAAACATACTAGTAGGTTAATTGGCTGCTATCAAAATTGACCCTAGTCTCTCTCTGTCTCTCTGTCTGTCTGTGTGTGTATGTTAGGGAATTTAGACTGTAAGCCCCAATGGGGCAGGGACTGATGTGAATGAGTTCTCTGTACAGCGCTGTGGAATCAGTGGCGCTATATAAATAAATGGTGATGATGATGTGATGATACTTGCCTACTCTCCCGGACAGTCTGGTTCCAAAGTTTGGGGAGTCCCCCTGCACTCCTAGAAGAGCAGGCACTCTTCCGAATCCCGTGGTGGAGGCTGTGCTTAATGACACAACTTGCATTGCTAAACATTGCCCGATGTTCCACAATGCCACGATTCACGACAGGAGCAAGGCTTCTTGTAATTAGAATATCAATTGGTTTATTTGTGTTGAACTGCATGCCAGGCATCTTGTACAGCAAAAGCTGTCAACTTAGCTTATTGTCCACACCTCCTAGCGCAACTGAAATCAGGGACAGATACTAAAAAAAAAGTGTTGTTTTGCTCATGTACTGCTTCTAGTATACAACCATATTCCGGTCATTATGCACAGGGAACCCCACAATACTATGACTCAGCTAAAGATGACATCTTGCCACACAAATGCAGACTATTATGTAACAAACGAGAAAACAAAGCAGCTTTTGTGTGGGGACCTTCTATCATAAATGACATGTCATTTTCACACATCCGTAAGTATTCATTCTGAGGTGAGCGCTGTGTCACTTTTGTCCCTTTCACTCCTCTGTCTATAAAACACCATTACCGCTTCTCTATAATTCACACCTGACTACCTGACCCAACTACTGGCTATTCCTCTCCTTGTGTAGGCAGCACAGTGGCGTAGTGGTTAGCACTTCTGCCATACAGCACTGGGGTCATGAGTTCAATTCCCGACCACGGCCTAATCTGTGAGGAGTTTATATGTTCTCCCTGTGTTTGCGTGGGTTTCCTCTGGGTGCTCCAGTTTCCTCCCACACTCCAAAAACATACTAGTAGGTTAATTGGCTGCTAACAAAATTGACCCTAGTCTGTCTTTGTGTGTCTGCATGTGTGTGCAGAATTTAGACTGTAAACCCCAATGGGGCAGGGGCTGATGTGAGTGACTTCTCTGTACAGCGCTGCGGAATTAGTGGCGCTATATAAATAAATGGTGATGATGATTGTGTGTGCAGTCATCTCTTCTCCCTTTCATCAGAACATGAGCCAGCCACTTGGCTGTGCGTCGACCATACTGATCTCAACCAGGTTGTGTCCAGTTCGGTAAATGGCACCGTTCCTTGGCACTCAAACACTTTGGCAATCCGACTGTTGACCTGAGCTACAAACTGAGGTCGGAGCACTTCTGGCTTCATTGCGGCTTGTTTGAGCAGTCGGAAGATGACAAGAGGCTGATAACTGCAGTTTTCCAATAATTATGTTTTCCAACAACCCAATAATAATCTGGTTGATTCCAATCGGAGTGTAATTGGGTGTCAAGACTGTCGCATGTGTATTCTGAAGAATGTTTGCAGGCTCCCTTAATTTTTAACCTAAAAAGCCTGCTTAAATGACGACTAAACCTAAAATACTTAAATATTTTTTATGTTGTTAATAGTTCTTGTATATATGTAAATGGTTCAGGTGCTAATGTTAAGGCGGTGTGAAATATCTTAAGTTCTGTCGTGATGTGGAAACTTTTTCATAAACAATTGTGAATGTTAATAATTGCTACTTTATGTGAGGCGAATTGTGTTGTAGGTTTAGTGGTCTTTTAAATAAAACAAAACTGGAAAATATTCTAAAGCTGGGAAGTCGAAGGTCAAATGTGCCTGGAGTTTTATTATGTATACTAAATTATTATTGTGTAGGCAAATTGTGGTTGTGTACTTCAGTCAACAGTCTGATCAAAGGAATGGCCACCCATTGTTTACCCTATTAACTCAGGGTATGCTTCTGCAGGACTAAACTTGATTGAATTAATGTAGAATTTGCAGAGATTAGTCTGATGGTGGGTAAATTGTTTCCTTTTCATGTTTGTTACTAGGAGCACTTAAAGGGAAGAAATAAAATAGTTTCAACAGTTTATTTCTATGTTCAGTATAAGATACGATTGTAAGTCATTCTGGTCAGAAAAACGTAATGGAGGACGTTTATGACTATTGTTCTATAGGTGACTGTAGATAAATGTTGTTTATAAACTGTAGTTGGAAAATGACAATACCACCTTTCCTACATGCAGAACAGTTGTAATAAATGTGCACTAATGTCTGCATAGCGGTGTGCAAACATGCTAGTGAGACGCAACATATTATTTTACTGCCTGAGATAAACTTAACTATTAGACTTACACATAGTTGCCAGCATTGGCAGCTTGTGTCCCGGGAGGTCCAGGGGGCAGGTGGGTGTGTGGGGGTGGGTCTCGAAGAATCTCACCGTTAGCCCCGCCCCCAATGCTGTCACCACCCTTTTTCGACCAATAAAACTAGGGGCGGGAACACAATGATGCATCCATGACGCCAATAAGCCCCACCCCCTCCGTTTACTTTTTCCACAGCCGGTCGGGAATCGGGAGACTTGCGCTCTCTCCCGGGAGTCTGGGAGACTGACCCACAGTTCGGGAGTCTCCCGGATATTCCGGGAGAGTTGGCAAGTATGGCACTTACGTAACATTGTAGAAACATTTTCAAAATAGTTTTTAAGAAACTTGTCTCTTTAAGAGATACGCTCTTGTCGTATGTGTGTCAAAATAATATTGGTACATTACATGTGTAACTGGTGAACTTGCATATGAAGCAATTTATTCAGTTCTTAGTTTGCCTATGGCCTGTACAGAGAGGAGGCGCTGTTTGGTGGTCTGAACCAACATTCAAGAGATTGCAGCCAACATACCAATTCGCTGTGTCTGGGAGAACTGTTTAGGCTGCTTGATAAATATAAAACTTTGTCATCAGAGCACCTTTCTGTTCCCTGTAAAAAAAAGTGCCATGTAAAAAAAAAATGTTCAAAATGTATTTTTTGATTTAGTAAATTGTCTGAAATCTCTCAAAAAAAAACCCTGTCTCATACGACCCTGACAAATCTGATCAGCCGCACTGAAAATGTTAACACACTGAGATTATTTCATAGCCTGCCCTCATGTTAAGCAGCAGCACACTGGGCTCTTAACCTCATTCTGCCTCCTCCCTCACACCCTACCATACACAGCCAAGGTTTTTACAGGCTCCCTAGTGGGTCAGCACTGTGGTCACTCATGATATAATAGAATGTGTGTTCTGTATTTCTCCTACAGCAGGGTGTGGCTTTGTCCAAGGGACAGACTGTTTAAATCTCTCAGTCTCCACCGCAGATACACGAGGGAAGAAGCTCAATCATTTATTAACCCCCTACAATTAGTGCTGCAGTAGGTTACCACAGAGAGTTCAGGGTTTATCAGATGGGGCCTGGCCTTTTCACATTATGGAGGCAGACATTGTGTCGGCTGAACTAACAACTAGTGATACCACTTGGGGATAAGGTAGAGAGTGTCTCATGCCATCACTAGTGTCTAGGGAATTGATAGGCTGCATTCTCCTGAAGATTGGTTCACCCTGCAAAATGGCTGCCTGCACTGGAAGTTGGAGATAGGTACACCTTACATGTTTTATAACGTATTTACTTTTCATTATTGATAGAAAGCTGCTTGGTTGTCTTTATCGATATTAAACCTTTCTTTAGTCAACATGTCACTATGTGTTTTAGTTAAATTCAGGACCAGACTGGCCATCTGGCAGTTCTGGCAAATGCCAGAAGGGCTGATGGCTAGATGGGCCGGATATAAGCTGGCTGGCCCCATACTCGGCACACAGACTGTCATGCCGGAACCGGGCCAGTGTATGACTATAGTATGTGTGTAGTGTTTGTGGACCAGTGTATGACTACAGTATGTGTGTGTGTGATAGTGTATGATTATAGTATGTGTGTTTGGGCCAGTGTATGACTGTATTGTGTGTGTGACAGAGTATGACTATAGTATGTGTGTGGGGGACAGTATATGACCAGAACGTGTGTGGGCCAGTGTATGACTATAATGTGTGTGTGAGCTAGTGTATGCCTAGTGTGTGTATGTGTGAGACAGGGTATGACTATAGTATGTGTGTGGGGCCCAGTGTATGACTATAATGTGTGTGGGGGACAGGGTATGACTATAGTATGTGTGTGTGTGGGGCCCAGTGTATGACTATAATGTGTGTGGGGGACAAGGTATGACTATAGTATGTGTGTGTGGCCCAGTGTATGACTATTGTATGTGTGTGGGGCCCAGTGTATGACTATAATGTGTGTGGGGGACAGGGTATGACTATAGTATGTGTGTGTGTGGGGCCCAGTGTATGACTATTGTATGTGTGTGGGGCCCAGTGTATGACTATAATGTGTGTGGGGGACAGGGTATGACTATAGTATGTGTGTGTGTGGGGCCCAGTGTATGACTATTGTATGTGTGTGGGGCCCAGTGTATTACTATAATGTGTGTGGGGTCAGGGTATGACTATAGTATGTGTGTGTGTGGGGCCCAGTGTATGACTATAATGTGTGTGGGGCCCAGTGTATTACTATAATGTGTGTGGGGGACAGGGTATGACTATAGTATGTGTGTGTGTGTGGGGCCCAGTGTATGACTATAATGTGTGTGGGGGACAGGGTATGACTATAGTATGTGTGTGTGTGGCAGAGCCGTAACTTAGAATTCTAGCGCCCGGGGCGAGAAAGACAAATGCCGCCCCCCTAGCCCTCAATTTTAACCAAATGAACCTAACATATTCCTAAATTGCGCCCCCCTTCAGCGTTGCACCCTGGGCGGTCGCCCCTGTCGCACAGCCCAAGTTACGGCCCTGGTGTGTGGGGCCCAGTGTATGACTATAATGTGTGTGGGGGACAGTGTATGACTATAATGTGTGTGGGGGACAGTGTATGACTATAATGTGTGAGTTTGAGGAGATAGTATATGACTATAATGTGTGAGTGTGAGGCTGGGGGGTCTTAATATAATGTGGGAGGTAGGCTATTAATCTAATGGTGAATTACTCCCGAAATTCGTGTCGGTCTCACAGACGCCAGGGAGAGCTGGCAAGTCTCCCGCATCCCGTTACTGGCTTGCAAAAATAATGCGATTCGCCCTCCCCCCGCGACAAAACTGTATTTTCATCGCGGGGCTGGGCCAAAATGAGGCGTTTGGCCCCGCCCCGCCCCCTCCCACCCTCCAGCCACACCCCTCTCCCGGAAATAACTTCGCGAAAGTAGGCAACTATAGGTGAAAGTGACAAGATAGGTAGGAGAGAGCAGGACAGTCTGCCAACGGTCCTGAATTTGGTGGGTGACTGTCCCGCTTAGTCAGGATTTGGTCTGACTACAAGGACAGTTGGGAGGTATGTCCTGCTTCACATTGTACTGCTTGTGAAGGAAGAACTGCGTATATCTAACAGTAGTGCTCATAGTACTGCCTGTGTATTTGTCAAAAATGTGTCTAATAACCATATTACATATAGGAGCCCCCCTGTCTTAAGCAGGGCAGCCATCAGGGGGGTACAGGGGGTACCAGCGTATGGGGCCCGGGCTCACCAGGGGGCCCGCTCTCCTCTAATCCCGGCATCCTCACTGCTGCATTGATCCTGGCTGTCACAGCCAGGCAGCTTTCAAACACAATCGCAGGGGAATGATCGTTCCACCCCTGCGATCATGTGATCCGCCCCCTCTTCCTATCAGCTGACCTCACACTGAAGTTCCTGCCAATGATATAGGGAGAAGCAACAGAGAGGCTGCAGCCTGCAGGAGTCATGTAGGTAAATATTTTTTATTTTAAAACAGATAGAGGTACTTAATGGAGGGATAAAGACAGCTAGGAGTTACACAGAGAGAGAACTAGCTTAAGGGCTGAGCACACAAAGGGAGATTTATTGTTCATATGCAAACCCAGGACAGACTAAGACACCACTTCCATCTGTTAGTGAGGTTATTTCTGGGTTCCTGTATGTACAGTTGTACACCACTGAAAAATCATACACACCACTGCCTGATACATGTGTCATTATTAATCAGAAGTGTAGTTATCCAGAGGGTCAGGTGTGAGAGTAGTTTATAAGTGATTCATACTGTATACTGAATTAACACAATTAGAGTAAGGTACATTACTGTGATCAGCCACCTATACCAGTTAGGAACTGCATGACAATATCTGAATTTAGTAGTAATTATGTTATTAGAGTTACTTGCCTGTTACTGTGATTTACATTGTATGCTCCTACTCCAATCTTCAACTGAACTGTGTGTATTACATTGTTGTCTAAGTTTGCATCCATTTATCTGCTATTTTACTCAAGCCACTGCACCTCTGCTTATTAACAACCATGCTGTGGTACTTTGCTCCTATTTACACGGTGTGTGGGTCGACGTCTGTATATATACACGCAAATTGACCATACCCCCCAACCCTACCTCTTTTGTCAATCAGGCCAGGGGGGTGTGACCACTCCTGATATCCAAGCTTATATCCATAATGCAAGCAAAATAAATCTCTTTGCATTTTATATTCCACTTCATTTTACATCCATATAAACCCATTATCACTAATAGGAGATATATATATATATATATTGTGTGATCTATACCTGCTAACAAGGCTCCTTGTCATAGTGTGATAAAAGCTGACTCTGCTTTTCCCACATTAGAATTTAGCAATAACCTAGGCTAATGCTTAGGATGTCTTGAAGGGTTGATATTATTTGAGATGGAGGTATAGTTTTTAATAAATACAATATTGAACAAAATTCAAAAATTGTACTTTAAGGGAAAAGGCGCATAAGGGAACAATAAAGAAAGCAAGGAAATGATGTTGGTGGATATAAATACATATCCGGTTGCCTAAAACTATGTTAAATTTTAGATTAAATAATATTCTTCTCCACACTACTTGATGCACAATCACAAATCTATAATTGAGATTTAGTTCAAGTAATTCAATTTCACAGGTATATATGGCAAATCCAATATAACAATAAGTTTATATCTGTGATTCAGTCCCACAGTCCAAAATAAATCCCACTTCCAATAGCGATTCAGAGCACACAAAGTTCAAATATGCTGCCCTTAGTAATTAATGTAGATTTGCATCAGTAATTGATGATAATGCAGTTCAGCGTAGTTCGGCCACATTTACATCTGCCTCCAAATACATAAGCTGGGACAGTGGTTGGGAGGGTGCAGTCGGTTAGCGCTGGGGGGGGGGGGGGGGGGTATTTGGCTTCGGGAAGGGGGGGTGTTGGGGAGGTTGTTGTGCTGGAGGGGCCCATACCTGTTTCGTTTGTACTGGGCCCCACGATTTCTGATGGCAGCCCTGGTCTTAAGTGCCTAGGGCCCCCCAAGCCTTAATCCAGCTCTGGTTAGCAGGAGGAATCTGATAGTTGCTCCCAGTCCCCGGATAGGACACAGCCTGCTGAGAAAGCCGAGGAGCTCTAAGTCTCATGAGATTTATTCATCTTGTGAGACTAAGAGCTTCCCTGCTCACTCTACAGGGAGTTCCCACCCTGACAGATGTCAGCAGCATCAGAAGCATAGATGAGTACAGTGGACTGGGGGCGTCGTAATGTGTCTGGGGGGTGGGAGTGATGTGATGTGGATGGGGAGGACGTGATAAATGTAATATTTTATTATAATGTATGTATCAACTCACCACCATGTTGACCACGCCCCCAACATAATGTAGCCACGCCCTTGGCAGCACACAGGTTTTTTTCTTGCTCATCAACAGAGGTGGGCCCGTGTGCTTTAAATGCCAGGGCTGATTTTTAGTCCCGGTCCGGCCCTGGTTAAATCGGTCTTGGCAACTTTTCAGTAGCATATTTGTATCACTACCACAAAACTAAGGGATTCATTAAATCTACATTTAGAATTTTGTATTTTGAAAATCATCTGGTCTTGGGCAGCTGTACTTTTTTTAAGTAAAATAGAAATGTTGGAAAATGATTAATTGACTTATCATTTGGAGTCTGCAGTGGCATGGTGAGAGGTGAGATACACAAGTAGTTCAGTGCTCACACCGAATGTGTAAGTATACTTTACCATAGCTCTCAACTGTCCTGATTTCAGCGGGACAGTCCCGATTTTAGAGCTCTGTCCTGCGGGTGGGATGTAGGGGAAAGGGAGGTAAGTAATTGGCAACCTAGCACTTTACAGCCCTAGGCAGCCCTCTGGGGGCAGGGCCACATCGCAATCATGCAGTGACCACGCCCTTTATGACGTGACCACTCCCCCCGATCACACTGCCGGGCACAGACATGTTGGGAGTTATGTTTTACCATAGGTAATATTGTAATATAGGCAGTGGTGAAAGTGTATACAGTGGTATGCCATACCGCCACTTCTCCTATTGCCTTCATTATAAAACTCCATTCACTTACATTCCCATTACATTTTTCATACCACCACTTCTGTGTCTCCACTTCGACCACTGAATATAGGCATCAGATCTGAAGAATGCACAGAATAGCCACATTAATAAAAGTCTGTCTGAGCTCATTAGCCTTTGAGTATAGTATACTTAATCTATGAAATCTTTTATAGAATGTCCTTTAACCACTGTGGTCTGAAGGTGTATAAAAACGCAACTTGTGTTCCACGGTTGACTTATAAAAGATATAGAAGATGGTGTTTGAAAGCACTGGCTCTGTTTTTGCAAATGACGCAAAATTATATAATGTACAGTATTTGAACTACAAGCAGATCTGAAGAAGTGTCTCTTGCAGGTACGATCTGTATACATGGCACTTGCTCTAGCAGGAACAGGTGACTGTCATCACTATCACTCGTCACATACACTGGACCTGTAACTGGTGCGAGTGATACAACTGAAAATCATGTATCTGAGAGATGCCCAAATCTTGTATCGGATGCTGCTGTGTGCGCTTGTGCTTGGCACGCTCTTAAAGTACACTAACTATGTGCATACGCTTCTTACCTCCCCACGTTCTGCCCATGAAATGGTAGGCTGTTAGAAGTGTCTTTTGCTTTCAAGATGAATTGAATACATTTGGGTTCTCTGGAGTATAATCCGTTTTTGGGCAAAATACAGCACATGTCAGCATTTATGTTCCTTAATTATTTCAGGCCCTTTATCTCCAGCTGTGGAAAGGGTTCTTTACAGTAAGAGCAATGAAACTGGAATGCACTCCCACAAGAATTGGTATTGTACACAGTAAAGTAAGAAAGTATTGGATACCTTAGCAATAGGGCAACTGAATTTAAAACTGCTCTATCAAATTTTACTAAGCGTTTCTCTCTCCTGCCAGAGCCCTAGTTACGTTTTTTACTTCTGGGGCTCTTCTGGTTCTTCTGACAGTCTCCTTGCCGAAAATCACAATAGGTTTGTCCTGCTCTCACATACCACTTCCACTTCCATTTTGAAGTGGCGAACGGAATTAATTTGCTGGTTTTATTTTACAGAGCTGGAGGATCCCTGGGAAAATTGGCTGCATGGAGCAGCTCCCGGGGCTTCTGCTAGATTAGGGAGAAGGGATTGTCAAATTAATGATTAAAAACACACCAATGATTATGTTGATCAAAGAGTTGTCCAGTTGCCAGTATGAATACAATAACCAACATGTAACCTCACTACGTAACCTATTATCACTAACAAGAGTTTATAGTGTTGTACAACATTGGAAAATGTAAGTATGTCCAAAACACAAATGAAGTGATACATATCCTTTACAGTTTATAATCTATAGCATACTACCGAAAGGGAATTTAAATGGAAACTCCTTGGAAATCCAACTTTCATCCCTACCCTATAATCTTTGGAATCCTAAGTTTCCTTAGCCTGCCGATCTTCTATTTACCAAAGGGAAGGTATGGTAGCAAAGTGTTCACGCTGCAGGACTCCTTTGGTGGAGTATTGCAGTGATGTAATAGCAGCAACATGCTTTAGTTAATGAATTTAGTAACCATTACAAGTCTTCTCTGGCGACAATCTCTCAGTGGGGGTTCAGGCCTGGGCACCTTCAGTCTACTGAAATCAGCAGTCGGCATCATCATCATCATCTATTTATATAGCGCCACTAAGTCCGCAGCACTGTACAGAGAACTCTCTCACATCAGTCCCTGCCCCATTGGGGCTTACAGTCTAAATTCCCTAACATACATACACACACACAGACTAGGGTCAATTTAATAGCAGCCAATTAACCTACCAGTATGTTTTTGGAATGTGGGAGGAAACCGGAGCACCCGGAGGAAACCCACGCAAACTCCACACAGATAAGGCCATGGTCAGGAATTGAACTCATGACCCCAGCGCTGTGAGGCAGAAATGCAAACTACTGAGCCACCGTGCTCTTCAAATTAGCCACACATTGCAATTTTGAAGGCCAGTGTTATAGATTGTGTCCAAATTGGCCCAAAATTGACATGTATGTGGCCTCCAGAATGATAAAAATTGGATTTGATTAGATAGGATGGAAAATACTGCCTGCTGGTAGTCTCATTGGCCCGCATGTCCTGTCATTATCCCTCAGGAAGCACAGGTCAATTGCAAACCCACAGCAGCCTCCAAGAAACATAAGGTCGGTTCAGTACAGCCAAACCCATATGTGTATTTCCCACAGACCCTGTGGTTCGGCAGTCAGGCCAGACTGCTGATTCACTGGTGGCAAATATAGGTAAACATATGGACTTGGCTGCCATGATCCTGTAACAACATGCATAGTAAGCATTAGACATCTTTAGAAGGTATTGTACATTTACATTTTTATTGGTATGTATTCTATGTGTGCAGTGTTGTTGTCTATCAGTTGCTTAATGGGACAGATTTAAAGTCCTATGTAAATATTCTGTCTTTATATCTATTTTTGACTTGACAGTTTGTTCCACAGCAGCTGTATAAAGATGGGGTCAACCACTATAGTGCAATATCTGACTGCTTAGTCACGGCTTGTAGGCAACTTTCTGCTTCTGATGCATATAGCCTGTATTCTGCAAGTGCTACCACCACATTCTAGAATGTTACATTGGCAGAATTCCAACCTGGTCCCATAGTGAGTGCTTTTTATGCTTTGAGCTTGTAATAGACTTACATGCAATCGCCATGTGTCTGCCATCTGACGAGGTGCAAAGGTTAAAAGGCAAAACTTGTTCTTTGGTCAATGAAATAGAGAGAAAAAGGATGTATATTGGGGCACTCCAATGAGGGGATATTTATAAAATATAACTTTTAATGATGTATATTAAAAATAGGGGTAGAGAGCGAAATATTTAAAATAACATATGACAAACAGTGATACATACACTTTAAAAATGCAAACTAAGTTGCAAGAGCTCCTACTGTCATGTAAAACAACAGTTGTATGTGCACAGACTTCAATAAGTCATAGGGCAGAATGGTCAAGATAAACCTAGATGAAAAGGCTGTTGTTAGTACTGCCTATTAATACTCCATATATATGCGCGCCAGACCTAAAAAAGTGTCATCTGTATTAGATGCAAAAAAATAAGCATTTACCAAAGTGTCTCCGTTATAATAATAAGAGACTATCTTATGAAAAACACCACAAATGAGGTCAGCGGTAATTCCCCCCCTGATCGCGGGATTCTGTGATAAGTTCCCTGCCTATGATAACTGGGGAGCGATCAGGAAGATAATAGGTCCAAATTGACATAAGGCAGAAAAAGAAAGTAGGAGCCCTGAAACGCCAACGCGCGTTTCGCTCGGCTGCTTTTTCAAGGCTGAGTCTTGAAAAAGCAGCCGAGCGAAACGCGCGTTGGCGTTTCAGGGCTCCTACTTTCTTTTTCTGCCTTATGTCAATTTGGACCTATTATCTTCCTGATCGCTCCCCAGTTATCATAGGCAGGGAACTTATCACAAAATCCCGCGATCAGGGGGGGAATTACCGCTGACCTCATTTGTGGTGTTTTTCATAAGATAGTCTCTTATTATTATAACGGAGACACTTTGGTAAATGCTTATTTTTTTGCATCTAATACAGATGACACTTTTTTAGGTCTGGCGCGCATATATATGGAGTATTAATAGACAGTACTAACAACAGCCTTTTCATCTAGGTTTATCTTGACCATTCTGCCCTATGACTTATTGAAGTCTGTGCACATACAACTGTTGTTTTACATGACAGTAGGAGCTCTTGCAACTTAGTTTGCATTTTTAAAGTGTATGTATCACTGTTTGTCATATGTTATTTTAAATATTTCGCTCTCTACCCCTATTTTTAATATACATCATTAAAAGTTATATTTTATAAATATCCCCTCATTGGAGTGCCCCAATATACATCCTTTTTCTCTCTATTTCATTGGTACAAATTATCTCATGTAGGGTGCACCCCCTGGTTGGTATATCGCTTTATGTACCCCAGGTTTGTTATACAACATTTATTTTTGAAGGAGACCAATCTATATTACATGCTATCTGGTGCGGTGGTATACCTCTTTTGTTCTTTGGTCAGTAACCCATCACTAATCAAATTGGAAATAGACAGTTTAGGTGTTATACCATGTATTTTGACTCTTTATGTCCTTTAGACTTGCTGTGGACTTGTTTTGTGCCCATACTTATTATTTAGAAAAAATGCTGATTGTCAGGTCTGACTTGGGACTCTATAGGTCTCGTAATAAACCTGGTTTTATTTCCATGCAAAAAATCTTACAGAAAATATTGTACTGCTGTAATTCATTCGTTATCATGTCAATGCTATATTTATTCCAGCTCTTTATGAAGCTCTGTTACAACCCAAATGACAGTAGGGTATTGGAGCATCACATGTGGAAATAATAGTTGATCCAATGTGCACAGACATCTTGTAACAATTCATACAAAAAGATATATGAAAAACATTAGTGAAAAGATTGTTTACTTTAAACTTAATAAAAGCTGCAGTGGAAAGTCAGAATGAATATGACATTTTACCTTCATTATGTCATAATGAAGGAAAGGCCACAAGGTCTGGGCCTAGGGTGGCAGAATTGCTGTGGCAGCAGAGTGTACTTTGTCCCATCAAAATTAAAACATATATGTTTGGGCTCATGGAGTTCTAGAGCAATTTGAGGGAGGGGCAGCACAAACATTTATGTTGCCTTATGGTAACAGTCCACAATTAATGGCATTTTCCAATTCATATAGTGCTTTATATTTATCTTACGAAATTGCGAAAAGACTAAGGAAGAGAGATTGATAATGAGGCAGCGGTCATATACATTCCACAATGGAATGTTCTTTCAATATAATCCTCCAGTTCCTCTTTTGCCTTTCTGCACTATGGGGCTGATGCAGAGTTAAACGCAAAACAGGAGTAACTTATTCTTAAAAAGAGAGTAAGGAAAATGAGCATATTTTACACCCATATGCAGAGCCATATGGACCAGGAGGTGCGTCTGCATTAGCAAAAAATGCGTCTGGTTTACAATAAATCATCATCATCAGTGAGTATTTGTACCTGCCCTATAGCCCTAACAGGCCTATCTCCGTGTTTCTGCAGGTGTCTATGAGCCACATTTGTGTGAAAGCGCCTTTAGTGTACCTGGCCTGCAGGTGCACGCCCCTTTCCTTCCCCCAGCCAATGGGCATACGTTGCAGAATAACAGAAGTCTGCATAGGAGCATATGTGTACGCCCATTGTCTGGGCAATGCATAGTGCGATATCACTCAAGATATGCTACGCAAACTATTTTGTGTCCCACAGCCTCTATGTTCCTAAATTCGCTGTTCCCTGAAATTTTCGTCTATGGAAAGAGCTAGGACAACCACAGTCAATTCACTTTGAGGTTGGGGTAGTACTGGCAATATTTAAGGACAAATTCCACCGGCAAAAAGTGCAAAATTTTGCTGCCAAATTTGGAATTAGGCGAATATTTTATCATATAGTTTTTGGCCATCTGGATTCTAAACGAAAATGTTTGCTGTTTCCCCACACCACATAAGGAAATTACTGAGTAATTTAAAATGTAGAAATGACTTCCGCCATAGTCGGAATCTATTAAGCTTCCTTAACTGATTGTAATAAATGTAGCAAAAACTGTGCTAATATTGATACAGAGCCAGATTTATCAATACTGGAGCATAAATGCATTACATGCATTACATTTAACGGTATGTAAATGTTGCGCTTAATGTGCACAAGTAAATTGTTAGACTAAAAAGAACCTCAAATATTCACTTTATTACTGAGATGCAAAGTCAATATTTTATTCTTTTCTTGAGAAACTCCTAATAAAATGTGACATCGCCTCAATGAACAATAGGAGCGTGAGTCATTAAGAAAAGCAAGGCAAAAAACAAAAAAAGGTTTAAATCATAGTTGCCAACAATGACAAAATGTGCTCCGGGAAGCAGGTGGGGGGGGGGGGGGGCTTGAAGAATTGCATTTTAGCCACGCCCCCAAAGCCAGCATAACTTTTTGGACAATAAAATAGGGGGTGGGGAGACAATGACACGTACACACCACTAAGCCCCACCCCCTCCATTTAATTTGTATAGCCGGCTAGGAATCGGGTGATTTACCTGCTCTCCCGGGAGTCTGGGAGACAGACCCTGATTTCGGGAGTCTCCCGGGCATTCCGGGAGAGTTGGCAAGTATGATTTAAATTTGATCCTGAACAAACCATGCAAGAGGTGCAAATTAGTTTATTATTTGCATGTATGGAACATACTGGCTGATTTTTCATGTAGAACACAAATACTTAATAGCTTTATTTTTAGACTGAAATTTAAAGTTGATCTAAGACATGCCCTACACCAACTACAAATCTGTCCCTACATTTTAAATTTACCTCCCCCTCCAATGTAACATGGTTTTGCCAAGGTGCAAAGTTACTCCTATCTTATTCTTTGCTATCTTTAATGACTGAGGTTCAAACTTTTTTGGTCCAAAACAATTGCCTAGGTCAGTGGTTCCCAAACTTTTGCAGTTCAAGGCACCCTTAGAGTCTGCATAATTTTTTCAAGGCACCCCTCCAAAATAATTAGAGCAGTCCTGTTTTAGAAGTAGCTGGGTCAAAAAACGTAATAAGTATTTAGGTCAGGACAGAAATACTTATTTATTTGTATGCAAAAATACACATAAATCCAAGGGAAAATAATATTTTTATATATTTTTTTCTATTATATTTCTGTCAAAGAATAATTTACAGCTAACTCACTCTGTGCCCCTGCATCATCATCCACACACTCTGTGCCCCTGCATCATCATCCACACACTCTGTGCCCCTGCATCATCATCCACACACTCTGTGCCCCTGCATCATCATCCACACACACTCTGCACCCTGCATCCACTCACTCTGCCCCCTCTGCATCCACTCACTCTACCCCCTCTGCATCTTCGCTCTGCCCCCTCTACATCCTCGCTCTGCCCTCTCTTCCCCCTCGCTCTGCCCCCTCTGCATCCCGCCATGGCGAAAAAAAACCCACTTACCAATCCGACGGCACCCGGGACCCAGCATCTCTCCTGCCGCTTGTCACTGAATGTCGGACGTGATGACGTCCAGTTAGAAGCCGGATTGGTACGTTTTTTTTTTTCCCCCTCTTCCTGTCCACGGCACCCCTGTGACAGCTCCGCGGCACCCCTGGGAGCCGTGGCGCACAGTTTGGGAACCTATGGCCTAGGTTCTTTTATATCAATTTGTGTTGCACAACATGTGTGTAAGGGATGTATTATTCAGAAATACAGGAAGTTGTGAAAAACAGAATTGAAAAATGTCGCTATTATTTGGTGATTTCTGTAATACACACACACATATGACCACCAAGTGTTTCTCTCTAGTTCTTATGAGGAACTGGAGAAATATAGCATGGAATGTCAGGGCAGTGTGGGAAAGATAAGAGGATGTTTTTACATGTTTTATAAAATATCTTAGGCATAGGGCTTCACATAATAGAAAAGCCCCTTATGTGAAAATCCCATGCAGCATGGTTGCATGTAGCTTAGTGGTTAGCACTTCTGCATCACAGTACTGGGGTCATGAGTTTGTATGTTCTCCTCGTGTTTGTGTGGGTTTTCTTTGAATACTCCAGTTCCCCCCCACACTCCAAAACCATACTGGTAGGTTAATTGGCCACAATTAAATTGACTCAAGCTGGGTACACACTACACGGTTTTCGTTCAATAATCGGCTCAATCAGCCGACATACGACCGCTCGTTCAAAAGTCGGGTGAGTGTGTACAGTGACACAATGGTCAAAAGTCTGACCAAATGGACGATTGTCGCCTCATTTGATTGGTCGTACTGTTTAATATTTTCGTTCCAATCTCGTTTCCGTTGAGTAGTGTGTATAAACTTCCGACCGATCCACAACTGTAAGTACGAAATTACAGTCATTGCTCACGACAACATGGCTGTAAAAAGTGGCTAAAGGGACGTCCGCTCTTCCCTTTATCGTCCTAAACAAGGCTAGTGTGTATGCAGTCCATGGACCGAGCGATCGGACCATCGGTCGCATGTAAAATCGATTGGCATAAAAAGTTGGTGGAAAATTCTGTAGTGTGTACCCAGCTTTAGTCTCTCTTGGTCTGTTCGTGTATGATAGAGAATTTAGACTGTAAGCTCCAATGGGGCAGGTACTGATGTGAGTGAGCTCTCTGTACAGTGCTGCGGAATTATTGGCGCTATATAAATAGCTGATAATGGTGATGCCCCAAGCATTCCAAATAAAAGATCCTGTATCTGTATTCACTGCTGATTATGTATGTGTAGGTTTTGTTTCTTATAACACCATATGATGGTCACAGCACCTTGCAATGTGAAAGAAAGTACACAATGGGAGTATCAGAAAACTTTAGGAATGAGGGGCCTGATTCATTAAGGATCTGAAATGAAGAGGTATCTTATTTCAGTCTCCTGGTCAAAACCATGTTACAATGCAAGGGGTGCAAACTAGTTTCTTCTTTTGTACATAAGTTAAATACTGACTGATTTTTCATGTAGCAAACAAATACTTGATAGCTTATTTGTACACTGAAATTTAAAGTTGATATTTGTGTGCTACATGAAAAAACAGTCAGTATTTAACCTATGTGCAAAATAGAAAACTACTTTGCACTCCTTGCATTGTAACATGGTTTTGTCCAGGAGACTGAAATAAGATACCTCTTCATTTAAGATCCTTAATGAATCAGACCCGAGATCCCTAGCCATATAATCTATATAAATGATTGAAGATGTGCATCAACAAAATGCATAGAAACAGGTGCTGAAGATCACCTGTTACCTGGATTCCTAGTGGCATGCTGCAAATAAATTTAGTGGAGCTGTCACTTGCACATTATGGAAACAACTTTTTTATGGGCTGAATCAATTTTCATAAAAGAGCTAATGACAACACTTAGGGGATATATTTACTAAACTGCGGGTTGGAAAAAGTGGAGATGTTGCCTATAGCAACCAATCAGATTCTAGCTGTTCTTTTGTAGAATGTACTAAATAAATGATAACTAGAATCTGATTGGTTGCTATAGGCAACATCTCCACTTTTTCAAGTAAATATACCCCTTAGTGCCTCATGCCTCAGTAGTGAATTGGTAGATTGCCTTCTCACCAATATTGCATTCAGCCCACAGAATGACTGCTTCTATTCTAAATTACCATATAATGTAATTGAGTTCAGTACTCCTGCATGCCATATAGGAGTAAGATTGAATGGTATTTCCTGTGTGTGTGTGTGCTTTCCTCTCTGCTGCGGTAAGTCGCTTCTGGTTTTGGTTTCCCGTTGTGCCTTAAATTAAATCACAATAACCCTAATGAACTTGTACATGTGCAGAATAAGAAAACAAACATGGATTAGACTGTAAGCTCCAATGGGGCAGGGACTGATGTGAGTGAGTTCTCTGTACAGCGCTGCGGAATTAGTGGCGCTATATAAATAAATGATGATGATGATACACTTTGTCCTGTTACCTCTCAACAGTTTATATGAACAGGAAGAACGGTTAGAAGAGGGATGTAAATAATTTCATAGTCAGTCTGTACATGAGACTAGGTTGTGTGAAATGACAAACTTCAAGTGGGAATTGTGTTGTGTTGTGGATGACTTTTAATTTTACTACAGCAGATAAATTGCATATGTTAATTCTCATTAGTATGCCTAAATTTACACTAAATTACAATTGATAGCTTTACTGAGCGTTTAGTGAATCCTAATTTTGTAGTATGCAACTATGTTCTAAATACATTGTAACATTTTTTTTCTAGGGCTTTTGATTCACGGATTCTTTTCATTGTCCTAAGATGTGCGCTCTACATTGGTTTCAGTTGTATCCAGATAGTAAAATAAACAACTGTGCCTGCTTGAATGAAATTGGGAAAAAATCAATGCAGGAGGTCATTACATTAAAGTCATCTGAAGGTGGAAAACACCTTAAAGTAACACACTAGAACAGGTAGTATAGTATCAACAGGTTACATACAAATAAAACATGAATTTTGCCATAGTCATAAAATCATGGGAAATGTTACCAGAGATGACGTATTTAACAGCTTGTGAATTCTGCAAAAACTGTGCATTGGAAACATGAAACACTCATCCTCTCCAGGCTCCAGAATACCAAGTACTCACGAAACCTAGGTCCTTCGTTTCTATACTGCCTTCAGCTAGTAAAGCAAGATTAAACGTGGCAAGTTGGTTCCTGAGCCATGACTGCAGCTTCATGAGTTTGCCCTAGAAGATTATTAGAGTTAGTTTTTAAGCTATTGAAATCAGCAGCATAAACCACTTTGTTCCTGCATTAGAGTAACTCCAGCTCGATGTTTGTTAATCCACTGCTTCTGTATACAGTCACTTTAGCTTTTCTGCTGCAGAGAGTCCAAAGTCAATGTTTGACACAGAGCAGACCCAGACTTCCAGACACCAGACTCCCTAAGAAATTATAATGCACCCAATTATTAAATGTCTGTTACGTTTATACTGGAAATAAAGCAAATCCTGCTCTGCAAAGTTGGTGGGTGCTAGAGGAATGGTAGATTTGTGGACCCAGGGCAAATGCCCTTTATGCCATGCCTCAAACCCAGCTCTTCATTATTCTATAGCTGGTCACACAAATGTGCATATGTGCAACCAGCTTGGTTGTTTTCATCCAAATTACCTGACATTGTATTTTCTATGGCTTTCCAAATTAATTTATTTATAAATTGAATCTGATTTGATTGATCAGCAAGGACAATCTGGATGACAGAGGATCCCCATAGGCATGTGCTTCAAATCACTAACTAGTCCACCAGGATACAGGTAGTGTTCTCATTATTTCAAAAGTTTGCTTTTCCCAATCGCCGGACAAACAAATCAGTTCTCTTTGGATCTGTACAGGTGTGGCTACCTTGTTCCCTGAAACTGTTGTTCAGCTTTTGGGCCAAATGATCTGCCTGCAGCGCAACACCATTAAAAAAAGATAATGTTTTAGCCAGACTATGAACATTGTGCAGTTTACCAATTAGTAGGGGCCAATCAATCTTTAGCAAGGCACCTTTCTGAATACTCCGGTCCTCAGACGCTTCCTCTGTTAAAGACTTGCAGTGCCGTCTTTCCCTTCTAAGTGTCGGTTGAAGTTTCCGGCTGGGTGGGTGATGTATGTGCATGCGTGTGGCGGAAATCCACCGTACTCACTAACGCCGGTCAGCTAAGTGAAAGTCCGCACTGATAGTAAACGTAACAGTTTATAAATTGAAAGTAAAGATGATACCAACGTGTTTCGCCCTAAATGGGCTTCCTCGGGGATAAATAACAGCAATTAAAACACCTAATTAGTCTCTATATATCATCTTCATCACCATTTATTTATATAGCGCCACTGATTCCGCAGCGCTGTACAGAGAACTCTTTCACATCAGTCCCTGCCCCATTGGAGCTTACAGTCTAAATTCCCTAACACACACACAGACTAGGGTCAATTTTGTTGGCAGCCAATTAACCTACCAGTATCATTTTGGAGTGTGGGAGGAAACCGGAGCACCCGGAGGAAACCCACGCAAACACGGGGAGAACATACAAACTTCTCACAGATAAGGCCATGGTCGGGAATTGAACTCATGACCCCAGTGCTGTGAGGCAGAAGTGCTACCACTTAGCCACAGTGCTGCCCAATAGTATCCGATTAACTTATCTCCTGTGTGGTTGGTGCACTCTCCATGAGTGACAGGAAGGAGAGCCACCTCCTAGTTCCGCATTAGGCAGAGTTGGGTAAACAGTGCAGCCCACAAAGTCTTCAACTAAATAAATTTGAATGTCCATATTGCTACGATGATTCTATGTAAATAAAATTAAGCAAGCTTCCACTAAATCAATTCTTAAATTGAAAGAAGAAAGGTTGAAAGAGGGGTATTTTGCTACATATCGGGTATACAGAAAAAGCAATAACATCCAGACAAACCTGGTTATTGTTAACCAATAAAGTAAGGTTGTGTGCATAGTGGTATAAGCTAAATAGACAAATAACTAGAGATGGGCGGGTCCGGTTCTCCGAGAACCGAACCCACCCGAACTTTGGGTATCCGAGTACCGAGCTGAGCAGCTCGGTACTCTCCCGCCCGTTCCGAATCCAAATCGAGGCCGAACGTCATTGTGACGTCGTCGGATCTCGGGGCTCGGTTCTCGCGATACTTCAACTTTATAAATACACGCCTCCACAGCAATCCATCGCCATTTGATAGAGGGAGAGAGCAGGGTGTAGTCATAGGCTAATTAGAGCAGGGACAGAGAATACAATATTGTTCTTGCAATTGCTCTAACCAAAATCGCTAGTGCAGAGAGGAGGATAGAGGTTTATTATTTTTTCTTCATATTTGGCACTCCTCAGTGCTTTTGGGGTGTCCTCCCTAATTGTGCATTAATATTTCTGGCTGTCAAAAGTCATATCTGTCAGCAGTATCTACTAAATAATTTTTAGCACTCCTCAGTGGTTTGCGCTCAGAATGGATTCAAAGCAGTCCACATATGATCTGAAGGAGCAACCAGGTTCTGTCACCAGTCCTGATGTTGGTGTTCCCAGTACGTCATCTGGCCAAGGCGATGTCAAACAACAGAGTGTTTTCAAATTAGTGCAAAAAACAAAAACCCAAAAAATTTTTACTGTATTGAAGCGAAAAAGAAGTGTAACTGAGCAAAAGTTAAGTGACGATAAAAAAAAAATTGCAAGCATGCCATTCTACACACGCAGTGGCAAAGAGAGAATGAGGCCTTCACCTTTGGCTATTAGTGGCAGATCCCAAAAAGTTAGCCAGCCTACAATTGGTGCACAACTACTGTTACGCGTCAAAGCCGAGCTGCAAGATAACAGTGAGGCATTACAGGAGAATATTTGCTCTGATTCACAAATGACAACAATCCCTGTGGAGAGTCCATCCAACAGTGGGATGTCTAATCGTGAGCATTCTGCTGATGTGTGCCTTAATAGCCCGAGTGTAGCCGGTGATACCCAAATTGAGGATGCCACTTTGGAATTAGAAGAGGATGAGGGGGAGATTTGTGTAGGCGACGAGGGCGCTAATGAGGATGTTGATGAGGATGAGGTTGTTTGTGTAAGTCCTGCACCAGTGGCAGCAGTTCTGGCACGTGACAAGAAAAAGGCCATTGTCATGCCTGGGCATAAAACAAAAAAATCCACTTCTTATGTGTGGAATTATTTCTACCCAAATCCAGACAACAATTGTATAGCCATTTGTAGTGTATGTCAAGCCACAGTCAGTCGAGGGAGGGACCTTAACCATCTTGGAACCTCGTCTATGTTACGCCATTTAACGAGAGTTCTTGGCAAAGTGTTGGGAAAAGCTGAAAGTTCTTCCCAAAAGAATACAAGCACTCCCTCATCAGCTAAGACCCTCCGCTCACCGACATACCGACGGCTACAAAATACACCCACCACACCATCCTCATCAATATCCTCAGTAGCGCTCGGAGTTAGCCCGGCATCCCACTTAAGGCTGGATGACTCCGGCACTATTATTGATTCCTCTGAAGAAAGCGTTAGTCCTGCTGCTGCTGTTGCTGCTGCTAGGGGTGAATCGTCATCCCAGAGGCAGGTTAATAAAATGAGCAGTCCTACATTTCAGCAATTAACTGAAACAATCATTTGCGAGGGGAAGCAAATATGACAGCAGTCGCCAAGCGAATCACAGACGCCATGGCTGCAATGTTAGTGTTAGATCTGCGTCCAATCTCCACAATAAACGCAGCTGGTTTTTCACAGTTAATTGAGGTTTTGTGTCCGCGTTACAGAATTCCATCGCGACACTATTTCTCCCGTAAAGCTATTCCACAACTATACCAAAAAGTGTGTAAAAATGTAGAGATTGCGCTGAAAAATGCCATTCTGCCCACTGTTCACTTAACCACAGATATGTGGACAAGTGGAAGTGGCCAAACCAAAGACTATATGACTGTGACAGCCCACTGGGTTGGTCATTCACCTTCACCGGCAGGAACAGCAGCAGCATGTACACCACTACGTAACATTTGTCACAGGCAGGCCACTCTTTGTATCACCGGCTTCACTAACAGGCATACGGCTGACAATTTGTTACGCAAACTGAGAGATGTGATTGATGCATGGCTTATACCACTCGGACTCTCCCCAGGGTATGTCATTTCAGATAACGCCAACAATATAGTGCGAGCATTACAGCTGGGTGATTTCCAACATATTCCCTGTTTTGCTCACACCATCAACTTGGTGGTGCAGAGCTTCCTACGAAATAACCGTGAGGTGCAGGAGATGCTTTCGGTGGCCCGTAAAATTTCAGGCCATTTCAGGCATTCAGCCACAGCATGTAGGAGATTACAGCAGCTCCAAGAGCAGTTTAACTTGCCCTGCCACCAACTTAAGCAAGAGGTGGTAACTCGGTGGAATTCCACCCTGTACATGCTTCAGAGGATGGAGGAACAGCGCAAAGCCATCCAAGCATATTGCACAAGTCATGACATTGGGAAAGGAGGGGGGATGTATTTCACTCTTGCACAGTGGGGAATCCTTTCAGTGCTGTGCAAGGTGCTGAAACCATTTGAAGTTGTGACATGTGAGGTCAGTGCAGACTCTGCTAGTTTGAGCCAAGTCATTCCTTTAATTAGACTATTGGAAAAGCAGCTTGAGAAAATGAAGGAGGAGCTGAAAGCAAGCAATTCAGCAAAGTATGTTGGCCTTGTCGATCAAGTACTTAATTCGCTTCACAATGATCCTCGAGTTATTAAGATCTTGAACTCGGATCAGTACGTTTTGGCCACTGTGCTTGATCCAAGGTTTAAAACCTACATTGAGTCTTTACTTGTAAATGAGCGAGATGTGAACTTTTGCAAGGAGCTATTGCTCAGCAAGTTGGCCGCTGAACTGGGCCTCGGCTTGACGACGTGTCCTCCTTCACTTTCTCAAGCTGTTGCTCGTAAAAAATTAAATTTCCAAAAAAGAAGCAGGGAAGACACAGGGGGCAGACGAGAACAATTTAACATCTGGGCTGGTTTGAAGGATTTTTCAAAAAAATGTGTCACTTTGCCCATAACTCCATCCAATATGAGTATAAACATGCAAAGGATGGTGGAGGATTACTTTCAAGAGGTAGTTGATATGGAAATGTCAGACAGTCCCTTTCCTTACTGGGAAGAAAAGCAGGCCATTTGGAAACCCATGTACAAACTTGCTTTGCAATACCTAAGCTGCCCACCCTCCAGTGTGTACTCTGAACGAGTGTTCAGCACAGCAGGGAACTTAGTCAGTGATCGCCGTAGAAGGTTACTTCCCAAAAATGTGGAGAAAATGATGTTTATAAAAATGAACTACATCTTCCACGAGGAAGGCCTTCACCATCCAAGACATCCAAGCACTGACTGTTCTCTAATGGCGGATTCAAGCGGCGATGAATTGATAGTCTGTGATGATGACGTACACACTGATGAGGGTGAGGATTAAGCTGAAGATGATGCCGATAACATCTTTTTAAAACTTTCTATGTAAGTGTAGGGTGCAATCTACCCCCAAAGAGGAAAGCGACTTGTGGCATTTCCATATCACATACCATCTTGAAAGGCTGCTGTTAGGGCAATTTATCCTTAAGGGTAGGGTGTCATAGACAGAGTGACCCTAAACTGGCTTTGTCCATTTTTCATAATATTGTACAGTCTATAATGGCTGAATTTTTGGGTATTTTATACAAGTGGAGGGGGGCCTAGAGAGACAGAAACCAAACTGTCTTTCTCCATGTCAATTAATATTGTACAGTCTATAATGGCTGAATTTTTTGGTATTTTATACAAGTGGAGGGGGGCCTTGAGAGACAGAAACCAAACTGGCTTTTTCCATTTCTTTACATATTTAACTATAAGTGTAGGGTGTAATATACATTCAAAGACGATGGCTGCATTGCCAATATGCATAGATGGAGAGGAAGACAATCTGTTTTGTGTGTAGAATAGGCCTACCAACGAAGAATTAAACTGTTTTTTTGGATGATTTATTACCTCAACAATTAGATTACTTGTCTCTAAAACAGTTGGAGCACTAAATTGGGTTAATTTAGGCCCAAAAACATGGATTTTCCAAAAAAATAGCAAAACAAAACCAAACCAAAACACGCAATGGCGGTTTTGCAAAACCAAAACCAAAACACGACGGTAATCCAGATCCAAAACCGAATCCAAAACCAAAACACGGGGGTCAGTGACCATCTCTACGAAATAACTGAACTGATTGATGAAGGTATCATAAAAAGGTATTTAGATCAAAATCTATATTGAGACCCCCAGGTGGAAGGGTTTTAAGGGTGTAAATGAACCTAGCCTCTTCTTGTGAAATAAGTCTCACATAGTCCCCCCCCCTCGCCATGTTGTGATCATCTTGTGTATACCAATGAATTTAAGCAGATAAGGATCGTGATTATGGTACCTTGAAACATGTTCTTGGACAATGTGTGATTTAAACTGGATTCTGATATTCCTTTGATGCTCCGCAATCCTAAATGATAGTTTTCTAACAGTCCTCCCCACATATTCTTTTCCACATGGGCATTCCACAAGTATGTAATGCCCACTGTGTCACAAGTCAATCTCTCTTTGATCTCAAAATTCTCCCCAGTAGCAGATGAGGTGATGGATGTCACTGCTTTGTAAATTTAACCTTACTGGTCTTGCAAGCTGAACACCTATTGCAGTAATAGTAAACTGCTGTTCTGTCATTGAGCCTTGTACTCGCCTTATGTGCTTTTTCAGGGGGGATGATACTTTTAACTAATCTGGATTTAAGATCCCCAGATTTCTTGTACACAAACTTTGGTCTTGAAGGAAGAATTTCCTTAAGCTCACTATCCCCTAATAGTATACTCCAATGATTTTTAATGATGGATTCTACCTTTCTGAAGTCTCTGTTATATGTAGTGATGAAGGGAAGAACTGGTGCCTTTCCTACCTTATGGTCCTCATCCTGATCATTCTTCTTTCCAACGAGTTCATCTCTCTCAATTTCCCTCAACTTCAAATAGGCCTTTTCTACAGTAGCATTGTCGTAGTTCTTATCAAGAAACCTATTTTTGAGGATGATAGCCTGTTCATCATAGTGGGACAGATGCGAGCAATTACGCCTCAGCCTAGTGTATTGCCCTTTGGGGATGTGATTGAGCTAATTAGCGTGATGACTGCTTGAGGTAGGAATAAAGGAGTTGCAGTCAACCTGCTTAAAAAAGTTTTTTGTTGCAAGTTGGCTGCCCATAATGAAGATTTCAAGGTCAAGGAATTCAACACTGATGTTGCTAATGCTACTGGTGAACACAATGTTAAGATTATTGTTGTTAATGTGCGTAATGAACTGGTCGAGTGTTGCACGGTCTCCCATCCAAATACAAAAAATGTTGTCTATATAATGACACCACTTAAGGATGTGAGTGGAGAAGGGGTTGTTGTTCCAGATGTTCAGCTGTTCCCAGTGGGCTACAAACAGGTTTGCGTAACTGGGTGCGAACTTCGCGCCCATGGCTGTCCCGCGAACCTGCCTGTAGTATCTCCCACTGGACAAAATAATTATGATGTGAACCAATTACTCTGTATATTTTAATTTTATGTTGTTTTTTTGCTTTGTTTTTAATTTTTGAGTGATCCATACCATTTGTCTATGCTTATACTTATTGCCTGTGTCTACATTTATAAATTTATACAACCAACCAATTTTAAATTTGTTTTCTATTTTGCGCCTGGGAATCCATATCTTTTTCTATCTTTTTATTATGTATAGGATTTATATATTGAAACATAAAAGTAATGTTAGTCTTGCATGTGTTTAACAAATGTTTTAATGATTGAAAATACAATTTTTGATTGATATGTATTTTGTTGCCATTGCTTCTGTAGCACAGTAAAATTAGCACTCTAGTACTTTATTGGTTCTTTCCGTGATAACTGCCATAAAGCATGATTTCTAAAGCAACCAAAAAAATGAAGTTTTGTGTCCCAATAATCCCAAAAAACTAATTCCAGAAATAAAAACATACGTAACATAAGTATCTCTTCCTTTGTCTTTTCTGTTCGTTATTACTCAGGCGTAAAAAGTGATTATAAAACTAAAATCAATGCAGAAATAGTGGCTTGGTCTTCAAGTCTCCACCCCTTTATCACAAGTAGTCAGATGCCACTCCCTAAGAAAATCCCCTATATGAAATGCACTTACACCAGCAATACATGGGAATTCACCTTGTTAAAGACGAACATGTCGAAATGCGTTGGTGGATTGGGGATAACGTAAACACTAAAGGGGAGGTTTTCGATCAGCAGGAGCGAAGTGTTTGAAAGAATCGCCCGGTATTATCTTCCTACAAACTGTTTAGCTGACTTTCCTGTGCCCTCTGGTAGGAGTTACTACATAAATTAATTATCAGCATCAGATTATTTTTAAGTGAATTATCTACAATGGATTGTAAGTGTGTGTTTAATAAATAAGGCTTGATTTTAAGAAGGTATTATGCCAGATGTGTTCTCTTTTTCCTTTTTATGAATATTTGTAAACTGGAAGACTGATATATATTTGTGTGTGTGTATGTATATATATATATATATATATATATATATATATATATATATATATATATATATATGGAGGACCCTTAATTAGTTGATTGATTAAAGCTGATTCCTATGCATTACAGTTATAGGAGTGCTGGTTTATACTATAATTTTTGATTACATGATTTCTCTATGTACAATACAGAGGTATAACTAGGGTTGGCCAGCAGGGGCAGGAGCCCATAGCCTAGACATGTAGGGCAGGGGGCAAAAATAAGACTGGATGAATATGCAGCAATATATATATACTGTGCAAGTTGTTTTTCATATGTTTTCTTATCATTACCAGTGTTTGTTTCTGGATGTGTTCACTGCTTTTTGTAGCATTTTGGCTATTTAAGGTGCTCTTGGTGCGCTTTATGGTGGCTTTAAAAAAGAGACCATAGAAGTCTTGAAACGTCGCTACCATATATGGAATAAAATGATCCTTTTTTTTTTTTTTTTTTTTTGCATTCCCTAAATGCCATAGGTTTTTCTCTTCTACTTTTTTCTAATACTCAGGGTATAAATCTGTTCCTGGGTAAACAATATTGTGATACAAGGGGTGCAATGCAGCAATCAGGAAAGCACTGCCGGCTTTTTGCATGTAGCACACAAATATTGGGCGGCTTTATGTTAACATTGCGATATAGAGTTGATGTAGGTAATTCTTCCCTTCCAACTCTAAGTATGTCGGCACATTTTAAATTGACCCATCATGAATGGTTTTGCCATGGTACAAAATTGATGCCTTTTCCCTTAACTCTAACTGAGGCCCAATATGTTTGCACCTATATTTTTCGCAATGGGAAACGTTTTGCAACTGTAAAACTGTAAATGAATAATTGAATAATGTGCAATATTAAGATTAATGGTCAAATGTGCAAGCTCTGTGTTGCATTTTTCTACGTTCTTTACACTTATATAAATGTGTATGTATAGTATTTATGTGCTTTCTGTACCTACTTATTTTATGTACCCCTGTATTTATGTACTTCTTTTGAAAAGGTATAACTTAAACACTTGTGGCCTTAATAAATTCTTACATAATTATGTTTTCTTTTTTTAATCTTTCCTAGACCCAGCCTCATTTTTGGTGTACAGTCCTGACGATGAAAGCTGCTTGGAGGCTCAGGATTCTGTGGTTCGCTTAAACCATCAATGTAACACTAATTCGTCTGCACAGCAATGGCTTTGGGTCTCGCGACGGCGGCTCTTCAACCTGGGCACTCTCCGATGCCTGTTGGTCCCATCCGCTACCAACAGCACATCCACCGCTATCTCCACCTACCAATGTGATGAAAACTTTTACTTTATCCGTCGATGTGAATCCTTGCTGGAGCAGCTCACAGCTTCATTGCTGCCACGGACCTCCAATGCCACTGGCTTGCAGCAGCCACCAGCAAAGACAGCTAGCCAGTGGCTGATATTTGGAACTAACCGAAGTATCTGTTCTGCCGTGTTTCAGGGTAAGGGCTTGTAGTGAGGATAATGGTGTATTTCTAGGCCTTATGTTTTCTCTTTCTCACTAATATGTGTGATGTAGGAGTATCTTACCCTTGCGCCTACCTCTTTCTATGGGTACCTCCAGCTTGCTCAGCCTCTACGTTCCCCAGGCTCTGTGGGTGGAAAGGATGAGAAGGGGGCCTTGCACATGCAGGTTTATGGATGATACAGTTCACATCACAGTCGTTTAATAATGGTACCAGACCATCTCTCAATTGATCCATCTGCAGCACATATTTAGTAATTGCAGATAAATAAATGACAGTGTCCCACAGATGATGCACAAGAGAGGACACTCCACATATCGGAGCTAGTCACTCTTACTCTCCACCTCTACACTGTTCTCTTTAGCATATCTACCAGCATCTCAGGTTAGTCTCCACACTCTACTTACTTGTCCCTTTCTCTCTACATGCCCTCTGACATGGGCATTTCACATGTTACAACAAACTGACTATTAAGTCAGTAGCCTGTAATTGTGTTACATATTCAAGAGTGTTATACGCTCAATGGATTGATTCTACAGTTTTGGGCTTGGCGCGCTTGTAAATTGATCTAATATCTCTGCAGCCCTACATGGCTGTCATTAATCAACTATATAGAATTCTGTCCTGTACAAATGTCAACTGCAGCTCTATCGCTGTCCCCAGTGCTTGACTATGGCCGACTACCAGACAAGGTCAAGCCCATGGCGATGGCCTTGAACTCAGCCTTGATTTGGACAATAGTCATACTCAAACAGAATCCCCAGAAGGGAACCTGACAGAATTAGAGAGGGCCTTTCAAAATCCTTGACTCTCGCCACTTACTCCAGATCCCCCCTCCCAGGGCCCTACCATCAATCATCTTGACTATTGAGTGCATTTTTCTAAATAATGCTCAGCTAAAGTGTGTTACACGACAATAGCAATAAATATTGAGTCACCACTATTGTGAGAATCGTCTGTTATAGGACTTATGGCTATTTTTAAGGTGAATTTGACTACACAAGAGAGTAAAGCTGAGATGAGAGCAATAGAAAGGTTTTGTGTTGGTTTTGCAGGCGTTGAAGACATCATAGTTAATTGCGGCCCCCTGTTGTGATACCTATCCCAATCTAGACTCGCAACTCCCACATTATGCCACTAAAGGAGCTATAGCAATAATTGTATGTGTTTGTGGTAGTGAGAGATATAACAATAAGATGCAATCACACACTAATGTATTGGTTTATAAGAACATTCAATATTGTTTGTAAAGAGATTGTCTCTAAAATGCTTGGGTAACTTTAACGAAATAAATAAAAAAAGGACATCATTCTTTTCTAGGGAGCTCCAAGGTAGTCTTTGTGTTAAGACAAGAGGTCTCAGGCCTTTCTATAGCAGTATATGGTACCAGTAGAATCCCTAATAGAAATATTGCCAAGTATTTCCAAGGTTTTGAATATTGCACAATAATCCAGTAATATCGCCTTTTGTTTACATGCTGGAAACTTATACATTTGTTCTTTCGCTGTATAAGTTAGTGTGGTTTTTGGGTATTAAAATGAAATTGCTTTATCATCGTGTCCAGTGGTCTTGTCATGTTGGGCAGAGGGTAACAGAATTGCATTATGATCATGTCATGCACAACGCAGGGAGGTCCACGCTGCTTAACGCAGGAGGGAGTGCACTGAGCTCTCCCTCCTTCCTCTGTGCGGCCCTTTTAAAGAACGAGAGGTTGCCCATCACTGCATTTAAGAAAGTACCATTGTTGACTCAGAATGGTATTAGATCTTGAGTTACATAAAACATACTTAGTTTTCATAAGGGGCATTTTAACTGTGTCTTCTAAATAAAATTTTAAACAAGATTTATAGACATTTATCACCTCTCCTGGTATTACCATGGACAAGAGAATTTATAAAAAGCAATCCCTAAATTGTTCTTCTGAAGATCCAGTACACTTACATATTCAAATGTTTTATTTGCTGTATCTACTTGTAGGGTGAGTGTGCAGGACCCCTTTAATATATAGTTGAAACTATAAGAGGTTTTAAATTGAAATTCTTGGGTGGTATATTTACTAAACTGTGGGTTTGAAAAAGTGAATATGTTGCCTGTAACAACCAATCAGATTTTAGCTATTTATTTAGTACATTATAAAAAATGACAGCTAGAATCTGATTGGTTGCTATAGGCAATATATCCACTTTTTCAAACCTGCACTTTAGTAAATATACCCCTAAGTGTTGTCATTAGCTCTTTTATGAAAATAGATTCAGCCCACAAAAAAGTTGCTTCCATAATGTGCAAGTGACATGTCCACTAAATTTATTTGCAGACACCATATAACACCATAGTAAAGGTCACAGCACCTTACAATGTGAAAAAAAAAAGTACACAATAGGAGTAACTGAAAACTTTAGGAATGAGATCCCTGGCCATACAATCTATGTAAATGATTTAAGATGTACATCAACAAAATGCATTGGAACAAGTGTTGAAGATCACCTGTTACCTGGATTCCTAGTGGCATGCTGCAAATAAATTTAGTGGAGCTGTCACTTGCACATTATGAAAGCAACTTTTTGTGGGCTGAATCACTTTTCATAAAAGAGCTAATGACAACACTTAGGGGTATATTTACTAAACTGCGGGTTTGAAAAAGTGGAGTTGTTGCCTATAGCAACCGATCAGATTCTAGCTGTCATTTTGTAGAATGCACAAAATAAATGATAACTAGAATCTGATTGGTTGCTACAGACAACATCTCCACTTTTTCAAACCCGCAGTTTAGTAAATATACCCCCTGGGGTTAACAACGGGTTGATTTTGATAGCATTCATCAGCATTCAGTGCCATGTAGGTAGTATGTGACTGGCTGTGAGCTGGTCTATGTCCTTTATCTGTCTTGGATGAACGCTTGCAAGCAAACACACAGAACCAGATACAGCTCTAAATTGGTTTTAACTAGCGCAATAAAAATTTCACACTGGCAATGACCCTGACACTTTTTACTAGTGTTATTATAGACCACAAGCAGCTATATGTTTTTATTGTAGTAGATGCATACTTTATTTTTTTGTGTTTACTGGTTTCAACTATTACCTATAATCATATGCTTATAATCTAGTAATCAGTACTGTTAATAATAGTGATACTTAAAAGAGAACAGTTGTTTAAATATTTTGAAATACCCAAAAAATTGGTAAAAACTTGTTTCTGTTTGTTTTTTAATTGATGAAATGTAAGCAGTGTGCTGCTCTATTGCTTGTGGAGTGATGGTAAAATACTATTATTTTGACTGCTGTGTTTTTATCTAAAACACCTTGTCTATATCTCTGTTGCAGGCTCTGTAAACCTGTTTGGGACAACACTTACCGTTTTATTCCTTGTTCTATAAAAATGTAGATCAAAGGTGTGAGACTGTAATAAGGTGGAAAGGGGGTTATGTAAATCAGTTACTTTATTACCCAACAAGCAAAAACTCCATCTCTACAGCCGACATTCTGCATTTGAACAAAGCGAGCAGACATACTTTATGTTCTCTCCCGGGCTGAGTTACATATAATGCAATAGATACTATGTAGAACAGACTTTATGTTGATAATAACAGCTCCTATTTAATGCAATAAGATTTCACTTGTCGTTGGTAATTAACACTGGTGGGGGGTAAATGTATTAATGTCCGGATTCTTCAACTCCGGCGTGTTCCGCATCTTCGGCGATTAAATTTAAAGCGGCGCTGCTTTGTAAAGGGAAACTTCCATTTACAAGGCAGCGCCGCTTTAAATTTAATCGCCGAAGACGCTGAACACGCCGGAGTTGAAGAATCCGGACATTAATACATTTACCCCTACGGATCTCAAATTGTATCTGTATTCCTATGAATTCATTTTATTTATTTTATTTTATTGTACCTGCTTTCTCTCTTCAGATATTTACACTATTCAAGGGAATTCCAATGGACGTCCCTGCGCCATCCCTTTTAAGTACGACAACCAATGGTTCTACAGCTGTACCAGCACAGGACGAGAGGACGGCCACCTTTGGTGTGCAACTACTGTTGATTACGGCAAAGATGAAAAGTGGGGGTTCTGCCCTGTAAAGAGTGAGCATCAATTCTTTATTTTTGTTATTTCAAATATTTTTGAGCTTATCAAAACAAGAAAAATAGCATAGTGCAGAGGTTCCAAAGTGTGCTGCGGCGCTGTCACAGGGGTGCCATGGCCAGGAAAAAAAAACAAACAATAAAACTTACCAATCCGGCGGTGTACGGGACCCAGCGTCCTTCTCCCTCCTCGCTTCTCACTGAATGTCGGATATGACATCATCATGTCCGACATATTCAGTGAGGAGCGGCAGGAGAGAGTAGGATGCTGAATCCCCGGCGCTGCCGGATTGGTAAGGAGACAGAAGAAATAGAATAAAGATGGCCAAGTATGGTAAGTAAAGAAACGGAGGGGAAATGGTGATAGGAAACAGCAATGGAGGGGCAAAAGAATGAAGGAGCGGGCAGAATGAGGATGAAGAGGCATAGAGTGTGAGGATGAAGAGGCATAGAGTGTGAGGATGAAGAGGCATAGAGTGTGAGGATGAAGAGGCATAGAGTGTGAGGATGAAGAGGCATAGAGTGTGAGGATGAAGAGGCATAGAGTGTGATGGTGAAGGAGCACAGAGTGTGATGGTGAAAGGACACAGTGTGTGGATAAAGGGGCACAGAGTGTGATGGTGAAGGGGCACAGAGTGAGGATGATGGGGCATAGAGTGAGGATGATGGGGCATAGAGTGTGATGGTGAAGGGGCACAGAGTTAGGGTGAGGATGAAGAGGCACAGTGTGAGGATGAAGGGGCACAGTGTGAGGATGAAGGGGCACAGTGTGAGGATGAAGGGGCACAGTGTGAGGGTGAAGGGGCACAGTGTGATGGTGAAGGGGCACAGAGTGAGAATTGATGGGGCACAGAGTGAGGATTGACGGGGCACAGAGTGAGGATGATGGGGCATAGAGTGTGAGGATGAAGAGGCACAGAGTGAGGATGAAGAGGCACAGAGTGAGGATGAAGAGGCACAGAGTGAGGATGAAGAGGCACAGAGTGAGGATGAAGAGGCACAGAGTGAGGATGATGGGGCATAGAGTGTGAGGATGAAGAGGCACAGAGTGAGGATGAAGAGGCACAGAGTGAGGATGAAGGGGCACAGAGTGAGGATGAAGGGGCACAGTGTGATGATTTTTGTACTTGATATTTTATTTTATTTGATCTTAATATTAGTTGTAAATTATTCTTTGACAGAAATATAATTGAAAAAAATATATTAAAATTCTTTTCCCTTGGATTTATGTGTATTATTTTTGTAAACAACTTGCTAAGTATTTCTGTCCTGACCTTAATACTTGTTACGTTATTTTGACCCAACTACTTATAAAATGGTACTACTGAGTAATTATTTTGGAGCGGTGCCTCCAATATAATGGAAAAAAAAGGGGAGGGGCTACTGGACTAACCTTTTCCTAAATAAAGCACAAGTTATTTTGTGTATCATTAACTTCTCTCGGGAATTGTGGTGAAGGGGTGTAAACGTTCCCTATGTAATAAATGTAATTCTCCTTTTGGGATCTCAATATAGAGGGGATATGTAAAATATTTGGTTTGCACACTTTACATGAAGTTGTTATGTTATTTTTAAATATATGAAAGATGGATTCACCACTGTATTGAGCCAGCAAAGGAGTTTCAATTAAACAATGCTGTCAGCAGGATTTTGATTACGTTCATTGAATACGTGCTAACTAATTAACTGTGTACCTCACAGGCTCACGATCCTCTACCCAGCACCCCCTTATGCAATTATTGTACTGGGGAAAAGATCAAGTAGCAAATAAAGACAATTACTTGTGAAATAAAATGCAGCCTCTGCCTCAGCTTGTCATCTGTATTATAACTGAGACTTGCACATAAAGGGGCTGCTTCAGCCTGGAGTACTAAGTGGAACTTTTTCCTCATGATAAAATAGTACTCCTTTCCATGCCCAATGCTCCACTTAATGCGTCCAAAGTATTCCTAAAAATGTTATGTGTAACGTTGAACAGCCATTTTTGCCTAATCTATTGTGGATCTACATGTTCAAGCATACATTGGCAGCCATTATCTAGAAGGGCATGCTGGTACTTATGGTACTGTGGAAAATGTATGGTAGCAAAAACAATCAAACACACAGAGGCATAATTTAAAATCTTCATTTCATTCAGAAAATTCTTCTGTTTTTGTAATCCAATGGGAGGTAAATAACCTCATGAACTCTGAATTGTCCAGGACTTCCCATAGCCGCCAGCCAATCACACACAGCCAGCATAGAAAAACGCTTGTGATTGGCTGAGTGGCTACTGGGACTCTAGGTCGCTTCAGGCCACAGTCAATCAAAAGCTGGTGCTGGTAATCACAGACGCATCTTAGACATTGATATAGACAGAACCATTTCCCATTGGATTACAATGGATCAAGAACACATAATGTGCTAAATGAAGGTTTGTGGAGTGTTTTATGCAATGAAGTTTAATTTTAAAATATGTTTATGTGCCTTTTAGTCACTTATTTAAATAATTTTAGAATACTGAGCAAGAGTCTTAGGAACCCTGTCGATTATACTAGGACCACCGAGATGGCAAAGTTTCCACTTCAGTGAAGCATTAACATTAAAAGGAAATTGACTAGGCCCATAAGAATTACACCTTTTTAAAATCTGTTTTTTCCCTATAATTACTGTTTATCTAGATAATAATAAACAAAGCTTCTTTTAGTGATGCATAGAATAAAATGGAAAGGGAAGAGAGCAGGAGCAGTGTTGAACATATAAGATCACACACACAGATACATCATAGATCAGTGAATAGGATAATATGTGAACAATGTAATTAAAGAAAATATGATCATGTACATAAACAGGAGCCAATTCAGAACCAGTGTGTGTGTGTTCTGCGTCTCATATGTTTAACAAGTTAACCCGTGCATGATACTCATGCATTCTAGTCAAATCAAGCTACTTAAGGTGTTAAAAAGGTTCTTGTCATGCATTTGGGCCTAACCCAGGCCTCCTCAGGGGAAGATCGCTACTTCCCGACGCAAGCGCCCTATTTCAACGTGGTTTTGTCCACATGTCACCACTTCATCATTTTTCTCCATCACCTCATCCTTCATCTTCATCGCCACATTCTTCATCAAGCTACTTAAGGTGTTAAAAACTCCCCACTGTCACCCCCGGCAACCACCAACCACTCCCAACTGTCATTTCTCCTTCAAGAAATATATAGGTCAGTGTATAACTCTGCCCAGCAGGTGGCGCTGCAGCTTGTTTTGGTTTTTTTCACACACGCCACTAGGCATTTATATAGTAGATAACACTTTAATAACTTTCTCACTTTACCCAAAGCTGAAAAATAATATTTTGTATGAAACTCAGGCAGATATTATCTACTATTTCAGTGTTTGGTCAGCTGTTTTCAATGAGCTAAGCTGTACTTCCTTATAAATCTGAATAAAATGCAGCCGTAGCTGCTCAGACTGATAGACAGGGATTAATAGCATTATATTTATTTTGTGACTCTGTGTTTCAGGTGCTGATTGTGAGGCGTTCTGGGACAAGGATCCACTAACCCACAGCTGCTACCAGTTTAACTTCCAGTCAGCGCTGTCATGGGGAGAGTCTTGGACCAGTTGTTTGCAGCAAGACGCCAATCTCCTCAGCATCAACGAGATACATGAACAGACTTACATCAACGGTGAATGGAAGGGCCAGGGCTAGGGAGAAGGATCTAGTAAAGCCAAATATACAACGTTTATAATAGTTTTATATTGCATCCTGCTAAACTAAAGCAGGGCACAACCACTTTAAATTCTATAGAGGAAACATCTACTAGCATAGTGATATTAGTCCAACTCTTGACTTGAATGGGATTGGCTTTCTGAGAAATGTGGGAACATGCAGAAAACAGAGAGGAGAGACTATTAGGGCAGTGCGGTGGCTCAGTGGTTAACACTTCTGCCTGTGCTGTGATCATGAGTTCTATTCCCGACCCTGACCTTATCTCTGTGGAGTTTGTATGTTCTCTCCATGTTTGCGTGGGTTTCCTCCGGGTGCTCGGGTTTTCTCCCACACTCCAGAAACATACTAGTAGATTAATTAGCTGCTATTAAATTGACCTTAGTCTCTCTCGGTCTGTGCGTATCTGTGTGTGTGTATGTTAGGGAATTTAGACTGTAAGCTCCAATGAGGCAGGAACTGATGTGAGAGAATTATCTGTACAATGTTGCGGAATTAGAGGCGCTATATAAATAGATGATATTAAATTATTTCCACAAGAAAAACAGACAATGCAGTACATCCAATGATCAAAAGTACATATAAAAAAAATGAAAGTAATGCAAGTCAGATATAATATTTACACTGTATCTCTGAAGATTTATATCAGCAATCTAGAAAAATCAGAAGAGGAAATATAATTTACAATGTCTGCAGGGAAATGCTGTCTGGCACCTTCATTGGGTGATAACTGATAGGAAGTAGTGGTGTTTCTTTATCTATGGCTGTCTCAGTTACTAATACTAGACAAACAGCACTGGACTGACTATCAACATCTCTTTATAGGAGAAATTGATAAACATATCCTCACCTGAAAAGGAAGCAGCCGATAAAGATGTCTCTTCTGTATGAAAAAGTTATATAGATAAACAGAAAGAGCCCTGATACATCCTATAACGTGTAGTGATTAGATTAACATCTCTTACGGTTACAGGAAGGAGGATGAAGGCAGCTCCTGGAAAAGGAATCAGTTGCTTAGTTGAGTGAGAACTGAATATATACCTGGGACTGTGGTGTGATCTCCAGGACGTGGAGTCTAATTGTACACCTGGGATACTCATTCATAAGATTATTATCATTGTTTATATTGCGGCACCAATTGCACAGCTCTGTACAGAGAATAGATTGTATGATATCTATTTTATGAGGAGCTAATTATTTTGCCTGCAATACTCTTTATCTCTGGGGCTAGAATAATGCACATAACATTGTGCTTTAAATATGATGGATGGATTGTAAACTTGTGAGCAGAGCCTTCTCACCTCTTTGTATTACCCAGTATTGTTCATTACTGTGTTTGTCCCCAATTGCAAAGCGCTACAGAGTTTGCTGGCGCTATATAAATAAATGTTGATGATGATTTATATGGAACTTGGGCCTTGTACTTAAACATGATGCAATCATAAAAGAAAATGAATATAAAACTGGATTTTATGGCAAAGGGGTCTACTGTTAGTATAGAAGCACTGTATTTTATAAAAGTATGTGTCAGGCAAGAACTGTAAATTAACCTACATATAGAACTCCCAGGGTAGTTAATAGGAATGTTAAATAATGGACTAGCTATGAGACCATATAGGATATCTGCAGCTTGTTCTAAAGGCTGGGGGATAATGGTTACACAGCCCAACTCAGTCTTCCAGTGTAATATTTATCTGGTAAGCGCCTCCGATGGTACAACCATTGTTTATTATGGAGTTAGGAATTCACTGGGGGTAGACTTTCATCATTTATAGCATATGCATGTCATTGGAGTATCACATCTTCTGCTGAGGGTATCAATCATCATCATCATTTATTTATATAGCGCCAACATATTCCGTAGCGCTTTACAATTGGGGACAAACATAGTAAACTAATAAACAAACTGGGTAAAACGGACAGAGAGGTGAAAAGGCCCTGCTCGCAAGCTTACAATCTATGGGACAATGGGAGTTTGACACATGACGCTAAGGCTAAGTCTACATTTTGCATTTCGGGCCAGCCAGGCTGCAAAGGTAAAAGTGACTCATAAGCTAAATGATCCTGTCACACAACAATGTTGGTCAGGGGGTAGTTGTCTTGTGTGAAATTGTGTAACGGGAGGTAATAGGGTAATGTAGTGTATTTGTAGGTTACACCATATTTCCATAACTTCTGTAATGTTTATTCTTCAAAATACATATTTATTTTACTGCATGTGTATCACTCTATCCAACTTCACTGTAGCCTTTTCCTGCAACACATATTGGGCCTGGAGAGGGCCTTGAGGATTTACATGAGCAGAAATGACAGGATCAGAGAGTATTTGAAGCCCATGCTATGATATGTATTGCATGTTATACACTTATCATGGATGACTTCAGTTCCTTTCAGTCATGTATGATGTGTAATATTCTTCTCTACCTTCTCTCACAGGGCTGTTGACTGGTTACAGTTCCACTCTATGGATAGGCCTCAACGACCTTAACGTTAATGGAGGCTGGCAGTGGTCAGATGGTGCACCATTGAAATTCTTGAACTGGGAGAATGGTAAGTAAACGGATGTATAAGAACATTGTTTTCCTTTTATGCATTTTCACAGTATTTCTGTTTCTTATATATATTTGGAAACATGCAGTTAAGTGATGTTATACTATTTGTATTAATTGTTACTATTATTATATGCCAGGTCAAAGTGGAGCACAGTTCTTCAGATATTGAGGCGTGAAGATTATAAACCCCAGGGCTAGGGTCGACTTCTTTTCCTATGGTGGCTTACTGACCACTAGAACAAATGGCTCAATGTTGTTTTTGTTTAATATGACCCTTACATTTTGAAACATTTAAATACTTACACATATAGTACAAAACATAGTTGTGGCCTATTGAATATAGCATAATAAATATAATTATCCCATATTTTTTAATGTACACTTTCTCTTTATCACACATGTATTTGTGCTATATAACTTGGATGTAATGGTTTTGTATAACCACTTGTTAGATATCCTGTACATTACACACCAGTGTTTTACACCAGTAAGAATCATTGAGTTCCGTCGACAGACTTCAGTGTTCTTCATCTCTTTGTGTTCTAGATCAGCCGAGCAATTCAGAAGAAGACAACTGTGCAGTAATTCGCACCGAGTCCTCTGGCGCCTGGCAGAGCCGTAACTGCTATAATGCGCTTCCCTACGTATGTAAGAAAAGCTCCAAGAGGAGTCTTCCGCCTGTAGGTGAGTTGGAAGCTCGATAGCAAATGACATAACTGTGTAGCAACACCAACCAGTAATTTCTTTATTTAACCATGGGTAGTAATGGTATCATCTGGTTAGTACCAGTAACACGTCCCAGCAAATTATATGAGCACAGAGCAGTAGGGGGCCCATGGCTCTGACCTCATCTACCCTTATGTACCAAGAGGGGCAGATATGATGAGTTGGGCCTGGAGCCACCTTTCTGATGTTTGGGGGGGGGGGGGGTGAAGTCATACTTCTGCAGCTCTTACCCTGCTGCGGTGTTCAGTGGGGTAGGGTTCAAAGGGCTGCACAGCACTACACAGCAGCAGCTCATTGTAATTCCACAGAGAACGGCAGTTGTGTGAGCCGCTGTGAGGAAGAGTAGAGCTCTCCTCTATCGGAACTGAAGGGGGTGTGGAGATATAGGAGTGTAGTGGTGGAAGGGGGGAGGAAGAAATGGTTGGGTACATATGTAACTAGGGGAAAATGGTTGGGGAGCACATGTGAAGTGGAGGTTGATTAGGTAACAATAGGCGGAAGACCAGGGGTCATGTGACAAGGAGAGAATGTGGGGGTTATATGGGACTAGGGGAGAATAGGGAGGCTTATGTGACAAATGGTGGGGGCGCATAAGTGGTACGAATAAACTTGGGTGCATCATAATAAGGCGAGAGGGGGGGTTGTATGTGACAAGGGGTGGCAGGTTGGGGTTCATTTGTGACAAGGTTTGAGTGGGGGGGGGGATTTGTGACAAGGGCAGGGGCATAATGGATGACAAGGGGAAGAAAGGGAGAGAGATGTGTCTTATAGGTGTGTACAAATGTATCCTCCTGTAACTATCCTTGAATTGAGATAGGGGCTCCTCTGTTGCACGAGGCATAGATTGACACGTTCTCGTACCATATTGTCTCCCGTCCGACATGCAACAACACATAGTCAGTCATCCTGTCAGTCATCCTTTGGAGAGTTTAATGTTAACAGTATGCTGTTAAGCAGAAGTATGGAACTTTTCTTGAGGTACGCACTGGGTGCTCTATGCTCACCTTGTCATGTGTGCACACAGGTGATGACCGGTAAAGCGAGATCACTGTTATTTTTAAGCGGCACTAAAGTCATGTGATTAGGTATTGTTTTCTGATGCTAAGCACTGACTGTTGCTAGACTAGATAAGAAAGAGAACTGCAGGGTAGAGGAAGAAAGTGAAACACTGGATAGAGGAGAGAGACTAGTAGGGCGGAGAGAGAAAGAAATTGTCAACCTCTAAAAAGTTAGCTTGAGATATGGATATGTCTGTATGGGTGGAAATCATGTCAGGCGCTCTGTTTCGTCTCCATGGAAAGCTATATTTTACTGTTACATTAGGAAGAGAAGAGGTCGATTCAGAGCACCCCACACCGCGGTGGTTTATGTGCAAATTCCTCCTGCACTTTTTACACTCACCTATGTCACAACTGCCTTTACCCACAGATAAGTTAAAATTATCATCAGAAATTACTATTTAGAAATCTACCTAATTTGAATTATTGCTTTAATTATAGGGTTCTTTTCTGATCTTGTTTATTGTTTCCCTTTAATATTTTTAAGTCATTCTATTGCATGTATTTGTTTATTGGTTTATATTATTTTATTATTATGCACAATAGAAAATAAATAAGCAATTGCTTGTGTAATCTCATATTCTCCATGGTACCAACTAAATAACAATATAAATGCCCTATATGGATATAAAACAAAAATACAGTTGTTCTCAGCACCTATACTTCCTGTAGTAAATCTGTATGTTTCTAGAAATATGAAAGTATGAGCTATTAGTTCATATTTTAATGAAAACTGCTTGCAACCCAACGTCAAGGGTCCTCATTTGCATCCCTATATTTATGCTTCACATAACACTCAATTGCAGGTAATAACTGGGTTGTGACCTTTTAATATGAAATAGTTTGCAAAAAAATAACAAATACATAGCAAACAAATTAACCTTTACTTAAGGATCATGGTTACAGGGATAGAGAACTGAAGTTTTCTCTCTTTGGAATATTAATATTTGGTATGTCTAAGACCTTCCAACATGATGGGAGGTGGGAACCTCACTTCAGGTGGCACAATTCTAGGAGTGCCTTCTGTCCCCAACTTAACTCACCACACTTACCACAGCACTCCGGTCCCTGGACGCTCCACAGAAATGGATTACGAAAGGAGAGTAGAGTTCCACGCGTCTAATGCACTCTTTCCTGCAATCACTTTAATGTGGTGACTGGCAGGAAGAATGGAGAGGGGAGAGTATGCCCTTCCTTCTGTCTCTACTCCTCTCATTGTGATGCAGCTGCATATAGGCCCTGGGTATTTCATGTTAGGGTTCTGATCATTTGTTATTGTGAAATGTTTGGTTGTAATGAGTCTTTGGTGATTTATAGCTGATATTGTCAGGTCCATAGTTACTGCTTATAATCCCCAGGATACAGTGAATATATTCACCCTAGACAAGTAATTTGGTACCCTGTACACATGTGCTGTGCGGTCCAACACCACATACTACATTTTTCTGAATAGTGACATAGGTTTTTGCACAAAATAAAATGAAATAGAAAGAGCATTTTACATAACAGCCTTGTTTATTCTGCCCCATGAGCAAGCACAAAACTATCATAGTAGAGATGTGGGGGAATTTGTCTTGTGCCTTCACCAAAATATTTACATTCCATGTATATCATCATCATCATCATTTATTTATATAGCGCCAGCAAATTCAGTAGCGCTTTAGAATTAGGGACAAGCACAGTATTAAACAATACTGGGTAATACAGATAGAGAGTTAAGAAGGCCCCTGCTCGCAGGCTTACAGTCTATGGGCCAATGGGAGTTGGATACATGAGGTTATGTCTACATATTGCAAAGGTTAAAAAAAAAAAGAAAAAAGAAGGGATTAGAATGCTATATGATCCAGTCACACGGTAATGTTTGTCATAGGGTTGTTGTCTCTTGTGAATTGTGTAATGGGTGGAAATATATATATATATATATATATATAGATAGATATAGATAGATATATATATATATATATATATATATATATATATATATATATATATATATGGTCCCGGTCACCTGTAATCCCCTTCTCCGCTTGCCTGTGCTGTGTTGGGCAAGAGCCTCCCTATGCCTACATGGCAAGTACGACCTCAAACATGGTTATGACCCCACCAGCTATCTGCATTATGCAAATGCTCCTGAAGGTGACTTCCTAAGTTATCTTTGGCCTATAAAGGATTTCCCTTTTTTATTTTTACAATGGTCACTTCAAGGTGTACCAGACACATAGGGTCATGTTTTCATCATGTTTTGATCATCTTCTGAAGGATGTTGTGCGCCAGTGACCTCTTAAGTACTTTGTTATTGTTAAGCAGATATATTTTGAAACTGTTAGATCTTTAGAAGCTCTTGCTTTTCACCACAGAACCCATTGAGCCAGATGTGGTTGTGAAGTGTGATCCAGGCTGGCAAAGTTATGGCATTAACTGCTACCGTCTGAACAGTGAGAAAAAGAGCTGGCAGGATGCTAAAAAGATGTGTGTACGGAGTGATGGGAATATCGCCAGCATTCACAGTCTGTTGGAACTGGAATTTGTCACCAAACAGATTAAGCAAGGTAATTTATTAAGGACCAAGGTAATTTATTAAGGATCAAGGTAATTTATTAAGGACCACTGCACTAAACTACATGTAGACAATGGCATTTATGTAATAAATTATAACTTAGAGAAGCCCCTATATCTAGTTTTGCCTACGGGAAGAAAATATTTAAATCTTGCTATGACCACTGAGCATCTCTTGTTTGCATGTGGGGATTGTCTGAGACGTCTGCATGGTAATAACACTCTTGTGCCTCCAGATGTGGAAGAGCTATGGATTGGACTTAACGACATCAAGCACCAGATGCATTTTGAGTGGTCTGATGGGAGTGCAGTCATTTTCACATTGTGGCACCCTTTTGAACCAAACAACTTCCGGGACAGCATGGAGGACTGTGTGACAATCTGGGGACCGGTGAGTAAGTGATTTACAGTAATGAGAGACTGTAGGGGACAGTTCCCTTTATACTAGACAACGTTAGGTACTACCATGGCAGACTAAACCTTCCATTACATTGGACAGTGCTCAAGTTATGAGCCCCCACTTCACATATGTTTCTCATATTTAATCATCCACCACAGCATTCAACAGGTTTTAAATTTAGTGCTTTGTTAGATCACTCCTTGTATTAGTATACACAACAATCCTCATACTCCAAGTGTTTCACCATAAACAGGAAGAACATCTCCCAAAGATCACTGGAATCTGCAGCAAGTCCCTCTTCCCAACTTCACAGTAATTCTTGCCAAACATTTATATTTGCATAGAACATATGTATTTGCATATGAATTTGAATGCAGAAGTCTCATTAAATCCCTGGCCTACAATCCCTTCTATAATCTATTTCTAGCTAGCGGGGTATACAAAACACCCACAAAAAGTCAGGACCAGTGGATCTGTGATCCTTTCAGCTGCAACACGCAAAAAAACTTATAAACACATATGCAATTTACCTAACCTAAACACACACATATACCTAATCCCTGGATATTTATTTCTGTACTGTCTGCCTCTGCCAATATGTCATGTGGCGAATGCAGGGTGATGTAACTGCTAGGACCTGTTCAAAACATATATTACTGATTCTCAAGAGATGAGACTTATTTCTTACATAAGTTCTATCATTTTTAAGTCTGTTATTTCGGACTATATTCCTCATAGGAGGGGAAATGGAACGACAGTCCATGTAACCAGACACTGCCATCAATCTGCAAGAAGCCTGGTGTGGTCACCCAAGGGAGTGTTGAAGACAATCACGGATGCCAAAAGGTACAATCGGAAATGTAGTAAAAGTAGAAAGTACAAACAAGAAACCTATACCAGCGGTAGGCAAAATAGGCCTCTCCAGCTGGCAGGGCATGCTTAATAGTTCTACTGCAGTTACAGGTTGCCCTTGCCTGGTTTCCACACTCTTTTAATTACATAGTTATACTATTATTATCATCACCATTTATTTATATAGCGCCACTAATTCCGCAGCGCTGTACAGAGAGCTCATTCATATCAGTCCTTGTCTCAGTGGAGCTTACAGTCTAGATTCCCTAACATACACACACACACACCGATAGAGACTAAGGTCAATTTGATAGCAACCAATTAACCTACCAGTATGTTTTTGGAGTGTGGGAGGAAACCGGAGCACCCGGAGGAAACCCACGCAAACACAGGGAGAACATACAAACTCCTCACAGATAAGGTCATGGTCGGGAATTGAACTCATGACTCCAGTGCTATAAGGCAGAAGTGCTAACCACTTAGCCACCGTGCTGCCCTAGGATGTATTAAAGGAAAATTCTATCAGGAAATCATCTTCTTGAATAAATTAAAGGTACCCCATGAATTAAAGATTGTGTTCTTTATTAAAAATAACACATTATAGCCACTAGCAGAAAGCCACATGGGGGTGCCAGTTTAAACACCTCCTGGGAGATTTAATAGAATGATATATTTTTACTTAATAAAAAATAGAAAGCTAATGATGTGGGGCATAGCAATAGGGGCTACATATGTTTCTCTGTAAGGGTGTCACTGTTTTATACATCCACTATCATAGTGGACAACTTATACATATATTTTTGGGGGGTATTAACCGGAATGACTAAAATATCTTAATATGTATAGTTTGGAGAAAAGAATGGAAAGACGGACATGATCGAAAATTTTAAATATATCAAGGGTTTAACAAGGTACCGGAGGGAAACATTCTTCAAAGGAAGAGAAGTATTAGAACATGAGGACATGTACTGACACTAGAGGAGAGTAGGTTCAAGGGAAATTTGAGGAAAAACTACCTCACACAAAGGGTAGTGGATAAGTGGTATAGACTCCCATCAGTTGTGGTAGTTGCTAATACAGTGAGCAATCTAAACATGCTTGGGATAGACATAATGATATCCTTACAAAGAGCTAAAGATTAAATAGGGTTTGGGGTTACCGTAGGTTAAACAATGGACAGACTAGATGAGCCAAGTGGTTCTTACTTGCCGTCAAAATGATTCTATGTATTAATACACAACGTGAATTTGGAGCCGGATATATAAAGGAATTGCAAGGTACATAAATCACCAGTGCGGAAACTTTATTTGTGAGGTGTCATTAAGACTTGAATTCTATTGGCTTATGGGATAAGTATTTTAGACATGGTAACATTGACTGGATATAATTAAGTTTGGTGGACGCACCATTATTTATTTCATATTTAGTGTTTATAGTTAGTTAGCAACCAGCATCCATGCACCTAGCAAATCAGCGGTGCGGGGCATCTTTGGATTCTGGTTGTGTTTATGTGCTCATAGGGAAAGAATAACACAGAAAATTAGGGGTTGTTAGCAACCATGTCACAATATATAAATACATGTAAAATAAAACTTTCTCTTTCCTGCCAATATATGTCTCCATTAGAAAATGTAAATATAATTTCATTTTTTGGACTTTCATTTTTTGTAGTTCGTACAAAGTTCTTCTTTATTCCCGTAGGGTTGGAGCTGGCACAGTCCATCTTGTTACTGGTTGGGTGATGAGCAGGTAACGTACAGTGAGGCCATTGCATCATGTTCTACCCGCTCCTCTAGACTGGTCACTGTCCAGAACAGGTGGGTGAGACCCATATCCATATGATCAGGGACTGCTTCCTCAAAGCTTCAGATTACTTCTCTCTACCCGCCAATATCACAAATAGTTTAACAGTTCAATAAAGTATTTCTAGATTTTAGACATACTTGCCAACTTTTTTACTCCTTCACTCCGGGACATCCCAGAGGGGAGGTGAAATATGAAGACATAAGGGCAGCGGTGCGGAGAATCGCGTCATTTTGCTTTAGGGGGCGGGGCAAAATGGCACGATTTGCCGTGATTCGTGTCATGGAGGCTCCTATCCTGCCCATTTCACTAGGATGTGGGAGACTTGCCTGCTCTCCCGGGAGTCCGGAAAACCTACCCAGTATTCAGGAGTCTCCCGGACATTCCGGTAGAGTGGGCAAGTATGATTTTAATGAGACAATTTAATGATCTATTATTTATTTTAATTATTTGGCATGAGGACAGGTTAACTAGTATATCGCAGTGATTTTATATTATACAGATAGATTATAATTTATTTAATGAAGCATTCTTTGGAAATGTATGAAAATATATTGTGTAGACATGGTAAGAGGTAGCCTTTGTACTGATCAGTAATGGCATAATAAAGTGCATGCTAATTAACATAAAAGGCAGCCTATTTTCACAGGTATTGCTTTCCGTGAGATATGTAATATGGGTTGTATATCAATAAAAGAGAAGGTGCCAGTGTAACACATTTTTTATATATTGTATATACACTGGATGGAGTATAATTTGTTAAGTCGGAGGTGGCCTCTCGCGCTTTAGTATAAATGTACCAATTGCAAGATGCACTTTGGAATTTGGCTAAATCCAAAGATTTGTTTGTAAGATTCATGTTGGCCAATTCCATAGGATTCAGCCAGTGATTCCCTTGATACCATGTGATTTTAGCACACATGATACAGCATTATTGCTTCCAGGGGGTAAAATGAAAGATAAAATGTTACCATTTAGGCACACTTCTTAATTTGAATATGCAAATTAGGATTTGGTGAAGTATTCAACAAAGTCTTTTGTAAAAGGATTTGTATTCTGACAAATCCTAAAACAAGGATTTGGTGGCTCCCTACTGGTTTTTAGGGTTGAAGGAGTTTTAATGTCCCGATGCTAATAAAGTCGAGACCTTTGCATAACGGGAGTTATGCAACTTGAAGGCTTTGAATTAGAATCATTGTCAGACCTCCCCTGTTATGTAGAGAGACAAGCAGCTCCGAAGTTGAAAGGTCGCATACACTAACATGTAGCCAGGACCCCGCTTATTACAGCGAATGGTGGGAGGGACCCATCATCATCATCGTTTATTTATATAGCGCCACTGATTCCGCAGCGCTGTACAGAGAACTCGCATCAGTCCATGCCCTATTGGAGCTTACAGTCTAAATTCCCTAACATACACACACAGACATAGAGAGAGAGACTATGATCAATTTTTATAGCAGCCAATTAACCTACTAGTATGTTTTTGGAGTAAGGTAGGGAATTTTAGTAAACTTATTAAATAAAGTGGACGACTAATTTAACTCTACACTCTATGCTGCCAGGCTGTACACCCACTATAAATCTAATTGTTCAATGTAACCACAGATTATAAGCTGTTTTTATGCTGTTATCATTGACCCAGCCCCTATTTCTCATCTAGGTTTGAGCAAGCTTTTATCAACAGTCTTCTGTATAGCTCAGATGGGAACTATTACTGGACAGCGCTGCAGGATATGAATCGCACTGGAGTGTTCCACTGGTACAATGGTGATGAAGTGACTTACTCCCACTGGAACCGAGATGAGCCTGGTATGTGCCAAGACAATGGGAAATCATTTTGTTACCCAACTTCCACAGGGTCCTGGCAAATATATACAATATGGCAGCAGTTGACATATGATGCCTCAAACAATTATTCTCATCTGCTGTTAAATTACTATTTTCAGCGAAATGTGTTTCATTCATTCACTCTTAGAATTTAGGTTTTTTTAACACTTTATCTTGATCAAGAAAGTTCCAGTATGGGGAAGATTGTGCTGGGCTGGGTACACAATAAATTAAATACATAAACAATTAAACTAAAAATTAGAAAACATAGTATAAATATGTAAAAAAATATGTGTACAGATCCTTTATGGTCTGGCCATTCACCCAGCAAGCAGACAGTTGTCTCTTAGCATCACCTTCCACTCGGCACATGCCTAATGCCAAATCTGGCACTGTACCTAAAAATCTGACTTCTTGGGCTTATTATGTGGATTTGGTTTCACTAAGGTAAACTAAAGGTACATTTTCTGGTCAGGAGGTCTCCATGTAAGCTTTTGAAAAGCAGCATGAGAATCTTGAGGTGCCTGTTACCCACCACGGCAGTGAAGCATTAGGCCCCGCACACTTAATCTTTCAGTTGCCACCCATAATCCTTTGCTCACCCGGTACAATTGCATTCATTGACTCTGCTACTGTTCCCCACAGGTTACGATAAAGGAGGATGTGTTGTATTGGCTACAGGACGGTCCCTTGGGCTGTGGGAAGTAAAGGACTGCTATTCATTCAGAGCAAAGTACATCTGTATGCAGAGTCTGTCCCCAATGACCCCTATGTTTCCTGCAGTTCGTCCCACACCTAGCCTTAATGGTAGTTGTCCAGATGGCTGGAGCTCTGCTTCTAATCTAAGGCATTGCTACAAGGTGAGAGAGGGAAACTGAGGAGAGCGGTTCTTGACATTGGGAAATGGTTAAAATGTCTTTGTATGATTTTTGGGAGCCTGTGGTTTATGTTAAAGTGTAACTCTGACCCAGCTGCAAATTTCTCTTCCATCTAAAACTTCCAATGGAACAGGTGGAAGCTGCCCCTTGACAATGATTTCCATGCTGTAATTGACAGGCCCAATCATTTCAATACATTTTGTAATTGTCTCAGATAGCTGTCAACAGGGACAACCAGTCACAAATTAGTAAGATTGGGGACTGTTCTCTCAACTATTCAATCGAGTTTCTCATTGCTCTTTGCCCAGATTTATTATTTGGAGAAGCTGCAAGATAAAAAGACTTGGATCTCAGCACAGCAATCCTGCAGAGAAATTGGGGCTCAACTGCTTAGCATCTCCAGTGTTGAAGAGGAACATTATGTGGCCCATTTACTGAACAAAATTTTTGGGTTGGTTTTCTCTGTCGTCTTGTTCTCTACCTGTAACTCTCTATGTGATAGGACCAGATTGATCTTTTATTTGTTTTTCCCAGTGAATCAGAACCTGAAATCCATGAGCAGCACTGGTTTTGGATTGGTCTTAACCGAAGAGATCCCAATGGTGACCAGAGCTGGGTCTGGAGTGATGGCCAAGGGGTAAATGATTCTGCAATTTACAGATAGTAAAGTAGAGGCAGTATGTTCAATCTCATGGGTACTAGACTAGTATATTGTTCTTCAAACTTATCTTGCATTGTGTTATTAGTGTTTAGGGAATTTATAACCTGCATTCTTATGATTATTGGTTCAGTCTACACATTGGCTGCCTCTACTGTATGAAGGTGACAGATCCAATTTGTTATTTAAAGAATACTGGACATCTAACTCTGTGTTCTGCACTTCTGTTCACTATTTTGCTCTCTTCAGTATTCCTACCACAACTTTGACCGTAGCAATCAGGTTGATGATGATATAAGAAGATGTGTGGTGTTGGACCTGTCATCTCTGCAGTGGGTGGCACTCGAGTGTGAGTCTCAGATGGACTGGATTTGCAAACTTCCCAAAGGTAATGTTCTGTGAATGCGCCTTGTAGGAGATTTAAGCAGCATGTAAACAAGATAGACTTTAGTAATACCATTTACATGACAGCCCTTTTAGTGAGGTAGGATGCCACACCTGCCTTCATCCTTTAGAAATGTCTTTCCTCCTTCCAATATGCAAAGGGTGACCACTTCTTGTTCCATGGGATTATTCCACCACCCAGTAGCAGCACCCGACGTAAACTAATTTTTAGGGGGCCAATGCTGGGGATCCTAGGAGCAGATGTACCCAAGGATCTCTGGCTTCAAACCGAGTGAAGCACAATCCTGTGAAGAAAAATAGTACACTTGATCTTCGCCAAATAGCCAAGAAGTGATGCTTTAGCTACTGGGATTTTAGCATGTGATAACAGTATATGCACACTATTGAGCATGTTACACTCTATAGACAGTCTCATTTAAATAGTGAGAAGAATTAAGAGATGGGTATGTTTTTTTTTTTTCCCAGGGACATTATGCAAATAAGTTGTACTCATCCAGGAGTATAGACTGCAGAGTCATTTCAAAATCTCCATAGCTCTTCTCATTGTTTCATTGAGACTGTCTCTATAACTCTCCACATACTGACCAGACTATCGTATCCAGTCACAAGAGAAGGTCTGTAGTTGTCATCACTATCCTGTCATGTAATGGATAATGCATGGACTAAAAGGGTTGCCATGCAAATGGCATCTTCCAGAAGTCCATTCTACTAAAAGGGGGAGGCTTTTTTATATATATTGTACCTAAGGATGGAAGCATAAATATGTCCCTAATTGTGTCCTTACATTGCTTCAGTAAAGATGTCTTGTGTGCTTTATCTCCTGACCAAAATATCCTAGCCTGTACTGAGAAGTACTAACAACATTCAAACTGGTTGTCTTTCGATGGATATTCTGTTTTAGCACAATTCCATGTCATGAGCTAAAAACCCAGTGGCTATTGAATGGTAGTAGCTTATTTATACACTATCCCTATGGAGTTTATTTAATATCCCTCTGAATTTGAGTAGCACTAAGCAGACATGTAGATTGATGTTGTACACAATTATATTTAGCCAAATATTGTATTAATAACAGACGTCTGACAGAGCAAGTGGGTGTTTCTCTGAAAATTCTCTAGAAATCGTGGTATAGTCCATAAGTGGTGTTTGTCAGTTACAAGTAGTAGATCTCAATCATTTATAATGCAGAATTCAAAGCCAATAAAAGGCTGCAGTCCACAGAGTGGAGGTGATAACATAACGGTCCATAGGGTAAATTAAAGAAATTGTATTCCACAAAATGAGCTGCAGGATTTATTCACAGTTACAAAATCTAATGCACACAGTAGGAATCTAGTGATCAACAGTAAAACATATTATAATATATACCAGGAGTGCCGCCCCCCCCACCACCTCTCCATCCCAGGAGTGTCGCCCCCACCACCACCTCCACCTCTTCATCCCAGGAGTCCCCCCCCATCACCACAACCTCTCCATCCCAGTAGTGCCCCCCACCCACCACCACCTCTCCATCCCAGGAGTGCCACCCCGCACCACCACCTCTACATCCCAGGAGTGCCACCCCCACCACCACCTCTCCATCCCAGTAGTGTTGCCCCCACCACAACCTCCCCATCCCACAAGTACCGCCCTCACCACCACCTCTTCATCCCAGGAGTCCCCCCCCATCACCACAACCTCTCCATCCCAGGAGTCCCCCCCCCCCCCCCATCACCACAACCTCTCCATCCCAGTAGTGCCCCCCACCCACCACCACCTCTCCATCCCAGGAGTGCCCCCCCCACCACCACCTCTCCATCCCAGTAGTGTTGCCCCCACCACAACCTTCCCATCCCACGAGTGCCGCCCTCACCACCACCTCTCCATCCCAGTAGTGCCCCCCACCCACCACCACCTCTCCATCCCAGGAGTGCCCCCCGCACCACCACCTCTACATCCAAGGAGTGCCACCCCCACCACCACCTCTCCATCCCAGTAGTGTTGCCCCCACCACAACCTCCCCATCCCACAAGTACCTCCCTCACCACCACCTCTTCATCCCAGGAGTCCCCCCCATCACCACAACCTCTCCATCCCAGGAGTCCCCCCCCCCCCCCCCCATCACCACAACCTCTCCATCCCAGGAGTCCCCCCCCATCACCACAACCTCTCCATCCCAGTAGTGCCCCCCACCCACCACCACCTCTCCATCCCAGGAGTGCCCCCCGCACCACCACCTCTCAATCCCAGGAGTGCCACCCCCACCACCACCTCTCCATCCCAGTAGTGTTGCCCCCACCACAACCTTCCCATCCCACGAGTGCCGCCCTCACCACCACCTCTCCATCCCAGTAGTGCCCCCCACCCACCACCACCTCTCCATCCCAGGAGTGCCCCCCGCACCACCACCTCTACATCCCAGGAGTGCCACCCCCACCACCACCTCTCCATCCCAGTAGTGTTGCCCCCACCACAACCTCCCCATCCCACAAGTACTGCCCTCACCACAACCTCTCCATCCCAGGAGTCCCCCCCCCCCATCACCACAACCTCTCCATCCCAGTAGTGCCCCCCACCCACCACCACCTCTCCATCCCAGGAGTGCCCCCCCCACCACCACCTCTCCATCCCAGTAGTGTTGCCCCCACCACAACCTTCCCATCCCACGAGTGCCGCCCTCACCACCACCTCTCCATCCCAGTAGTGCCCCCCACCCACCACCACCTCTCCATCCCAGGAGTGTCCCCCGCACCACCACCTCTACATCCAAGGAGTGCCACCCCCACCACCACCTCTCCATCCCAGTAGTGTTGCCCCCACCACAACCTCCCCATCCCACAAGTACCTCCCTCACCACCACCTCTTCATCCCAGGAGCCCCCCCCCATCACCACAACCTCTCCATCCCAGGAGTCCCCCCCATCACCACAACCTCTCCATCCCAGGAGTCCCCCCCCCATCACCACAACCTCTCCATCCCAGTAGTGCCGCCCCCACCACAACCTTCCCATCCCACGAGTGCCGCCCTCACCACCACCTCTCCATCCCAGTAGTGCCCCCCACCCACCACCACCTCTCCATCCCAGTAGTGCCCCCCACCCACCACCACCTCTCCATCCCAGGAGTGTCCCCCGCACCACCACCTCTACATCCAAGGAGTGCCACCCCCACCACCACCTCTCCATCCCAGTAGTGTTGCCCCCACCACAACCTCCCCATCCCACAAGTACCTCCCTCACCACCACCTCTTCATCCCAGGAGCCCCCCCCCATCACCACAACCTCTCCATCCCAGGAGTCCCCCCCATCACCACAACCTCTCCATCCCAGGAGTCCCCCCCCCATCACCACAACCTCTCCATCCCAGTAGTGCCCCCCACCCACCACCACCTCTCCATCCCAGGAGTGCCCCCCGCACCACCACCTCTCAATCCCAGGAGTGCCCCCCGCACCACCACCTCTCAATCCCAGGAGTGCCACCCCCACCACCACCTCTCCATCCCAGTAGTGTTGCCCCCACCACAACCTTCCCATCCCACGAGTGCCGCCCTCACCACCACCTCTCCATCCCAGTAGTGCCCCCCACCCACCACCACCTCTCCATCCCAGGAGTGCCCCCCGCACCACCACCTCTACATCCCAGGAGTGCCACCCCCACCACCACCTCTCCATCCCAGTAGTGTTGCCCCCACCACAACCTCCCCATCCCACAAGTACTGCCCTCACCACCACCTCTTCATCCCAGGAGTCCCCCCCCATCACCACAACCTCTCCATCCCAGTAGTGCCCCCCACCCACCACCACCTCTCCATCCCAGGAGTGCCCCCCGCACCACCACCTCTCAATCCCAGGAGTGCCATCCCCACCTCTCCATCCCAGTAGTGTTGCCCCCACCACAACCTTCCCATCACACGAGTGCCGCCCTCGCCACCACCTCTCCATCCCAGGAGTGTTGCCCACAACACCACCTCTCCATCCCAGGAGTGTTGCCCACAACACCACCTCTCCATCCCAGGAGTGTTGCCCACAACACCACCTCTCCATCCCAGGAGTGTTGCCCACAACACCACCTCTCCATTCCAGGAGTGTTGCCCACAACACCACCTCTCCATTCCAGGAGTGTTGCCCACAACACCACCTCTCCATTCCAGGAGTGTTGCCCACAACACCACCTCTCCATTCCAGGAGTGTCGCCCACAACACCACCTCTCCATCCCAGGAGTGTCGCCCACAACACCACCTCTCCATCCCAGGAGTGTCGCCCACAACACCACCTCTCCATCCCAGGAGTGTCGCCCACAACACCACCTCTCCATTCCAGGAGTGTCACCCCCACTACTACCTCTCCATTCCAGGAGTGTCACCCCTACTACTACCTCTCCATCCCAGGAATGCCCTCCCCACCACCACCTCTCCATCCCAGGAGTGCCGCTTGCAACACCACCTCTCCATCCTAGTAGTGTCCCCACCACCACCTCTCCATCCCAGGAGTGTCACCCCCAGCACCAGCTCTCCATCCCAGGAGTGACGCCTCCACCACCACCTCTAAAAACACAGTGGGAAAGGATTGACTCCTATGTCTGCAATGACAATGGCATCTCCCAGAAGTGTCTTCTTCTCAATGGGAGTGGTTTATCAACATCATTTGTTGCAGCCATAATTGTACATTAAGAAGTAGGTCTCAATAATATTCTGTATTCCATTAATACATTTGTCTACACTACTTTTTCTACTATACACTACACTACTTTAGGTGTTTCTCATGCACCTTTCATTCTTCAAATTATAATACTAAGCAAAGTGTAAAAGTTAAACACTGACACTTCTCACCCAAACACACACACTTCTTCAAAAAACAAAAAAATCACATAAACCTAATCAAACGCAAGCACTTATCACAACTAGAGCCAGACCCTCAAACAAATTAAACAGTCAAAAACACACCATACCTACACACCTATAAAATATACACTCATGCCATACTAACACAAAACATTAGAAACCACTCAGCTGTCACCTTCCTACCTTCATCTATACCTTTGTATGCCCTTATTACTTCACTGCTCTCTCTTCGGTGTTGTCTCCCTTTACTGCTGCCTCAGTTGGTGATCTAGGGGTTCCTTTTTTATATGGGGAAACTCCGTTATTTGATATATCCCCCCCAGAAGTTTGAAGACCCGTGTACTCACCTGTCACACCTGACACATTCTGCAGCTTCAGTATACAAGGCTGTGTGCACTATTTGCACAGAATGACAATCTTAGGATAGATTCTAGAGAATCATGTATCAGTCCTCATCAATCATGGCCTTATCTGTGTGGAGTTTGTATGTTCTCCCCGTGTTTGCGTGGGTTTCCTCTGGGTGCTCCCCACTCTCCAAAAACATACTGGTAGTTTAATTGGCTGCTGCTAAATTGCCCTTAGTCTCTCGCGGTCTGTGTGTGTATATGTTAGGGGATTTAGATTGTAGGCCCCAATGGGGCAGGGACTGATGTAAATGAGTTCTCTGTACAGCGCTGCGGAATTAGTGGCGCTATATAAATAAATAGATGATGATGATGATGATGATGAAGGTGAGACATCTTAGCAAATAGTCTTGATCCCACACAAGATGTTGCACGTGACATGGGGTGATATGAAAGGTATGGAAGCTACGCTGGGAGGGTTTCCAAATGCAGGGGAAATATCCGGATCGACAGCTTATGCTGCTAAACACATACTAACAGTGGCACAAGGCCCCCCTCATTATATTGTAACTGGTTGCTGTGACAAAAACAAAAGAAAAATATAATTCAAAATAAATACATAAAGAGAAAGCCCCCCAATAGTGTGCACACTACAAACAATCAGGTCATTTTTATTTGTCTAAAATATGACATGCTGTGCTAGAGCATCTATCCACATCACTCTATGGTTACATCTCTTATATCCTTTTACTCTGTATGTCTCTCCTTTATCCTCAGGAACAGACATTAAAGAACCAGAAGTACCGAAAGGTGAGTTTTCTTGTGCCTATTATTATAAATAAATGTGTTTACTGTAGAGCATCTGCTGGTACCATGTTCATTGCCCTTCATTGTGCCACTATTTCTCCTTATAGGAAACACTGAGTGGGTCAAATATGAGAGCGCTGAGTACAAATTTTTCGAGCATCGCTCCACGTGGCTGCAGGCTCAGCGGATCTGCACCTGGTTCAAGGCTGAGTTAGTGTCTGTCCACAGTCAAGCAGAGTTAGACTTCCTAGGACAAAACCTGCAAAAGGTATAAGATACAACATAGCTGTCAGGGATAAGTGGGGGGGATTGATGGATTACAAATATATTTGTCTCTTCAGACTGCTATCGTGAGATAACTCCTGAATAAATCCGTTGCCCAGATCAACCTACGTTGTATGGATATTTAAAGAAAAATGTAGATCCCCCCCTTGTTGAGACATCCACAAAAAAGTAAAGAAAATAAAATTAGTAACTCTGAACCTTGGCAAAACCATGTGGCATTGGAAGGGGAGGTAAATTTAAAATGTGGGTACAGATTTATAGTTGGAATAGGGCATGTCCTAGATCAACTTTAAATTTCAGTGTAAAAATAAAGCTATCAAGCAATTGTGTGCTACATGAAAAAACAGCCAGTTTATAACTTATGTGCAGAATAATAAACTAATTTGCACCCCTTGCATTGTAGCAAGTTTGTCCAGGAGAAAACGTACTAATTTTTTTTGCTTTAGTTTCCTTGATGAATCAGGCCCACTGTATTCAAGTAATGCTTGATAAATCCTGCAATCATTTTACCCTCTTGATTTACCACATGTGGACACTGAATCTGGTTTCAGCAATTATGACAATATGTCTAAGCATTTATAAAAAAAATAATGTTAATTCTATAGTTTTCGATACTTGCCTGGACATGTCATTGCGTATTGGAATTAAATTATCAGTGGAATGAGACTTGCTATGTATCAGTCACAGTTTGAGTCTCTGAGACTTAGATTGTTTGTTCAGAAACAATCAGATCCGCCTGTGTGTATCCACCTTAAGGTTAGTCCGGAGCGGCAGCTGCCTGTGATGCAGTGAGACTTCCAAGCAGTGCACAAGTGAATAAATTGATGAGCATTGTCTTTCCTTCCTTTATACCGTCTAATGATAGATTGGCAGCTGCAAAGCAATACAGTCAGTGGCAGATGAGTAGTAGTGTACATTTTTTGCCTCCTATATAATAACATCCTGAGTTGAATGTATGTATGGTTTCACCATTATTATCTCTACACACATTGTCCTTTCCTTTTCCTATAGTCTGTATTTTTGTCAACATTGTGTGACCCCCCCCATCGCCCTTCTTTTTTTCCCTAAGTTCACCCGGGGACAGGAGCAGCACTGGTGGATTGGGCTACACACATATGAAAATGACGGGAGGTTCAGGTAAATAATCTTGGTGCATCCTTACTTCTGCATTATTTGCCTTTTTTTTAGCCATAACTTAAAATATTTTAGATTGTCTGATGCCTTTAAAATGCAGACTTCAAATGCTTCAATTAAACCAATGCAGACATCAGATGCCTGGTGGTGATACAATGCAGACATCGGATGCCTGGTGGTGATACAATGCAGGCATCAGGTGCCTGGTGGTGATACAATGCAGGCATCAGGTGCCTGGTGGTGATACAATGCAGGGCATCAGGGTGCCTGGTGGTGATACAATGCAGGTATCAGGTGCCTGGTGGTGACACAATGCAGGTATCAGATGCCCTGGTGGTGATACAATGCAGGCATCAGATGCCTGGTGTGATACAATGCAGGTATCAGGTGCCTGGTGGTGATACAATGCAGGTATCAGGTGCCTGGTGGTGACACAATGCAGGCATCAGGTGCCTGGTGGTGATACAATACAGGCATCAGGTGCCTGGTGATAATACAATGCAGGTATCAGATGCCTGGTGGTGATACAATGCAGGCCAGAGATTTGTTATGCAAGCACAATGCAGTCACCCAACAGTGTAGTGGAGTGAAGTAGTTGTAGAATACAAGAAGCTATTGTATTATATCACTGTTTGTCATTCTGTTAATTATTTTTCATCTTAAGCATTGTGGATTTATTTTCCATATTAAATTACACTTAATAACTTTAGGTCTCTGTGTTCTTACAAATTCACGTGAGACTTAGCTTGGTATTAGAACGTTACATGGTTGAAACAGGAGATCATTTGGTTTATGATAACTCTGATTAAAGTTAGTTGTGAGAGATTAGTCTAGATAAAGGGAGCACTGAAAGCTTCCTGAGTAAGAATGTCACCTCTTCACAAAAAAACTTAGTGGTGGCATAATTGTTAAGGCAAAGTTAGTGTGGGATAGATAGGGAGAGTGTTAATCATTTTTAAACAGCAAAGGTGGTTGCTTTTGTTCAACCCTTTGTTACACACATGGTTCGCTAGAGTGCCTGATAACTACTAGACGGCTCCCAGCAATTTGGTGGATAGTACCAACCATTACCAAACAAATTGCCAGTAGCGGTAGCCACTTTCTGAGTGCCAGGGGACACAAGGTAAGCTGCTACATATGGCCCACAGTTGGTTCTGGGGGACCGAAACAGCTACAACCTCTCATCTTTCCTATCTTTCTCTTGTCGTCCCTGGCTTTTGTTAAATAAATGCTGGCAACCTGGCAGTTCTGGGTTCACTTGACAATTGAACAAGGCTGTTCATATCCATACACCGTTTCTCAAATTAATTTATGGCATGGATAGACAGATACAGAATGTAATCTTACTGCTGGGATTGTTTACAGAACTAAGGGACAGATTCAAGAATCTTGCAGCGGGGAGACACTGCTCACGGCATCGGCAACTCCGGTATAGAATCCTTTGCTAACTTTTGCCTGACCCTCTACAAAGTGTGAGCAATAATGAGCAAAGATTTTAACCATGCACCTCCCACAGAAGAACCTTGTGGGAGGTTTCTAAGGGACTTCGCTCTTAATGGAACCTGCCCCTGATAGCACACTTCCTGTTGTAAACTCCAGCCAATTGTAGCTCACTGCATCCGATAGTGAACATTAATTGGCTGGATCTCAATATAGAAAGTACAGTCACAGAGCTGTCACAGTAAGGTTACTTTCTAATTAACAACCAGTTGCTGAGAGAAACAGTGGGGCTGTGGTGTCATATTGATCCTATGTAGTCACTTTATGCTAAGTAGCATAATGGGGCTTTATATCATGGGCAAAAGGATGCTATGTACGTGTAAATGGTGGGCATTTGACTGAATGGAGTGGACATGAGCGGGGGGAACGGATGTGTCTGCACAGTATTTCGATTTTCCATGCATGCTAACTATTTAGATATGCTGTACTATAAGTATATCCTTTTATTGTAACAATCTGTATAACTATATAATTTAGTTTTTATTGAAAATGTTTCATTTACATGGTATAAAAGAACCAAAAACATTGAAATGTAGGGAAAAAAGGTAGGGAAGGAGGGAGTGTAAGGGACAAGGCTGGTGGTACACATATAGTACAGTATATTTAACAGCATACAATTTAGGAACTCAATGACAATATATAATTTGGTATCACACTCCTTGATATATATCTTTTTAACATAACACGAGTCTTGTTATTATTATCCTTTATTGATATAGTGCTGATATAATATGCAAAGCTGTAAAAAGCTTTAGCCAATTCTTGCTGCAAAGAGTATTGTGGCCCTCAATCACGTGGATCAAACATAATTTAGTCCCAAAATCCTTAGAATTTGGACAGCAGTGGGGTATTGGTGTACATTAAGGGAGCCTGTGCAGGTGTCATAAAAAAGCTGTGCAGAGGAGTTTTGTGTGGGCGTCCGATAACAGAGGGACTGACATAGGGCAAAGCTAGATAAATCCCAGGAGCCAGTTGACCAATGTACCTAAAAATAGATAAATACATTTATGTATGTTTGCGTTTAGTAAAAAGTAAAATGCTACTAACAGGGTATTTTCCGTACACCGTAGCCCAGTGACCTAAAATTGGCATTGTTAAAACATATATAAGCATCTGCTAAGCATTTAGAACATGCTCACTCTCTACAACATGTTTCTGTCATTAAGAAAAACAAAAAAATCTTATTTAATTTGTGTATCCCAGTCTTGACAACATCATGGTGTGAGCAGTGAGGGAGTGAGTGTTAATTCATGAGAACTAAACCTCAAGATGTATCCCAACGGGGATAGCGACACAGAATAAGTTGTGAGGAAGTGGGTCCTGGTAATTATAGCTCTTGCAGTGGCTCCATTCTGCACAGCGTGTAGTAAACATTCCTCCCATGCTGGTGTACGTGACATGTGGTGCAGGGATGACATGAAGTGTGAAGGTCCTCACATAATGTAGCTTGTTGTTTGGTCTTTTCTCGATACCACACAATCCTGTCTGTGTTAGCAAAGTGCTATATTTTGCTCTTATCTAATTTTGGTTCTGGTGAAACTGGTAGAGCTGTTCCCATAGACATGTTTCTTATAGTGCAATGCCCATACATTATTGAAATGGTCGTTTGAGGTTCTTTAAGCATCATTGTAATTTTATTAAAAAAATATATGTGTATGTATGTTGCATATTTCCCGACAGTCCCGATTTAGGCAGGACATTCTCTAGGTAACTGTCCTGACAGGCAGGACTCTTGTCCTGACTACTGGGAGTGGTGAGAGTTGTCTTCTGCTCAATGCAGAGGTGTTTTTAAGAGGAGATCTTCAGAAGCACACTGTCCTGAATGCCAACTTTAAAATATTGGGAAGCATGGTGTTGTGTTATTGGTTCAACCCACAATATAGCTGCCTCCACTGGATAAACGGTGTATATACTTGTTATAGAATTCAGTCAGAAGGCGTTTTTATTTGAAACGGTTGTAATAGCTGAAATAATTTATTCCAAGGTAATTGGGGCATCAGGCATATCATGTTGAACCTTAGATTATTGCAGTACATGTATCTCTGCTGAACATATATTTCTGAACCTTCCCGGGACATGTAGTAGAAGGATACAGCGTTTGGTAATACATGGCAAAGGTTTCATTGCACTGATGTAAAGTATAGATGAGTTCACCCCCATAAATGAATGAATAGGAGGGTTGCCTAGAGGTGCGCTCTGTTCCTTAGCCAAGAAAGCTAGCAGTGAGCCTGCAGGATAATCCTCGTCAGCTCTGTCTTATACTTTAGAAAGTAGCAGATTTTGGAAATAGGTTTCTTAAATCTCCCTGCTTAAATATGTATGTTCCCATTTCAGCTCATATTTTATTGTATTGGTATCTCTCTCTAGCCCAGGCTATGAATGTGACCCTCTCTACCAAGGATAATGTGGGAGATTTGTTTCTTACAAAGTATTGGTTACTGGTCTGAACCTGTGGAAAAATCAAAATGGGTTTAAATTGCCAGTGTATGGTAACCAGCACGGTGGCTAAGTGGTTAGCACTTCTGCCTTACAGCACTGGGGTCATGACTTCAATTCCCAACCATGGCCTTATCTGTGAGGAGATTGTATGTTCTCCCCGTGTTTGCGTGGGTTTCCTCCGCGTGCTCCGGTTTCCTCCCACACTCCAAAAACATACTAGTAGGTTAATTGACTGCTAACAAATTGACCCTAGTCTGTCTGTCTGTCTCTGTCTGTCACCGTCTGTGTGTGTGTGTGTTAGGGAATTTAGACTGTAAGCCCCAATGGGGCAGGGACTGATGTGAGTGAGTTCTCTGTACAGCGCTGCGGAGTTAGTGGCGCTATTTAAATAGATGATGATGATGAGACCTTGGAAGGAGATCTACAGAAAGAGGGAAATAAGATATATGGATAGAAAAGAAAAATATATATATGTCAGAGTATTGTTCTGTTGGCAGAATGACTGCTGCAAATATAGATGAAACCAAGTTGCATGTAATCCCAAACCTGATATAAGGTCACTAGCGGGAGTGTGTGTTATAGGTCTCTAGTAGTATACTTCTTATCCTGGAGTCTGAACTTATCCGTAGATTTATCACAGTAATTAATAAAGGCCTCTGACCATATTGAAGGAATATCTGGATATTGTGCCATGTATTCACACAAATATATATTTGCCCTCTGGGTCTAATTTGAGAGCTAGTAAGTCAAACTGTGCAGTTATCTTAATTAATACAGATACTCCTCTTGAATATTGTGAAAACTGGTAGGCCCATTCCACCTGACCATTATTTAACGTAAGAACCTTATTATTGGTAATTTATGTCTCTTGAAGACATGTACTAATCTGGTGAGTTTCTCTTTATAAAGTACTAATAATCTGTTAAGTATTAAAAAGCATAGACCTTGTTACATAAATAAGTGTCATGTGAAAAATAATTGCTGTGGATGATTAAATATTCTCTATACAGCGCTGTGTAATACAGTGCAGCTATATAAATAAACAATGCTAGACAAATAAACACATAATATTGTACCCACATGTTTCTCCAAAACATTCAAATGATTACAGTGAGTGGTCCATTAGCTCATGTAGCTCATGTAGAGATGGTGTATGCACATTAACACGAATCAGAGATATAAATGTCAAGCTTAAGTAATAAAGAAAAAAATGTTTTTAAAATAAATGAAATTAAGAAAAACTGTGATTTTCCTTCAAGCATGTTGCAGTGGAATACGGGAGATAACCTGGGCCAGTATGACAAGTAAAATGTAAATTATAACATTATTATTATTATTATTATTATTATTATTATTATTATTATCTTTACCTTATAAGGCGCCACATAGGGTCCGCAGCGCCGTACATTACATATACAGAACCAAGACACAACATGATACAGAAAGAACAAAAATATATACAAACACAGGTACCAAGGTAAAGCAAATCAGATTATTTCTGGGACAGATAGTGAAAAGGATGGTAGAAATCAGCGAGAAGTAACATAGCATTGTTACTTCCATATGCCAGGCAAAAAAGCAATTATTACTATATATATTAAGTCGCTTTTGTAGGCTCCCAGGGGGCAAATTTAATATTGTCTTCGGGTGTACACCAAATATATTTAGAAACACAGTATTCACAGCTGCATGAATATGTACTAGGTAATTCCATTAGGAGATTAGCAGTGTAGAGCGCATAGACTTCCCCTATGGCTAGTAACAGCAAATTTGTCTAGTAATGTTTAACATCCCCTTTTTCATATCATACACGTACTATAAACCGCCACCATCCCAGATTTGGTTTCAAAGATCACACTGAGGAAGTCTTGGGCTACTCTCCTTACACTTAACTCGGAATCCATTACAATTTATATCCTACTGCAATTAAATTTTAAATCAACCAGAGTTATCATTAACTGGGAAATATGCTGTATGTAGGCTTTAAATAACCAAACTATCTAGCACATGAAATGGTTAAGAACACAAAGGCAGGCCTTATGTTAAACCAAAGATGAGGTTATTGTCGTGGTTGGAGTCTCCGAGAGCAATATGCAGAGAATTCACTGTATTAGGATTATGTGCGGTGGTGAACAAACTCCATGGGGCAAATTCAATTCAGCGTAATGTCTCATAGGAGTCTCGCACCATGTGTTTCAACAGTATGTTTGGTACATAAAACATTGCTGATTTTTGCTTGCACCTCGTAAAAATCAGTAATGTTTTAGGTACTGTTATACCGCAAAGTTCATGGGAGGCTCCTGTGGGACTTTGCATTTAATTGAATTCCCATGACTATAATGCTAAAACAACATGAGGAATCTTTCATAAGAGAGTTACAAGTGAAGCATGTCCTCAAGCGACATAGGATCAGATAAAGTGACCTCTGACCTCTCTGTGCACAGATTACAACATATTGCAAGGACTGATTGGATTATGTGGAACAGCTGTGTGAACCCCTCCTCCTTATACTAGGCAAAGTGTGGTTACAGTATATTAAATGGCTCTTTTTTTAGTAGCCAGAGAGCAACTTAAACACTGTTATAAAATAGAATATATGGAATCACAATACACAATGCTCCGGGATTACGTGTTAGAAACACTGAGCCCGCTCCTTAAGCACAAATGTCCAGGCAGAATGAGAAGACTTTGGTATAATATGCCCTGGGGCAACAGTGATAGAAGTTGTTCGTCTTACACAGCAGATACAGGTGGAAACTTGTTTTCAATACAGTGAAATGTTTCATCAGGTGATTGAAAAGAGTGTGCTCATATTCATTAGCTGTCATTTTAGACAGAAACAGCATGGAGTAGGTGTGAGAAGAAATCTGGAGATATATGGAGACAACTGATGTATCACTGATATATGGAGACAAGAGAGTTCTGATGTATCACTGATATATGGAGACGAGAGTTCTGATGTATCACTGATATATAGAGACAAGAGAGTTCTGATGTATCACTGATATATGGAGACAAGAGAGTTCTGATGTATCACTGATATATGGAGACAAGAGAGTTCTGATGTATCACTGATATATAGAGACAAGAGAGTTCTGATGTATCACTGATATATGGAGACAAGAGAGTTCTGATGTATCACTGATATATGGAGACAAGAGAGTTCTGATGTATCACTGATATATGAAGACAAGAGAGTTCTGATGTATCACTGATATATGGAGACGAGAGTTCTGATGTATCACTGATATATGGAGACAAGAGAGTTCTGATGTATCACAGATATATGGAGACAAGAGAGTTCTGATGTATCGCTGATATATGGAGACAAGAGAGTTCTGATGTATCGCTGATATATGGAGACAAGAGAGTTCTGATGTATCACTGATATATGGAGACAAGAGAGTTCTGATGTATCACTGATATATGGAGACGAGAGTTCTGATGTATCACTGATATATGGAGACAAGAGAGTTCTGATGTATCACTGATATATGGAGACAAGAGTTCTGATGTATCACTGATATATGGAGACAAGAGAGTTCTGATGTATCACTGATATATGGAGACAAGAGAGTTCTGATGTATCACAGATATATGGAGACAAGAGAGTTCTGATGTATCACAGATATATGGAGACAAGAGAGTTCTGATGTATCACTGATATATGGAGACAAGAGAGTTCTGATGTATCACAACCGCACTCACCACATCCGTGACTTGGATATTACTGCAGATTATTTGCTGTTTTATTGACCTGTATGGCTCGACTCACCATACACACAGAAGTCTGCATTGATTGCATCACAATTATTACATGTATGTTCAGGTCAGCATGTGGCCCTCAAGCCTAGTTACATGTGAGCAACTTTCAGATGTAGGGTTTAAAATTATTGAGCGCAGATCCTTATAATTCTTCTGCATCTTTCAGCTGCTGTAATATCTGTCATGGTGCAACCAACTTTTCAAATTGATTTTGTTCCAACTGTCATTTCATTGTCTTTATTTATTTCTTCTCCAGCTCTGTTTAGTTGCGCCAAGAATTGATGAGTCAAACATATTTGTGCACTGAAAACCTCACATGAATCATAGCTTTACCGCTTTGCACCCTATCCACCCTTTAACCTCACAAGAGACTTTGGCAAAAGCAACCAAGTTGAATTTAAACAGTACTCAGTGTAGCGCGGTGCAGCATATACAGCATACAAAGCCGTGAATAAGAGTAACAAAGTACATTTAAATCAAAATCTTTATTAAATCAGTTGTTTAATCCAAGGCTGTCTAACTAGTGGCCTACATATAATCTTGGTATAGGGCCTGTATGAGGAGCATGGGGATATTAGAATGATAAGCCTCTGCCCACATGGCTGTATGTGGTGAGCATTAGATTATAGGTATGAAACTCTCCTGCTAAACACAGGGCTGTAATAGATTCTATGATACTAATGGTGGGCCTAAGGCTGGTAATGTTGGCATAAGGTAATATGTGTTGAACATGGGGCTGATACGTGATGGCTATGTGGCTGTTAATCTGGGTACAAAGTGGTAGTGGTGTGCATCACAATGTAGTCCCAATTTTGGGGCACTGTCCTCATCCAGGAACTTGATCCAGTGTGAGGGACTGTTGGAAGTTATTTCACACTCTTCATTTCCCATGCTGTGCAATTAGTGGTGAGCACGTCATATAAGGAAAGGGGCGATGGAAGTGGGTAGAGGCAGACATCACGTTTTCACTGCTAGCCACACTGTCCATTGGAGTTAGTCACACTGACACAGCACTATCCAAACTGTCTCTGCCAGTGTTAGACCCTTCATAATTATCTGCTACAGACCTATGTGGCCCTTAATCTGACACAACTGTATTGTATTTTGTAGATGGTCAGACAAGTCCGTGCTGAACTTTGTGAACTGGGCTCATGGAAGGCCGGGTCGTATTACCAGAGAGAAGAAATGTGTCTACATGATGGCAAGTCGGGGTGAGTAAGGTTTACATTCAGCACCTAGCTGAGTCATAGCTTCTTTCCATTGTAATGTTTACTACAAGCATTTATTGATAGATTCAGAGATCTAATGATCTCACAGTTATCATATGTCTTTTTACATTGTGCTTTGCTGCCTCAGTCATCAATGATCAGATAGTAGAATTGTAACTTGTAAAGTGCAATTTCCAGTCTCTAATTTCCTCTTTATTCACTGCCCTTGTACATGCAGTAGTTACTTTTTAAATGGAACTTCAATATATATGTAAAAGTTCCTATTATATGACAGATCTCAAGATTTGTCACTTTTTAGAGTTGGACGTATGCATCTGTATTTAGATTTTGAGCATATCTTGGACATGATGCCCCTTATGCCTGGAGAGGGAGATTGTGGGTGGGCAAGTATAAGGTGAGCACAGTAAGGGCGTCTACGTGTAAGTATAACATGACCCCGGGAGCTGCAGTAGAGGTAGCGGCCTGGTGTAAATATACGTGTTAATCATAATGACACCAGCAGCACTACCCAGCCGCTTCAGATCAGTGCTCTTATATTAGTCCCTGAACTGTTTAAAATTAGTTTTGTTAAAGAATTTGTCAGTGAGGTCATTTTCCTTGGACAAAGTTTTGTTTGTTTTTCCATGTTCCAATTTAAGTTAAGGTATAAATGGGTTAAATATCAGCAACAAAATGACAGCTTGGCACCCCAGAGTGGACTATGAACCATTATTAATGGTTCCTGACTTTACGGTCAGTGCTGCACAGTACTCAGTGTAGCGCGGTGCAGCATATACAGCATGCAGTACTTCTGGAACCCAGGGACCAGACCATAAGCCACAGATTTACCTATTTACCTGTATCTTGTACTATTTCTAATTCAGTCTATGTAATTCTAATAGATCACTACAAAGGGCTTGTTTCATTAAGACACGTAAAACAAACGTAATGTGCGTTTTTTGTTTTTTTTTAAAACACATACATCGGGCATATGCACGTCTGTATTCAGCAAGGAGTGGGTGCAAAGATTTGTCTGTTGATGAATATGGATCTAGGTGCGCACTGCTTTACCAGGTTATACACTGCAGGATAAGTCCTATACATATGTGGAATATAAAGTCACAAAGGACCACTCTGAAAGAAAACAAAAAACAATTAATGTCGCCTGTTAATAATATAGGGCCTGATTCATTACGCAAAGTAAAGCAAAAAAAAAATGAGTATCTGGGCACCTTAGAAAAACCATGTTGCATTGGAGGGAGAGGTAAATGTAAAATGTGGGGACAGACTCCTAGTTGGGGTAGGGCATGTCCTAGATCAACTTTACATTTCAGTGTAAAAATAAAGATATGAAGTATTTGTGCGTTACATGAAAAAACAGTCAATATTTATGTTATGTGCAAAATAATAAACTAATTTGCACTCATTGCATTGTAACATAGTTTGTCCAGGAAAAACCTTACTCATTTTGTTGCCTTACTTTCCTTAATGAATAAGGCCCATAGTCATTAATGACGAAACATTAACAAAAGTGTGTGTGTGAGGGAGGGGGGGGGGGGGGGGGGTTCCCAATAAAATACATTCATTAGGATGTTATGAATGACTACTGTACATAAAATGCATTTTTACAGTTGCTCCTGATTACACACACATGTTGTAGCATCTGTGACCATCATCACTATCACTCGGCACTTACACCTGACCTGTAACTGGTGCAAGTGATACCACAGAAAAGCACGTACCTTTCAGATGCCCAAAGGTTGAATCGGGCGCTGCTGTGTGCGCTCGAGCTTGGTACACCCTTACAGTACATCGTCTACATGCATACGCCCATTCCCTTCCCCGTTCCACCCATGAAATTGTAAGCTGTTGTAAGGGTCCTTTCACTCGAACGTGAATTGGCCGTTCACTGGCGCACGGTCCGGTTCTGAGATGTTACGCAAAATACAGCACTTATCAGCATATCCGTGCCTTAATGAATCAGGCCCAAAATGTGTTTATTCATTTAACCATCATACAGTTAAATGTTTGGTCACATTGTTACAACGTAGGTTTATAATGTTCAATGTTTTGGCTCTAACCTGTTATTTACCCAGGCAGGGGCGCACGCAGGATTGTCAGGGGGGTTCCCCCCCTGACCCCCCAAAAAAAGCAAAAAACACACAGCTCCGTATCGGCAGCGCTGTCCTATACAGCAGCCGCAGTGCTGTCAAAGAAGCGTCCGCGGTGGTGCTGTATACAATACAGCACCGCCGCGGACGCTTCTTTGACAGCGCCGCGGCTGCTGTATAGGATAGTGCCGCTATGGCGGCCACTTAGTTAGCGCAGGGGAGGGGGGGGGGGGGGTTTCTGGAGACTCAGAAACCCCCCCTGCGTGTGCCACTGCCAGGACACCAAAGAGTGTAAGAATAGACCTGATGATGTTATTTCTAGTAAAACATGTGTCCTGCATATGACTGTCACATAGCACTCTGTTTTTTATTTTCTGTCTCTAGAGGACTGGGGTGATCAAAAATGCATCACTGCTCTACCATATATCTGTAAACGAAGCAACAACTCAGCGCCATCTCCCACTCTACCTCCTCTGTCACCACCAAGTGTGGGCGGGTGCCCCAAGGGCTGGCTGCCTTTCATGAACAAGGTAGGTTGGAGGAGAATTGGAATCTCTAGTGTAATTTAAAATATCATGTTATAGTTAGTTAATAATTGAAGACCCATAAAGCTGTAGATAGGCATATGTACATCCAACAAATTACCATTATATGGGTGCTGATTATTATTTTGAGTGGAGATTATTATTGTTATTCTATTATTATTATTATTATTATTATCATTATTATTTACCTTTATTTGTATGGTGCCAACATATTGTAGTGCTCTTTACAAAGATTGCTTATTCGTTCACATCCATCCCAGTACAGTATTAATTCTCTACCCCACACACAAACACACACACTCTAGTATTAACCTACAGTATGTTTTTGTACTGTGGACAGGCACTGAGCACCTGCAAACACAAGGAGAACATAAAAGGCTGTGCTTGGGTTTAAAGGTGTTGGCCACTTTTGGACAACCCCTGCTTAGGGGATCACTACACCAATATCCACCACACAATTACCTGCAATCAGGCACTGGAAATCACCACGATCATGACCAAAATTAAGAGTACTACAAAGCTTCCAAAGCTGTTCAATACAGCTTTAAGGAAGAGCTTTCATAGAGCGATATTGAAGGGCAGTGGACAGACTGAGTCATCCAATACCAAGAGCCACAGTGTGAGCCAGCTCCTGGATACAGGTAACCAGGAAGGAGGGGTGTTAATATTGAACAGGGTTTGTCCAAAAGTGGACAAACCCTTCAATCAAGAATGCTTTATCTTGAAAGACACCACAAATGTATTATGTGTAAGCACAGTGAACCATTCCTTTTTCTTAAGTTATTTTGGCTCACATTAAAATTTACACTTTACTTCCTAAATATACTTCACTCCAAAACTTCAATCTTGATGTTTATCATCATGTAGTGTTTTGGAGTGAGAGCAGACAGTATGGATGAGGTTAAGACATGGCAACAAGCTCGAGATTCCTGCAAACTCCTTGGAGGAGAAATTGCCACAATAGACAACTACTTGGAGCAAGGTAAGTGCCTGTTCACTCAGGTATAATGTAATATATGTAATAAATAATCAGTTTATTAAGGTCCTTTTACCAAGGGGGTTCACATAATATGATTGTTGTTAAATGTCTAAATGCTTCACTGAAAAAATGTGATGTAAGCATTTTCCTGAAAACTTTGAGGTAGAGATGCTGGGAGTTTGTTCCAGAGTCTACCGCATGCAATATGGAAAGCTCGTTTATTACTGTGTTTTAATATGATCCAATACTCAACAGAAAGCAAGTTCTGGTGTTGTATTGACATGATCAAATTTGTGAACCCTTGAGCCATCCACAAATATTAATATTTTGATTGGTATGCCAAACATGGACGGAACTGTCTGTCATGGGGTTGATGTTCTGTATCAGAATAAGTTCCTGTCATGTTTCAAAAACCTAGTTGGATAGGCAATATATGTCTCTTGGAGACAAAAATAAAGTAGAGAAACATTAAGGGCTATATTTACTAAACTGCGGGTTTGAAAAAGTGGAGATGTTGCCAATAGCAACCAATCAGATTCTAGCTGTCATTTTGTATAATGTACTAAATAAATGATAACTAGAAACTGATTGGTTGCTATAGGCAACATCACCATTTTTTCAAACCTGCAGTTTAATACATATAGCCATAAGAGTCTATAATAAAGCTAGACATCTGGACCAAGACTAAGAATGACATTCTGTGATATCATGACTGTATTTTTACACAATTGCACCTGAGTTCCTAGCTAATTTTTTGTGCAGGAACAAACAGTAAGAAAACAGAAGAAAAAATTTAAATGTTAACATTAGTGTACTGTCTCTATTTAAGGGAGCACTTCAAGAGTGATAACAGGCAGAACTTGGCAGAAGTGCCATTTTTACTATTTTACTATTTGAAGCATTTACATATTGGCCCTGTAAATAGTTTTGCAGAGTGCTTGCACTGGGGCGTCTTCCAAAGCAGAAGTGGGCTTAGAAGTGAAGCAGAACAGATAGATCTAGTCGGAAAATGGAGCATGGTGATTGGTATTGGTAGACTCTTCAGTGCATTTGTGCAAAACTAAATACTCTGCTTGTCCGCATATAGGACAGTTAGTAAATAAGTAAATTACCTTACTGGTTCGATTTGGCTAAAGGCATCTAGAAAAAATCACATAAAAATCACACCCATTTCTGTGTCTCTACTTCTCTTCAGCTTTTATTACATCTATACTTCCCAATATTACCATTGACCTCTGGATTGGTCTCCACAATGGTAGGCAAAGGTTCCAGTGGGAGGAAGGTCAGCCTCTGACCTATGTAAACTGGGTTCCAGGGGCACCATCCAGGGAGAGTGCATCTAATGGAAAGATGGTAGGTGACTTCATCTAATTCATTATCTGTGGCACATGGCCTCTAGAGATGGAAAAAACGTTTTTAATTTAATGTTGAATGTATAAAGGACAAACAATCCAGAAGACCCAGACAACTGCAGGCTATCTAGGCTTAGCAGGTTTATAAATCATTAGATAAATGCCATCCTTTGTTATATCCACACTGTTTGTACAACACCACAATTATTCCCTTAAATGTACTTTACTGCCTGTAACGTGTATTAGAGGTTTGGTCTGTGTGTGTGTGGGTCATAATAATATATATATATATATATTTTCTGTTTGTGTATAATATAAGCATTCACTGTATGTCAGTCATGTTTAGAAACGTTCTAACACTAGAGGCGCTTGTGGTAGAGGGACAATTATTTTCAGAACACCCAAATTCTCTCTCTCCAGCAGACCACCCTGGAAGTGTGTTCTTCAGCACAGGGGGATCCAATAGAGATCGCTCTACCTGTGTGATCAGCAAGCGATCAGGTGTCCAGACAGACACCTACTCACTCCCTGTATGTGAGCCAGGACTCAGACCAGTTCACTAAAGTTCTGGGATGTAAACACTATACATCTGCAGTTCCCTGAAAGCGGAGCTGCACTGATGTCAGTTCTCCACCTATAGCACTCAGATGGATAAATAGATTATCTTTCCAAAAAAAGCATTTTTGGTCCTTATACAACCTCAACAGTAAAATAATGAGATAACTAAAGTCTACTAAATTATGCATCTTCAGATTAGCTGTGCTGCAGTCTGGCATGGACTTCCGCCTCAGTTCACCGGACGATGGGATGACAAACTGTGTTTGGAATACTACGGGTACATCTGCCAAATCAGCAAAGGTGAGAGCTGGTTGCACTACATTTAATATAAAAGTTTGAATATGTGTTTATTACATAACCAGACACGTTCTTCTTCCTGCAGTGCCCTCTCTAAACCCACCCTCTGAGCCATTCCCATTTCCACCCGGCTCCAGCCTCCGTTACAGGAACAGTTCCTTCCTGATTTTGCAGAAACCAATGACTTGGTCAGATGCCCGCCTGTTGTGTGAGACGCGCAATGCCACCTTGACTAGCATCCTAGACCCTTTCGAACAGGCATATCTTACTTTAGCAGCCAGCGGACAAAAGACCCCTTTATGGATTGGGCTAGCAAATGAAGAGGTGGGGCACATCGCAATTTCTATATAAAAGAGCTAGTAATAATTATATATATATATATGCATCATTTTATGACTAAAGAAGGCTTAGTACAGTATCCTTTATTGAGCATAGAAAACATGTTCCTTAATGATTACTAAACAAAATGAAACTTGTTGTATAAATATTTTCTAATGCTATAAATAGCTTTTTTGTTTAAGACTTTTATTTTAGCTTAACTTGTTATTTTAACAATGTTCAATTGAATAAATGGGATATTTACCTAGGGAAAAAATATCCCATGACCTTCATTTTTACAGCAAACCTTTTTTTGATTTGCTCTTTTTCAATTTTTCAATTTTACCTTTACTGTTACTTCTCTCTACCTCAGGATGAGCAGACAGATCCTCTCTGAGGGCCTGATTCATTAAGGATCTTAACTTAAGAAACTTCTTATTTCAGTCTCCTGGACAAAACCATGTTACAATGCAAGGGGTGCAAATTAGTATTCTGTTTTGCACATAAGTTAAATACTGACTGTTTTTTCATGTAGCACACAAATATCAACTTTAAATTTCAGTGTACAAATAAGCTATGAAGTATTTGTGTGTTACATGAAAAAACAGTCCGTATTTAACTTATGTGCAAAACAGAATACTAATTTGCACCCCTTGCATTGTAACATGGGTTTGTCCAGGAGACTGAAATAAGAAGTTTCTTAAGTTAAGATCCTTAATGAATCAGGCCCTGAATATTCTCTTCTCCACCAAGCTATATCTGTTAGAGTAAGAAAGGGAGTCTGCTTCTGTAATCTGTGTTATCAAGAAGGGATGAAGAGCAGACTGCATGTATCATTAGCTCTGAATGCACTGTAGCTCTTCTGAACAGTATTTTCAAATTAGTGTAAAAGTGTTAAATGTATGAGTTATTTTTATTATTATGTGGATACAACCTTTGATGCCTAGATGAAGTACTGAAGAACTTTGGCTTTTGTAGGGCGGCCGATCTTACTCATGGCTAACAGACGACGGGCTCTCGTACACCAACTGGAGGGATGGGGAGCCCCTACACATGAGTGGCTGTGCGTACATGGATGCTCAGGGAACATGGAGCACGGTGAATTGTGATCACAAATTGCCCGGAGCTATCTGCAACTACAACGCTCGTGAGTTTTGTGTGCATTGCATTTGGTAACGTTTGTAGCTTTGTTGTGTAGGTGTTGTGGTTTATGGAGTATCTGGATGTGATCTCCTTATTATTTTGGTGTTTTGCTTTTACAATCACTTTGAGGGACACCGCGACCATGGGAATATAGAGAACAATGCTAGAGCTGGGCGACTAGTTCTACGATTAAGTCTGTTGGGGGAAAGTGTGTCATTTTCTTTACCTGTTCCAAATGCCACGCTAAGCTGCCGAACCAGGTGTCCGATGTGTGACCTGTGAGTCTGAGGACCGGTGTCTGCACATGATTTTTCTCAGTCAGAGAAACCTGTTTCTGGGACCCATTCTGAGACACCTTGGACTAGGACCTTGGAAGGGTCAGTCATAAGCATGGTGAGAGCGTTTTTCATATCTGCAGAAAATCTTAAGATTCTTCTTCAGTACAGAAGTTGCGTAAACGTCTGATTGCGCTCAGATTTTCTTCTCATTCTGCATCAGAGCTCCCACAAGAGGTAGCAGAGTTTTTAGGAGGCTCTGATTTTGATGATACTGCTAGCGTGAAAGAAGAGCCAGTTAGGAGACAAGGCGTGGATCATTTGGTCATGGCTGTTCACTAGACTCTTAATATTCAGGTTTCAGAGGTTTCTGTTTCTCCTGGTGTGTCGCTTTTTAAGAGAAAGACATTATTGCTTCTCCTTTTCAACAAATTACCAAATTGTTCTACAGTATAGTTTCATCTATGGCTGTAAATGCTATAAAGGCCATTAGACTGAGATTCTGGGATGCGGATGTGGAGTCTAAGAGGTCTCTTGCCTTTTTGTCATCAGTCTCTGCTTGGGCCTGAGTTGAATAGTTAGTCCAGCAACTGGTGCTAAAAACACGTTTCTTCCAGTTAATACTCCCGAGACTAAAGTACTGACATTTTGTTCCTTTAGTTTTCCCATCAAACAGAGAGGGGAGGCATTAAAACCACTGAAAAATGACGTGAATAACAACAATTATCTTGTTACAGTGACACCTGTCAAGGGGTGGGATATATTAGGCAGCAAGTGAACAGTCAGTTCTTAAAGTTAATGTGTTGGAAGCAGGAAAAATAGACAAATGAAAGGGTCTAAGCGATTTTGACAAGGACCAATGTCTAGACGACTGGGTCAGAGCATCTCTAAAACGGCAGGTCTTGTAGTGTGTTGCAGTGTGCAGTGATTAGTACTTACCAAAAGTGGTCCAAGGACGGACAACCAGTGAACTAGTGACATGCTCATGGGAATCCAAGGCTCTTTAATGCGTATGGGCAGTGAAGGCTAGCCCCTCTAGTCCAATCCCACAGAAGAGCTGCTCTAACACAAATTAATGCTGGCTATGATAGAAAGGTGTCAGAACACACAGTGCATCGTATGGGGCGGCATAACCGCAGATCGGTCAGGCCCCTGTCCACCGCCAAAAGCGCATATAGTAGGCACATGAGAACTTGACCATGGAGCAATGGAAAAAGGTGACCTGGTCTGATGAATCACGATTTCTTTGACATCATGTGGACGGCTGGGTGTATGTGCGTTGTTTATCTGGGAAAGAGATGGCACCAGGATGTACTATGGGAAGATGGCAAGCTGGTAGAGGCAGTGTGATGCGCTGGACAATGTTCTTCTGGGAAACCTTGAGTCTGGCATTCATGTGGATGTTACTTTGACACATACCACCTACCTAAACATTGATGCAGACCAAGTACACCCCTTCATTGCAATGATATACCTTGATGTCAGTGGCCTCTCTCAGCAGGATAATGCACCCTGCCACACGGCAGAAATTGTTTAGGAATGGTTTGAGGAACATGACAAAGAGTTCAAGGTGAGTACATGGCCTCCAATTTCCCCAGATCTCAATCCGATCGAGCATATGAGGGATGTGCTGGAAAAACAAGTTAGAGACATGGAGGCCCCACCTCGCAATTTACAGGGCTTAAAGGATCTGTTGCTAGTGTCTTGGTGTCAGATACCACAGGACACCTTCAGAGGTCTTGTGAAGTCCATGCCTCAACAGGTCAGAGCTGTTTTGGTAGTATGAGAGTGGCCTACACAGTATTAGACAGGTGGCTGATCTGTGCATATATCTGTTCTGGTACGTACACTCCACTATTCATAGTACAAGTTCACTGTCTACTACAACTTCTAACTCGAATATAACTCTCATTATTATTATTATTATTATTATTATTATTATTATTAAGCACATTAGACCTTTCCCAGTACAACATCACTGCTTAGTACAGTTTCTCACAGACATGAACTTGCCATTGTAACGTAACTGCTTATCACAACTTCTCACAGATACAAACTTCCCAGTGCAACTTTACTGCCTAGTACAACTTCTCTTACAGATCATTATGCACAGCACTACAACAATTATTCCTTTATTATATGGACAGTTACAAACTCTCTCTCTCTCTCTATATATATATATATATATATATATATATATATATATATATATATATCATAGGTTTCCATATATATCACCTCATTGAATCCAATTTATTTTTTGTGTCTACTTTTCTCAGAGGTCTATAGGAAGAGCCCTGTGCAGGAATTGATCATTAAATTGAGAAAGTGTGTAATTAGACTAAAGCCTGGTGTGTACAGGAAAATTATTACGGGGCTCTGTTTTTTTGCATAGGAAACACACTTCCGTACTGCACAGTTGGAGTCGGAGGCAATTTTAAGTCAGTCTGTAGAAATGTCGGACTCCAGCTAAAATGAAAAACTTATAATATTATATATCAGTGATCGCCTTAATGCAGGTACAGGCATACATGACTCATTATTCCCAGGCACTCCTCTAGATCAGTCTCATAGTCTCTGAACGCATGAGCCTGATCATTATCTTGCAGAAACAAAAGGCTAAATAGCAGCAGGAGAAAGCCAATAAAGTGTTGTGGAAACCAAGAAAAAAAAACCCCAAAGACCAGCACAGCAGTTTGGAAAGCAATAAAGTTTGTTCAAAACAAAAGGGAAAAAACTGTAGCTGAGTTGTGAAGTTGGAGGAGGGAATTCAATTGGCGGTATGTGGCGTGCGGAGATTGCGCCACGCAGATTGCCAGCAATTACGGTAGAAATCTCTCTATGAAGATCAAGGAAAAATGAGCAGAGATTTCAGTGAAATCTTCACCGTGAATTGTCTCACGGACATTCCTGGGACACTTTGCGGCTAATTGAATTTGCCCGAAGTGTCCATTGTCCAGGGAGGGATCTGTGAGTGTCAGTAACACATAATATGATACTAATAATGTTGGTAGTGTTACAAGTGGAGAGGTTATAAGTGAGGAGTACTGTGTTAATGTTGATACAGAGGTGAGGATAAGCATTGTGCATTAATTACTAGAGAGTCTTGTGGACATGGATAACCCTTAATTTATGCTAATAGAAGGTCAGTGGACACAGTTGACAGAACTGGGAGAGTTGCTTCTTCACTCATTTACAGCGACTAAATAAATTATAAACTAAGGAAACTCCAGGCTTTAGAAGGAGTGGAGGAAGCTGATGTTTTGCCTGTCTCAAAAAGGATGGTTAATTGCAGATGGAATTGCTGCTTCCACGAAACCACAAGATACACTATTATTTGAAAACATGTTCCATTTGGCAGCTATTTATGTAGGCCCAATTCATTGGATTCTGCTGGATGATCAACAGCTGACTAAAGGGAAAGACGCTCTATTTGGGGTAGCAATTAGGACAGTGGTGGCTAACCTGTGGCACTCCAGCTGTTGTGAAACTACAAGTCCCAGCCTGCTCTGCCAGCTATCAGCTAGTTATCTACTGGCAAAGCATTCTGGGGCTTGTAGTTTCACAACACCTGGAGTGCCACAGGTTAGCCATCACTGAGTTAGGATGAATGGGTTACAGGAACGTGAAAAGGAAGTTGCAGTTAGTGTTGCTGTCATGTCTTCAACTGAGGAGGAATTTGATTTTGACAAATATTTGGATCACAAGTAGTATACAAATTGTTGCTACATAGAAATGGGTTCCTCCTAATCCAAAGAGGACAAATTGAATACATTTCAGCTAAATTTCTCACTTGCTCTATAAGAAGTTGACACATTTGATCATTCATCAAATCTCAGAGTGCAAGAAGTCATTCCCTTATATATGTTGCCCTGGTGGTTACTGCTTTGCAGAGACCAAAGTTAGTGTTGAGAGGTTGTTCTCTGCTCTTAGAATAATTAGATCAGATTTGAGGGAGGATGTGACTGATGCCATTCTAGTTCTGAGGACAAATTCCTCATATATTTATTAAAAATACAAAGGGCTATAGCTACTAAACTGCGGATTTGAAAAAGTGGAGATGTTGCCTATAGCAACCAATCAGATTCTAACTGTCATTTATTTAGTACATTCTACAAAATAACAGCTAGATTGATTGGTTGCTATAGGCAACATCTATTTTTATCTGATAGCATTTTTTTTGTTCAGGGTTTTGCTCAACTAAATATATTTTGTGGTCTATTATTCATAATATTGTACATATGTTGATTAAAGAAACATCATGGGGTAAATCTATTAAACTGTGGATTTTGCAAAGGCAAAACTTGCCTTTAAAGACATTGCTGTTTTAAATTTCCCCTGCAAAATCCGCAGTTTAATATATTTACCCCCATATGTTTCTGTAATTAATCCAATTTCTCTTAGATTTACCATAAAAATTAGAGTACTAGTGAATATATTTATAGGAAAGCATTTGGTAATGTAATTATAAAAAGTTTGTAAGCAGAGGACAGCTTTTGTATTATCATGTCTTAATTTTATATATTCTTTAGTTTTACGGTATATCCTACGCTTCTGTTAAAACCTTTTTTTTTTAATGTATTAAATGTGTAGTTTGTTGCATACTTACTTTCATAGGCATTAGGCAAAGTTTTATTGTTCAGAAATTTTAATAAAATATATTTTATGTTGAATCTAAATAGCCTAATGATTATATTCTGCTACGATTCTACTACGTAAATTTGTTATAACTAGCTAATATGCATTAATATACATTTGCCATTTACAAAGGAGTCGGACAGTAGTAAAATAGAGGCGTCGGAGTCCAAGGTTTGGTGTACGGACTCCACAGCCCTGCTGAGTACAGTAAGGGTATGCTCACATAATTATGACAAGATTAGACATGGACACATCTGCAAAGACGCATTTTAGGAGGAATCTCATGTGGATGCTAGAGGACTGGTGGAACAATATGCAAAGATGAGCAACACTATTTATCCCCTTCTGATTGGCTGAGTTTACATTGACCCCTCAAGCCTGATAGTACTTTAATCATCAGTATTGCGGTTATAATACACAAAGTCGCGGCTCCCTATTCGCATTACTTAATTGACATTTCCATTTGGACTACAGCAGGAAATAAGAGTCCCATTTGATTATTAAATGGAGAAAGAACAGATGTTTGTATATAATTTAATCTGTGTATTGTATTTGTGTTTGTAGTTAATTACATTTCATATGAAAAACGTTACTTTTTGCAGTCATTAATAACTGAAGACAATAATCTTTCTTGTGCGTATGACACTTCACTACATTATTATCTTGTGTATAAATAGGGTGATTTTATCACTTCTTATTAACCCCTACAGACATTCTCAGCCCATACGCGCCCACTTCTAAATGAGACCCATATAATGTGCGTGTATGTCTGTATGTATGTATGTGTGTGTGTGTGTGTGTGTGTGTGTATATATGTATTGTTTGTGTATATCAAAAATGATATATATTTCTTAACTAGCTTTTATATTTTCCCATTTCTCTGTCATCATAATGTATCTTGTGCCACATGCTATCCATCTATCCATCTATCCATCTATCTATCTATCTATCTATCTATCTATCTATCTATCTATCTATATACAGAAAAACCAGGCTGCTTGTCTTGATATTTTTTTATTACTCTTTCTAATAAGAAAAATATTCCACTGACCTCACATTCCCTTTCTCCGGGCAGAATCATCCAAACCACATAAGTGGAGTTTGAATAGCAGCTGCCCTAACTCCATAGCTGACTCAGCTTGGATCCCGTTCCGTAACTACTGCTATTCCTTCCACATGGAGGTCAATGTGGTCCAGAAAGATGCTGCCAAGAAGTGCCAGCAAGGTATTTAGTCTTACATGTTATTTCACCTTCTCAGCTGGGCTCTGTATTTGGCATGTCAAGCTACTGTGGGATTTCATTACAGGAATGTTAAATCTGCTATGTCCACAAGTAAAATAAAAAAAAAAAAATACAATACTAGAGAAAACCATATAATGCTAAAACACAGCACAGATTAACACCTTCATGACCAGGCCAACATAGTCACAAAACCAGCATGCAGCAAGTCCTCCCTTGACCATTATAAAACCTTAACCCATTGTGGTGTTATAGCCTTTGCAGACCCCTTTGTAATTATCGTTGTAAAATGTTGGCACTTTATCTACAGCTCTAAAAATAATACTTAAACCAAAGCAATGTTTTATACCATGTGTTTGAGATATTTTACTTATGATTAATAACATAGCTCGTATATGTTTTATATATATATATATATATATATATATATATATATATATATATATAGTTCCTGTGCCCAAAGCTCACGACATTCTGTAGCTGCTTCCTTAGCCGACATTATTGAACTTTAATTTTTACTAATGTCCGTAATGTAATTTATGACGCTGTGTTTGAATATCTATTCTTAAATTAATATCTACCTCAAGGGAACTTTGCATAACCCCTTTTCCCCTGATCAGTACAGTGGTGGGCTTCTCTCCTCTGGAGCCCACCAGGGACCCCCATTTAAATATAGATGTGGTTGAAAATCTAGAGGGCTGAGAGGAAGACTATATTTATATAAGGTATATCCAGCTTCTCATTTTGTTTGCTTGACAAAGATTGAAATAGATGATTTTGTATAGACTTGATGGATTATAGTTAAGTGAATGCATTTGATGAACTGCTGTTTGTTGTCTTGCAGTTGGTGGGCAGGTTCTGACCATCATGGATGAGACGGAAGACCTTTTTGTATGGGAACACATGCAGACATATAAGAGCCAGTCCCAAGGAGCCTGGCTTGGCATCTCCTTCAGTGAAGGTTTGAATCTTCATGGGTGTAAATGGGAGACTATGGAGGAAAGGAAGGAAAAGATACAGATGCAGGGATAAGATACATGTAGAGTTGAATGCTGCAGATACAGAATGTTGGGCTTCACGTTTACATTACAATGTCTCTGGCACTTGAAGTTACACCCTCAGTATCGGTTAACACCATTTAGGTTACCAATTTTGTGGGCAGGTTCTGTTTTGAAAATGAGAAAAACTATAAATATAATTGGGGATATAATATACAAAATAAACAATTCTAACTATGCACATATAAAACTGTATGTAATGTGAATGTGGTTTTATGGATGAGGGATCCAGATACTTTTAAACAAGGGTTTTCTTGTTTACTATTAGTTCTAAGGAAAGGTTTCCATTCTCTATGTCACATGAAATCTCAACTTTACTTAAACAGGTAAAGATCACGTAATGTCTACTGTAAATTCATGAATTGTTTTTATTGGGCCAATGTAATTTAAATACATTAGGCCTGATTCTGTAAGGAAGTAAGGCAAAAAAATGAGTAAGTTTTTTGTCCTGGACAGACCATGTTACAATGCAATTTATTGTATTATTTTGCACATAAGTTAAATTCTGGCTGTTTTTCATACAGCACACAAATACTTGATAGCTTTATTTTATATTGAAATTTAAAGTTGATCTAGAACATGCCCTACCCAACTATGAATCTGCCATCACATTTTAAATTTACCTCCTTCTCCAATGCAACATGGTTTTGCCAAAGTGCAAAGTTACTATTTTTTTTTTTTTTAATTTCCTTAATGAATCAGGCCCATTGTATTCCTATATTACCCTACAGTAACTGTATATGTCACTAAAAGTAAAATGAGACAAATAACTTTCGATGAATTGACAAAATATTTGGCATGTTAGAAGGCAGCCACTAATTTAAACATTAAATGCTACCATATACTTGTGCTGTTCAGTGTGTACATGAAGAGGGCCCCATAGTATGTACTTGCAGCACTGATGCTGATTGAAATGAATGTTATAGAATAGCATTGACAGCAGATAACAGGGCTGGAGATGACCACACCAGCAGAGATCCCGTACCTAGACTATAAACAAAACTATTCTGCTTGTTCTGCTGTATGTTCTGCTACTTCCGTGGTGCTTTCTGCAATTAATAAAGGTGTAGGCTGTGTGTCTGTTTGAAAGTCTGTGGTGGTTAGTTATCTATTCCCCCAATGCAGTGTGGAAAGGAAATGTCCGAGAGGTACAAAGTGCATTAATTGAACAGATGAACATATGTCCTGGTGTCCTCCTGTATTGCAGAAAATTCCCTTCAGTGGAACGATAACATGCCACTAAACTACTCCAACTGGGTACAACAGGACCGAAGTCTGTTAAGTCGAAATTCCTGTTTCTGGATTGAAGGCAGCGGGGTGTGGCGCATGGGCTCCTGCACCAACATCAGCAAAGGCGTTATATGCAAATTATCACGAGGTGAGATAAGTATTTACAGCTGCAGGACTGAGGTGTGTAGAAGATTAGAATTGTGGGTGGGGGATGACTTAGGATGGACAACCCTGCAGTAAAAATCTTGTTACATTAAGAAAAAGTGATCAGCAGCCACTGCATCTGGCTTTACTAGACAAAATGCCAAACCAGAAAGCTGCTGCATATAGCAAACAGGTAGCAGGGCAGGCTCTGGAGGCACTTACAGCAGGAGCAAGTCTCAATAAATATGTATAAAATCTAGAAATTAGCTAAAAAAGTTAGGGACCATTGTAAGCCGAGACAAATCTGGTGCCATGTTTAATATGCTGAGCCATATACTGTGCCAAGTATACAAAAGTACACCAGTATCATGATGCCTAGGCTACGGTGAGAGATGCCACATGCACAAGGCCAAGCCATATCTGGTGCCAAGTATATCAAGTTGAGCCAAAGTTGGTGCCACTTCTAATACGATGAGCCATAACTGGCACAAAGTCTATTGTTCTGAGCCATATAGGATGACAAGTTTTAATATGCAGAGCTATACCCGTTGCAAAGTTCAATATACACCAGATTAATGAAAACAAATTGCAGTCTTTAGACTTTAATCTGAATATGTGCTGTAAACTGTTGAGCAGTCAGTATGTACTAGTTGCACGGTTCTGTGACCTACAAAATAAATAATGGTCTCTCTTCTTTTCTTTTCCTTTCTTATTACAATACCTTGTTTTTAGTGGAAGAAGCCAAATTTGACAAATCTGGTAAGTATCAATTGGATTTAACCATTAAATTCCAACTTGTCAACTGAGCTATTATTTGGAATGATTGGGGTGTCAGGTATTTCTGTTATTTGGACCACCATTCCGAAAATATGCTTATAATATTTTATATATTAAATTAGATTTAAATACGATCCCTGTCTTCGTCCACACTGCCACTGATATTCCACTCATTGAACTCAGCACCTCACAGTGACCTTCGGAAGACAAACACTGGGTGACCATGCCAGTGTGTGATACTTTTACAGAGCAACAGAAATCATTTATGTCTGTTAATTAAAATTTCCTGGAAAAAGTGTTTCTTTAAAAGAGATACCAGACCTATAATTATTTGTTTAATTACTGACTCGCTCTGAAAAAGGGTTCATGATTCACATGGAGATGTTGTAGGAACAGAAGCCATAAATGTTTCGATGTTACAGAAGGCTTTACATGTTTGCACCTGTTTGAGTGTGAACCTTTACATGATAACTCCACTTATGTTAATATTAAGGATGTGTTATTCACATGAAACACAGATGATGATCCTCATTTCTAAGGAAACTGTTAACAGTGATCAGGGCATTTTTTTAAATTATGATTGGACCTATTCTACAGTGTGATTGGCTTTTGGACAACCTCAAAGCTCTCAGTCAGTCAAACACAGTGCAGAGACGGACCAAACACAATTCACAGTGTTCCAATTATGCTCTATGGTTACACCCAGCAACTTGGAGTAACATGAAGTTGCCTTTACTATGTTGGATTATAACTCTTGAGTTGACTTTTAGTTGACTATGCTCATCCCATTAAACAGACATTGATAATATCTTAATATTAGCTAATGTTAGCTTTTTAAAACATGTTGAACATTTATTTTCTGTACTCTGTAGAAAAGTACAATTCAGGAAAATGAAACTTTTTGACATATACCACTGTCTTGTTCTCCAAATCCAAATATCTGATCGTGCTTCTATCCCCATAGTTCTACCGCACCACAGCACGGCCGTGGCAGTTGTAGTGCTGTCCACCTTCGCACTTTGTACCTTAATTGGTATCATCATCTTCCTGTACCGGCGCAGGAAGCACTTCGCTGAGCAAGGAGCCTTTGAGAGTGCCAGATACAGCCGCACCAGTACCGACCCCGGTGAATCGGCTGAGAAGAACATCCTTGTGTCAGACATGGAAATGAATGAGCAGCAGGAGCAGTAGTTAAGAAGTGATGCTATCGTAAATAAAACAGGGGGGGTTGGATCGTTCAAGACTTTTAATTCTTCCAACCATCTGAAGATCGAGGTGGTCATTGATATCAGAGGGTGCAGGATGTCCCTTTCTGTAAATTAATTTGCACACTGTCAGTGTTATTTGGGGACTGTTGAACATTGCTGCGCAATGTGTTCCAAGTTGCTCCAACACCAAGAAGCCATAAATGTGACTATGGACAGACCCCTTACTCTCAAAGTAAGCCCCTTACAAACCTTTACCCCATGTAAGACCTTTCCTTAAGAATACACGGGAAGCCTGGCTTAAGCTGTGTTCACTTTTACAGGCATGAGACTATCAGAAGACTCTGCCTGTGCCCTTGAAGAGGGTTAGGGTGTAGAGGAGGAAGAAGGGTCATGTGCCCATCCACTTTAACACTATAACCAAAATTAATCTTCATGTCTCCTATGTGGCTATTTCAGATATAGCTGATTTAGTCAGTAGACATTATGCCATTTTTTTGTTTTGTGTGGTTTTTTTTTCTTTTAATCTGTCCACTCTTCCACATGTCATTAGTACTGTTTATGCTCAGTAGTTTCTCCTCTCGTGTGTCTGTCTTTTTAAAATGAGGACCAAAAACGTGCCTTAGTGCCACTGCTGGATCTAGTAGATTATACTGCACTTTGTCTGGAAATTGATATATTGCACATACATTCCGATAGTCAACACAGCTTGGAGAGGCCTCGTCTCACAAGCCACCAAAGGAACAGAGAAGTCATTGGGTGGGATTCAGGTTTTGCAGGATCTCCCGCTGCTGCGATGCCATGGCAGGAAAAAGGAAGGTTTGCCCAGTGCCTCCTCAATCATGACCTACCTTTGTGCCGTGTTTGGTGAAAACATCTCCAGGAACAAAGGAGCATTTGGTCAAGGAGTCCCACACTCGGAACACTGAGTGCTAAATTCAGAGCACTATATATGTTATACCCTTATGTCCGGGTCTGGCGTATAGGTATATGTTCAATGACAATAAACGTGAACGCAATCACTTGTAACGTCATCTCTTATTTGTGTGATGTGTGTGTGGATAAATTGTTTTCCATTACTTGTAATGTTAATGTGAGGTCATCTACTCACTCCTCATCCTCCTAGATGTCAAGTTCTACCCAAACAACATATATAGGTATGTAGTAAATCTAATTGTTTATGCTGGATATATTCACTCCCTTTTTATTCACTGACTTGTGTAAATAATAATTGATTAGTACATGTATTTGTACGTCTTGTATTGATGCATCCGTTAGTTCCAGCAAAAACAAGGATAGCCTTTTGCATGCCTGATCAGTCTGTCATTTGTGTGTACTCAAGAGGTAGTCCCCTCCTAAGTGTATTTATCTGCCATAACGGACATGGTGAAGGAAAACATAAAAGGGAACACTGATATTTTTTAAAAAAATTCTTGTTCCCCAGATGATAAGATTGTTTGCTATTTATTTTTATTGTTTGTAGTTTTTTCGGGTGGAGCAATGAGCTCATATTTAAGTTATTTTTAACCTACTTATCTGTGAGTTGGAGATTTCAGCCGCCAAGTATCGCTAACATAGAACTTGATAAGCAGTCAGGGCTACAACCACAAATCTCCACCTCACAAGTAGATACGTTAGAAACAACAGATATTTGTTTATTGACCACAAATAGGGGAAAAGTTGTTAGCGGTAAGTTTCAAATCAACTTATCATTTGGGGAATATGCTTCAAACATTATTATATGAACTTCCATGTTAATTCTTTGTTTAACCAGTTTATAACTGGCCAGAGTGTGTCTTTGCCTTCGTAAATGCACATTTACGAAGGTCACTTGAGTTACAAGCCATGTCTGTCGGTGACAGCCCAAGGGTCCAGTGAGTGGGTGGGAAACTATTGATTAGGGCTTGCCCCCTCCATCAGGTGAGAACTGTGTTCAAATTGCGGACGTTCCCTCAGATGTGGAGTGATTCTTTAGAAGTATAGGGAAGTTCTGGATCAGATGTCCCTGATAATACTAGATCTAGTATTATGCAGATTGAATTGCAGCTTATATGAAATAGCTACAAGATTTTCCTTTTACATTGAAAATAAAATAAGTTCCATTCCTTACCCAATCCCTATCCCTGCACCTCCTACATTAGTGTAAGGCACTCATAAAAGTATATATCCCAATAACTTCAGTGATGGTGCCAGTGCCCCAATATTTGTTGCCCCACCAACTTCCACAGTAAGGATCTGTGCAAATGGAACACTGTGCCCAGTGCAGTGGCATAGCGTGAGGGTAAAAAAAAACATGTAAAAATAAAATACATAAGTTTGTCTCTGGACCCAATTAATGATGTCAGATCGTGTATAAATTATAAACATTTTTGGTGTCCCTGGGCCTGATTCATTAAGGAAAGTAAGGCAAACAATTGAGTAAGTTTTCTCTTGGACTAAACCATGTTACAATGCAAGGGGTGCAAATTAGTTTATTATTTTGCACACAAGGAAAATACTGGCTGCTTTTTCATGTAACACACAAATAGTTGATAGGTTTATTTTTACACTGACATTTGAAGTTGATCTAGGACAGTGTTGACTAACCTGTGGCACTCCAGGTGTTGTGAAACTACAAGCCCCAGCATGCTTTGCCAATATATAGCAGCATATTGCTGGATGGGTATGCTGGAACTTGTAGTTTCACAACACCTGGAGTGCCACATGTTAGCCAACACTGATCTAGGACATGCCCTACCCCAAGTATAAATCTGTCCCCACATTTTAAATTTACCTCTTCCTCCAGTGCAACATGGTTTTGCCAAGGTGCAAAGTGATTCATTTTTTTTGCTTTGCTCTCCTTAAAGACTCAGGCCCAAGAAGAGTAACCACTGAGGCGTGCACGGGTTGAAAACGACATTGACAAGCCTTCAAGAGCTCTCAGTTTGAATCCCAGTTAAACAGAATGGTGGGGCCCCTATGGAATGGATGCTGGACCAGCAAATCAGTTAAATTTCACCTACCCATTGCCTGCTACAAAATACAAAGCACATTACACAAACCTCATTTTGCACAAACACCCCACATTTTTTTTTTACTATATATTTCTTTTTCTCTGCCCCCTACACCACAGTATTGTAGTAAAAAATAAAAGTGACCAGCAGCTGCAGATCATGCATGCAAGTGTCTAATTGCTTAAGGAGCCGAATACAGTCTTTGTAATTGACATATGGACTCATGGGGGAGCAGGTGATGCCATTAATGGCAGGTTGTGGATCTGCAGAGGTGCAATGCCTGATTGCATATAGGAAGCCCTTTATCAGTAAACTCCTTATGGGGACTCACTGGAGTGAGAAGTCTGTCTGAGTGGAGGCTCGTTTGGCGAGGGCTGTCCAGCTGAGAAGGGATGGTGATGGAAGGGTCGGGCTGCCTGTAAGAGCACTCCCACAGCCAGGCTCTGGGTCTCTCTGTCCGGTTTGCACCAGGTGAGTTATTTGCTTCAGGCCTAACCAGGCAGGACTGCCTGGAAGGCATAAGATGCCCTGCCTCCATCACACGATACTGGTCCTAATATAATATTGCTAGTTTGGTAGAACACTACCTGTGTGTTAGGAATTAAACCCATGTAATCCCCCCAGAAAGCCTTCCACTATGGGGGAGAGACTACACACAGACGTATATAAGGTGCTTCTCTTGAGTTGGACAAATCCTTGTCCCTGTATTCTCCAAAACAAAGTTTCTGTGTGTGTCTAGAATGTTTAACCCCCCTCTTCTTTCTCCCAGGGACTGGCAGGTCTGGGGAGCAGGGGGGCATTTGTACCCCAGGCCGGTCCCATAGTGGGTTACCTTGTGCTGGGTCCTAATAGGCTGCAGAGCCGAGTCTTTGCCCTCCGGGCTAAATTTGACAGCCAGCTTCGGCTTTCTCCGCCCTCTTTTGATTAAATTCTCCAACTTTTGATTTCATTACCTCTCATCTCTTAGTTTTCATTTATTTTCCTAATCTTCCTTAATGCCACTGTAGTATTGTTGTTATAAAAGAATATTACAGACCCACAACAACTGTGATAGATGCAGAACATAGAGATACAGATAGAGAAAAATCGTTCATTTCTTTTGGGCGGTTTTTGTAGTAATTTAAGTATTTGACACGTATGGTCGTATATTTTACGGAACATTTATAAATAAATAAAGTTAACCCCTGATTATACATAGTGCCATTATAATGGTACACCTGTCAACTTTTTGATAAGTTATTTCCAAGGATAATTTGCTGCGGAGAAAATGTATCTAAATACATCAAGCATGCTACTGTATAGGTAGGCAATCGTGTACGACAATCTCATCAAAATATTTTAACTAACCTTACTTACAATTTATTTTTTCTCTGCAGCTACTCCTATACAATAAATATTCACTTATAAAGTCACCAGAATAAGAATACATTGTGAAAATTGCATTCAATCAAGGGAGCCAACTTTATAAAATGATTGGGGGTGCTCATATTACACCCCCTTCCACTGCCCAATGCACCCACAGAGTTGGCACTTATACATTCAATATACAGAAAAAAGAAGATGTGTACATCTCACTTGGTCAGTTCTGAAAAAGGAGGAACATTTCTATGGGCAAATCGTTAAAACCTGGGTCTATCTCTGGAAATTACGAACAGTTTGTACTCGCACATGGATGCAAAACTGCAATTGGAATTGCAAACACTGATTCCAATGAAGAATATTCCTGCTGTATTCACAATAAGTGTTCAAGGTAATAGTGCAAGCTACGTCCAGTGTTCTCTTTACATGTCCTAAATGCTCTCCTTATTGTATGGTGGGGACCTATGGCATTGTAGAGCCCACTACCCCAGGGGGTAAATGTATAATACCCCGGTTTCTTCAACTAGCGGGAGTTCGGCGTCTTCGCAGCTTAAATTTAAAGCGGCGCTGCCTTGTAAAGGGAAGTTACGTTCCTTTACAAGGCAGCGCCGCTTTAAATTTAGGCTGCGAAGACGCCGAACTCCCGCTAGTTGAAGAAACCGGGGTATGATACATTTACCCCCAGATCATACTTGCCAACCTTTTAAGAGGTCTTTCCGGGAGATCCCAGACAGAGGGGCATGGTTGGGGGTGGGAGGGGCGGGGAGCGGTGAATCGCGTTATTTTGGCCCCGCCCCGTGACAAAATGCCGTTTTGGGGTCGCGGGGTGGGGCAAAAATGACGCAATTCACCGCGAATCGTGTCATTTTGACGGCAAGAGGCCATTTGCGGGATATTTGCCTGCTCTCCCGGGAGTCCTGGAGATCTACCCGAATTTCGGGAGTCTCCCGGACATTCCGGGAGAGTTGGCAAGTATGCTCCAAATAGTCTTAACCCACCACTACATGTGATTGTGTTGCATTTGGAGTGAGGGGAATACTACAGTGTATATATAACAGTACAAATATTATTATATTTTAGGGTATGTAGTAAAAAAAATGTCAACAAACTATATTACTCTAAAAAAAAAGCTCAGTACTGTGTCACGGTAATTTATGTATATTTATAGAAACAATTTAACATTTATAGACAATATGTGTGATTTCACATGTGTGATTTCAGATATGCCCTTGTTGACTGCAAGAATAACCAAGTCCTTAATTGACATTGTAAGCTGTCATACAAACATCTAATACATAATTCTTTTATTTGAGAGACCATTCATATTTTAGCCACAAGATGGTGATAGATACCCATGCCTGTATCTTTCTATGGTTGATTGTATAATACACATCACACATACAACACTGTACTATTATTAAGGTTAATTCATTTCATAGAAATATTTTTTGCTTACAATTACCCGTAAGGGACAATTTTACACCTCAAAAGCCATGGTAATGTTTCTGTTACACTAGGAATACTTTTCTCAATTACATAGTTGACTAAATTGATTTTTTTTATTGTTTTTGTAGAATTGCAGACTTTCTTATGGCATAAGGATTGTATTCTCATGTTTTCAACACAGAAAAACATTGTACATGTAGAGTAAAGATAATTAATATGGTTGTACTTAATAACCTAGGGCCTGATTCATGAAGGATCTTAACTTGAGCAACTTTTTATTTAAGTCTCCTGGACAAAACCATGTTACAATGCAAGGGGTGCAAATTAGTATTATGTTTTGCACATAAGTTAAATACTGTCTGTTTTTCATGTAGCAATAAATATCAACTTTAAATTTCAGTGTACAAATAAGCTATCAAGTATTTGTGTGCTACATGAAACCAGTTCTATGGGACAGGCGGCTGCTATAGGCGAATATCTCTACTAGTCTGGTTCTAGAAGCTTATTGAACAGACTTGAGCCAGAACGGGATTCATTATACCTTCATCTTCACCAGCCAGGGTTTTTTCTTTGTGATGAAAAAGGACGGAACACTTCACCCGTTCATTGATTATCGTAGCCTCAATGATATTACCATCAAAAACTGCTATCCTATCCCCCAACCTTACTGAGATATTTGATCGCATCAAAGGAGCTCAAATCTTCACTAAACTCAATCTTCATGTTGCCTACAGTTTGATTCGCATCCAAAAGAGGGATGAGTGAAAACAGCGTTTAATACTAGAGATGGCCACTGTGAGAATTTAATGATGCCCTTTGGCCTCTGCAATGCCCTGGCAGTTTTCCAGAGCTTTGTTAATGATATCTTCTTTGTTCCTGTGTGGTCGTCTATTTGGGTGACATTTTGATTTTTTCTAAAGATCTTGTCTCTCACCGTCTTCTAGTCTCAGAGGTACTGTCTCATCTATGCAAACACTGCAAACACCGACTCTACTGTAAACTAGAGAAGTGTTCCTTTGACCTTACTCAAATGCCTTTTTTCAGGTATATTGTCTTTGGCTCTGGTCTACAAATGGACCCAGAAAAGGTTTGTGTCATTCTGGAATGGTGGTTATTCCATCATTTCTCTCATTCGTAAAGGTGCGGAAGTTAACAATTGGACCTCAGCCACATTGAACTTTTCTTTTCTCAAAGTGGCATTTCCTTCTGCTCCTGTCCTCAAACAACCTGACACTACTATGCCTTTCTTTTTTAAAGCTGATGCCTCTACAGTCGGTATAGTAGCCATTCGTTCTCAGACATCTTCCATGGGGAAGTTACACCCTTGCGGTTTATTTTCTCCAAAATTTACTGTAGCTGAAAGAAATGATACAATTGTAGAGAAGAAACTTCTGCCCATTGAACTTGCCCATGTTGTATGGAAATACCATCTTGAAGGTTCCCCCTTTCCTGTAACCATCTTTACTGGTCATAAAAATCTGCTGTATCTCCTATCTGCTCAATGTTTGAACCTTCTCCAAGCCTGCTGCTGGCCTCTGTTTTTTTCTCGATTTGCTCTTCATATTACTATTAGACCGGGGGGACAGGAACAAGAAAGCTGATGTTCTCTGACGAGCGTTTGAAGACGGTCAAAATCTTAAAGAACTGGAAAATCGTCTTATACTGGATCCCACTTCTACAATGGGTGCATTCTTCTCGCTTCTCTGGTCATGCTGGTTCTCGAAAAACTCTGGCGTTCATATCAAGGAATAACTGGTGGCCAACCCTCCATCTGGATGTAAGGGAATTCGTTCTGCACGTGCAACCTGTGCTCAACACAAGATCCCTCGTCAAACCTCTTTTTCCTTTGTCTATTCCCGTTAGAACAAGGACTCACATTGTCATGGATTTCATCACTGCTCTGCCTCTTAGTAAAAAATGTAACACATTATGGGTAGTTGTGGATCGTTTCTCTAAAATGGCCCATTTCATTCCACTAAGTGGTTTTACCTTCTGCCTGGACCCTTGCTAAAATATTTCCAAAATTTTCCTCCTTACCTCCTACGGAAGTTCCTGCAGTCAACTCTTTGTGCCAAGATTTCTCTATTGTTTGGTCTAATGTAATTCAAAATCTCCAAACGCTACACGTGCTTTTCCAACGCTAAAAAGGGAAACAAAGTCTGGTTTTCAACTAGAAACATTTGTTTAAAAGTTCCATGTATGAAATTTGCCTCCAAGTACATTGGACCCTTCAAAATCCCAGTGACATTCAGGTTGGATTTACCATCTTTACTCCACATCTCCAACACCGTCCATATCTCCATTGAAACCACTCACTATCAATTGTTTTTCTTCTTTGTCTTCTGCTCCATCTGTAATCAGCACTCAGCATGGGGGTGAATTTCAAGTTTACAGATCCTCAATTCCAGATGTTCTCGAAGGAAGATTCAGTACTTGGTGTGTTGGAATTCCCAAATTTCTTGATAATGAATCAAGGTTGCATACAAAACATTTAATTTCATGTCCAAACCCTGTGCATTTCATGCGGGGGCCAGCAAACATGTATTTCCAGCTGCAGGATAATTTAGGCGTGATAAGTGGAACTTGGCCACGTAAGGATTAAATACTTTGGTGTGAGCAAATCTTTTCACTTATGGCACTGACTTGAATTGGCCCCATTGTGTTTGATTGAGAAGACTTCAGTCTCAGCAACTCCTTTTACTCCTCAGATGTATAGTATTCTTTTCCCCTTTAACATGGTACAAAAAAAGCTGCATGATAAATTTCCTGCAAAAAAAAAAAATAATAATTCACAAATTGTCTGACTCTCTCCTGAAATGTCTGCAGATATGGGATCCTTTGATCCAATCTTATCAATTACCATGCATAGTGTAATCCGTGCAAGATTTATTACCCCCTAATAGCTTGTAACCTATACATACTCTGTTTCAATAAGACCAGTATCAGATAGGCATTTCAGTATACTGCAATTATCAGGAAACTGCATTTTTCAAAAGTGGTGACACTCTCAGTCAACGTATCATGAAAGTGGATGGATAATGCTGTTGCACCACAAACAAGATTTGAGGACAAAATACCGTCTACTGGGGTATCTTTCCCTGGATGTCAATATTGTTGTTTTGACAAACCTTAGTATGTTTTTCAGTATTTATATAGACACACATATATTTTACCATTCTCTACCCAGTTACACCACTCTTTCCTTATTTCTGTATCTCTTTCTTCACCTATTAATGAAAGAGCTACAAAATACTCCCTCTTTATCCCACTTACCTTTTGTAATGCCTCCAGATATATTATATGCATAAAAGTGCATTAAACATATTCATTTTCATTATATCAACCTCTTTATAACAGCATACTTGCTACAGTGTTGCCCCTTGTTTTAAGCTAGTGTGGTAAATGGGAGAGGACGCACTGGAATTGCATGCAAATTCCTATCTATACACTCAGTTTTACACAGCTGTGATGAAAGAATCAGTAAATGTAACTTGTAATCATATTTCAATGACCTAGTCAACTTTCTGTTGACTGATGAGTCTCATGCAGGTCATTGACACCTCACACATTCAGTTTACCTGTCACACTAACTGTCCTTAAGTGTCTCTCCGCCATCTGCCCTCTGTTGCACACATCAAATCCGGGATTTTGGGGGCTACAGATATCACTCAAACTTTACTTTGAATTTCCATTTCGGGTGGCCCACACCATTACAAGCCCCTGTTTATCTCTTATTGGGGCGAAATATTGTACAACAGGTCAGCAATTGTGATGATGCTTTTCAGTTGCTTTAACTAAGTATTTGGACATCGGTATTCATAGATGCAGCAAATTTGAGGCAAATGACATGTCACATGTCAGAGAAAATCTGATATGTTGTGATGTATTGGCTCTCACGCCATAATGGGTGAGAGGATGGTGTGCTTGGGTGAGCAGGGCATACATACAGTACGAATAGCAGCAAATTGTATTATATGTATCATATAAGGTTGTCCATTTGTAGTAATATAGTTTGAATTACATTGTATGTGAACAGGAGTGTGGACCATGTTTTAAAGTTCAGGTGGGTTTTGTAATTTATTCGTTTGAAGTTGCTTATTTGCAGGCAACCAAAAGCTCTCCAGATCATCCTGATTCATGTGGTTCAACAAGAGCTAGTACACTGCTAGTTAACCCATTTGGTTCATCACACATGGGATACTTTAGGCAATTTTACAATCATGTGAATTCTCTCATTCTTGCATTGTTTTGGCAAAATAATTCCTCAACTTTTTGTGCATTTGCATCTTCTTTATTTGTCAGAACTGGAGCGAGGGCTAGAGATGATTCATGTTTTCTTTAAAAGAGAAATAATTAGCGTTTCATCTTCCACTAGAAGGCTGGAGACTGTATACAGTTTATGGGACCAGGCTGATGTCTGAAGAAGCAACTAGCTAAGGCTCATAGGTGGGAGAGCAGCCTCAGACTGGATTTGAACAGGGATTTAGAAGTCCTGGTTGTTATCTCTTGAATCTGGAGAGAGAAATATTTAGTCATTTTACAGTTTCCATCACAGGCTGAGTACAAAAGTATCAGTGCCTTAAACAATACTGTTAATAATAGTCTGATTTATTTTTTAAGTATTTTAATAAAACAAGCATAACATGAACTATATATAATAAATCTGATATGACTAAAATGTCCTACTATGCAAGTAAATGAAAATAAGAGGGTCCACAATAGACCATTTATGACAGACACACAACTAAAGTGGTATGTGCAGTATTCTAATTGTTTTGCATTTGTATATCAGTGTGTTATCACCAATTTTATTCATTCATTTTATTACAAAGTGTGACTTTTTGTCATATTAATATCTAATAATGTTCTGTCCTTATGTTCTTAAAGAATGAATGTGCTAGATGAGTTTGGGTTTTATAACACAACATTTAATGCAGAGAATTGTTTGTTTGTTAGGCTGTGCTTCCAGTTGGGAACAGTCAGGGAGTACCTAACAACTACCAAAGAGTATCATTCGTGAACTAAATCTTAATGGTGGCAGGAGTTTGTGACAAACGAGTGTGAGAAGTAATTTGGGGGATTTATTTACGGTAATTTTTAGACAGCCCAGATGTTTTGGATAATTTTTATGAACTCTTTCACACACAACCAGCTGAGTGTTATGACATCTAGCGTACTAACTTTTGGTACAGTCCGTCTATTATCTTGCTTCAGCCTTTACATCACCTATATTAGAATTAAAGGGGGGTTCCACCTTCAGATGACTACAATTTATTGCCTTGTATATTCCTTCCTGGAGCTTTTACTAAATGCATTGCTATAGCTTCCACGCTTCTGTGCTTTTTAGCAATGTCTTTACACGATCATGCAGCATTGTTTATATTCATTTTCCTAGGATATAGCAGAAAGATCTATGTTGGATCCTGGAGTGACAAAAACATACCAGGTAAAAGCTACAGGTTGGCACACATCTGCCAATAAATAAAAGTTGTCTGAAGGTGTCCCAATTCCCTAACAAAGTAAAACCAGTCATGGAAGAAACAGAATTCGTAAAATAATCAATTTACCTTCACTATTTTGTGAGCTCGGATGTGAAAACCGTCTTGAGATCTGCAAAATCAATCAATTTATTACTATAGAGTTAATGAAAGAGATGTCCAAATCAACAGTGATGTTTTGGGGCCCAGACCCACAATTGGGGGTCATCCCTCCACTCACTAACCTATGACAATCGATGTGACCCCTCAATAAAATATAGTTCTATTTATAGCATGTCCAGTCTATTGGGACTGCAGTAATTAATACTTCTTAATACTGTACTTAGTAATGTTTATTCTGGAACCATGGAGTTTCCTCAATGTACTCTACACTCAGAAATGATGAACTTATGCATTTCAAAATATAGACAATGGGGTATTATTTCTATTTTCATATTGTTATTGCTACTGTAATGGAAACATCCTGCTACTCAGCTAATAGAGGTCTGGTTAATCATTGTGTTGCTTTGTTTGTTATCTTTAGGAATAAAAGTAAAACAGAGAAAGCTTTTGAGTTTATATCTAGAATACATAATAAAACTGGATGTTGTGGTGAAGGTATGGGGTATTAACTATGGGCTTGTATTGGAGCTATTAAATAAATATATAAAAGTGCGTTGCAGAATTCATAAATCTGCCACACTCAACATAGCACTGAAAGTCCGCAGGAGAACAGGTTTGATAATGATTATCTTGTACTAACTGAGTGTGAATGATTTAGGAGCTGGTGTTTTATAATGTCTGTTATATTATCCTTATAAAACCCTTTCCAGTACCTAATTGTGTTCTAAATATTGATGTCATAACTCTGCCATTATAAATAACACTAGGGGGTAAATGTATCAAAGTGCGAGTTTGCCAGCGTGTTTAAATCGCGGAAAATCGCGGGTGTTTACCCGCGAGTTTTGAAAAAAAAAAATGCAAATGTATCAAGCTGCGATTTTGAGACTCATGTTCAAAATCGCTGGTCATCTCTGGCGATTTTGAGCGATGTAAACACTCACGAGTTTAGCAAACTCTCCTGTGTTTGGCAAACTCGCCTGTGTTGTAACAGTGAGTTGTCAACACATCACTGTTACACTGGCCCTGGTAAAAAGTAAAAGAATAGATAAAAGTTTTTTTTAAAAAAAAGCGTGAGGTCCCCCCGCTATTTATGCTTAAACTTAGTGCTGCCTGACTAGTGCTGGTCCGGTGAAAATCGGGCAAAAATTTTGCGTGGGGTCCCCCCGATTTTCACTTTACCAGCACTAGGCAAAGCAGCCAGGGTTGGCGGCACTATAGCAGGGGGACGCGCGGCAGGGGTCCCCCTGCCATAATGACTAACCAACCCTAGACTGTTCAGCGCTGGGCTGGATTCCCTAGGGAGTGGGGTCCGCCGAAAAAAACGAGCGCCCCCCCCCCTAGAAAGAACCAGCCCAGTGCTGATAGCACTAGGGCTCTTCCTACTACCCCTGGGCTGTGGGTAGTAGGGTAATACGGCGATAAAGTATTAAAAAAACAAACTGACACCAATTTTTTTTGTGGAACTACAAGTCCCAGCCAGCCAGGTTGCCCTAAAAACTGTGGCCATGCTGTTGCTTGTATAACTACAAGCACCAGCATACCCACGGCAGCCAGGGCATGTTGGCACTTGGAGAACCACAAGTGCCAACATGCCCTGACATCCCTGGCTTGCTGGGCCCTGTAGTTCCACAAAGAAAAAAGTTTACAAAACAACAACTCCCTCATAAACACCACATATATTTATTAAAAATAAAAACCCCACAATAAAGACACTGATTCGGGATCTTACAAATATGGGCCCCTTCTGGGCGAAGTGTTCCAAAAACGATTGTTGAAAAGCAGGAACACTTCGCCCAGAAGGGGCCCATATTTGTAAGATCCCGAATCAGTGTCTTTATTGTGGGGTTTTTATTTTTAATAAATATATGTGGTGTTTATGAGGGAGTTGTTGTTTTGTAAACTTTTTTCTTTGTGGAACTACAGGGCCCAGCAAGCCAGGGATGTCAGGGCATGTTGGCACTTGTGGTTCTCCAAGTGCCAACATGCCCTGGCTGCCGTGGGCATGCTGGTGCTTGTAGTTATACAAGCAACAGCATGGCCACAGTTTTTAGGGCAACCTGGCTGGCTGGGACTTGTAGTTCCACAAAAAAAAATGGTGTCAGTTTGTTTTTTTAATACTTTATCACCGTATTACCCTACTACCCACAGCCCAGGGGTAGTAGGAAGAGCCCTAGTGCTATCAGCACTGGGCTGGTTCTTTCTAGGGGGGGGGGGGGGCGCTTGTTTTTTTCGGCGGACCCCACTCCCTAGGGAATCCAGCCCAGCGCTGAACAGTCTAGGGTTGGTTAGTCATTATGGCAGGGGGTCCCCTGCCGCGCGTCCCCCTGCTATAGTGCCGCCAACCCTGGCTGGTTTGCCTAGTGCTGGTAAAGTGAAAATCGGGGGGACCCCACGCAAAATTTTTCCCCGATTTTCATGGGACCAGCACTAGTCAGGCAGCACTAGGGTTAAGCATAAATAGCGGGGGGACCCCACACTTTTTTTTTTTTCAACTTTTATCTGTTCTTTAACCTTTTAACACTGCCAGGGCAGTGTAACAGTGATGTGTTGATACAACACACTGCTATCAAGCAGCGTGTTGTATCTGGCGTGCTTAGAAGCAAACTCTCCTGAGTTTGCTAACTCGCAGCTTCATACATTGTAGACTTGTATAGCTGCAGTGGCAAACAGTGGTGAGTTTGATCTCTGGCGATTTTGCAAGTAGCGATTTTGACAGAAGCAGAACTCTGGCGATTTTGTATGAAAACTCAGCTTCATACATCGGCGAGTTTCAACTCTCACGAGAAAATCGCTGGAGTTGCAAAATCGCACTTTGATACATTTACCCCTAGGAGTATATTTACTAAGCTGCGGGTTAGAAAAAGTGGAGATGTTGCCTATAGCAACCAATCAGATTCTAGTTGTCATTTTGCAGAATGTACTAAATAAATGACAACTAGAATCTGATTGGTTGCTATAGGCAACGTCTCCACTTTTTCAAAACTGCAGTTTAGTAAATCTAGCCCCTAGTAGTGTAAAAGAGAATTCTAAATTTCTGATATTACTGGACAGAATGTGTAGCAAAATAAAAAAAAAACATTTTTTATTGCAGTACTGTGTCAGCCAGAAAAATCTATGTGATGTTGAATACTTTCGTGCCAAAAAAGACGAAAGTGTTATAGGAGTGATACCTTTATTGGCTAACCAAAAGGTCATTCATTTTTAAACTAGCCTGATCAAGGGGTCTCTGTGCTCTGAAAGCTAGCAAATATAAAAATGTCTTTTGGTTAGCCAATAAAGGTGTCACTCCTATAATACTTTTGTCTTTTTTGACACAAAAGTATTCAACATCACATAGATATTACTGGACATGAAGCCTAAATAAGTGCTTTAACTATTGTCATTAGTGAAATGTACCTGTTGTGGACACAACAGTGGAAAGCAGCTAGTTTGAGCAGCGGCGGATTATAATGAGGGAGTAAATAGTGCCACCGTTTGGAAAGTGTAACAAATTGTGGTAGCCTCTTGCAGTGTACTGCAATGGCACCTCTACTATAGATAATGTAGGTAGCAAACTCCTTAGGGAAGCCAAATATCAGGGGAGGCCAAGTAATGAGAAGGAAGCATCCATGAGCTTACAACAGACGGAGGCACCTAACTGTTCTCCAGTCCTTATATGGAGTCTTACCAAGACATGCTAAAGTCACTTTTGAGTGGTGCACCATATGCAAACACTTTCCAATTCAGTATGACTACAAATGGGTATGGACTCACTTAATAAGATGTCCGAGCATATTATCCTATATTGCCCATGTCACTTCTAAGGTCATGGAAAAGCCTAATTGTACAGTTCCGTATAAAACCATGAAAGGTGCCCCTTATTGTAAGCACCATGGTGACTGACTGTACAGATATATCTCCTCCTGCACTTTTTGCTGCCTCTCCTTATACAGTCCTAGCTCTCTGTGTATCACTACATGCGGCTATCTGCACTAAGCTGTTCACTGTATCATCTAACAAAAAGGAGAGCTGAGTGATTTTATTACCTTACTTTACTTTTGAAGAGTAACATGAGTGGTAATTTATACAGGTTATATATTTACTGACTTTTAGTCCATCTCGCATGTTGCTAATTTTTTATGTAGGTTTAATTGTCTCACTTTATTTTTCTCACACCAGTCATATAGTTGTTATTTGGCCTTTGTCCCACAAAGACGACATTTCCATAAATATTGTTTAAACCCACAAAATGACTGCGTCCCCTGTATGCAGGCAGAAGGTACAATTTAATGTACCTTACAGTGCACTAAAGTAATTTCACATCATATTGCACAACCCTGCCATTACATGCAGAAATCAGAGCATTCAACATGGCTTTTATCATGACAATGGTCCTCAAAAATATATTTTATTTAAAGCTATTAGTCTATGTTTACCTAAGGACAGACTTGGTAAATAGGACTTAAATGTAATAACTTCAGCCTTCATCTGTAGCCTTTTATTTTATTGGCTATATTACACAAGGCCTAATTTATGTCTACTGTTTGCAGCTGTCAATGTGGAGCGTAGAGGAAATCTAACTTTCATTACAATAGATAATACAACAGAAATTTGCCACGTCACACAAATATAGGCTAAAATTTCACATTTCGATGAAAAGTAGATTTGGGAGATATAAAAGGTAACCATGGATTATATCAATGGTTGATAGTCGTTTTTTTTATTAAAGTAACGATAGCGATATATGGTAGTAGACATGGGTATACTAGGGAACATCATTTCCAGCAAGGCAGAATAGCTGCACTTTTTTTGTTGAAAAGTCTCTGGCCCCTTATATTGAAGAAAGCCTCCTGTGTTATCTTCCAGAAAAGACATATGTCAAGGTCACCCTGCCCTAACAAGAAATTAAGACAGGCTGCAAACATTACTTTTCTATTCTTACATCATTAAGACTGCAAGTTCATTTAACCGCAACTTTTACAAAAAAAGATATTGTTTATAGTGTCCTAGGCATCTAAGTGTGCTGAAAGTACAGTTGACTGTGCAAAATTATAGAGGTGGATTTCTTTGCCTGTTCCCAAGTTTGTAGTTATTTTTATTATTATTTCTGTGTATGATCTTAATGTTGTACATGTTGCGTTCAGCTTGAATTTAAATGGGCAGCTGTTTACAGGTGAACACATAGGGCCTGATTCATGTTCGGACGCAACTTGCGTTTTAAAAAAAGAGAACTGAACTTATGTAGTCCCGATCGCTTTTAAATCCAAACAAATCTTAAGATACATTTCCATTTGAATCTGGGTGTAAGTATGCTCTGTTTAAACATTACTTGCCATATGTAAATACACACAACAGGCTGCAGTATGCACACAAGGTCAGAACACATAAAAAAAATTAAATGATAAAATAAATGAACAACTCAATAGTGTATAATCATTAATAAAAAAAAATATAATTTAAATCTAGATCCTTTTAATGCGTACTGTATATACAATGCATTTATATAGTCAGTCTTCAATGCATACACATGTTCTGAGCTAGATAGTGGCATGCATACATGCAGTTTGTAATGCAAAGATGCTGTGTCAGTCATCACTATCAGTCGGCACGTACACCTGCCCTGTAGCTGGTGCAAGTGATACGTTTGAAACCAGGTGTACTTATGAGAAACCCAGGACTTGGATCGGCCGCATCTGTGTCGGCACGCCCTCGGCACACCCTTATTGTACATGGTCTACGTTCAGCCGCCCCTTTCCTCCTCTGTTTCGCCCTTCAAGTTTAGGCAGTCGTGTCATTTGTGTCCAGACATGAATTGCATGCAGTCGCGCTCATTGGCGTAATACCGGTTTCTGAGCATGCACAGAGCTGTTTCACGCAAGATACACTATGCACACTGAGTGTACTCCAAACATGAATCAGGCCAAGGAGAGATTCCTGGTGTTTTAAATGTCCCTCACTGTTTTGTTAAGATACTTACAGAAGGAGCACTTACGCTCTTCCAAACTCTTGACCACGCAACACTCCTATAGTAGTGCAACACTCATCACTTCAGGAGGTGCCATACCCTGCCATGTCAGTTAAATGGTGTCTATCTGTGGGGCTGTACATTTTTGGATGTACATTGCTTTCAAATGATTATGTCTATGTTTTTGCATAAGGGTGAGATTTAATAGCATTAATAAGATTTTCACCTACCTCAGATACCCGGTCTCGAGTGTTTGACAATCGCACCAGCTCCTCATACCTCTGCTGATATAAATGAAGCAGTAACACCAGGTAGAGACTGGGATTTAGTGTGGCCTGGAAGCACAGAAAAAAGCCTTTACTCTTATAAGCCCATTGATCCATGTATAAACCTTATACCATTGATAACATGGTGACAATAACACAAATTGTTGTCACTTATAGTAAGTAACTTATTAGACTTCCAGCTTTCTTTCTCCAGTGTAGTGCAAAATAGATTAATTCAACCTAATGCAGGATCGGTACATTTGTGTTACATCAGTTGAGCTATTTTCACCATGTTCTTTAAAAACAATGATTTATGCTATTTATATTGCCCTGAGTAAAATAAAGGCACTCCTATATCCTTACCTCCCAGCTTTGGGGCACTGGGAACTGTAGGACAGGTTGCCGCACTCACCAGGTGCCGCATGCACCAGATGATGCTCTGCTATGTAGAGAAGCAGTGAACAGGAGATAAATCCAGACTTTCTGACCCGCAGCACAGGACAGGGCCGGTTCAAGAATTCTTGGCGCCCTTCAGTCTGTCGCCCATATTCCTCCAATATCACCTTCACAGCTCATCACATGCATGACTTGTAAAATGAAAATAACTCTTACCTCCTCTGGGCAGACTGTCCTGCTCTCTCCTACCTTGTCTTGCAGTTTTCACTACCCGAGGCTGCTGGTGTTTTAAGCTCAGCTGCTGTCTTGATCCTGGAATGTTGGTGCCTTATTTGGAAAAAAGACAAGTACATACAATTTAGAAAGCCTCAAGGAACCCCAGTGTTAAATCAATGTAACATACGTTTAATAATTAGGCATCTATCCCTGCAACCAACCCCAACTATTAAATTGAATAAAATTACTAGTATTCACATTTTAATAAATAGCCCACAACCAGTCCCATTATTAAATTAATAGTATTCCCATTTAATAAATAAACCTATTTCCCTCCCATCAAACAGCCCCAGCAATTAATTAATAGCAACTACATTTACTAAATAATATACGTATTTTCCACAACCAAAACTGACATAATAATACATAATTAATAAATAACACTCATTCTCCCCAAACTCAGTCACACATTTAATTAATAGCACCCAAACCACCCTAACATTAAAAAGTCCATCACCCCACCTTAAATTAATAGGTCCCACTATTAAATTAAATACCACAATATCACTCAAGAAATAAATTGCCCACCCACACTCCACTATTAAATTAATAGCCCACCTCTCACCCTCAAAACATTAAGACACTCCCACCCCTTCCCTCATTACATTAAGACAACCCCCCTCCACACTCGCCATCTTCCAGATGCGCTGTGTTGGAGAGGCATACTCTTCTATCTGCCTCTCTTGCAGCTCTGCACATATGAGACAGCGCCTGTCATGTGGTGCGTGTCCCATGTGACAGCTCAGTGACGGACACCTGTAGGAGAGGTAGGAGGTGGACACACATAGGGGAAGAGAGGGAGAAAAGGATCTTACGATCCACGGTCATATTACAGTGACCGTTGATCCAAGAAAAATACATTCCCCTGGTTTCCATTCTTAATGTGGCTCTAGGGGATTGCCTCAGTGGCGCTTCTCAAAGCCTGGTGCCTTAGGCAGCTGCCTAATGGTAGTGCTGGGCCTGGGGACAGACCCTTCAAATCAGGACTGTCCTGGGAAGTATGCTATATCTGAGAGTGTGTAGATCATTTGGTACTTTCATATTGCTATTGAGTTTTATCTCCATAGAACAAGCTATATCAGCTCCCTATACTGCTAATTAATAATACTAGAAGTAGTATTTACATATAAATTAATGAATAGGTTTTATATGAGTCTCAAACAATATTATTTGTTTAAAGCACACAGATACAAGCCACATACAATGGGTTATTTCTTGGGTAGAGCAACTGTTTTAGACCAACAGACACGGTGGTTTCTGGCCATTTTGGCTCCAAAAGGAAAAACTAACCAGTAAAATGACCAAGTATGTGTCCACCAACATTTTTGTTGACTTTACTAACCATTTCCACTACTCAGAGGCTGATATCTACTAGTTTGCTAATATACTAATATTTCCTATCAGCCTGACATCTACAGAGGTCCCGTCTTACAGCACCACAGCCCAGTATCACCTTGGTCTCCTGATGTTTTCTGTATTGCTCGGGCAGATTGAATCCTTCAATATCACATTCCACCTTTTGTTTGCACATCTCACATGTTCTCACTGCGCTCAGCTCTGCTCCTGGAATGTAAATGGATTGTGGACTGAGACATGTCTCACTGCTTACTGGTAATTTAACTCTAAAACAAAAAAGGCATCTATGATTTCATAGTAGTTTAAGTACTAACCCACAGTATATTAGTATAGTGGTAGGAGTTCAACAACTGATTACCCTTCTACCAACAGAAAATGTACATATATGGAAAGTTCAACCAGGGAAAGGTAACATAAGTGAGGAAAGATATTCTAGAAGTTTCCAACAGAGGAATGGCCATGCAGAGCAGGAAACACCTCCTGAGAATATGCACCCTCCACCATTCATCTTATTACTATGATGTCTCTGCCCTGTGCTGACAATACTGGGGCAGGTGTTGACTAGAGAGGTCTTCCTGTTATAGGGTCGAGGCTGTCTAGTCCTGGGTCTGGTTGAGGACTTGAGGTAGGGGCTTGCTACCAATTTGTAAAGGTAGCAAATATACCTGCAAATGTACTTCCCTGCTGAGTGAGTCCCATTAAAAGTATATGTGCGGATATCTGGCTTACTCTGAGCAATGTCATAGAAAGCTTCCCACACAAACATGCTTCATGTAATAACACTGTCTTCTTGTCAACTCACTTTCAGAATTTATTTAAGCTTAAATAACTCCAAACCAATCAGTATTTTTGTACAAGAGCAGAAAAGTTTATTCTATTGAAAGTGGTGTTAGTAAAGTTGTAGGACCATCAAGTCACACTTGTACCAAACCATTGTGTCGTGCGGTGCACAGGGAGTGTGGTTCATAAATGAGGCCAAGTGGAGGCAGCCATTTTGTGAGTTGAACCAATTTCCTATAAATCAGTGATATCACATCATAAAATGCCTCAGAAGTGTCACAAGCTCATGAATGTTGGTTCTGTGTGATATGTCATTCCAAAGCTGTCTATAAAATGGTAGAGGTATGTAGACCCTTGTATAATAAGTACATGACAAGAAACATATATTTTTTAGGCTGCAGGTGTTTGCGCTGCTGTCTTTGGGAGCCAATACAATCAGCCAAAACGCTCTATAGCCAGCAACTGTGACAGATGTGCTAACTAAATGAAAGTAGTTTGCTTTATTAAAATGCTACCGATTAGCAAAACAGAAACCAATATGTTTTGTGATGAAACTAATCACAAAAGCTCAATTATATTTAATATAAGAAAACATTGTCCTGGGAAATGCCCTACTTTAAATATTTTGGCGTGGTCATGTAATTTCTCTCACCTGATTTAATTTTAGCGATCAGCCATTTCTTCATGCACTCTGTGTGAACATATTTCATGCTCCCTGTGCAGTGACAAGGTGCTATGAAGTGGTTTTCTACGGTTTCCCGTCCCATGAGACAGATCCGGCAGAGGTCTCCTTCCTCTTCGAAGTCTTCTTCTAGTAAACTATAAGTGTGAAATAGAAAACAAGTCATCTGCCGTGAACAAGTAATTCTGGAGTGCTGTCTGATGAAAGGAAGCAGACTTTCAGTATCCTGCAATGAAGAGATGACAGCTCCTGCCCATTCTATATTTGTTTTGCATAGACCAAAGATTGTGCATGGTGAGGTTCTTTCTAGACGGAAAACAGCAGATTATCACTTACCTTACAGCAATGAGCTCAGATCCACCCACAGAAGTTCTTAATCACTGAGGGGAAAGTAATGTGTTTTGGATTTGACCTATTGTGGTTTTTAATCCATATAATTTGGGGTTAGCTGGTGTTAGGGTATTTTAGACTGTTGGCGAGATAACTATTTGGTGACAAATCTGAAATCCCTGTTCTGCATTGGAACAATAGTGGAGCTTGAAGTTGAGAAGCTGGTGAGTACCGGAGATGCCCTTCAGTGTTCCTAAGTTATTAACAGCCTGTGGCTTATATTTACTAAACTGCAGGCTTGAAAAAGTTATCATTCTACAAAATGACAGCTAGAATCTGATTGGTTGCTATAGGCAACATCTCCACTTTTTCAAACCCGCAGCTTAGTAAGTGTTTGGTGCTGCAGATGATTGATACCAGCAATTGGAAGTGTACAAAATTATTAAAATATGGTCCACCCTCCATTAAAATTGCTTTTATTAAATCCACTTTAAAAGCTGTGCACTCCAATAAGAATTTGTATGGGGGAGGGACCCCAGCATTTTGCAATCTCTATGCAATGTTTTGTCCTTAGCTTTTTATAACTCATCCATGAGTATTTATTATCCTTATCTATAAAGCGCTAATATTACAAGGAACATACATATGATAACATGGAAAAAGAATGTATAGATCTTCCTGCCTAAATGAGCTTTTAATAACTGCTTTTAAGAGATGATTCAATTAGGTGCGAATTTCCAATTTTTGTGAAAAAGCTACCCACAAAAACGTTACCTTTTTTTACATTGCATAATTCATTCCTAATTTTTTTTGCGTTTGTGAGTGAAAGCCGTTAATCTCATGACAATATCTTTTTATGATGGAAAAATATAGCAGCATCGGGGAAAAAATTCTGCTGTAAAACCCAGTGAAATTATCACATGTAAAAAGGTGTTAAATTCTCTCAAAATAGTTTGCACCTCAGGCGGCGGTGAAAATGTGGATTTGGGTAATTTCTAAAGGAAAAGCAGCAGACGTGTCAATGTGTCATATTGGTTTATTTATTAAGTAGAGAAAAGCCCTACCTCTGAGTAAAACGAGTGTATTCGCTGGAGGTAGGACTGCTCCCTATTTACCAAAAGCTTCCGCCAGTGAAGAGATTTGCTAGTTTTCTCTTAGGAAAGCTTCTCCATGCATAGCACGAGGAAGACTATTTTACAAGGATGCCGGCAGTACATGTAATGCTCCTTTCTCTAACGTGATCTCAAATTGATGATAGCAGAAAGGAACATGCTTTATTTATTTAAATCATTTTTCAAATCAGAACACTTGTAAAGTAATTATTTTTTATATATTTTAGGCTTCCACTTCCACAGCCCACGTGTGAACTGGCAACAAGGGTCACGCATGTGCAGATCGGCCAAGACTCTCTGGCAAAGCGACAATACTACTTTTACCACTGCCAGCCGGTATTAATATTTTAATAATAAATTGCGGCAATTACTGATTTTCTATTGCTACTATAAGTGGCGGTAGAAAATCTGTGGTACAGTTGTATATTAATAAATAGCTCAGAGCTGACGAAACGCGTTAGTGGTTATTGCAGACGCTCTCATTACTTTTTATCCTTTGGATCGATTTATTGGAGAGAAACACTATTCGTTGGATCATGTTTTCATTAGCCTTTCTACATATGGTCAATATCATTTGAATCTATTCAGCCCAGTGCGTTATACGAGCACTGCTGGCACTCTGCTATCGAAATAGACTGCATAGATTCTGATTAAGATTAACATCAAACCCTACACAGATCGGGAGGTGTGTTTACCACATCTAGGTACTAGACTACCAGACACATGGTGTCACTGTGAATATCTATATGAAGTATATGCCGCTTTAATATAACTATTGGACACATGCTAAGTCTTAATTGGAGGAGCAACACTCAGCTGTTGAAATAAGAGTTCGTAGTAACTCCACCTCTTGAATTCAGACTACTACGTGCAGAGGACACTGCCGATTAACGGACTACAACACAGATAACGAGTGAGTTGACATCCTATCACTCTCATAAATACAGAGACACCGCATCTTGAAGACCAATAAAAGAGAGAAGGCTATACATGACCACCGCAGTAAGAGGCACATTTGTGTCTATTTGTTCTTAATTTCAATTATTCACTTTTTTTCTTGAGCTTATATTATAAACATCCATACAGATATATATATATATTTCAGATTCGTGACCAGAATCAATAGACTTATATCTATCTCTGGACTATTGATGTCATATTGCTATACTCATTTAATGAGGTTATTATATTTTTAAGTGTACTGGCCAGACACTAAATATTTATATTATTCATTGTTTTTATTTCTAGGTCAATTTATTTTAATCATATCATACTGTTTATTAATTATCATTATATCGATATGTACATTTTTGGAGATTTATAGAATAAATTGGTATTATACACAGTCCGCCATCTAAGGGTATTTTTTATTTGGTGCATGCATATCGTGGCGCATCCCACTTCTAGATTATATTAATAAATAGGGGCCTTGGTGTGAAAGGAACTAGGAGACCTATGTGCTGAATTGTCTTAGAAGACGGACTTATCTCACAAGAGCAGCGGTTCTTGGCACTGTTACTGACTTATATTATAATAATATTATTAAAAAATGCTATGTGAATGTTGGCTGCAAGTTGCACTTTGCTTTTGATTACCAACAGGAGCCACAGGAAACAATATACATCTCTAAATACAGACCGTCTGTATTATGGCAACTTGCTATAGGCAAGAGCAGGTATTTATGGCCAGTACTTTCTCGGGTCCTGCGTTGGTGTAGAGCGAATCAAACAATTTAGTTGCTCAAGAAATTCACAGTGTTAAATTGAAACATTCAAGTGATGTCGGTGGAACATTACCACAATGATGAAATTACCACAGTTTGTGCCTGATTGAATCGTCCCCTTTGGGTTTTTCAGCTGATGAGCATGTTTGATATGCTAGGTGGGTTATCCAAAGCCTTTTATGATACAATACAAAAATATTTACCTTTCCTGCAGCTTCTTCAGCTTCTCTGGGTCCGCTTGTTTCACAACCTCTTTATTCTGTACTGTGGATACAATATTTTCCAGATTTCTTCTTGCAGACTGTCTTTGCATGGAAAGGGTGTGAAAGACCAGATCCAAGTTCTCATGCAAAATTGTAATATTGGGTACTGTGGAAGACAAACTGAGCCCCAGAGGAGCTACATAGGGCACAGAAGAGGGCTCACTACTAAGTATATCCCTCTCTCTGACAACTGAATCTCTGGTGGTTGTTTGGGGAACTGTATGATATTCTTCGCTCTGCATATTGACATTATTTGCATTGATAACTTGAATTTGGGGTAGTGTTCTTTCCAATACTACCGACACTGGTGCCCTATTAAGTTCTAGATATGGAGGTGCAGTTATTGTAGCACTGATCCTTTCAAGCTCAATCATGTCCCTTAAATTAGAAAAAGCAGCTGGGAAATGGTCAACTTCTTGCGGCACTGTTGGACCGGTTCCCTGCCAACGTCTAGGAGATGTTAGGACTGGTGCTGGGTTAGGTCTTCCAGAGAAAAAGTTGTTTCTTGTAATAGTGTCCACCCCATTTAATGTAGAACCCCAAATCTCTGAGTTGACTTCCTGGCCTTGCCTGGGAATGCTTGGGTGTTCCTCATTCTCACTGTCCCTGCTCTCATCCGCCCCCGAGTCTGTAAAGCTGGATTCCACAGGATGAGATTGATCGGGTGGTGTATCGTAAGACTGAGTTCTCATAACCAGTGGCAACTGTCTTGTATAATCAGAAACAGACACTTCATAAACAGCATCCAAACTATTAGCTCCTTCATCACCTTCTGTAGTATCTTTGATGTTTATCATTGGTTGCCCATTGAACACATAGTCAGATGTCTGTAAAGGAGATATTGTAGAACTTGCTGGTCTTTGGATGAACTGAGTTTGTTCTCTTGATTCTTGCATTAAAGACGAGGCTGGTGTCAGAATTCGACCATAGTTAGTGTTGCATTTGGTGAAGTTTTCCTCTGAACGGCTGTGTTGGGTTGAACTTGTTCCATTATGAACTCTATGTGATGTCCCTTTTTCCTGAAATATCTGTTTCTGATGTTCAACTGTAGAGGAAAAACGTAGTATAGTATACTTATAAGAATTAACTTTAAGGAATGAGAATGAAATGAACTGAACTAAATCCCCTAGAACATCTAGCGAGTGGTTGTCTGGGAATTTGAGGAATGCAATATTAGTAAAGGGAGAGGACATCACCAAAATGACAATGAAAGGAAAGTTAATAGTTGTGATGACATTTCTGGGAGGTTTTAATCTACCTAATGTGGACTGAAGTTGGTCCCCTTGCAGGGGGAAAGCAATTGCCCGTTTGCCAAGATAAAATTCTTGACTTAATACTTACAAATGGTACCAGACTACCAGAGGTTTGTGAGGATGAGCACAGACAAGGTAAATGGTGATACAGACCACACAAAAACAGAAGTTTTGAAATGTCAGGAATTCAGACTTTGTAGAGATATTTGAACGGAGTGCAGGAGCAGTGGGGAAAATTATAGACTTCAATTCTAAGAAAAACACAATGAAATTTGAGCTTGTTCTCAAAGTAGGTAGGGAGCACTGTAAAAGCTTTTACAAAGTATATGCAGACTCCAAAGAGTGAAGTAGTATATCTAGGTAAGCAAAAGGAAGACATAAAAGAAATCAGATGCGCAAAGACACATGCGTTAAGTAAAGGGGGCAAAACATTTTTTTGATATACAAGTGAGAGGATAAAAATAAAAGATAGAATATTAAGCCTAACAATGATAGGTCTTGTGGATGGAGACAAGTCTAAATAAGTTTTATGTTAAGTATTTAAAAATTTAACAGGAAAGGCTAAAGGACTTCAATATATATATATGTGTAGCTTGGAGCAGATAAGAGAGGGAGTGATATAACAGATGCTTTCACATATATCCAGGGATATAACAGGATACAAGAGGAAAGCATACTACATTCTAAGTACTAGAAGAAGAGGATATGCACTAAAGCTAGAGGGTAGTAAGGGTCATATGTTTTAAACTTACCAGGAATTGTTATTATGGCTCGTTGTGAGTTAAGTGGTCTGTTTTTGCAGAAGTTGTGGGATAGGTAGGCTCACATACCATATTTATGTGTATTGGGTTGTTAGTCAGCTAGTTATTTAATAGTGGTGGCTCCACAGCAATTTGCTCTCAGACCTTGGGAAGTAGCTGATAATTTCTGGCTCAGGAAATGGCAATATTGTTATTTTAGAATATCTATCTGTTCTGTGTCTCACGGTTTAAACAATAAGGCAACAAGACTGATGGAAAATAGATTATTGTCATAGAGACTACACAAGTCAAGTACAAAAGAGTCTCACACTGACCCTTTGGTTCCATAGCCTTTGATTGTGACTTATGCACATTTCCTCTCCCTGTAGATTCTCCTCCATATGTAAGACCCAGCTTTGCAGAAGGGCGACGCAAGTGTACTCTTCTCTTTTCCACTGTGATCCGTGGCTGAGAAACTACTAATGTGAAAAATACAGAGAAAATAATAATGGTTTTGCGATGTCACGATCCCTAAAGCAGTAAGTCCCATTACACCTCTGGCATGTCAGAATTGTAATGCATGCACTAGTACGTAAAAACAATTTGTAATCTAAATGAAATATCACAAAACCTGGGCTGCTATACACCAGTCCTGCTGGAACTGTATCAGGCCAGATTTCAGAGAGGTCCCTGATTGAAAATTTTGTATTAACACACTTTTAGTATAGTACAGTATAAATGTTTGTTTTACAAAATCTTTATTTTGTAGTAATACAAAAGCCCAAATAAATAATTATTATTTATTATTATCTTTTATTTATAAGGCGCCACAAAGGGTCCGCAGCGCTGTACATGAAAAATACAGAAAGCTATGATCCATAACACATAACATGATACATGAGGAACAAAATATGAAGACAGTGTCATGAACATAGAGAACTTACAGTTATTTATAAGGGATAAATCATAACTGCAGTGTAAATATGTTATATCAAATGAATCCATTGATAAGTTAGCTACTAAAGTGTAAAATATGAAGACAAAGTCTGATGTAAATGTATTTGATGGCTTTGCACATTTCAGTGTGAGAGCATAGGAGTGTCACCTATGGCAGTTTCAAAGAACTCTTGCTGTGAGATATATCCTCACACAAGATAGTTTTTGGACTCCTGAATAGACTTTGTGGGGCCGGTCACAGCTGGACATCCTTGCAGCCCAAGGCAGCATGTTGAAGGCCTATACAGGTATATAGAAATATTCATATTTTGGGGAATCTGGGTGCTACTCAATACTGAGGAGCAGAAATCACAACAAAGTTGTGAATGACAGGTATGGGTGGTATCTGGGAACAGCTAAAATCACATATCGTTGGAAAGGGTACGTCACATTGTCAAAATTTCATCATGTTTGGTATCAAAAGCTGGACAGAGTCATAGGGGATTTATTAATGATAAAATTAGATTGATGAAACGCACTACAGAAAAGTTAGACCACATAGTAGGATTGGTTAGTAAATCAGGCAACATGCAAATGGTGATTGAAAAAAGTGTCACAGGCCACAACCCCCTGGGGTTAGAAAGAGGTGGGTAAATGCCTTTAAAAGGCTGAGACCAGATATAGCAAGGGGTCAGACTTTTTGGGAAATCAATTCACATTGATAAGCTGTCCATCTTCCAAGCCAATTTCCCTTGGCCAGAAAAGGCAATTCACGTAAGTGCCACTCTGAATGTAACCCTTTTTTATTTTAAACTGTTTGCTTGTGTATGTTATCTCAATCTATTAATTGTTTATTAACCATTTTTTATATCTGTATGCCCTGTACTTTTGTATATTAAATCTATAACTTAATATGTTGCGTCCTTGATACTCTAATGAATCCATTAGCCTGTTAAGAAGAAATATAGCTCGGCCAAGTTAACCGTTTGAATGCCAGTGTGTGATCTGTTGATACATTTAATTAACAAGCTGTGTGTGCTCGTATTTACATTTGTGTAACAGTCTGGAGGTGTGAAAAGTTAACCCTTTGCTTGCTGGTGTGGGTCTGGCTAGTCTGTGAGCAGCTAGAAGCCTTGTGTGCCAGTGTGGGTCAGTATATTGGGGCCCTATTGTCCATATTCAATAGGTGGTGGCAAACCTGAAGTGTGTGAGGTGTGAGCGCTGTTTGGGGGTTTCAGTAGGTCTATAATTTGTGTGATAGGTAACCATTACCAAGTGCTCTGTTCCTGTCACCATTACCAAGTGCTCTGTTCCTGTCAGCATTTCCAAACTGCTCATTCCCCTGCTATATTCTACATTCAACAAGAACATGAGCAGGAAGATCATCCAGGCTGCTAGGTTCTGTTTCAGTCCTGCTCCAGCTAGTCCCAAGGGTCCCGAATCGGATCAAGAAACACAGATGACCGTGACACATATATATTAGGTACATTAGCACAAAAATGAAAATAGACCTAGGAAAGGAGAATAACAGTGTGACAATGTATATAGAGGGTAGGGGAGAAGTAGGAAAGAAAAAAGGGGGGGGGGGAGAGAGGTGAGACCGAATCTGGGACTCCAGGGGCCCGAGTGACAATATGCAGAATGTAATCTACTAAATATCAATCACAGGAAGAGGGCTGAAACACTCTGAGGAAGGTCAGGCGAGTGTGCAGACCTGGAAATACTATTATAAATTAACCAGTCACCCCAAATTTGGGAGATTTTGTGAGTTTTCTTATTTAGATATGCAGAATTTTTTTCCATAAATGCCAGGTACCAAATTTTATCAAGTAGTTGCTGTCTAGAGGGGAGATCAGGATTTTTCCAATGCTTCGCAACTAGACATCTGGCTGCATTGAAGATCTGAACGGACAATTTGTCTGTATGTTTATCTAGGGCCTCAATAGGAGAGCCGAGGAGAAATGACCATGGACATTTGGAGACCTGGACGGCAGTAACATCACTAAAGAGAGCAGCAGCATCATCCCAGAAAGAGGCAATTTGAAGGCAGGACCACCAGACATGGAGAAAGGACCCCTGTTCCCCACAACCCCTCCAACATAAGTCAGAGGCGGAAACATAAATTCTTTTCAACCTGGTGGGGACTAGGTACCAACGATAATATATTTTGTATGCATTTTTCTTGACAAGGGATGAGATGATGTCTTAGAGACTGTCTGTCTAATTGTTGCCCAAGTGTCCTGATCTGGTCTGCCCAAGTCAGCTTTCCACTTGAGTTCATGGATGGAGGTGTTGGCTTGTTTGGAGGAGACAAGGAGGCGATATAATGTGGAAATAATCCCCCTTTGCAGAGGCGAGTGCACACACAAGGATTCCAGGGGCGTTAAAGGTTTTGTTATATCAGGTTTAGGAAGGGATTCAACATAGTGTTTCATTTGGAGATAAGCAAAATGCAAATATTTTTATATCTACTGAAGAGTATTGCAATTACTGTGTATGACTGTCAGTGAATGGAGACATGAAAGGTGTGTAAAAGGTGTTTGAATGGTCAGTAACAGTGGTTAAAGACTTGGCGGGGCGTTACTGCTCACATGGAGGATATCCATTACTAATTCAACCTGTATGTGTGGCTGGAATATCAGTATGGTTCACAGGTACCTGAAGACCTACAGAGGTGAGCGTGGGGGAGACTGTACAGTGGTGAGTGTGGGCCAAACAATAATCTGGAGACGAGAATTGCAAAGCACTTCAGAAACTGAGCAAAGAAAGCACAAACACAGCGGATTAGAACACTTCTAGTGTCTTACCATTTTGCCCCAAATTGTTTATGTATATGACCTGGGAGAGTGACATGGGCGTAGTGGGAGAGTATAGTGAGCGTTTTGTGTGACAGGAGACGTGCAAGGTGTGTAAATGTTCAGTAACAATGATTGAAGCCTTGGCGTGGCGTAACTTTTCTTCTCTTTCTTAACACCAATTTGTCTCCATTTATGTCCAATCTTTATCTCTCCTCCTTCAGGGAGTGTACAGCCTTTTCTCTTATGTCTCTCTTCTCTTTATTCCCCCAGTTTCTCCCCTCTCCTGCTCAGACCCCCCGCCCCCTATTATCTATCCTGCAGATATATAGTTTAATAAGCTGACTACATATGTATTGCTCCCTCCCTGACATTTCATCTTTCTAGCCTTCCCCACATTTCTCCTTTTCCCCACTTTCTCCTCATTCATGCCCCTACTCAATCTTGCCCAGCTTCATTCATTTTCCGGTGCTCCCGCCTTTGGATGGATTCCCTTCCCTGCCCATGGAACCATCTTCGATCCCCCTTCTGGTCAGCAGCACCGGCTGGCACTTGTTAGTATCAGGCAGTGACATGCCCAGTGCCGGCCGTTGGGATGGAGTTTTGGCCCCCCTGCCCCTTTTACTTCTCAGTGCAGGATTAGTTTATCCTGCGCCCGGCTGCGCAACCCGGCATAGAACATATTATTTAAATTTTAATAATAGATGTGCAATAACTGAGGCCATCTGCTGATATAAATAACATTTCCAAAGTGGAACTTAAATAACCCACACGTGTGAAGCAACTGATCATATATGTGAAATAGGTTGTTTTACAGACTGACATACAACAGTTTTGCAATTGCAGGGCTTGCTGACAGCTTCCAGAATGATCTGCCTGGAATTAGATGATGTATTATGCAGATATAATAATGATGGATATTGTTCTGCTGGGTGGACAATTAGTTAATTTACATTTGTTTGTGTGCTGGTGTGGATACGTCATGTGTGTAAGTCTACATTTACAACTGCAGAAACAGTGCAAATAAATTGTATATGGTGTGTGTATAGGTAGGTGGATAATATTAATAACTGGCAGCGCAGAGAGACTTCATTAAGACTTTTGAAGAGCGTTCTGAAAGAACACACAAACGCTTTCTTTAGTACTTGATTTGTAGGGTGTAATAGCCCTTAGTTCTGGTTGAGTTGCATTAACCATGAGTTGAACTCAGCGCTGAGTAAACATATCACATGCTCCTGTGCTCCTTTGTGTATGAGCCCATCAACAACTTGTGATTTAACCAGGGTTACTGAACTTCACCATCTAGAGCATAACATTTGAAGAGCTTCTGGCTCCCACTCTCTGATCTAGAACGTGGATCATGGATGGGACTATACCTACAAGCGATGGCAGGCCATTTCTGTACATGGAAGCCATTTCTACACTATAAATAGAATAAGTTCAGTGTAAATCATCTCTGGGTCTCCTCCTTCTGCTTCTTCAGCTCCATGATAAGTAATAGCTTTCACATTGAAAAACAATCATAATATTATATTACTATATAACATTTTTCTATTTACATTTTACATCAACAGATAAGAGATGAGGCGGAGGGTGGGGGCAGGGGCACATCAATTCTGATGTGATCTAAAGTGTTGCTCCAAGTACATAGAGATGAGCCATAATATAAAATCCTGCAGTCTGGTATATCGGAGTGCGGACCACATTTAGATATTTTCTACATATTATGTAAATAATGCAGTCTATTTTCCATGTGAGCAATAAACCAAATTGTATTTAGAAGTAATGATATGGAAAGAGGATCAGGTTGCTTCCATGTTTTAGTACACACTACAGGAAGTTTCTCCGGATGCGATATCTTTAACGATTTTACCAACGATTAAAGCCTGCCGATTCATGTGTACACACTATACACGTATTACAAGATTTATCTTCAATTCTGTGCTCTTCATCTGTCATAACCATAGACTGAAAAGATTGTGACTCTGCACACTCTATAGAGATCGATGGACACGACAGGTAGTGAGTGCAGCCACACTGCAGAACTGGATCAACATTGTTGCATCGTTAAACAAGATTTTTAGTCTGGTTTAAAAATCAAATGAAATGATACGATGTGCTTTGGAACGGTAATCGTTCATCGTTGCAGTGTACACACTAATGTGATATTGTGCCAAATGTTCATTTATCGTGTGATTGGCCCGATAATCGGCAGAAAACCCGTAGTGTGTACCCAGTCTTAGCTATGAGACACTTGGCTGTGGTCAAAATATGGGAAGGCAGCTGGTAATTAATCCATGTCTGGTAAGGGGGATAAAGCAGGAACACCCATGAGTTTTTGACAATATTGACTCCAAGAACCTTATGATCAGACATTTCACCTTGACCCAAAACTTTTAGGACAGGACTACCATATATTAATATAATATATAATAAGGGATAAATAGTTGTATACATTTGATCTATAGTACACCTTATAGGCACTTTCTTTGATCAGGGTGGAGATCAGTGGCGGAATTACTGATACTAATTCTTGTTATTAACCTTCAGGAGCTGAATCATCATGAATGTGAGTGAAGGACTGGCCTAGGCAAATACTCTAATGAGAATAGTAAGCCTTATATAAGAGAATGGACAGAAAAATGGACCTAATTGGAATGTGTTTAAAAATCAAATGGGATTAGAGGATTTTAAAAAAAACATAAAACCACCTGAATAAACAAATACCAGGAAAACCAGGTATGCTTGCTAATTAAAACCTTAACTTCTTGCTACTATGTAAAGTGGGAGCCATCTCCTGTCCCATACAATGTTATTTCCATTAGACCAATGGTCATTTTACCTGTTATTGATGTCTGTGGTTGGTGCGATATACGTGGGGTGGATGCAGTCTTCTTCCTAATAGGCACTTTGTCCTTCTCTATAGCCGGTAGCTTGGACACAGTGCTGATGTACTGCTGTTGCTTGTTTTGTCCATCATCACGTCCTGTCCCTCCCAGCACCTGTGCATAATAATAAGAGATTATGACTATTATATATATATATCTATAATATAAATGTCTAGTGGCGTGTGTTAGTCTGTCTGTGTGTGGAAAAAATAAAACTAAGCTGCAGCGCCACCTGCTGGGCGGAGTTATACACTGACCTACTAAATTCTTAGTGTGTGGGGAAAAAAAAATTCAGAAAGGGCTGAAATTTGGTATACTAAGATGTTTTTAATTTGTTAATTGTTAAAAGTGTTTATAAAGATTTAAAAAAAGATATATATATTTCTTGAAGGAGAAGTGACAGTTGGGAGTGGTTGGTGGTTGCCGGGGGTGACAGTGGGGAGTTTTTAACACCTTAAGTAGCTTGATTTGACTAGAATGCATGAGTATCATGCACGGGTTAACTGACCTACTGAATTCTTAGTGTGTGTGGGAAAAAAAACCCTCAAAAAGGGCTGAAATTTGGTATACTGACATTATTGACGAGTTGAGGGGTCAAACTCATTTTCGTGAGGATATTTTACCTCATGAACACACATGTGTACAGTGGCGGATCCAGGGGGGTGCGATCGGGGCAATCGCCTCCCCCCCCCCCCCACTAGCAGAGGTTTGCTGCCGACGGCTACACAGTATGTGCAGGTCCGTTTGGCAGTGACAGTGTGCTGCCCGGCTGCTCTGATTGTGTTTTAAACACAATCAGAGCGGCCGGGCAGCACACTGTCCCTGCCTGTCACTGCCGAGCGGACCTGCACATACTGTGCAGCCTCCGGCAGCCTCAGAAGTCGGAAAGGGGGCGGGGCCTAAATCGCCCCGCCCTAACATCCCCCCGGGGAACAAACATTTTCTAGAATGAATGAGTATCATGCACGGGTTAACATGTGTGTGTATATATATATATATATATATATATATATATATATATATATATATATATATATATATATATATATATATCCATCATCTTGAAATAAATATAACTTTGTTATTGCAGCTTGCACCACTGTTTGAGTCAAGCTGCTTTCTCCCCTAGCCCTGGACTTCTTCATTTCTGTGATCACACACGATCAGACATGACCACCAGACAGTAACTTATAATAGGGCACGTTGTTTGAAAGAGGGGCTCTCTTCATAACTAAGACATGGAAGCAACCTGATCTTCTTTCAATATCATTACTTCTCAATACAATTTGTTTATGGAATGTATAATGTACATTATAAAGAGAAAATATTTATCTACATGTAGGCAATCGGACTAGAGGATTCTATATTGTGGCTCATCTCTATGTACTTAGAACAACACTTTAGACCACTTCAGATTCGTTGTGCACAGTAGACATTAATTACATTATAGAAACATATTTCATGGGGGAAAAAAAATACACTTTTTTATTTTTTCACATTTTGTCATTAATCACTATCTTATTAACACAGAACGTTTTCACGGAACATTTTTTTTTAACTTCAGTGCATTCTTTTGTGATTTTATATTCCACATAGGTTATGGACATATCCTGAAATGTCTTGTGTAGTGATTCATTACGGAAAGTAAAGCAAAAAAAAATGAGTAACTTTGCACCTTGGCAAAACCATGTTTAATTGGAGGGGAAGGTAAATTTAAAAAGTAATGACAGATTTATAGTTGGGGAAGGACATGTTCTAGATTAATTTTAAATTTCAGTGTACAAAAAAAGTTATTAAGTATATGTGTGGTACATAAAAAACAGCCAGTATTTATCTTATGTGCAAAATAATAAACTAATTTGCAACTCTTGCATTGCAACATGGTTTTGTCCAGGAGAAAAATTCTTTTTTTTTTGTTTACTTTCCTTATTGAATCTGGTCATTGTGTTCAGTATCCCTCCCTTAATGAATCAGGCCCTCTGTGAGCAGATAACAGACCTCTCTGTAATATCTATAAATGGCATGTTGTAATCCAACTTATTGTGATTTCAGCTTCTGTGGTGAATTAGTACATTCAGGAAATAATACAAGCAGCTAATGAAAGATTTTTTTATTGCTTTTTCTTTTCAGTTTCTCCCTTCTCATTTCCACACTGGAAAGAATAGTGGTCTGTTCTTTCCAGTGTCGCTGGTTTTGCTGTGCTAAATCTTATGTGTAAAATACATAAATGTTTTGCACCAGAAAATAAAAAAAATCAAGGATTTGTATGCTTCCATACATAAAGATACATATAAGAAGGTATTTAACATTCGTGAACCTTACATACATACCATATGTATGTGTGTATATATGCGCATATACATATATATATGTATGTGTGTATATACATGTATGTGTGTATATATATATATATATATATATATATATATTTATTTATTTTTTTTACTTTTTACTATGCAGATTGTGAGGCACAGGTATTGTTCAAATGAATGTGCTGAGCTTCATGTACCATTACCTGTGTCTTTGTGGTCATTCCATTCTGCCATGGCTTACTGTAACTACGGCTGGAGTAAAAGGTTGGGAGAGGATGTGGGATGCGTTGGGATGCAGCTTGTCTCTCTCTTATCCGCTCTTGCTGGTGTAAATGAGACTGCAAAAAAGTGTGATTCTTTAAGTGAATGGGCATATCGTTAGTACCAAATACAGGAATCTTTTACAAATATATATACGTATATATATATATATATATATATATATATATATATATATATATATATATATATATATATATATATATATATATATATATACAGGGCACACCCAAATGTTAGCTCAACCTGTTCTTACTGAGTCATCTGTCCTTCCATTGGATCCATATACGTGTATAGATATTACTTGCAGTATCCTAATGCCGACATTTCTTTAATATGCTGAATTTATTCTTTTCCTCTGCCACTAAACTAGGGGACCCCAAAGAATCTTTGAACCTCCTTTATTAATCTTCTATCTCACTATAATGATCCTGAATAAACTACACGCTGCAATTGTAAATTAAAAAAAAAAGGTTACTCTGTATTTACTGTTACTAAACTTCCCTTATACTGGAAACAGAGAGAAATTGGGGCTTCCAGGAGGTCCAGAGCCAATATCTCCTTTGCCTGGCCAGCCATTATAATGCCACCTTTGTTATGATATAATTATATATTAGACTGTGTTCTAAGAAGGCAGCATCATTGTATATTATTACAGAATTAAGTTTATTCAAAAGAAAAAAACTGGTGAATTTGAGGACAATAGATTTGGGCTAGAGGCCGGGTACACACTGAAGAATTTTCCGACCAATGTGGCATCTACAACGACTGAACCTATGACTGAAGGTCGGATTGGTCGATTCATGCGTACACACTATACACATTTTAGACGATTTTTGCACGACCAACCAACCGGACAGCGATTTTTGACAGGCATAATGTCGTTGCAAATCATTGCAATTCGGTACACACTGAAATTATATAAAGCCTCCCAGCAGTAATATGCCAAATAAATTTAAATAAAAGTGCTGAACGCCATTGTCAAAAACTCCCAGAAACTTTGATTCAGGAAAAGAAAATACGTCATTGCCATTCATTCTGTAACACATCTTTGGGAAAGAATCGGTCTTGTTGGACCAAAGAGTGGTTCCAGAGGAGAGACTCAGTTTCTCATATACGGGAAAACAACCCAGATAACTTCAGGAATTTCCTGAGGATGAATGAACCCACATTCTACACTATACATAGCTATGTGCTTTTGTTCTAGACAGGATGGATCCAGATGCCTAATTATGCACAGACATATGCAATACACATCTATATGCAGATTTATATACTGAATGACGGAGGGTGTTTGAATAAGAGTTACAGAGCACCTGAGGAGACTTCTTTTTAAAGTCAAAGTGGGAGTGTCTCCTGTCCATCAAGCCAAGGCTGTGGGAGGAGTCTCGACTATAAAGACCTGTACTGTGCAATTTTGCATGGCAACTGATGCCAGTTAGTAGCTGGCTGGTAGTTATGGAATTGCTGTATAGCCAGATGTAGGTTGCCTGGTGTTGTCCTGATGTGTGATGTTTGCTTTGGCTGTTATTGTGATGCAACAATATAGCACCATCTTGATTTGGAACAAGAAGTGGTCTGTGTTGCTAATGTTTGCAGGGTGCTCTTGCAACAAGTTGTCAAAGTCGTATAATTGGACGAACGAAAGTATATTGGTTAATATTGTTTTATCGTGCGATTGCCCTCAGTATGCCACGCTACACGTGGCATACTGCGATCGCACGGTAAAATACGCACACACACACACTACAACATTTAGTTATTTATATACTTCATATTCATATTGGTTCAGTTATAGAGTGATTTATGAGCAGATAGTATTTAGTTTATTATTAGTTTATATATTATGATTATATGTACACTTTAGTGTTATTTAAGGTTCAGGTTATAGGAAATGTGTCATGCCTGGTATCATTTTAATCCCCTATTCATCAGCAGTTGTCCGGTTCATTCGCTGAAGAGATTGCACATTGCATACTCTATTTAGTGATGTTAGGGAATAAATACTTAAAGTGATACTAATTATAGAATGCTAATAGACTAGTTGAAACTGGAGACTTGGAGGGAAAATTCAGAGCACAACCCCTAGAGAGATGACCCTCACTTTTGGATATTTTGGTTTGAACTGGCCTATGACCTGCAGCACTCTGAACCTTCCTGATAACTGGACCAATAGAAGCAATCCATGTCATTTGCATTGTTCTCTCTGTAACACTGAGTGTATATAACATAGCTGTGTACTCCCACTGGCTTCAGTCATTCTCTGACCACAGTATTCTAGAGTGCAATACTGTCCTCTGGTACCAGTGGGAGTGCAGCTAGCGCAAGCCAACGCAGCGGTATGTATTTATCTTTTGGTATTGGCTGTACTGTATTATAATCATGTATTGAATTGTTAAATCTTGCATTTGCTAAAATAAATTACTTTGTGGCTTGGAAACACAACACAATCACTTGGGCAATGCTTATTTGAAAACGATAGAATTACTTTAATAAAGTGGTGTCACAACTACAACAAGAAGGGCACTTTTGTTGCTATATATATATATATATATATATATATATATATATATATATATATATATATATATATATACAGTTCCATGTACATAGAGGTTTTACTGTATATAATATGTAAAATCAATACACATAAACATAAGAATACTGTAATAGAGAGCAATCAAATGTCGCATATCACTCCAGGACATCAAAACATAAATGTCATATGGAGCATGTAAAACAAATTTACTATTGATTCGCCATTAAAAGCATGTTATTTCTAGTAGCCGACGTTATGACAATGCATCCACCAATGCGGCCCGATAATTGGCTGAAAAACCTCCGGTGTGTACGTAGCAGAGGACTCAGATAAATCCAGCTTTTACCGGCAGTAGCTCAAAGCACACATTAGAATTCTTCATAAGGAGGGTAAGGACCCCTCTCTGTGCTCCAGATATTACCAGATTTGCCTGTTAAATGTGGACCTAAATCTTTTCATGAAAATGACTGCGAATCGTCTGAAGATCCTACTACCAAACCTTACGCATAGTAATCAGGTGGGCTTTGTTCTGGGCCACGAGTCGAGGGATAACACGACCAAGATTAATGAGCTGATGCTTTTGATAGAGAATAGACGCACCCCGGCCTTATTATTGTCAACTGATCCGGAAAAGGCCTTAGACAGGGAAGATTAGCGATTTCTCGAGGGGGTGCTGCAGCACATGGGACTGGGTCCGGTCTGTTTTTATAGAATCCTTTCCCTGTACAGGAATCTGACACATTATCCATCTACAATGGCACGCATTAGGGTTGCCCGCTTTCCCCATTGATATTTGTTCTTTGCATGGAGGCTCTGGCTCGGTCCATCAGGAATAAACATAATGTGACAGGGGTGAGGGTGGGAGGGTTGGAGCACAAGTTAGCCCTCTTTGCTGATGATTTGTTGGCAACAGTCACCAACCCTAAGGTTTCATTAATTTAATCCTCAAGTTTGAGAGGTTCGGGGCTTCAAAATTAATTATACTAAAGCTATGACCCTGAATCTCTCTATCCCACCACATGTTCTTAAGGGGCTCCGATGCTATTTCTCATTCACCTGGCACCCTTCTTGGATCAAGTATCTAGGGGTACTACTGCCTAGGGACCTCTCTGACTTGTATAAAATCAACTTTGTCCCTCTAATTCCCAAGTTCCATGCGGAATTTGGGCACTGGCAATCTTGTGGCTTCTCCTGGCTTGGGAGAATGATTATAATTAAAATGAACATTCTACTAAAACTTTTATATCTTCTCCAAACCCTTCCAATACACATCCCCTCAGATATTTTCTGGATCTCCCATATGGATCTCTCGTCGGCTGACATAATCAGCTAATACATCATTATGTTTGCCTGCCTCGTGAAGCAAAGAGAGAGGCAGTAGATTAACTTCTACTCATGCTATGACTGATAAAACTTCTAACATCATAGTGCAGCTCCTGGTACCTCCTTTTTGGTTTAAAAAAGCTACTACAATTTGGTTTTCAGAAAATATTCTGAGATGTTTATTTTGTAACAGAGTATGAAAATCCTCAATTAAATTCCACACTACTCTCATTTCCATATGGTTTACAGTCTTTTTCTGTTCTGAGACCATGCAACCTGCACCACTCTTGTAAGGAGATGAGCTCCTGAGCCTGTGGAACTGGATTATGTTGTGAGCATTATCTATTCTGGCTCTGAAAGAAACATTCCTACACTTACTTATCCTGCCACCATGCGAGGGACACCTTGGTGATGCTTGTGAGTCAACTGGCTTGATCTAGAAAGGTTTGCCTGCAATCCCACTATGTGAGTAAATACAGTTAAAGGTCCCCCATATGCCACTTTGCTGAAGGGAGAATGCTTTGAAAGAGAACATCTCCAGAAGACTGAGATTGAAGCCAATAATTTTAGACCCTCTATCTTGATCAACCTTTCTTCTTGTGCTGTGTCTATCTGAACACCCTGGAACTTTAGCTGCTGGAAAGGCACTGGGTGAATCTTCACCGTACTTATTATCCAGCAACCTCCCCGTCACTAGTATGTCAACCAGATAAATGCCAGAGAGAGATTCATTGCTTACTCAATTCCACCACAAGGCTAATTAACACCTTGGTGAAGGTCCTTGGGGATGTAGCAAAACCAAAAGGTCAATTTGAAATGATGACCCAGAACATAGAATCTGAGGAATTTCTAGTGTTGAGTCGCAACAGAGATAGGAAAATAAGCATTCTGACGGTCTATGGATACGAGGAAGTTTACTTTGTCTATTGTGGTTAGAATAGGGTAAACAGACTTCACGTGAAAACAGCTTGCATAAAGTAATTGATTGAGTTGTCTCAAATCCAGGATAGTTCAAAAACCCCATGAGCATTTCCTTACTAGAAAAAGCCTGAAATAAAAGCCTGTACCCTTTTGAGCTGGTGGAACTTGGTAAATCACCTAAGTCTTCTGTAACATTTGCAGGCTAATGTGCAATGCTTCCAACCCCTCTGGAGATTTATTTTGGGAATAAGATGAAATTCTCTTCATTGTTTTCCCTGTTGTCAATGAACTCGGATAATGTGTGTCCAAACTTCTCCATAGTGGCCAATCCTATCAACCACATGGATTACTGTAGGCTGAGTCATTGAAAGACCCTCTGCCCTGGCCTCCCTTGTTTAGCTCTGAAATCCTCAAAGGGCAGTTTGCATACATTGACACCAGAATCTATTACCTATCAGGCCTAAACCTCCTTTTCTTTGATGTGCTGTTAAGATGAAGAGGTAGACAAATATCCTTCCATTCGTTCTTGTGGCAAACAGTGAGATTTACAGACAGTGATCTATAGAATCATTGTGTCAAGTTATCACCAAAAGGTAGAAAACCTTCAAAGGGAAGTGTTCTTAAATCATTCTTTAAGTGACCATCTGCTGCTCATGGATGGGGCCAGAGAGCTTTTTTAGCAACCACTATTGAGGCCATAGTCCTGGCAGAAATGGCAATAATATCTTGTGATGCCTCACAGAGGAATTCGATCCCTTTTTGCATGATTTGCATTTTTTTTAAAAAAAGATACTACCTAGTTCTTTGCTATTGGACATCTGTACACTGTGTTAGCCCAGGCTCTCGGAGCCTTGGAAACTGAAGCTATTGCAGAGGAGCATGGGTTCAAGGAATAGGGCTAGGGAATGAAGCCTAGAGGTGCAGAGGACCAGGGAGAAGTTGCAATAGTAGAAGGAAAACATGAGGGACGAGGGCCCTGCTAGTGAGAGCTTACATTTTAAATAGGAGGCACTAGGTAGGGATCCTGTTTTTGAACTTCTCTACTAGGTGTGAGAGATCAAAGATTGTGAGGGGGTTTTGCTCCTTTGGTTATTGTAAGAGCCAAATTTGTAGAGGGGATTCAGAGAAAAATATCTCTTGAAGGTATGTTGGATGCCAAGTCAGTCAGAAACTGTCTGGGGTGGGCAACGGGGGTGGGGGTGTCTAACCACGGGCCAGTCCCATAGTGTGCTACCTTGGGCTGGTTCACCTGCATTTTATTTTCTTTAAAATGTTTGAGTAGAGTTTTGCCCCTTCGGGCTAATATTTGCCAGCCCTCCCTTGGTCTTAGTGATAGTTCAGCTTTGAGATCGGGAGGGAAGGTGTTGCTTTTCATTATTTCATCATCATCATCATCATCATTTATTTATATAGCGCCACTAATTCCGCATCGCTGTACAGAGAACTCATTCACATCAGTCCCTGCCCCATTGGAGCTTACACTCTAAATTCCCTAATATAGACACACACTCACACTCAGACATAATTAGGTGAACATTTTGATAGATCATGGTTCAGTGTCCTTTAGAATATTAGTTGTAGATAGGTTATGGTTGAGATAACTTTAAGTGGCAAGCTCAGCATTTAGGTGGTATGAATTATGAGCTGCTGGCAAGAAATTATAGCTTTGAAGCCCTCTTGTGGTGGCATCAGGTACAGCGAGCTTGTGCGAGAATTCGGTGAAGAAAATAGTTTCCCCTTTCATAAGTAAATCGAGTTGCAAGAGAGTAGAGGGTTTTGTAAAGTAGACTTGTAGTCTCCAAAGGGTAGGATATTGGGATGAGGTGCAGGTGTAAAGAACATTACAGTTCCAAGAGTTCTTGTAGCGCAGATCAGGGAGATCTGTGTCCTGGGTGGTGGGCAGGTAGACAGATGGCATCTATTCAGTGGTATAAACCATGGAGCTGGTTCCCTGGATTGCTGGAGCTGCACAGATGGTGGTATTGGAGGCTCTACATGGAGTTTTTATATTTCCTGTCATGGTAGCAGTTCATGAGATGAGAATTTGTTTGCACACCTGAGGATCTGTTTGTACCAAGATTGGGTTGTGTTTCTGGAGTTAGGCTGGTGACTAGATACACAAAGCTGGGTGGCCTGATTATGTTCCTTTGCATGAAAATAAAATGACTGGTACAAGTGGTAATAGATTAGCAGAGGAAACTAGACTGGAACCCAGAACTATAGAAAGCCTACAGACAGTTGTGAAGGCAACTGCTGTTTGGAAATACAACATTACACTGGCAACAGGTAAGGACTCCATGAAGTCCTTTTATAGTAGTTGTTGTTTCCTGATTGGAAACTGCAGTCAACTGGGCTGAAGCAGCACTCTGTGTTGTTGAGATGGATCAGGTGACTAGATCCAAGATGGCAGCTCCCAGGAACTGGTTTTGTAGGGAAACCTGGAGTGGAGGCTGCTATCCTCTGATTGCCTGCGAGGTATCATGTGAATCTAAAATGGCAGCGCCCATACACTGATTCTGGAGGAATCTCTGGAGTGGAGACAAATTTGGCAGCATCTTACAGAGAGATCTGAATCCAGCAGAGCCTGAGGACCACAGGGCCAGCTTGGAAAGACAGCAGAAAGGTAAATTACATGACCTGAGAGCCTGGTGTGTGATATTGGCAATGCAATCCAAGCAGCAGGATATGTGAAACAGCAGTTGAAGTGGAAGCAGCATAACATTATTATATATTATTACCATTTATTTATATAGCGCCACTAATTCTGCAGCGCTGTACAGAGAACTCCCTCAAATCAGTCCCTGCCCCATTGAGGCTTACTGTCTAAATTCCCTAACACACAGGCACACGCACACACACAGAGACAGATAGACTAGGGTCAATTTGTTAGCAGTATGGTTTTGGAGTGTGGAGGAAACCAGAGCACCCGTAGGAAACCACGCAAACACGGGGAGAACATACAAACTCCTCACAGATAAGGCCATGGTCGGGAATTGAACTTATGATCCCAGTGCTGTAAGGCAGAAATACTAACCATTTAGCCACCATGCTGCCAGGGAAGTGGGCATCTGAGAGAATATGATTTGATAGAGAATGAATGCATGTGGTATAATGCACCTCTATAAAACTATAGGTTATAGGGCAAGTAAAGCCACCATTTGATATTAACACATATGTATATTCCTGAGCTAAATAATATACATGGAATGACTAGAGTTTTTATACTTCAGTAAATATGTCCCCAATTACTTATTTCACTCATCTGCAGCAGGTTACCATGTTATTAGGAGATGGTTTTCCAACAGAGCCCAAACAGAGTGAATGACAAATTGGCGGCCTTCTGTAGTTTGGCAGATACATACACAGGGACCAGTGATGTCACTGTGGCTTAAATGACTGCAGTCTGTGATTTATCTATCACTAAGTCACAGCCCTAAAAATATTGGAGGAGCTTTAGCAGTCTATAATGTGGGGAAGTAACACAGAGCTGCAGTGGAATGTTAATACGGAACAATATATTTTATCTTTACAATTTATGTAGGAAATTTTCAATTTTGGGGATTAGTGTTCCTTTAATATGTTCTACTTGTCCGAGTAATTTACTGATAGGAACTTTTTATATCTGTCTTTTACTTGGTTCTGCCTTAGAAAACGTTAAGGAATATAAGTATGCAATGTTGTGAACTACATACTTCAAAAACATATTCTAAAAGCACCATGAAGTTTGATTGATATATCCCAGTGTATGTCAATCTGCTGGTTATATACAGTGAGGAATTTGTCAAATACGCCCGATTCCATATTAGTTGTTTTTCTCATTATACAAGTGTTTACTCTTTATTGTAATACATATCAATACATTTCAAAACAGAGGTTTGCAATTATGAATGTGGTTATTAACTGCACATTAGTTCCTGGTAATTAGGTATAATTTAAAGCTGTTTGTGAATCATTTTCAATCAGTGAATCATTTATTGACCTACTTTCATAGATGTGGAAAAGAACTTTCCCTACAGTGGATATTTACACTATATAGATATACTTCTTATATACCCAACACAATGATTTCAGCAAGATTTTAAAAGGGTGAACCGCTTGGAAACAAATCCTCCCTTTTACTAATTACCCCTTTGGTGTAGCAGATTTATAGATCCTGGCAGGACTATTACTTCACAGGATCTGTACAGGATTAGCAGCAGAGACTTTCAGTACTGGTAGACTGCAGCAATCAAGCTGCTAGGACAAGGTGTGTGTATTGAAGGCAGACCTACTAGGATGGCTACAGCTCCTGACAATAAGCTTCTTACTTAAATACACTCCTCCTATATGACGCAGTTTGAATCTCGTATCCAATGTGGTCTCTGCTCCTGTTAGGTGTGTTTGAATTACAGCTACAATAAGGCAACTATACAGGAGCTGGGGTGGAGGGTATGAATGTGTTACACTGAGGCATATAAATAAAAATGCATCGGTGGACCACCCTCTTAAGCATTGTTTCCTTATTACGGTCTCACAGCTTGCCCAAGTTGTCTGTCCGCTTTTATTTCTGCCTTGTTAGTGGGAACAAATGTCTATAAGGAGGCAGACCATGGCCACTGCAAAGATAGAGGGCCTGATCCATCAAGGAACGCAAATGCAGAAATGTGCCATACTTTGCTTTAATTGCTTCTGCATTGCCCAGAAATGAACTATACACCAGAGAACACAAGTGAATCCAATTCATCTTTGAGCGCAAAAGACCCCTACTACAGCCTACGATTTCAGGGGCAGAACGGGGAGGGGAATGTACATAGTTAAAGTACAGTAATGGCGTGCCAAGCTTGAACGCACGCAGCAGCGTCTGATTCAAGCTTAGGGCATCTCTAAGTAATTTTCTGTCATATCACTTGTACCAGCTACAGGTCGGGAGTAAGTTCTGACTACTAGTGGTGACGGTCGCGTATGCATGCTATAACATGTGTTTGCAATCAGGAGCATAAGTAGACATTAACAACATTGTAATATATGTATTTTGTGGGGTGGGGAGAGAAAAGAAAACCTATTTTTTATGTTTTGTTATTAATTACTATAATATATTAACAGGTGGCATAGATTTTTTTTTTTTGTTTCTTTTTTTCTGTTCATTCTTTTTGGGACTTTATATACCACATATGTATTGGACGTATCCTGCAGTGTATTGTCTGTTAGAGCAGAGAGGACAGACGTTGTGGCTGGATCACTTATAAATAACTTATGTTATAAATTTATTTAAAGGAAATAACGGAAGGCGTTTATTTATATCCTTACAATGTACTGATTTTACTATATCGTTTGGCACTTTGTATAGGAAATGCATTCATTTCTGAGGTTTTGATTTCTGATACAATAAGCATTTGTTGAGGAAGTCTGTTGTGTAGCTTCGAGAGGAAGTCCTCATTAAGGCTAATTAAGTCTATTCATGTGAGTAACTAACATGTCCTTTTAGTCTAAATTACTGGTGTTCCTGAGTGGCCTTTTGTCCAGTGTGTTAGAATCTGTCTGAACATTGTAAACAGCACGTGATCTAGGATATCACAGGTAAGTGTAAATTTAGTTAAGTATATATTGCATTTAAATCCATGTTTTGGGGAACATATTGCATCCTGATACTAAAAATAACTTCAACTTCAACTTCTTGGGGCCAGCAAAGAGTTCAGTGGGCTGGCTTACTCCCTGCTAGGCTGTGTCCAAAACTGTATAAAACAGCACTGATTTAAACTGAAACGTATAATTATTCTTCCATCTGAATTTCTGATCACTGGTACATTCAACCAGTGTGAACTGTCCTTGTCAGGACACTGGAATTAATAAACATTACTTGCTTCAAGATCCTGCTTTGACAACTTTTTCCCTGCTGTAGTTCCTGTGACCTACAGATTAGATGCAAATCTAATCCGTTTCTGGCTGTTCTGAGGATTGGACCCAGCTTTCCAGTACTAACGCTTTGCCCGCTATCCAGCAACTCTGACCAGTGTGATAGGCCAGGGGAAATCCATCTACAGCAACCCTAATCTATAGAAAGAGGTCAGGTGCACCAGCAATGGGGTACACTAGCAGCAATAGTTACCCAGAAAGAATGCGGTTCTGGATGCCGTTAAGGAGTCCAGGGGTGGCAGCATCATAAGTCCCTCCTACTACAGCGAGAGCGCAATTGTGATTAGGAGGGGGAACGGTGCAAAGAAAGCTCAGCCGGTTCCCAGCAACAACAGACAGGGTGGCATAGGTGGTCCATTCTGTCACAGACGTGTCTTTACATCTGCTGCTGGATGTGAATATGTTTATGAACGGGCATATGTCCAATTTACAAGCGTTTCTATGAATTAAGCACAATACGTTGGCTTTGAATGCCTTAATGAATCAGGCCCAGAATGTTTTAGGGGGGCAGCAACATTTATGGATGTAATTAAAACATGCAATATTTATGAGGACGCCATTCCAGTTGCATTATTATGTCCATTCCTGAGTAGAGATGCCAGTTACCTGATATTCTGAATCCATCTTGTGCTGCATGTCCCTCATGTGATGTCCATTGACAATCGACTTATATCTGTCCCAGTTTTTCTCCATCACAGGCCCTAACTCCAACCTGCAAATAGTATTATTAACCTTTTATTTATATAGTATACATCACATTAAAGAAATATTTAACCATTCACATCAGTCCCTGGCCCAGTGATGCTCTGAATTCTCTACCACAGAAACATTAACCTACCAAAATGTGTATGGATTGAGGGGGGAAAACCCAAACATAGGCACTCCAGCCCTACACCAGCGGTAGTCATTATTCCTACTGCGATAATTGCGACACTAAGTATAGCGACACAAAAATTCTGGTTACAAGCCCGACATGAAAGAAATACAGACTTACCATAAAACACACAGACAACATTTCCAACACGCCACATAACAATTCCGTCTACAGAGAATGCTGACATTGGAGATTGACGTCACTTCAAATCGCGACAGTCAGATTGTCGGTTTTAAAGGGGCAATGCCAGGGACTTGTAACGCTTGTTTAAAATGCCTATTGATATATTATTAAATTTAGGTGACTCTTTCTTTGATGATTTGTATTGTTTTAACTTGTTAAGGGTAATATGAGTCCCTTTTGAAGGCTAGATTGCTGCCCTTGCGACACTCAATGTGTATAAGGTTGCCTATCACTGATCTAGGAGCACAGGTCATAGACACGCTGCTACTTGTCATGCTTATCTAATGTAAATTGTACATTATCAGTAAGCACTTTAAAATAAAAAAAATAGATTATTGCATAGACTTCACATACCCCAGGCTGGCACGTATGCTAACTTCTCTGTGTCCACCTCAAATCTAGCATGGGAAAATGGTCTTGTGTCCTGGAGCTTGTTCTGCAGGAATCTTAGTCTTATTTTGTTGAGCTGACTGAGCATAGTACAGAGAAGAGCGTCTCGGGTGTCCATGGTAATGGTAGGTGGAGCTAGCAGAAGAATGAAAGGAACCACGGTGTCCATAGCAACGGTGCCTGTCTAGAAACACTCACACAGACAGCCTGCTGCAGCGTGGACTGTCAGGGCCACTCTCAGATCAGGCTGTATGTTACGCTTGTGTTGTATCTTATTATTTGGGTAATTATAGACTGCCAGTAAGTGGACTTGCATGTAGATAAATAATAGCCTTTATCAGACTTTATTTTAGGCCTTACCCTAATGTCTGTTTGTTCCTAGTTTTTAATGCAATTTGAATCAAATTTGTTACACCCAAAGAACTACAATATAATAGAGAGTAAGGGACCTGTTCATAAAGTAATGCAATTTCTGGTTGTTATATATTGCAGCTGCTATGTCAAGACTAGGGGGTATATTTACTAAACTGCAGGTTTGAAAAAGTGGAGACGTTGCCTATAGCAATTAATTAGATTCTAACTGTCATTTTGTAGATTGTACTAAATAAATGATAACTAGAATCTGGTTGCTATAGGCAACATCTCCACTTTTTCAAACCCGCACTTTAGCAAATATACCCTTAGAAAAATAATTTTACCTGTAGGCATTTATAACTGCTATTGAAAACAGAGCCGGATTTACCTCTGTAACCTTTAGGCACAAAACCTTTAGAACCCTAAACCCCTGTCTACCAATTGGCCACAACTCCTTGAACTGTTACTTGAACAAACGTCTCTCTAATAAAACTCAATTGGACACTAAGGGAAATTCAATTCCCTGTGTTGTTCTAAAAAACAATGCGGGGGTGCACATCATTTCCGTTAGTACAGTCATGTTTTCAGTAATGTGTGCGTACCCCGTGTTGTTCTTGGGAATTGAATTCCCCCCCTTAGGGGCCTACTTAACATGATTAGCAATTTTGCCCCGTTAAGTATAATCTGTCATCGCAGAGCATCTAGACTGTAATAATGAAAATCCAGAGTTCTGACCAGGGGTCTTTTCTGCGAACACGCGACCCTACGGAAAGGTTAATTCTGTTAATTAACGCAGGGGAGAGTAGGAAGGTTGCCGGAGAGGAACATGATGATCCCTCTCCTGCAGTACTTTGTTAAATTGCTGACATACTTAAAAATGCCTACACTATCCATTTCTGCATGGTTTAAGGCTTGATTAATAGGCCCCTATTTATCAAAAGGCCATAAGGATGGGAGTTTTTATTACCGCATATCACCACAGTTTCCCAATAAAATATTGTCAGGGTAGCTGGCAACAGCTGCCTTGGCAATACTGGCCTAGGGTAATAAGGGTCACATTACAGCTCCACCTGACCAGTCTCAGGGTACATGCACAAATATTTAAAAACCTTTCAACATTGAAAAAAGGCTTTATACAAATAATAATGCAGTTTTTCAATGATTTTCTTCTGCTATCACTGTCCTGAAACGGCAATGACTCAGGCACATGATGATGCATTTTTGACAAATGTATCACAATGTGTCATTTGGTGGGAACATTAGTGTATAAATAGAATATATGATTGCACACATGTTTGGCACTGTCATGATAAAGGGCTCTGCATTTGGCCTGAATCATTGACTTTTTGGGGATATTTTATATTGTCTGCATTTGAGCAATTGTTGCTCTGTTGATGTTTCCTACCCTTTTACTATTTAGAGTAAAAATGATATATTTTTCTTATGTATATTTGAGCCACACTCCTGTTATAGCCTGGCCTTTTCCCAGCCACTAAAGAGAAAAGACTGCTCCCTGAAGCTCCACGCACAGCCATTTATAATCACATCACAAATAGTTCAGCTGATCCCAAGTAACTTCTATGGCTGATCATGGCAGCAAACAGCACAGACAGTAAAACGGTCTTGAATTCTTCCAGTGCTATTGCATGTGACAGTGTGTGAAACATCAGGGGGAAGTCTTCCATCTCTGAGGGCTTCTAAATGGGTTGGGCTAAGGCAGGAACAGGTTTCAAATATACATGAGAAAAATATATTTGACTGTATTAAACAAGTATCTATTTATATATATTTTTTCTCTATATAAGGTAGGTATTCTTTTACACAGATGGTGAAAAGAGCAATACAATGGGAAAATGGAAAGTATGCAATGCTCTACCATGGCTTTAGTACTTTTACAATCATGTGACCCTTGAAGTCAAAGAACAGTGACCATGTTTTACTAACAGACCAAACAGGCCAATTAGGGTGTGACCAAAGAGACATAAAACCTGGGGACAACTGGGCTAAATGAGATGTCAGATTTGCACTGATCCTACAGCCTACGTATAATCTATTTTCTCTTTGGTTTCATCCAAAATCAAGTAAATTCCCCATTTGACATTTATCAAAGGCAGCGTATTACTGAGCTGAATTATATTAGTCTCAGTCTTTGCACAAGTATGAGATCCCATCTGTTCAGTGGCCTAAAGATGGGAGGGCGTCAGCTGTCTGTAACTGAGCAGGAGGTAACACTTTTTAACAGTACTAAAGTGGGATGTCAGGTGAACACTGAGCAATCTATTTTATCTTCATGATTCATATCTGAAAATTTTCTTTTTAGTATTTAGTGGTCCTTTAAATTGTTTTCATGAAACATCTACTGTCTGTCACAACATCTCCTCATTCCTCATTATGGCTGTCCCTTCTGCTGACCCTCTCCATTTCAAACCCACCTACCACCCTGTCCATCTTCTCTCATGTTACGGACTCTGAGTTCCTCTCATTCCTCCCCTCCTTTTCCCCCTCAATCTGTTCCCTCAACTCTACACCCTCCTGCCACCTCCACCCTCTTCTCTGATGCATGGGAGTGATGTAACATAACCCAACAATTTGTCCCTCTCTACCGGCATTTTGTGTTCCGCCTTCAAACATGCGCTCATCACTTCCATTGTCAAGATACCATCTCTGGACCCTGCCTCTCTCTCCAGCTACTGCCGATATCCTTGCTCCCTTTCCTTTCCAAACCTCTAAAATAACTAGTCTATAACAGTTTAACTATTTTCTAACTATCTATTCTCACTTTGACCCCTTACAATCATGCTCTTGTCCTCCCCACTCCACTGAAACTGCCCTCACCAAGGTGACTAGCAATCTACTCTTGATCAAAAGGCCTACACCTCCTTGTTCTTGCTCCTTGACCTCTCTGCCACTTTCAACACAGCTGAACATCCTCTCCCTCTGATATGCTTCACTCCCTTGGCTTTTACTGCACTGTTTTTCCTGGTTTACCTCCTACTTCTCTGATCATTCCTTCAGTTCGTCTTCTTCTAGTACCTGCCAACTCTGCTGCTCCACATTTACGCTGCCTCAGTGTCATCATTGACTCTACCCTCAATATCACTTCCCACATCGAGTCCCTCGCCCAATGAGGTTGTCACTATCTATGCAACATTGCCAGGATGCACCATTTTCTCTCCCTGGATGCTGCCAAGATCACGCTCATGCCATCTTCCGCTATTGCAATCTCCTCCTCTCTGGCCTGTGTGCCACACATCTGTCCCTCCTGCAATCTGTCCTGAATGTAACATCACAACTAATCTTTCTCTCCCGCTGTTCCCCTTCTTCTGTGCCTCTTTTCAAATCCCTCCATTGGCTAGCCAATTCCCTCCTTGTTACTATTCAAGTTACTTACCCTCCCTTGTAAAGCCCTCTTTAGCGCCTCCCCCTCCTACATTCCCGACCTTGCCAATAAATAGTCCCTTACTCGCCCACTCCATTCTGTCAATGACCTATGCCACTCTTCTCCTATGACCAGTTTATAATTCCGGCCTTGAGGACTTCACCCACACTGCTCCCTGCTCCACATGACCAGACTTGCTCCCATCCTCCAATCTTTCAAGTGCTCCCTCAAAACTCACCTTTTCATGCTTGCCTTCCCCACCCAGTGCTAAGACAGTTCCCTTCTCACGCTCCACCTGCCCCTTCCACTCTTTTCCCTTCACGTCTATTGTGTTCATTTGCTTCCCTGCCCCCCTTGAATGTTTATGCTCATGAGCTTGGTCCTCCTTATCTCATCTTCCTTGTTTAGGTTCCCTTTATTCTAGTTATGTATACTAATGTAGTAATTTCTATATTGTCTCTTGTAGTGATTTTTACTAATTCTATTGTTTTCTCTTGGTTCTTACTTATTTGTATATTGCTCTGTTTATATTTTATGGATTGTACAGCGCTGCAGATTTTGTGGTGTCTTATAAATAAACTATGATGAGGATGATGATGCTGAGCAGCAAGTATAATGCTCTACTTTGGCGTGTGAGAGTCCAATCAGAGCATCATTAGAATGTGGCCAGTAATATCACCCATACAAATTTCAGGACCTGTCAGACATAATTACTCCCCAAATTTTTCCAGGCAGCTCAGTTTTCAAAATGCAAATTATGTGCAGCTGGGAACAGGTGGTATATTCTTGGGCAGAATCTCTCATGTTTTGCTCGGATTTTAAAAATGGAAGTGGTAGAATTACCACTTTATTTCTACTTAACATTAAGTTCTAAATAGCAGCCAGGAGATTTAAGTTTATAATTCTAACATTAATAATGTCACTTATCGCTGGAATGTTGCTAGTCCTAGTTAGTCTCTTCACATTTTTGACCTCTCTTGCATTCTCTCATCCATCATCTCCCTGACATTCTTTCTCTTCACTGTTTCTACTTTCCCACCATTATCTGAATAAGAAATCTCCCACCTATCCACTGTACTACATCTATGATGTTCACGTATGAAATCATTCCCCCACTCTCATATATGCTGTATGCAGTACTATCCGTCCTCCATATGTCGCAAAAATAGTTAAAATAAATGAAGGTTGTGCATCCTTGGTCTCCATTGCCCTGATTGCCATGGTAACAAGCGATGAGATGGGATACCTGTATCACTTGGGAATCCTTTCCAAACCAGTATCTCTTATCCAGTTACCTAGCAACTGCCACTCATGTGGTTGCAAGTTTAGGCTGTGTAATGCGGCCTGTGCTCAGAGGCCAAAATTACTTAGAAAAATAGAATCTGACAGCTAATAAAACCACCATTAAAATAGGTGAAAAAGTCATCATGAATATGTTTCCAAGAAGTTAACAAAACTGAAATAAAAGAATGTTACAGATACAGAGGTGTACAAGCATTCACACATTTAAACTTTATGGTTACTGTCATGATTTTTTGAAAGAGCAGTTCGATAAAATAGTATCATAGCAGAGGACAATGAAAATATACTTAGAGAAGTGTGTTCTTAAACTAGCATATAAGGTCTACAATAAAATACTGTTTGAGATTTTAAAATAAGTGGGCAAAACACTGGGTCAGACATCCTTTTGTATTAACACTTTGGGAGCTGCAGTTTGTGAAAACTGCAGATGTATGACAGGACGATCTGATAGAAAACAAAAGGAAGAGGGCTGTTTTAAAAAGCTCCACATTACAAATTGCCGACCCGACTTTTAGCCATGAAAAAAATACAAACATGTATTAACCAGTTGTTTTGCAAACCGCCGAAAAACCTGCGGGAAAAACTGCTGTACAAATTGAGATAGTTCAGAGAGGCTAGATACCAGACAGTTTGAGATACCATGTCTATCGGCCTGTTCAAATAAAGAAATTAAAAGAATTTGTAAAAAGAAAAAACCTCCCTCCGCTTTATTAATGGTCGGATTTATTTAGAATAGGTCTCGATCCTCTAGGGGGTCCTGAACAAACGTTTGGACTTCACACCTGGGGGTACCTGGCACAATGCTAAGTAGCATTGAGCCCCTCCTGATATCCCTGGTCGGTGGGTACAACGGAAAAAATACAGATGTGCCCCATTTAGTGATCTAATAATGATTTTTGCCCCCTTTATTTTTACATAATGATATAATGCCTCCTTTATTCATAAATAATTATATTATGTCCACTAGAGATATAAATAATTATATTGTGCCCACCTACAGACATAAATAATTATATTTTGGCCTTTTTTATTTAATAATTAATAAACGCCACTTATGTTCTATAGTGTATGGTAGGAAAAATACGTACCTGCCATCTACTTTTCTTGATCTGACATAATCTATGTGGGGAAAAAAAACAACCCATTGAAACTAAATTAATTGCTCCAGCTGCAAATTAGTTAATGTCAGGCCACTTAATAGATGGACAGCCAATCAGCAGCGGCCTCTTATTCTGTCTGGAGCAAAATGCTACTTAACATCGGGCTTGGCCTCCCCCCTTAGGAGATTGGGAACGATGCTAAGTAACACGGCCCATTAATGAATCACCAAAAAGAACACGCCTTGATATATTAACCCTTACTTTCAAGGGGAAACTCTCAGGATAACTTACCTGCAATAAGAATGAAGACAAAATTTTACAACCCTAATGAATATAGAGGTCATGCAAAATGTGACTTATCGCTGATACTTGTCTGAAAATTGTTTGCCAACACATAAAGCTGGGTACACACTAATGCAATTCTCATGCAAATCCAGGGCCTGATCAGCCAATAGGCTGACCAGGCTGCAGCCTGGGGCGCTGGGTCCTGGGGGGCGCAATAATATTCGTTTTTATATTTTAATTTTTTTTTTTTAATTACCAATCGGCGCCTTCTTGCTTCAATCTCGGGGCCGCCCCTTAGTCTGAAGGGGGGCGGTCCCGACTGTCAGCGGATCCAATTAGGAGGCAGGCAGACAGCTAACAGTAAATCCGAGGATGTTAGCTGCCCTGCCAGAGCAGTCGCGCTGTCACTGCTTAGTGGGGTCACGTGAGATTATCACATCTCACGTGACCACACTAAGCAGTGACAGCGCGCCCGCACTGGCAGGGCAGCTAACATCCTCGGATTTACTGCTAGCTGCCTGTCAGAAGACAGAAGTGCCGGCGTCTGCAGAGAGGAGGAGCGGAAGACAGCCAGGTACGTTTTGTGTATAATATAATGGAGGAGGATGTGATACAGGTGGCGACTGAGGAGGGGGGGGGGGGATTACTGGTGTGGGGAGGGGGTTAATGAATCGGCAGCAATGGTTTTGAAGAACTGCCTGGGGGGGAGGGGTTGGGTAATGAGTTGCCTGTAATGGGTTGATGGTTTTGTGGGGGTGGGGGTTAAATAACTTCTTGCAGTAGGTTGATGATTGGGGGGGGGGGGGTGGGTGTAATGCATTGCCTGTAATGGGCTGATCAATTTGCCCTGGGGGGGTTAATGAATTGACTGCAGTGGGTTGAAGAATTGTGTGTGTGGGGGGGGGGGGAGCGATGTATTGGCTGCAACAGATTGATGAGTTTACCTAGGAGGGGGGGGGGTTCTGAGTTACCAGCAACTGTTGATTAATTAGCTAGCGGGGGTGGGTGGGTGGTTAATGGATTGGCTATGGAGGGTTAATGGATTGGTTAAAGTGAGGTGATTAATTGGCTGCGGGGGTGGGTGAGCAAATGAGTGTTTGGGTGGGTGAAGATATGGATGGGGTGTCAAACTTTCTGGTGAGGGTTTACAAAAATGGCTGGGGTGAGTGATGAAATAGCTTGTGGGGGACATGTTCTCTGTATTGTGTGGCTGTGACGTAGATGCTCTCTGTAGTCTCAGCGGTCACTCACTAGAATGTTAAATACTTGACAGATGGGGCTGGTAGATGTTAGTATATGAATATAAATAATTTTTATATATTTTATTGTCTATATGTGCCTGTACTAGGGGGTTGTTTTATTTGGTCATAATGGAGTGTTGTGTTTGTATCATTCAGGGTTTGTTAATATTTTTCACTATAATAAAAGTGTTGCACATTTTCAATACAGGACTCCAAGTTTCCAGAATCCAGCCAACTAGCAACAACGCTGCAAGAACAAACAAGAAAAAACATCAGGTAGTCTACGCTGCAAGATCAGGTAAGGGAGAACGGAGCACTTTGTCAAAATTTCACTGCGGAATCTTACTTTAATGATATTTTAATATGTTTGCAGAATTAATTGTATTTTATGTAGTAATTTATATTTTACAATTTTGTGTGTGATGTGTATATATATGTGTGTGTGTGTGTATGTGTATATATATATATATATATATATATATATATATATATATATATATATATATATATATATATATATATATATATATATATATATATATATATATACACGCACAGTGGCCATACCGCCACTTCCACTGTCTTCATTGTACAACTTTCCTGAATTTCCACTTTAACCACAGTTTATAAATGGGTGGCGGGCGGGCAGGCAGATGTTCGGGGGGGTGGGGGGCGGCAACCGGTGTATTAGCCTAGGGTGGCTGGAACCCTTAATCAGGCCCTGTGCAGATCACACAATAAACAGTTTGGTCACATATAAAGTGTGCACGCTCCCACGATCATGTTTTATATTACCAAAGCACATCGCGGGGTAAATGTATCAAGCTGAGAGTTTTCCGGCGGGTTTGAAAAACCAATCAGATTCTAGCTACCATTTATTTAGTGCATTCTGCAAAATGATAGCTAGAATCTGATTGGTTGCTACAGGCAACATCTCCACTTTTCAAACCAGCTGGAAAAGTCTCAGCTTGATACATTTACCCCCGTGTCTGTTAATTTGGTTTTTTTAAACTTTCTAAAAATCACGATCGACGTTGTAGGGCAATTGTGGAAGTGTGTGTGCACTCACAACCTGATATCTATAAAGTGTATAAAGTCACGATCTTTTCAGCAGATGGTTATGAGAAATGAAGATCACAGACCCGAAGTTAAATTGTGTAGGTGTGTACACATAAATCTGCATGATCATTGGGACTTTCAATCATTACCGAAATCACATACAATAGTAAATACAATAGTGTGTACCCAGCTGTTTGTGTATGCTATAAATAGTGTTTCTACCTGGTCTCCTGGAAATACTGTTTAAACAGATCTAAAGAAGGTTGCCCTTGGCAGCCTCACAACTGGAAATGTTCATGATCCCTAGATAATGCCAACTTTATCCAGTTTCTGACTTAATTTATAAAATACTCCCTTTTTAATGAATTATGTATTTTCATTTTTTCTATTATTTAATTAAACATACGGCCAACATTTGCATATAGGACACTTTGCTGATGGGCAGATACATATAAGCACTGTCTAAGCAGATATTAATTACTATATTTCTTGAAACACGTTCTTGAAAGAGAATCCACTGAGAAATCCAGAAATCCACGGTGGCAAAGAACATTTGGAACATTCCCAACAGCTCACTGAAGATTACTTCCAGTTTCAACTGATTCTTATTGTTTTAGTTATTCTCCCTTTTTTATCTTTTATGTCTATATTTCATTTTTACTTATATTGTCCACATCTATTCATTTACCTGCTTATCACGTTATTATTCTAACCTTATTATTCTACACATATTGTACATTTTACTTTACTTGTATCCCTATCATGCAGCTTTACTCCCTTTTTTACTTACTATACATACCCCATATTTTAGCACCCTTCAATTCATACCAATTTCTCAATCCCACCTATTTCCACCAGCTACACTCACTCAGCTTTCCCACTCTTCCTTCACACGGATAAACACCCACCATCATTCTCCCTTAGTTTTTCTCATACTATAAACATTTTACTTTTTTAATCTTTATTTTACTTTATATACCTTTTTATATTTTCATATCCATAAAATTCAACCGTACCTTCACAGTCCTAGATCATACCTTATCTGTGTGGAGTTTGTATGTTCTACCCGTGTTTGCGTGAGTTTCCTCCGGGCACTCTGGTTTCTTCTCACAATCCAAAAACATACTACAGTCATGGCCAAAAGTTTTGAGAATGACACAAGTATTGGTTTTCACAAAGTTTGCTGCTTCAATGTTTTAGACCGTTTTGTCAGATGTTGCTATGGTATACTGAAGTAAAATTACAAGCATTTCATAAGTGTCAAAGGCTTTTATTGACAAATACATTAAGTTTATTCAAAGAGTCAATATTTTCAGTCTTGACCCTTCTTCTTGAAGACCTCTGCAATTTGCCCTGGCATGCTGTCAATCAATTTCTGGGCCACATAGTGACTGATGGCCAGGGGAGGGCTGGCAGACTAAAGCCCGGGGGGCAAGCACACAGCACTGGCCCATAAGTAGCGGCCCATCCTTAAAGGGTGTATATAGAGAAATATATATTGTATCAAAAACCAAAGAGGCTATTTGTGTTGCTTAATCCATATACATATATATATATATATATATATATATATATATATATATATATATATATATATTTATTTATACCCAGGCCCAGAGCTGGATTAAGGCTCTGGGGGGCCTGGGCACTTTAGACAGGGTAACCCCCTATGATAGTTATCATTTTAGAGAAAAAATACACAGGCAATACTGTGTGCACTACTGTTAGGTGCACACAGTTCTGCCTTCACGAGCAGTACACAGAGAAGCGGGACATACCTCCCAACTGTCCTAAGCAAAACAGTCACCCAAATTTGGGACTGTCCCACCAGATTCAGGACAGTTGGCAGACTGTTCTGCTCTCTCCTACCTGTTCTTGTCACTGTCACCACTTGTGACTGCTGGTTACTTTGGCTCTGGATCCTATTTGGTAAAAAAAAATGGGTACATGAAATTTAGAAAACTTCAACAATCCCTGGCATTAAATCAATTTATCACCCAAGTTTTATAATTAGGCCCCCCCTTCTGCCCACATGATTTAGCCACACATGTCCCCTCTGCCCAGCATCTTTAGTCACACATGTCCCCTCTCTGTCCAGCACCTTTAATCACACATGTCCCCCTCTGCCTAGCACCTTTAGCCACACATGTCCCTCTCTGTCCAGCACCTTTAGTCACACATGTCCCCTCTCTGCCCAGCACCTTTAGTCACACATGTCCCCTCTGCCCAGCACCTTTAGTCACACATGTCCCCTCCTGCCCAGCACCTTTAGTCACACATGCCCCCCTCTGTCCCAGCACCTTTAGTCACACATGTCCCCTCTCTGCCCAGCACCTTCAGTACTCTGCGATGTGATAGCCTCTGCACAAACCCCAAAGGCTGTCCCCATCGCATTACCACTGGACCACCAGGCGGCCCAAAATACTGTTCTTCTGTCCGGCCCGGGTGCCATCTGCCCCCCTGCCCCCCGGGTCAGCCCGCCCCTGCTGATGGCCACCCATTCTTGCCTAATCAATGCTTGGAGTTTGTCAGAATTTGTGGGTTTTTGTTTGTCCATCCGCCACTTGAGGATTGACCACAAGTTCTCAATGGGATTAAGGTCTGGGGAGTTTTCTGGCCATGGACCAAAAATTTCGATGTTTTGATCCCCGAGCCACTGAGTTATCAATTTTGCCTTATGGAAAAGTGCTCCTTCATGCTGGAAAAGGCACTGCTTGTCACCAAACTGTTCTTGGATGGTTGGGAGAAGTTGCTCTTGGAGGATGTTTTGGTACCATTCTTTATTCATGGCTGTGTTCTTAGGCAAAATTGTGAGTGAGCCCACTCTCTTGGCTGAGAAGCAACCCCACACATGAATGGTCTCAGGATGCTTTACTGTTGGCATGACACAGGACTGATGGTAGCGCTCACCTTTCCTTCTTCGGACAAGTTTTTTTTCCAGATGCCCCAAACTATCTGAAAGGGGTTCATCTGAGAAAATGACTTTACCCCAGTCCTCAGCAGTCAAATCCCTGTACCTTTTGCAGAATATCAGTCTGTCCCTGATGTTTTTCCTGGAGAGAAGTGGCTTCTTTGTTGGCCTTCTTGACACCAGGCCATCTTCCAAAAGTCTTCACCTCACTGTGCGTGCAGATGCACTAACACCTGCCTGCTGCCATTCCTGAGTAAACTCTGCACTGGTGGTGCCCCAATCCTGCAGCTGAATCAACTTTAGGAGATTGTCCTGGCGCTTGCTGGATGTTCTTGTGCGCCCTGAAGCCTTCTTCACACCTATTGATCCTCTCTCCTTGAAATTCTTGATGTTCAGATAAATGGTTGATTTAGGTGCAATCTTACTAGCAGCAATATCCTTGCCTGTGAAGCCCTTTTGTGCAAAGCAATGATGACTGCATGTGTTTCCTTGTAGATAACCATGGTTAACAGAAGAGAACAACAATTTCAAGAATCACCCTTCTTTTAAAGCTTTCAGTCTGTTATTCTAACTCAATCAGCATGACAAAGTGATCTCCAGCCTTGTCCTCATCAACATTCTCACCTGTGTTATCGAGAGAATCACTGACCTGATATCAGCTGGTCCTTTTGTGGCAGGGCTGAAATACAGTGGAAATGTTGTTTATGGGATAAACAACGTGATGAACGTGAATCTATCGCTATTGTAACTGCAAAAAGCACATTATACTCAGTGCCAGCTGTACAGTAGTTGAGCTACATAAAGGCTAAATTTTCCCACCTAGAATGTGCAATCAAGAAGCTGGAAGAAGCAATTTTGCCAATGACAGAAGCGCTTCAGGTTATGCAGGAAGTGAGGAACAAAGTGGCTCCTGGACCAGTTGGTCCAGGAGCCACTGGGTGCATGTCTTCTTTCTTATTTAATACAAACCAAATTGATCACGAGTTCAACAGCGACATTTCAGAGAGATCAAGCTCTTTATTTGAAGCTAAATTCAAACCTTTTTAATGGTCCTTTTTAAATATACCAAAAGCACATCCCTACAAAAGAAAGTTTTCTCAGCAGTCTACCAGCATGATGTAAATACACCAATCCTATAATGGTATCACATTGCTATAGCAGCAGGCCTGGTGTAAAAATTGTATGAAAAAACATGATCATCCAAACAATAATTACTTAGAATTAAAAAAAATATGGTTTTTGTATAACCAGATATTCAATTACTGGACATGTGCAATTTTTAGGCTATGGAAAGACATAGCTGCTTTATACTGTAGTATGAAGTCTCATGGTAACTCATGAAGTCATGGTGACTCATGAAGTCTCATGGTAACTACTCCGAGTTACCTTAATAGCGTCCCTCCGCTTTTACTCAGCCTGTGTGTGTGTTAGGAACAGACGAGGCACTGATAGAGCCAATGCTATTTGCTCTGGATAAACTGCTTGCCTTTCGTTCCATGACATGACCTAGAAATAGGAAATAGTCAGCTTGTGGCCATATACACTACTGCATCCTTTTCATTTAATTTGCTTGCACAGGCATATAAAAGCAGCTTCCTGTGAACAACACCTGGCCGTTTTATTGAGCTTGTCTCTATGAACCAGCATTACTGATCATGTATCTTTCTGTCTGCTTTCCTGTGCTTTAATCCCTGGCTTACAGATACCTACCACTCTGGCCCTTGACCCCAGGTTCGGATAACTACCTTTCTGGCTGAGAGTCCCCAGCTTTTTTCTGGACTTTGCTATTATATGACTCTCCAGACTCATCCGCTGTACTTGAAGGTACAGTACAACTTTTTCCCTACATACTGTTCCTAACATTGGAAGCCACCAACACAGTCTCAGCCATACTAAGACCATAATTCCTGACAGAATAAACTGGCCATAAATTAGATTCCGCAGGAGATAATAACCTGGATCCTTCTTTAATTTAAATTATACTACAAATTAATGCAAAATAAATTGGGAAAACTCCAGCTAAGTAGTTTCGATTGCTGTTTATTATAATACCACAGACTTATCTTTCAAATCCATTAAAGGTGAGAATGATGCTCGCCTTCCTGAAAGGAGATAACCCAGTTTTGGCAAACCCATATCTGGAACGAGTGGATGCTATTCTTTATTTCCTGCCTTGCTTTATGCAAGCTTTTACTGCAGCCTTAGATGACCCTCACAGTAGTGCTACATTCAAAGCTACTCTAAACCAGTTACAGCAAGGGTCAAGATCCAAATGGCACTCACTGGAACGTCGGGGCAAGACGTTATCTATTTCTTTTGGGTCTCAATGATGAAATTAATGATAAGCTAGCATATATGGACCACCCTGAAGAACTGGAGAAATTAATTGTGCAGTGCATTACTATTGACACCCATCTTACTAAATGATGGGAATAAAAGAAAAGGAATTGTCGGTCTGTATCAGCCACCTCCTCTTCTTCTTACCATTATAGTCCTTGTGCCATTCCTGGACCTTCTTAAACTGCAGAAGAACCCATGTAGATTGGTTGACATCTGTGGCCCTCTGAGAGGGCAAGAATGAAATTGCCACAGTAATAATAATCTTGACATGTACTATGCTAGTTCAGAGCATTTTCTGCAGCTATGGCCTCTTCACGATAAACAACCTGACTAATTTGTTAAATAGTTTATATCCACCATTCCAGGACGTTATCCTTTCAAATTAAACTTCAGAACAGCATGATAACTATCCCAGCCATCATTGATTTGGGGTCTATGGGGAACATTCTGGATAAATCTTTTGTGGATTAGCAAAACTTTCCCACCGTCTAGAAAACTTTCCCCATTGCTCATGGGCCAGTTTACATGGAGACACAGCAACTACATATCAAGCCACCAATCATAAGCAGTTCCTGGTCCTCAACTTCGTCCACTCTACACATTTTCCTGTTGTTCTTGGGATATCATGACTGGCTTAACATAACCACTACTTTTCAACACTTATTAATGACGTGTTCAGGGATTTACTAGACTAGTTTGTGATGGCATATTTGGATGACATCCTGTTCTACTCAAAGTCTCTTAGAGAAAAGCAAAATCATGTCCAAATTATTTTGGCTCATCTCTGACAACATAATCTCTTTGTTCAAAAGAACATTTTTCCAGTTTGGCAAACATCTTTGGTTTTCCTGGGACATATTATTTCTCCACAATGCTTACAAATGGATTCTGTGAAAATCAATACCATTGATAGCTAAAGATGTTAAGGCAATTAAATGCTTTATTAATTTTACTAGCTATTATCGTCAGTTTATGCAGAATGTTTCTAAAATTGTGCCTCCCATTACTGCATTGACTCACAAGAATCACCCCTACAAATGGTCAGCAGAGGCTCAACATGCCTTCACTACTTTAAAGAAAGCCTTTACCACAGCTCAAGTCCTCACTCATCCCAATCCTACCTTATCTTTGTTATTTTGTTGTAGAGGTAGATCCCTCAGACAAAGCCATAGGAGCCATTATGTCCCAAAGACACATAGAAAAGTTGTTTTTACATCCTTGTGCCTACTATTACTGAAAATTACTACTGGCTTAATACAATTATGGAACTGGGGAGACAGTGCTTCTTGCTATGAAAACAGCTTTTAAAGAATAGCGACACTTGTTGGAAGGAACTTGATTTCCCTTCACTGTCTTCACAGACCACAAAACCTTGGATACATAAGGCTTCTAAGAAACTTAACTCTCTCATGGTGGGTCCTGCTCTTTGGCTGATTTCAGTTCCATGTTACTATGAATAATCAATAATAGTTTCCATGGACATGCTTACTGGGTTTGCATCTTGCATCCCAAAGCCTTCAATGATTTCCTATATTTTTAATGTTTCATTAAGGTGAAATCTGCCATTTTCTCCTCCTTCAATCTGAACAACCAGGCAATGTATTGTGTTCCAAGATTTATTTTGTCTTAAAATCATGGCTTAGGGCTTGTAGTATTTCAACTTGATCCCCTTCTTGCTCAAAACAGACTACAGGATCATCCACATAAATGAGTAGAGAGATCCGTCAGTCACTCTGTTTGTGAATAAACAGGGGTCTGCTTTGCTCCTCCCAAAATTCTTCTTTATTACCACTTTATTTATTTTGATATTCCATGCTCTCACAGCTTGCTTCAGACCATATGCAGTATACTTTTCTGGAGATTGCATACTAGGTGTGGCATTTGAAGGTCTTAAATCCTGGTGGTTAATCCATGTAAATTATCTCCTCCAGCTCACTGTGCAGGAAGCCTGTTTTGATATCAAAATGTCTCAGTTGCATTTTCATTGTGGCGGCTACTGTAAGCAAAGTCCTGATTGTAGTGTGCTTGCAAACACGGGTAACTGTAAAATGTATTTTTATGTTCAGTAGATATTAACAACATTCTAATAAATGTAATTCATGGGGGGGATAATTTTTTTTTAACTGTTTTATCATTAAGGCCTTTGTTATTGCCATGTGACATTAATTCAATCATTTTTTTATTATTATTTTCCTGTGTGCCCTTTTGAGAATTTATAATCCACATAGGGATTGGACGTATCCTGCAGCGTCTTGTGTAGTAGAGCACAACAGCAGACCTACTCCCAACAGCGCACGTTTCATGAGATCCATGCCTTGATGAATTTGTGAGTACACAAGGCCTAAGTACATGCGTAGAATACTGAACGCAAGTTGCGCTCATATTGCGTGCTTTAATGAATCAGGCTCATAGCGGTGAGTCAGAGTAAGGGAACTAGAAATCTGAAGGGAGAGATAAACAAGAGAGGATTATACGAGGAGCGGAGGAAGAAGGCTGTGTAGGGCTGGCAGCAGGAGAAGGCCAGAGAATGGAAACTGCAGAAGGCTGGCAGCAGGAGGTAAAGGAGCCTGGAGATAGGAGGAGACTGAAGACTTGCATCAGGAGAAGGCAGCAGGAGTGTGGTTCAGTAGTGGGCATCATGAGGAATCCAGAGAACGGGTGAAGCAGGAGGAAGGCATTGGTGGAAGGTTTATGAGACTTTATCCTGAGCTCAATAATTTGTATAGCAGATGTGTTGTTGTTGATCTGTTTAATGTTGGATTTCTCCTCTGTTCCTAAGTCATGTCAGGCTACCGCATAATTTCCTAGGTCTTCAATAAAAGTCACGCCAAGTTCATGGAGCTTCACCATTTTGAAGAACAGTCTGTTTTGTTAGTAAGTAGCTGTCATTGATGCTTTACATGAGTATTTGATAGATATTCCGGAGTCTGTTATCAATCATACATCTGATCATTTCAGTCAGGGTTCTATTTGTTTCACATAGTCTATTTTGCTCTAGTGGATATGGAACCATCTTTGAAACTCTATGCTGGGTTGTCTTAAGAAATTCTCTATTTTGTGTACTGTAAATTCACCTCCATTGTGACTTTCAAATATAAGTGAATTTCGCTGAATCTTTTAACCTGTCATTCTTGCATACATCTGTAATTTGCTCAATACTTCATCTTTGTTCTTCATTAGATAAATGACTGGATATCTTGAATAGTTGTCTGTAAAAGTCACTGTGTATCTGTAGCTGCTTTGTGTGAGTAATTACACAGGACCACATTCGCTGTGCATCAGATTGAGTGCATTTTGAGTCTATGGTTTGACTCGTTTTAGGAATTGTTGCTCTTCTGGCTTTAGCTTTCATACACCAGTTACTGGACAAGCTGTCAGTACGAGATCCTTTGTCAGATCTTGCTTTTGCAGTTCCTGTATGCTTTCTGTGTGTCTGTTCTCCAGGTTTCTGTGCCACATGTGAATATGATTATTGTGCCCGTGTGTGCTTAGTTTCATCTGTTCCTTTGCAGTGTTAAGACGAAAAAGGGGTTCATTTGTTTTGATCCGGTTATCACCTTTTGTCCATCAAGCATAATACACTTGTTACCTTGGAATTTGGTGGTGAGTCCTTTAGTTGCCATTAAAGCTGTTGTGGCAAAACTGCAAAATTGCTGCAAAACTTGGTTGTATGAGGTGCTTCTCAATTAATCATCTATTGTATTTTGTCTTAAAGGACCAGTCAAGACAAGATAATGCATTTTATGTGTCTCCCCCCCCCCCCCCCTCTAGGTTGTTAGCTCTCATGAGCAGGGCCCTCTTTCTTGTGTGCTCCTTCTACAGTTCCTCACCCTCTGTACCTCTTGGCCTGCTTCCCTAGTCCTGTTTTTCCTGTTTTATTAATCTTCGGCCTTCTTCTTGCTGATTTCTACTATCCCTTTCTCTTTCTGTCAGTTATAATCTGATTTGCTTTACCCTGTCACCTGTGTTTGTATATATTTGTGTATCAGGTTGTGTCTTGGTTCTGTTTTCTGTATATGTAATGTACGGCGCTGCGGACCCTTTGTGGCGCCTTATAAGTCAAAGATAATAATAATAATAATAATAATAATAATCCTGTACCCACTCCTATCACCTCACTCACCATTGTACAGGACTTCAGTTACAAAATCTGTTATGGCCACTGGGGTCCCATCTTCAGTTTTTATCAGCTGAGAATTGTTTAACACCATTTGGGCTGCATGGAATGTGACCCAAACGCCCTTAGGGCTTCACTGTTCCTATGGGATTACACTTCTTGCCAAATCCCTGTTTGATTAAATGGGATGGTGGCATTATTATAGGGTGGGGAAATTTATTAGCTTAGTGTTTAATATTCCTTTAAATGACAAATATGAATGTGACTATGGAATGCAATAAAAACTACAGGTAGCCTTGTGAAATATGTAGGCACAAATTGTGTATCAAGTACATACGGGCTAAGATACGCATGTCAAAATACACCCACATAGGCTAAGGTTTTTATCTTCGGTGTTGTGTGTGACAAATGCTGTTGATTGAATTGGTTGCATTTCATTGCAGAAACGTTTTTCATTTTAATTATGATTTGGACAACATGCAGATACTGTAGGATCTCCTCTTATAATGTGCACGTGGTGAGTGGCAGTTATTAATGTTGGTAGTGGCATGTGTGTCTGGTGCAGGAAGCAAGCAGCAAGCTACGGCACCCTTTCCCTTCATTATTAAACTCATTTGACAGCGACTGCTATGTAAATCAAAGATTAACTCTTGTCTAACTACAGCCTGCAGGGCTGCTCTGTAATATTCAAAAATAAGAGAAAATGTATAATAGTTTGAATTGACATTGCTGGAACTGCTGTTTAAATAACTAGATGAAAAATTCGTTTTTATATCATAAAGAATTCTGCAACCTAATAGCTCCCACCCCAGTGGTTGTTGCCTGCAGCTGTTTTTCCCCCCCGGGCTCCTCTGTTCCCCTTATAGCCCCAGCTAAAAAATCTGTGTGTGTATATGGGACAGTGGGTGAACGGGGTGATCAATCACAGCGGTGAGTGTGGCTTGTGATTGGTCCTCTGCTCATACCCCCAACCACCCTCGTCCTTACTCTGCTGCCATTCTAAAAGGCCGAATGGCACTGATTTAATAGTAATGCCGAACTGGCAGAGACCTGGAAAAACAACTGCATGGAACAGCCCTTAGGGCTCAGGGAAGAAGCAGGTTAGTAAAATTTTACTGTAGGTGGTAGTGCAGCTTTAATGACCTGTGTAGATGTTGTCATATAACTATCATTCATATTCATAACGTTAATAAAACAGACTGTTAATAAAAATGTCCAGTTGAGACTTGAATTGGTGCAGTGCTCATCAATCAGTTCAGACTACTTTTTGTGAAAATGTGTTTCCGGTCATACTTCATATTGTATTAATTTGTGTAAAGTTTGTTTGTGGAGTCCCCAACGGAGTCAGTACCTGGTCTATAATGTATCAGAATCAAACCTACATCTGTCAGAGCATAAAAGGCTGTGTACATGGGGACCTGCTCTTTGTAAAGTGGTTGTGGTCTCAGAATGTCCATGTGGAATAATGTACATGAAGCTAAGTATAGTACTATTATTATTTATTTTTATGAGAAAATGTGACGGGCATTAAATCATAAGAAGAAGACAGGCAGTGACAGGGGCAATTGGTCTGTGCCACTGCACAGTGTATAAACCATTGCGCTTTTTCCCTACTGTCCAGAACAATTGATTTGGTCTCAGGGTTTATTGAAGGCCATTAATCAGTGGTGATGACGCCTGCCCCTGCCATCTCTACTATGAAGCAGCTCACTTATCACATAGCTAGTGAGATTGCATTTAAGTGGTCAAAACGGAAATTAAAAATAAGGGACATGTTCTCATGGTAAACAGATTTTAGCTCATTCCAGGTATGAACAGTTTACTACTGGTATGATTCTTTAAATGCTGCCTTGTGCTTTACTGTAGATGTATAGAGCAATATAAAAAAGGTCATGCTGTGTTATTTGTGGAAGCATTATAGGTCTTTACTTCTGGTGTATTTGGCATTCTAAGCCTCAAAGGTCTCCCCTTCATGTGTACCGAACATTCTAAGCCTCACATTTCTGTTCTATATGTGTATTTGGAGATCCAACCCTGAAAGGTCTCCTCTTCATGTGTACATAACATTCCAAATCTTTCAGGTCTCTTGTTCACATGTATGTATTAAAAATCCTAAAGTAGACTTTCCTGTACATGTCATGCATTTTTGTGACAATACCACAAATCTCTTGTTCTTGTGTTTATGACACTGCATCGAAGGCCATGAGGGCCAAAGTCCCATTGAGTTGGAGAGCTGTGTGTAGTACTGAGTTAATCAAAACCCAAAGAGCATGCTCTTTGGGTTTTGACTTGGCTTATATGCAAGGCAGGACAGTGAGAGAATTGTGGAGACTAGCTTTTTCTGCCTAGACAGTAGGCAATGAGTTGAAGTGTGACAACCTCCACAGCTTTGCAACAATAAAGCAGAGTCTCATTTGAAGCTTGTTATAAATTACATAGTGTACATGTTCCATATACTTTCCAGAATTGACGCAAGTGCTGGAAGGTCGGGGTCCTCCAACAGGCCGCTTGTAGACAGTTTGCAGCATTACATATGTGTTTGATAAGTTTGTCAATATGTTTAGGAATTTGTAAAGGTAATAGATAATACTGCAGCATACAGGGAACAGTAACGCAATGATTTCTTTTTAATGAGATGTGTAACCAAACGTTAGTAGTAAAATTATAGGTAGGGGCAAGCCACCAAAAGTGCCCAAAAGATCCTGTCTGACTGTATCCTCCATGTCTGGAGGACATAGAGAACCTTAAATTCTGGTATGATGCACCAAGTTTGTGGAAATGTATTTAAAAGTGTTTCAATTTGATTGATTAATTTTAATATAAATGTACACAATTGATGTGTGTCACTGAATGAGTGAATGAGGTGTAGAAATCTATAAATGTATTTTTAAAGTATTTTAGAAATAAAGGTCTTACTCACTCTGGTGGTCAAATGGAGATCAGGGTGCCTCTGGCGGTGTTTTACTGCAGCTCCAGTTCCCATGCCCTGGTGGTCCAGTGGCTACAAATGGTGGTATGTAGTCATAGCACTGTAGCCCCACTGGTAGCTGCAGCACGGCAGATCCTTGTAATGGCTCCTCCTGGATTCAAATTAATTTATGAGACAATGGATCGCTGAGAGAACCCCAAGACAAGCGCAAAAACCATGACTAAACTCTCAAGAGAGAAAGGTTACCCCATCCAGTCACAGCAGCTGCTCTTCCCCACAGCGTGAACCGGAAGTGCCGGCTCCTCAAATTCCTGGTGATGGCTGAGCATCTTTGCTTAAGATGCAGCTAGCTGCCTTATACGATGAGGATGCTTGTTATCCAAATGTGTGAAAACAGAGAAGAGAGTGGACCAGTCAGCACCCCCTTGCTGTACCAAGATTAAGATCCCTTCACTTAACCTATTTGAGGACGACAACAGTGTTGGAGATATTGATGGATATTTGCAGGTGTTTGAAATGATCTGTAAACTCCATGATTTACTCAAGAAATAATCCGTAAAAAATGTGATCCATACACTGCACATGCAGTGGAGGCCTGTCGAAAAGTGGCCCCAGAGGACTGTGGACTATGAAGTAGTAAAAGGTGTCCTCTTAAAATGCTATGCTATTACCCCAGAGATCTACAAGCAGAAATTTCAGGACTTAGCTAAGGGCAATCATATCACCCTTCAGGCATTCCCCAACCCGCTGTGTGTTAGGGATTCCCAGTATGAATACTGTGGGGGGTTGTGGTAGTGAAAACAGAATATAGTTTTTTGGGAGTTGACCACTCCCTACAAAGGTGCTGCAGGCTTTATAAGATGGAGGTTCAGGGGAAGGTTTTAAATGGAACACCCTGAATGTAAATTTGTATCACTAGCTTAGGGACTCACCTACAGGAGATGCCTTGACATCCGGCAGGTGAGCTTAACCCCAATATAGCTATATTGTGCACAAAATTCTCCTTTATGTTTATGCTGACACAGTGATTTTTAAATTCTGTTTGTTTCTGAGCGCCGGACAACATTTTTCTTTTATTTGCACTTGCACAGTGAAAACAGAATGTCTTTATTATTAAAGAAGGATAACACAGGTATAACTAGGTGTAGTCAGTTGTTAGACAGCTAGCAATTGCAGAGGTCAGTGGGATAAATAACACAGATTTGTCAGGATAAGCAGGTTTGCAGGGAAGCTGGATCAGGAAAGACTGATGTCCACGTATAACAGATGAAGCAGGATACCAGAATCACCAGGTTTGACAGATGAAGCAGGATACCAGGTTTAGCAGATGAAGCAGGATCTGGGTCTCAAAATGAGAAGCAATACGTAGGAACTAAGCAGGAGTCAAATGCCAGGGAGAAAGTCCAAGAAAGGATCCAAACAGGAGATACATAGCAGCAGGGACAAAGACAAACAAACTAGCACCAGTGTGTAGGAAAAGACAGTCTAATAAAGTCCAGACACAGATGACCACGATCCAGTTCAGATGATGAGGGATTAACACCTTGAAGAGAAACTGTCCAGGTACAACAGCAGCAGCACCTCTGGTAGCGCAGAGGTACTGTAGGTCTAATTCAGAATGAAGGAAAGAGTCCTAGCATGGCAGTGGTTTAATAGGTGGATGAATCTGGTGCCAAAACCAAGAATGAGGTAATAAACTTGATTTGTAGAGAACAGTTTCACTGCCGGTGCGTAACCAGAGGTGAAGGAATGGGCGCTGAACTTGGAATCAGTGACCTTGGAAGCATCTGCCCAATAGATGGCAGTTTGCCCATACTCACTACTGTTCACCAAAGATCAAGTAATATTGGAATTGTTTCTTTTGCTTAAAACTTTGATGTATTAAAGCTATTGCTTAATGATGGTGAGAACATGGATTCCAGTTGAAACAAGTGTAAAATTTCTAGCACTTGCCCGTCATGTGTACTTAAAATTCTGGCATCCAACAGACTTCATAACAACTCATGACCTCCCACTATCTCATATAATGAGAATACAGACATACTTGCATAAACGGGCTATTCCCCAGTCAAGACTCTGAGTGATTAAGCCCCAGTTTTTTCAATGAGGCTTCCCCAACCCTCCACTCACCTGTCAGAGACACAGTTGGATTTGCCTGTCTGCAGCTGGGCACCGCAATTGTGTCATTACCACAGGCCCTCTTGACCTCCAGCTGCATTTGCCAAGGATGAGACTGTTTTCTTAAAGCTCCGTATTTCCATCGTCATTCTGAGTAAGTCTCTTACTGTGGCCATTTGGAACTGTTCGGTCTTCTTAGTCCATTAACTTATTAGATTTGAACTGAGCTTATCTGCCAGAATCCATACACTACAGCTGGCTCTATATGTGATACTCACACGAGTCCACTTGGATTTACAGCCATAGGTTATAAGCGGACTCTTTTGTTAAACTGCGATTTTATGTCTTGTGTCTATCTATGACTATACCTTTACTGAATGTGTACACAAGGTCTGTTTTTACTTGATTTGTTCTGGCCAGAACTATATGTTTATTGTGTCTCTCCTTCGTAAAGGACACATATTATTTTGAATAAACGAGTATTTGTCTTAGAAAGGGCTTGCCAGCCCCCTCATACATTTCTCTAGTTCTAAATTTATTTGCTAAAGCGCCAAGGATTTTCTGTCATGTTTACACTTATATAGGGACAGGGGTTTCCTATTTATCCTTTTGGCAGCACTTTACCTACCATCCAGATAGGGAGCGCAGTTGACTACTCCCCTTGCTATATATTGTTTCAGGCACTATCTGACAACATTGCAGCACTGCCCTTCACCCTAAAACCCTCTGTACCAGGATCCCAAAAATCGGGCGCCATCTTGGCCCCTCTACCGATGGTCATGCTTTGAGTGGTGCCCAAGTAAGTGACCCTTCAGTAAATTATGGTGACCCGCGTGCTAAGTGCTTTGCGGACAGTTCCTCTGTTTGAGGCCATTGCTGACTGCTGGGATTAGTTGCGAAGTCCCCGCTCAACTGCTACCTGGGGTCGAGAATCTGCTACTGCTGACTGCGCTGGGTCTTCAGTTCAAGTGGCTGATCTTAGTCCCTAATAATATGTCTCATTAGTCACAGAGCATTCTGTAGCCACACAGACCCCTAACCGTAGTTACAGTGGCTGACAGAACTTAAAGCACCTCACTAAAAACACACTCAAGAGTGAGGTTGACATTTGGACAATTCTAGGTGCTTGGAAGAGAGTTCGGAACCCTCCACTTAGTTTACAATATTAGTTCACCATAACAAAGAACTTTCTATAAATCTCAATTATCTTGGGCCTATTTAAGATACTACTGCCTACCTTATCTGTTACTAGAAGGACCATAGAAATTAGTCCGTAAGACATACATTTATGCTGTGGCTTTTTCGGTCCTCTATGCTGGCTCACTACAAAAGCAATTACCTAGTTTCTGGCACAGACGTTTTTCCGCATTTCACCTTATTGAATCTCTCTGGTAACACCTAGTTACAGTCACTTCATACACGAATAATGATCATACATAGTCTTGTTATTCAGACACAGTTTCTAAAGAAGACCTCCAGTTTTCCATCCCAATGTTGTTCTAAACCCCCTTCCTTGGACCAATTTCCAGCTATCCATAAGATTAAACTGTAGCTTGCTCTCTCTACTTCATCCATCTGCTAAAACAGAAGACAGTACCCTAGACTCGAACAGCTTCAATAAAAGACAGGAGAAACTTCCTTCTCATAACCCCCAAAGACCTGAAAGGTCTCCCAGACCCTCCTGATGAGATCTCTCTGGCAGATTGAAATGCAATAACTGGCCTTGCGCAGGACATCAGAGTAGACTTCCAGGCAGAGCTGTGCCAGGCAGTTCAGAACTCTTGCTCTGAAATCTCCCTAACCGAACTGACGCCTTATAAACTAAGACAGATGAAATCTGCACAACTTTGACCACAGTCAATCAAGATCTCGCTGTTCTTCTTTTCGAGGTGTCTGCTCTGGCAGAAGAAAGCAAGGACCTTGAAAATAGGGCTATGAGAATTTAAAATATTCCTGAAACTATTGATGTCTCGACCCTACCCGAGTACTTTAGAAGTCTCTTCAGATGCATCCTGCCTGATGTTTCCAATGAGGATATTGTAATAGACAGAGCTCACAAGGCTTTGCAACATAAACCTGCCACTGGACAAGTGCCCAGGGATGTGATACTCAGGATGAACTTCTATCATATTAAGGAGGAGCTAATGGTGGCATCAAGAGTCACCTTTTCTTTCAGATATGAGAATTTAGAGATCCGTCTTTTCAGAGATCTGGCTCTTATCACCATCCAGAAGAGAACGGTTCTTCAGGAGCTTACCAGAGTCCTGAGACAGCATGGGTACAAATATAAGTCAAGTGTTTCCCCTTCAGGAATGAAGTGTTCACTAAATGCAGACCGTTCTTCATGAGGACCATGGAAGAAGGGTCCCAAATTCTGGAGAAGCTTGAAATTTGGGAATACTCCTACATCTTGACAACGATCTGCTGCCTCTGCTCCTCACATAGCTCGTTGGCTTCCCTCACCGACAAGTATGACTCTGCTCAAGATAACCGTTTTCTGCATTTGTTTCTTAGGACTCCTGATTTCTCATGTTACCCATGGTCATCAGTTCCCACTTATATTTAGCCTCTCAGTTATTGTTTTGATTTTTTTTTGTTAGTTTATTTTATTTCCTGCTGTAGAGTGTACTACAAGGCTTTGATTGGATGCTGCCCCATTTGTTAGGTCATGTCAACCTTTTCCTCTGTCTTTTTTCCTCCTCTATATTTTAGCCAGATCCCGGTTCTCTAATCCTCCCCTTCCACCACAAGAGGATGCAACCCTTGGTCCTTGCTCTCCCTCCACAAAGCCTCTTTGGACCTCTCGGAGGTGGTGGACTATATCTCCCCCCTGACAATCCTTTGGCACTCTATTATATTGGTTTTATCTTTGAATAATATGTTTTTTGTATTCATTTGTCTCCCTCTCTTCTTCCTTTTTCTTCTCAGGTCCCTCCTCTCCTTTTGAGCAATGTTACTCTCTGATACTTGACTTAGAAGGTCCAACACTGTAATACCTCATTGAGACAGGTATCTCTACTAACCATCAGGTGAGCTCACTTAATTCCACTATACACACATCTCTGGAACTCCATTCAGTTAATATCAATGAGCTTAACTCCCCTAAAAAAAGATTAATACTACTGTCTTCCATTAAACACTATTATGGGAACATTGTATTCTTGCATGAGACACATCTCACCCCTCCTCGCATTTCTCTTAAGAGTAAAAATTTCCTTCAAACATTCTTCTCCTCCGCTGACTCGAAACATAAATGTGTGGCTATATTAATCAAAAACAAAGTACCCTTTACAGCTACCCACTCATATTCTGATCCAGAAGGGAGATTTATTATAGTTGTTGGTTCCTTGGGCACACTTTAACTCTCCCTTATCTCATGTTATGTCCCAAAACGTTGGTCAACTCTCTTTGCTCTCTTTATTATTTAAACAGATTTATCTCCATGCAATGATCCTGGGTGGGGACTGTAATCTGATCCTTGACCCAGTCCTTGATAAATCTTGAGAAAATTGCTCCTCTTTAAAAAAAAATAATTCCAACTCTATCAAAACTTTGCCACTGTTCTGAAAGAACATTCCCTGATCGACTCCTGGCGACTTGTCAATGGCAAATTTAGGGAATATATATTTAATTCTGCCCCTCACAAGGCTTATGCTTATATAGATTTTCTTTTCATTTACTCCAAATTTTCTCAAAGGGTGTATAGACCTAATGTAGTTCCATCAATCTTTCTTGAACTAACTGGCTCTCTCACTAGACATTTTCCTGGAGCTTGGATGACACTCTACTGCTGAGCCTGGTGGTCTGCTCTGAGATAGTTCAGATGAATATGTACTTTGCTATCAACTCCAAAGCGAATGTTCCTCTTTCCACCATCTGGTATGCCCATTACGTGACTTTTAGGGGAATGTTTATTTGTAAATCTTTTGTACGGGAAAAAAAGTAATGTGACTTGATCCCATCCATAGAGTCGAAATGCAGGTGGTTAGGGCTCAGCATTAGCTGTCTCCAACAGAAAATAATCTATTTATCACTTTATAATCTCCCAAAAACAATGGTTTCCACTCATAATCTGGAAGCTAAGATAGATGAATATCTGGCAAGTTGCGCTCACCCTAACCTTTCCCCTGAGGTGCTTAAATTCCTCAATGCTCCCATCCACAGCCACCATTAAATCTATGAAGTCTGCCTAGGCCCCTGATAGTTAGATATCTGACGCTGTCATGATCACGCTCCCAGCTGCCGTGACTTTGGGGTGTTCGCTGTATGAGGTCACACATGATTTCAGCCCGCGGTCTCTCTCTACCTATCACACATGTTATAGACCTATGGAATCGCCCCCAAACACAGCACTCTCACACCCCCAGACACTTCAGGTTTGCCACCACCTATTGAGTACGGGCAATAGGACCCCAATATACTGTCACACGCTTCTAGCTATCCACAGACTAGCAAGACCCACAACAGCACGCACAGGGTTAACTCTTCACACCTCCAGACTGTTACACAAATGTAAATGCAAGCACACACAGCTTGTTAATCAGGTGTATCAACAACTCACACACTGGCATTCCAAGGGTATCAAGGATGCAACTTATTAAATTATAGATTTAATATACAAAAATACAGGGAATACAGATAAAAAAAATAATGAATAACAATTAATAGATTAACATAACAAGCAAAGCAGTTTAAAATAAAAAGGGTTACATTCAGAATAGCACTTACTTGGGTTGCATAATCTGCGCCATGGGGAATTGGCTAGAAAGATGGACAGCTTATCAATGTAACTTGATTTCCCCCAAAAGTCTGACAGTTTGCCCTTTCAAAACACAGCTTTTTAAGCAAAATGAAATGGGATGGTCTTCACAGGGGCAACGTTTAATGCAAATTGGGGGCAGGGATGTCTCCTGGGTGTCACTATACTTTGCTCACAAATATTCCCAAAGTCTTGACCTGTTGGTAGTTCTTCACAGATATATCCCAGAGAAATAACTCCCCCTTCAATTAACCGGTCATAATCTCCTGCACATTTAAATACCAAACATGATGGAATTATGACAATATAACATACCTTTTCCAAAGATATGTGATTATAGCAGTTCATGGATACCTCCCGTTCCTGTCATTCACAATCCTGGTGTGATTTCTGCTCCTCAGTATGGAGTAACTCCTAGATTTCCCAAAATATGAACTATGACAACATTTTCCTTTGAAGGTCATATTTCTGTATACCTGTATAGGCTTTCACATGCTGCCTACCAAGATCTCCAGCTGTGATCGGTCCAGAAAGTCTATTCATGTGTCTAAAACTCACAGTAAGAGATCTTTGAAGCTGCTAAAGGTGACATGCTTATCGTCTCACACTGGGATGTGCAAAGCCATCAAACACGTTTACATCAGACTCTCTGTCTTTAAATTTTACACTTTAAACTTATCAATGGATTAATTTGATATAACCTATTTACACTGCAGTTATGAATTATCCCTTATAAATAACTGCAAGCTCTCTATGTTCACGACAGACGCTATCATCCCTTTTCATCTTAAATATTTTTTTACTGCCCCTCCCACTCCTGGATGTGCCACAATATCTTAATAAACTTGTCAGACATGTTAGGAGTGGGGCTACCTGTCTCATTGCTACTCTTACTGCCCTTGGGAAAAGGATTTGGTTTGTATATGAAATGGAATTTATGACCAATATCCTGCAGAATTCCACGAAACTTAGGGCCCATGGGCTCAATATAATAGAATAGTATTTCCTCACCTTTGCTATGATGTCACCTCTATACTACCTGAACCTCATTTTTGGCCACTCTATTCCTAACTCCTCCCCTATTGCTCGAGAGGTTCCTTCCCCTCCCCTCCTTTCCCCCCGCCTCTATCCCTCCTTTCTCTTCCTTCCCTACTGCTGAACACATCACCTCACCCTTGGCAACTAGCACTAGCTAGAAAATTTGATCCTGGACAAACCATGCTACAATGCAAGGGGTGCAAGTTAGTTTATTATTTTGCATATAAGCAAAATACTGGCTGCTTTTTCATGTAACACAGAAAAGTTGAACTATGACATGCTCTACCCCAACTCAGTAGCGGATCCAGAGAGGGGGGGGGCGATCGGGGCAATCTCCTAGCAGCAGAAGCATAACATTAAACTGACTGTCAAGATGTCGATCAAAGGAGGCGGGCCAATCATGACCAGGGGGCAGGCCAACCGGGACTAGCCAATCAGACTGCAGGGGGACGTGACTATGTTAAATCGCCCGACTAAAGAATAAAGTCTAGGTCCAACTATAAACCTGTCCCCACATTTTAAATTTACCTCCCCCTCCCATGCAACATGGTTTTGCCAAGGTGCAAAATTACTCTTGTGTTATGTGCGTATTGTCGCTAACCAATAACGATTGTCGAACCTCGATTTGTGCTTCCAACGCACAAAGATTTATTCGCAATAAGTAGAATAAAATGCTCAGGCGAAGTAATAATAAATACAGCCGTTACTTATCGCAGGTGCTCTGGATCCAGTGCAGTCATTCAATCCTGAAGTCTGGGGACAAGATGTCTGAACACTGGATGTGAAGCTGCTGCTTATATACACAATGAAATACAGTAATACAATGAAGATGGTATAGCTTGCATCTATTGGTCCAGGTCTCAGGAAGGTCCAAGGGGTTGTCAATCATTGGCTAGTTCATCCTAAGGAATCCAAAGAAGGGGGTCACCTCTCCAGAGGGTATGCTCGGCTCTTCCCGCCAAGATTCCTTAGTCTTAAGTAGTTCATAATTCCCTATTATTCATAACTTGTGTATGCACTCTGCGATTCCCTCGCAGAGTGAACCAAACAGTAGGATATGTAACGAGGTTCATTATGATACCACTCATTATGTGATTCCTTCTACCTGTTCCATGTATTTCACTAATATGCATATAACTCTGATATAACATATAAATACTACTATATTTCGACATAACTGACTATGTGTTGCAACTACCATTAATGTGTACTATTTTATAAGTATGCGTGGTTGTGCGAATGTATGGTAAAAGACCAATTACTGTTGCTGCCACGTGTAGTGGATGCGTACGCTCTTTCACGCCGTAGTGTGCCCTTGTACGTCGGAGCGTACCGTACGCATCTTTTCAGACAGACAACCAAGTTTGCTCGACTTTAATTGAAATGACTTTATCCAATTTGCTGACTTCGACACTTGTTTTTTGCTTTGCTTTCTTTAATAAATCAGGACCATTGTGTGCATAAGCATCTGTATTTTGTTTTTATTTTTAATATAACATTTTGGTACATCACTTATTCTAGCCTATTTTGTGTTCACACCTAAGAACATTTGGCTGCGCCAGGGTTATTCTTCTGCTGAGACATTTAACAATTTCTTGTGCTAAATTATTGGGCTATTGTAATCTCTCCAGTCAGTCTTTTGGAATAAACCCCCGAAAAAAACAGATGCTTTGGTTGGCCTATATCAAAAACAAGGAGAAACAGAAAGAAATTAGGTTAGCATATGTCCAGACTGAGAACATATTAGCATATTTTAAGCACTGAAGTGATTTAAACATGTCTTGTTAAAATATGTTTTCATTAACTTCTATACTTCTTTGCATACATCATTTTTCATGCTCCTTGATCTATATACCATGAACAAAACACTACTAACAGTATAAACAAAAAAACATCCGTATGGGTTTAGCCTGATATCCAGAAAGCGGTGTGATCTTAATCTAACTGCCTTAACATACTGTAACACAGTTATTTGATAAAGTGTGTTAAACGTCTGGCTTTCGTGCTGGCAAAAAAAGTTGCAAGCCAGAAATTCCTTAACCTGTGTTAGAAATTCCAAAATTCCCAGGTGTTTCTAAAAGAACGATGGTCATGTCAGAGGGGCTTTGCACAAAAGACAAGTTACTGCAGAAGTATATAGGGGAGTATACGGTGGTATGCCGCACTGCCACTTCTACTGCTTTGGGTGTGAAATTAATAAATTCCATTCACTTCCATTTTTCATACGGCTACTTCTAAAGAACCATATCACCACTTCTAAATTCTCACTTCGCCTACTGTGTGTGTGTGTGTGTATATATATATATATATATATTATAATATATATATATATATATTATAAGCAAATTTATTTATGTGCTTTGTAATATGATTAATGCATAACTGGAAACTATTGAACACAATTTCTAATAATAAGTAGGTGCCACGAGGAACTAGTAACATACTGAGGCACAAATCTCAAAGTGATATCACTAGTAACATTTGGACACAACAATTGGATTAATAAGCTGAATGTTGTTTGGCTGCATCCACTGGGTGTAAGTTCTACATTATTCTTAATTTAGGTGGATCGTTCTCACTGTTCCGAGAGTCAAGACTTTTGTCTTGATTAACAGAATATTGGTTGGTACGTCTATGTCCCACTCACATACCAACCAAATGTCTTCATTAAGGCGGGATATTGGCGGTTTTATCAAGAATGGTCTGGAAAACTGGGAGGAATGTCACATTCACAGCTTCTCTGCATATCAGAGCAAGGGTGGACGGGTGCCCTGCACACCTGCCCCTGGTACACACTGCATTCAAATATGTTCTTAGGCTCAGCAAGTCTCTGTGATGGGTGTCCACAGGCCATTGTCTCGATTCCCCAACTACAAGAGTTCAAAAGTTAGACAGAAGGTGAGCACTCACCACGCCCTGCACGGCGTAGCAGAATGAATAATGAATAGGTTGATTGGTAGTACATACAGAGCAGAGGTGTCTTCAGGGAAGGAGAGGAGTGTTGAGGCGGCCTGGTGCTTCAGAAATTCTAGACACACTCCTAAGGTTATGTTGTGACCATGCTCCCATTTCTGAAATGGATGGTCACTTCACATGCAGTGCATTTGAAATGTCCATACAGCATAATTGTCAACTGTTTCAGGGAACAGTCCCTGGTTTTGAAGATTTGCCCCTGGAAATATTTGTCCCTGGAAATATCCCTATTTTGAACATTGACCAATAGATTCATCCAATCCTATTAGATAGGTCATCAAAAACTGGGTTTTGGACAAACTTGTGGACATGTTGTGTGACAGCTCTGACACCTGATGAGTTTTAGGCAATAGTTGAAAGACTTATGTAGATCTTGGTTCAATATTATTTTGTAATAACCAACACAATGTATAATATATCGCTATTAATTATAAGAAGGTCTTACATAAATGAAATAAACTAAGGAATGAATGAAATCATACCAGGCGTCACCTTAGGATGGATAATGACAGACCCTAGCTTGGACTCGCCTTATTAACAGGAAAAAGACGAACGGGCGTGGTCAGCAGCCAGAGCTTCTGCATATGTAATGAGGCGATGGGCGTGGTCACGGGGAGCTCAGTGTCGGCGGTTCGGTGCGGGCCGTAGATTCGGGACCAGAAGGGAAGAACTGGGGGAGGTGAGAGAGGAGCTGGAGTTCAGAGGATCGGGGGGGAGTGACCGCAGTTTCGGACGTAGGGAGGGCCCCGGAGGAGGTTGTCACATAACCAGGGCCGGTTCCCGTGCTGCGGAGGGAGCCGGCCTGGGGGAAGAGGCTGACGGAGCTGCCAGGGGAGACGTGGAGGTGGCGGCAGCTGCAGGTGAGTTACAGCCAGGGGACAAGGCATGGATATCATTGTGATGGAGCAGTGCATGCACATTGCGGTGTAAGGTGTATAATGCACTAGTATGCTGCATATCTACACATATCCATTTTGACTGAAAATCAATGCATCTATTAGCAATCCACTCTTTACTGTGTATGCACATGGCTATAATATAGTATATATCTATGAGCAATCCTTGGTTAGTGACAATACATGTCGCTTAGCGGTAGTGTATAATATGGTTTTTTTCTAAGTCTTGAAAATGATTGCCTATGCACTTTTGTGTATATACATCCATACTATATAGCAGTGTGTCTACAGAAATGTGCAAGTGCCTTTCAAACTGAATAGCAATGCACATGCTTCTACACAGTATAGCAATGTAAATTTTCTCTATACTGTATATGAATGTACATACATTGTATAGTAAGGAACATGCTGCTTTAATGTATATTACTGTGTATATCTCTACTGAATAAACTATGCATGCATGTTCTATATAGTTTAGCATGGCACATGTTTTTCTGTATTGTACAGTGATGCATTTTCATGACGTTTTAACATTTTATGCAGCAACATGCATACATTTCTGTACTGTAGTGCAATGTATACAGTTGCTCAGTTCTGTATAGCAGTGGACAAGACTCTGCAGTATGGTATAATGTACAGAGCTCTGCAGTATTGAAGCAATGCACGAGGATTTTCTATACGGTGTATCAATACAGTTGCCAGATTTACTATATTGTAAAATATGTAATGGATATCGGTGCAGAAGATTTTCAGGAATGTTTAGTAATGCATAATGTATAAAACTCTCTCTGAACCCTGCATAATAAGGCACCGGTCCCTGCAGCTCTGTACAATGATGCACAAGGTCTAGAATTACAGGCTGGTATGCAGCAATGCATGGGACAGGGTGCTTTGTGTTGTAGGCTGTGCCTCTCAGAAATAAGAACTTGGGAATCTGTGTGTGACAAGGAACATGTGTCAATGTGTGTATAGCACTCTGTGTGACTCCAAGCTGCTGCCACTACTGGAATCACTACCAGGTTCTTGTGTACAAGCCTCTTGTATTACAGGTTCACACATCTGTGTCAGCAGACGGCATTCCTCTAGGACGGATGCTTAAATGTGTCTGAATGTTGACACTAGTAAGCACCAGGCTTTTTAACTGTAAAGAAGATATGGCTGTGTGTAAAATATAAATGTGGGGGAAAATGGAGTGGTTTTTATTATATATATTATACACTATTGTACTCATTGCTGTTTTATTATATATGATGGGATCAGATTTTATCACTTGCTTTTGTTCCCTCCCTTTCCTTCACCTAGCTTGTGTATATATATTACCTACCTTATTTTTTTTATCTTCAGAGTATTCTACCAAAGGGATAAGCACTTTGTGTGCTTGCCTGGTCCACCTTTTTTTATATCTTCAACAGGCTCCACCTATTTGTGTCACATGTCTGGATCTAATTTGTAAGGTACCACAACATACTGCATTGCTGGCCAGTCACAATAACAAATGATACATAATCCTATATAAAAACAGAGCAAGTACATACAAAGTTGATAAAGGGAGTGCAGACGTGAGATAGCGTAGAGAGAGTCCTGCTTGTGAGCACTTATAGTCTAGAGAGAGAGAGGGCAATGCTGAGACAATGGGATATAGTGAAATTCCTGGGAGAAGGTTGGACTGTAGCTGGTAGAACACAGAGAGTTGTATGAGGTGACCGCAGGATAGGTTATAGTGAGGAGATGGGTTTTGTGTTAGCATTTGAAAGATGAAAGTATGGGGGAGAATCTGGTCAGTCAGGTAGGAATTTCCATAAGAAGAGAGCTGTATGGGAGAAGTGATGAATGCTGGAGGTTATCGGAGAGGAGATGAAGAACAAGTCGGAGGCAGAGGGCAGACATGTATGAGGGGAAGGAGTTGGTTAGGGTGAGTTGCTGAAATTGGGGATTGGATGTGTAACGTTGAGCACAGAGTCAAAGATGACACCAAGGCAGTGGTCATGGGAATCTGGGGAAAGTATGATGATTTCAATGGTGAGTTAGAGCTGAGGAGGGGGAGTAGTGACACTGGGTGGTGGGAAGGTGAATTAGCTGTTTTGTATGTGCTTTTGAACACGTGTAGTGTTGGGGACAACATCAAAATGGAGATGTTGTAGAGTCAGTTGGACATGGGATAAAAGAAAAGAGAGGTCAAGAGAGGTAGGTTTGGGTGTCTGCATAGAGCTGCTAGCGGAGACTGAAGGAGCTTATTAGCTCACTAAGGGAAGAGGTATAAAGAAAGAAAAACCAGAGCCTTGAGGGGCCCAAGAGATAGAGGGAGTGGAGGATGTGCCAGAAGTAGACACAGAGGGTCTGACTCATTAAGGAATGTAAATGCCGATCAGTGCCGTAATTTGCGTAAAATCTTTCTGCGCATGCCCATTACCAGACCATATGCTATTGAATACAGCAACGTCCAATTCATCTTTAAGCTCAAAGGACCCTTACTACAGTCTACAATTTCATTAACGGGGAGGGGGCTGGGTATATGCCGTTGCAATGTACAATAAGGGCGTCCCAAGCTCGAGTGCACACAGCAGCGTCCGATTCAAGCATTGGGCATCTCAAAGGTACGTGTTTCTGTCGTATCACTTGTACTAGCTACAGGTCGGGGGTAAGTGCTGACTACTAGTGATGACCGTCGCTTTTGCATGCTTGAACATGTGCTTGAACATGTGTCTGTAATCAGGAGCAACTGTAAGAATGCATTTTATGTACAATAAACATTCATAACAGCCTAATGTATTTTATGGGGGAAAACCTCCTTATTTTTTAATGTTTTGTCATTAATGACTATTATTAACAGGTGACAATCAACAGTTTTTTTTTTACTGTGCATTTTATTATGACTTTAGATTCCACATATCTATTGGGTGTATCCTGCAGTCTGTCAGAGCAGACCGTACCTAGACCTGTATTCAGCAACAGATTTTTTATTTTTTTTTTAAAACCGCACATTACGTTCGTTTTGCGTTCCTTAATAAATCCGGCACTGAAACAGCATTTAGAGGTAGGCGGTGAACCACGAGAGAAATGTGCCATTGTGGAATGTATAACTGCCAGTTAAGCCAAAATACATCTTGATGTTGTGGTCGCCTAAAGCAACTTTTTATATTTGTTTGACTAAAGCTAGGTACACACTACACAGTTTTCAACCAATAATCGGCTCAATCAGCCGACATACGACCGTTCGTTCAAAAGTCGGGTCAGTGTGTGTAGTGACACCATGGTTGAAAGTCTGCCCAAATGGACAATTGTCGCCTCATTTGGTTGGTCGTACCGTTTAATATTTTCGTTCCAATCTCGTTTCCGTTGTGTAGTGTGTATAAACTTCCGACCGATCCACAACAGTGAGTATGAAATTACAGTCATTGCTCACGACAACATGGCTGTAAAAAGTCGCTAACGTGAGGTCCACTCTTCCCTTTCTCGTCCTAAACATGGCTAGTGTGTATGCAGTCCATGGACCGAGCGATCGGAACATCGATCGTATGTAAAATCGCTCGGCATAAAAAGTTGGTCGAAATTTCTGTAGTGTGTACCCTTATGTCTCTATTGTTGCCAGCATTCTAAAATAATTTCCAAGGCCACTATGCTGCTGTACATGTGCAGTCTAGGCATGCCTCCTGTGGCTGGATCACTTATAAATAACATTGTATAAATTTATTTCAATTAGTGGCGCAGTGCGCCGATGTATATCATTGCAAATATGCAATTTTTGTATTAGAAATGTATTGATTTCTGATGCAGTATATGGTGGGGGAAATATGTTTTTTGGAAGAAAGGAAATCCCATGCTGTTTGGGCCTTTTCATTTGTGAGTGACCAAGACCTCTTTTAGCCTGAATGCATAAGGGGGGCGTGGGTCTGTAGACATGCATCCTGTGTCTTGGAGAGATAGGAAACCTGCCGGCAAGTAATTTAGGAAAACACTAATTTGATGTTAATTTTGTTAGGTTTCAATTGCATTTAAATCCAAGTTTAGAGCACATAGTACATCCTGATGCTAATCATTGAATGTAATATATCAGACTTTGTATTGCCAGGTAGGAAAAAGTGCTGGTGTACCCCTTGCCAACATGTGTGTCAGAACGGTAAATAAAGAGCTCTGTTTGACCATGTAATGTATTATACATCTGTTCTTCTGGATAAGCACTAGTACCTCCAACTAATGTGTAATGGTTCTTGTAAGGGCCCCTTGAGCAAATAAAGGTGTCTTATTACCTGCTGTCCTGTGACCCACAGCAAAGAGGCAGTTATACCAGCTACCCGAGAAGTAAGCGGTTCTTGGCGCCGCAAAGGAGGCTAGTGGTGGCTATGAGATTCTCCTACAACTATTGAGCAGTTGACATTTCCGTATCTTTTTTGGGGCTTGTTGAGTGAAGGAGTGCCATGAATTATGGATCTATAATCGTACCAGCCTTTTACGTTTCAGTTCAGACATTGTTTTGATGGTTTAAGGATGCCAGGAGCTAGTATGGAATTAGAATATTGTGCATTAGTGTGGAGGTGATAGGCAGTGTGGGACTGTACCACCAGGATTCCAGTGGGATCTATGATGGGCTTCACTCACCATGGGCACTGCAGTGGCAGATTTTAATATGGGCTAGTGGATGGTCACACCCCCTGGTGGCTGGTCATGTCCCCTTTCATGGTCCCTTACCATTGGTATGGTGATGGCCCTGTGGGCCATTCATGCCCACATTGATTATGGATACATATATTTATATCCATTATATTATATATGATTGCATTATATATTGTATTTCTCCCCTTCTTGATTACTTTGCTATCATGACCTCTTTGTTCTCGTTCCTTTCCTTTGGACTGATTAGTTTCCTGTTAAACTTGTTAACTTTAAAGACAGAATTTTAGACCCTTGTTTTAGTGAGTTCAGTGGGCCAGCTATAAGGGACCTAAGCTTGTCCGTTGCATAATGTGATGACCTAAAGGTCCCTTACCCACTAGCATTTTTAACGTTAGTTAAATAATGTAAATGGGTATGATGATGGACCGTGCCAATGACCCCATACCCGTTTATGGTTGTGGTCAGGAGCGGCTTTGTGACAATGTCTTTCGGATGTTGCCTGTTCTAGTGTATCCTCCATTGACACACGGCAGAAGTGCTAGTTGCACACCGCATGGCAAACGTGTTGACTAGTGTTGGTGTTTTCCTAATGCCAGTCCGTGACCCACTAAAAATAAGTGGGCAGTAACAAGAGGTGACTTAAGTGTGTCTGGCTTCTTATTCAGATTTGTTTGTTATTCCTTGCAGCAAGTAAAATACCTGCTGATATGATGTTGGAGATAAGTGTCTCTTTCTTTGAGTACATTATTGTTTTAACTTTTCACTAAGATTGAGGGTAATGTACAGTGTGAACCATCAGCCCCATAAAGTGTATCGGGCTGCCCATCACTGTCCTAAACCTTCCCACATTCCTTTGTTGACCATGTAATATATTTTGTCAACAATATCCTAAGTTGTGTCCGAAATAAACTATTAGGGTGACATTGGAAACTAATGTTTCTACCTACGCAAAGTAATAATTTAGTCTATGTAAGGGACTCTTTTTCCTAGCAAAGAAAAGAGCAGCTAAAGTCATTGTTTGATCTATTATACCAAAGGCGGTGAATTACTGAGTGGATTAATATACACAAAACAACTCGCGTGTTTATACTCGGCCAAGTCCATCATGCGGTCTTTCACCTCTCGCAGCAGGCTAACATTGTCTAATGCTGGGTACACACTACAGAAATTTCCGACCAATGTGTTATCTACAACGATTTTACTAACGACCGCGAAGAAAAAAAAAAGTCATGATCGTCGTGGCGATTCATGTGTACACACTATACATGTCTTAAAAGATCTGTGCTCTTCAAGTGTCATAACCATTGAAAAGATCATGACTCTGTAAACTCGATAGAGATCCTGATCGTGAGAGCATACACATTGCTGAGTTAGAAGTCTTCGATAGCTGAAAGAGATTTATAGCTCTGCCGAGCAATAAAATCAAACGATGGTCGATGCTTTGGAACGACTATCGTTCATCGTCTAAATCTACACACTAATGTGATATCTGGCTGAACAGTCGTTTATCGGTTAATTAGCCAGATAATTGGCCTAAAATACTGTAGTATGTACCCAGCCTAACACAGCAAATACAGAAAGTGATTCAATAAAACAAATAAAGGGGGGTATTCATTTACAATCCGCGGACGCGATTACACATGGCTGCGCGTGCGCACAGAAATCCACAGTGTTGCGGTATTGGGACCCATGCGTCCGCGAATCCTGATTGAATATGCCCCAAAGAATGTAGGACTTAGGAAGAGTATACTACAAACAATGCAGGTAGACTTGCATGTGTCTCAACCAGTAAGTGGGACATTGCTATAACCATATCGGATATATATATTTTTTTTAAGCTGCATTCTGAGCAGCTTTTGCTAATGTTTTTATTTTGCATTTCATTTTGTATTCAAATGAAACAAAACATTTCCAATAAGACATGATTCCTGTATGTTACAGAGCTATAGTAATGTACATGGACTGTAATATATGCTTCTTGGCTGTGTATTTACTTCATGTATGGGGGCATTTGACACATCTCCAGTTTATACAGAGATAGGCCTAGATCATGCTGTTTTGGCTTCCACTTGTAGAATGGGAGGTGTCTGAGCTGCTGTGGGTTGATAATTATTGTTCTTTGTATTGCTAGTACATATTTGCTACATACATGCAGAACAAGTATGTAGCAAATGTGTACTTTACCAACTTGTATATTAAAAAGCTTCTGTATTGGTTGTTAACACTGACTATTCATCTGAAGAGTGGAGTGTTGGGGGTATAAATCAATACTAGAAACTAAAAACATTTACTCTTATCAATGCAGTGGTAAGTGGAGTGAAACGCAGCAGAGTTGTCAGCATACATGCAGTATAAATCATTGGGTAGTGTTTGTTTTTTCTTCTGGTTATCTGCGTTGGATTACTAATCACAAAACACATCTTGTCTATTTCACTACTACTATAACATGAGAGACTGTCTATAATCTTTTATCAGTCAAAACAATTGCTGACATAATTAGTATGTGCACACAGAAGTTTATTCCTATAGTTCACTTAATATATGGTTTGTTTTGAACCCATAGGAAATGTTTCGTGTTGTTTTTACTTTTTTGGTTTTTTTTAGTGCGACTTAGATTGACTTTTTTATTTTTTCAATTTACTTGAAACCCTTGCTCCAAAACACACTGTGCTGGGGGCTTGGGTCCTTGGACCCTTCCCAAAAAGGAAAGGTTCCCGTTTAACTCATAATAAGGAGCCATAAGGTCCCTTGGGGGTATAAGGGTCTTCAGTTCCCCTTCATAGAATCTAGGGGGGACATGTGAAATTTCAGGTCAAAGAAACATAGTGTTTGCTTGTGCAGAGAACCTTACTTAGTGTACATGGTGCCCCTTCACTTGTGCCTGTTTTGGACATCCCCTACTCAGGCAGCAGCACCTCGGGCTACCAGCGTCCGGTCTCTTTGTCAGAGGACCAAGTGGGGTGCATTATGTATCTGGGGTGCCTTTAAGCACATGCATATCTGCACTTGATCTTTGCCAAAAGGCTAAGAAGTGATTCATATTGTACGTTACACTTGTTCTGCACCAGGTCAGGAAGTAGATTTGTGGTCTGTGTACTGATGAGAACTATTGTTAATCACATGTTCAAAAATATATAATTGTTAATAATTATATTAACATAAGTATTTTTAAAATAAATATATAAAGTATAGAGGTTTATTTAGATAGACTTAAGCATTTATGGCAATTTTTAGCATTTTGCTTAGTATATGTGCACTTCTTATATTAATATATATTTTAATATAGTGCATACTGTTTAAACATAACAATGCAAACAAATTTGTTCAGGTAAAGTTTCCTTGCTTAATAATTTGTGTTTGGGAGTTGCGGAGACTGTGACATTTTGAGATTACAAACCAGAGTCTCCAGCAAATGTCTGTTATATGGTCGTAACTTTAAACTGCTGAGATACTTTCTCCTGTCTCATTAATGATCTTTAAAATGGTGTATTTGGCGCATCAAACTAATCTGGTCAGGAACTTTGTACATTTCTGATCATAAAATGTTTCTTTTAATTATTTTAGAATCTAACCTGTACTACTGTTTTTCACATTCTTTTTTTTTTTGTCTTACAAAATAACTTTTATGTTAGGAAATATTTTACTAAGTATGGATCCACAACACATTAATAATACAAATACCAGATATCTACTGACTAAACAAATAATATTGGTAATGTTGATAACGTTATTAACGGGATAGTAAGTGAGAGTGATGGTAATGTCCAGTGTGAAGCAGGCCTAGTGGTACAGAGGGTGATGCAACAGTAGAAGGAGAACACGAGGAAAGAGGGACCTGCTTTTCAGAGTTGACATCCTAATGGGAAGGGGAAGACACAAATAGGGTGGTACAGAGTGAGGGAGTGGAGGAGATAGGAGGTGGGCTGATGGGCTTTAACAAAGGAATGAGCTTTAAGGGCATGGTGGGGAGCAGCCTGGGCAAAGTCCTGGAGGCGGAAGTGGGAAGAGGTAATCTGTATGGTAGTGAGGCAGCAGTTGGCAGAGTGGAAGGGGCGGTAAGGAGTGTGGGTAGAGATGAGGTTGGAGATGTAGGAGGGGATTGTTTGAGAGCTTTGTAGGTGAGGAGTGTAAGTTTAATTCTGTAGGGCATGATGAGCCAATGTAGTGGCTGACAGAGAGGGACAGCCGAGATAGACTGTCAGAGAAAAATAAGGTGGGCATTAGCATTGAGTATACATGTTCTATGTTCTATATATTGTGAAGGCAGCTGGTTTAGGAGAGGGGCTGAATGTGAGGTTTTAAGGAGAGGTAGGAGTCGAGGATTGCTCATAGGCAGCGGACTTGAGGGACAGAAAATTGGGTAGTATTATCAGCAAAAAGAGAGACGTGAGGTGCTCTGGAGGGGGCTTGGGGAGGAGACAACTATTCACCTATTTTGGACTTTGATGAGACAGTCGTGAGACTGAAGAGAAGGGGAGAGGTCAGGGAAGGAAAGATAGATTTGGGTATCATCAGTTGGCACTGGAGGCCGAATGAGCTGATGAGGTCACCAAGGGAGTAGATGTAGAGTGAGAAGAGCAGGGTCCAGGAACAGATTCTTGGGGAGGTCTGACAGGTATGGGAAGAGGGAGGTGAAGTCAAGTGTAGAGAGTCAAAAAGAGTGGTTGGTGAGGTAAGAGGAAAACCAATAGGATAGTGTTAGAGGGCTATCGATTGGAGACTTTTCAAAAGGAGGGAGTGGTCAACAGTATAAAAGGCCGCAGAGATGTCGAGAAGAATAAGAAGGGAGAAGCGTCCCTTAGATTTAGTGAAGTGAAGTTTGTTTGTAACCATAATGAGCGCAGTTTTGGTGGAGTGGAGGGAGCAAAATCCAGATTGGAGTGTGTCAAGTAAGGAGTGAGATTAGAGAGAAGAGGTGAGAAGTTTGGAAGCAATAGGAAGGAGGGAGATAATTAGATTGGCTAATTAGGGTGGTAATTAGAGGGAATGTCAATGGACTTTTTTGAGTATGGGGGAGATGTGAGCATGTTTGAGAGGGGGAAGGAACTAGAAAAGAGGGATAGGTTGAGGAGGTAGGCAAGGTGGGAACAGGCTGAGAGAAAATTAGAGGAGTGATGTGAGAGAGATGGGGATGAGGAGGATAGAGGGATGTGAACCTCATATGCAGTTACTGGAGTGAAGGAAGAGCAGATTGGTGGGAGTGACCGTGGGGAACAGAAAGAAAGATTGGACAAGAGAAGTATAGGGAGAGGACAGAAGGGAGAGTGGAGCAAAGTGTGATAGCACTATAAATAAACATGAGAGAGAGAATTAAAGGTATGAATAAAAGAAGGCTAGTGAAAGGCTAGAAGTGATGTGAGATGACGGTGATAAAGGGAGTGGAGGGAGAAAATGGGGGGGGGGGGGGGTAGCAGGAAAGACAAGTGTTGAAAGAGTGATAATGAGGGACAGGTGAGTAAAACACAGGTAGGTTTGAGAGTGACAATGGAGTGGTAAGGGCCTATATCTGTTTTTATCATGCTGGAAGGTGCAGTAAAGGGGGCTGTGGATGATTACTGGGCTAAGGGGAGCTGGAGATTCAGAGAATCAAGGTAAATGGAGCAGCGAGTGTGGTTAGAAGGTGGGAACACAAACAGCAGCAAATATAAAAACAACAAAGTCACAGTAAAAAGCCACTGTAAGAAGCATGGTTCAGAAACTGTTCAGCAGGGACTGTACAGGCCATGCACAGGGCAAGAGGTGGAGGTAACAGGAACTCACAGGAAAGTGTTGTATGTTGTTTTTATATAGCATATACACTTGTAACCAACCACACTTGGACTGTGATAGGCAGTGTGAATTTGTACTATGTTATACCTTCTTTTTGTTTAGCACATAGTACAGGCCAGGTCTGTGGCTCTCCAGGCATGCTTTGCCAGTAGATTGCAGCTATTGGATGGCTAAGGTATGCTGGACTTGTAGTTTCTCAACACCTGGAGAGCTCAGGTTGGCCGGGCCTGGCATAGTACGTACTGTAGTGTACTGTATGTATACATGTATACATTAGTCAGAAGTAATTATCTTGTTTGCACAATATAACCCTTATGGGTACAAATTAATGTTGGTGACATGTTTGGTAGCACTATCCTCAATTTGTATACTTATAACTGGTGAATGGTTCACTAAAAACAAAACAGAACAAAGAAAAACAATTTATGCGGAATTTTAGCTTGGCTTAATCCAGAGGTGCTCAAGCCCAGTCATCGAGCTACCAACAGGTCATGTTTTCAGGATCTCTGTCTGTAGAAACAGGTGTGATAATTACTGACCCAGCCAAATAGAAAATAGATTAACCCACCTGTGCATGATTAAAGAAAACATGAACTGTTGGTAACTCTTGAGGCCTGAGTTTTTGTACGTTTGGTTTAACTTTTGCACATCATGTGTCTAACGTAATTTCCAAGTGCCATCTTACATTACCCAAATGATCAACCATTTCCCCCCCCCCCCATCCATCATGTATCCAGTGATATAGACAAAAGTAGTGTGCAAAAGACTGGGAGTGAAGGAGAAGAGAGGAGAGGGAGAGAGTCTAGTGTGGGCTTTACTCCGATCTGATGAGCATCTCCTCTTTTCTGTCCTATGTTCTCTCCAGTTGATTATACCTTTTTCTAACCTTATGTATGTTGGGTGTTCCCCAATGTGTTAATAAATAAATAAACCAGTCTGTGGACTCAATTTCATGGTACCATTTTGGACCTTGTTTTCTAAAGTTTTTATGTTTGGACCAGAGGTAGAACTAGCAAGCTGTGGGCCCTGGTTCGGGGAGGCCTCGACCCTCTGCATCTGCCATTCAGTGGGCCCCATTATCTCCATGGGCCCCATTATCTCCATGGGCCTCTGTGCACGGCACCTGCCACACCAATGGTAGTGCCGCTACTGGTTTGGTGGACTCCATTTAGCATAAACTTAGATGCCTCTTTTTAGGGGAGTGTTTCCTTTCAAAATACAGAGTTTCTAGTAGCTTGGACTTTATCTTTCTCAGCTATGGGTATAGAAAATGTCCATGTTTGTATTATTGCTGTTTTTGCAACTGTTAAAATCATCACTAGTATTTGTTATAGGTTTCTGGGTGGTAAACCTGCTTTCCAGTTTTCATAGTTACAGCAAAAGAATAGGTATTCGGTTTTTCTGTAATTTAAGCCCAGATCTGGGAACGGATTGTCGTCTGAATATTACTCTTAACTAGAGTATTAGTTTTAGAAATGCTATCCCTTTTTACCTTTTATTTAAATTATTTTCTTCCTTTTAAATAGAGGAGTTTATCCGTCCTACATTCCATAAGCACATTTTTAGATCACTCCTCTCCCTTCCCATTCATTTCCCCTGAGAAATATCCTTGAATCGTTGTATAAAATTCAACTATGTCGAATTGCTACCAGTCTCCTCCTGCCACAGCCTCCCCCCTCCAACAGGCACTAATGACATCATGGCAAACCGAGTTATATCAAGATCACATATGTGTTCATTCAAACGTTTGCACAAAATAAGCTTCAATTGAACAAAATAACTTCAACCAAGGGAGAATCCCCCCCCCCACCTTCTACACAAAGCTAAAGATTTAAATTCCTTAACTTTGGAACGTTAACTATCTTATTAGGCTCTTGGCTCACAAGACCCTCAGTTAGGATCTTGCGTATCTAAGATTTAGCTGTCATATATCCCCTTTTATGCTCATTCATCAGCAGATATCAATATTCTAAACATCGGTTTCATATTTTTTCTAGAGCTGTTTTTAGATCTTTAGATCTTCCATTTCACATTTAGTTCTGGGGTGAATTTTGTCTTTGGTACATGTCAAAAGAAATGAAATGAGAGGAAGGAGAGAAAAATAAATAAAATATTATGTTCCTATAACTGGGGAGGGAGGACCCTCTTTCGAGTGTTGTGATCTTGTGGTGCAGATTCATCCATTTCTTCTTTTTTTCTCTTTTAAGACTCCATTAGCATCATCTGCTGCCATAGAAAAGCCTACGTCTTGCTGGTTAAAGTGAACCAAATTTTCTTCCTACTTTAGCTAGTCCTGTGCATAGCTATGAGAATTATTTTTGGGTTTTTATGACTTCAGCTGAATAATCCTGATTTGCATGTAGGCGGTTCCCTTTTCAAAGTGATGGTCTGTCCATTAGATGTTGTCCATATGTCTGCCTTCTGCGTGACTTGAGGGATATCACTGTTTTAGGACTTTTTAATTTTGTGGGTCCCAGTCTATGAGCTGTATGAGAGTGAGGCAAGATTTTACTGTTATTTTAGGGAAAATTGTTGTTTGGAGCTGACTCCCCCTTCATTATTTTGGGGAGACCTACCAGACACAAGGTGTTTCTTCTTGATCTACTTTCGAGGTCATTAACCCTATTCTTTTTTTTTTTTTTTTTTTTGTACAGACGTTGTCTGCTTTTTAAGTTGTAATAATCTTGAAAGGCTTCCTCTAACCCTTGGTAATATTGAGGTCCTGGATGATTATGTGTGTTCACATATATGCCAAGATAAAGGATCTAGCAAGGACTCTTGTATTGTTCATGGGGTCGCGATTCTGAGTTTATAATGAGAGACTGTACTTTAACTGTACCACTGAGAAGACTTAAAATAGCTCAATGAGAAGTGGGCATCATTTGTTGAAAGATATGGAATAATGTGTATTCTGCTATTATTGTGAGTCTGTTAAATTTGCATTAAAGCCCACAACTGTTAGGCCTCCCCTAAGCCACAGCTACTGCAGATTTGGCTTCCAATCCTTGTAAAGAAAATTATTGCCCAGTAATGTATTTGGGCTAGTGACTGAAAATAATTTTGTACCTTTGAATTTCTCTGTTCTTGGTGTCCTTTTATTTTGGGCCGGTCCATTTGACACGGTCGGGTCTCCTAGGGCTGCCTTGCTCTCTACACTATTCAGATGGTGGTTATAAGGGTGAGTAATTCTGGTGATTGTCACCATAAAGCGGAGTCGTGGTTATGGTCAGGGGTTAAAATATAAAGGATGAATTGCTGTAACGCATTGTGGGCAGGTAACAAAGGGGTTAATTTAGCTTTGTTTCATAGCATAGCTGGTTTACTGTGAGTCTCCTTGAGCACTGTTATCAGATAGAATGTCCGATAGAAATGTATGTCCATACTGTATTAAGAGCACACAATCAGATTCATAATTTTAAATAAGGAATGTTCACATCAAAGCAATTTATTTTCTCAGTTCGTTTTGAGTAAGTCCCTATGCATATTCATACTGAAGAGAATGGACTACATCTAATACGTCAAGCAGAACTCGCTTGCTGGCCGGGAAACAATATAACATAGTTCCAAATAATCAATATTTTATGGGGATGTTTCATTTCTAAACATAGGCAAATTTAAACTCTGATTTTGTGATATTCAAGATTAAATTTAAGGTCCGTATAAGAATCTCTGGCTATTTCTGAATAGACTCAAGTGTGAAGTCCCCCCGTCCTCACCCCACTAACATATACACTGCTTTTCCGAGCAAAAGCAGAAATAAGGTCTTGGCATTAACAACCATGAAAAACTGTTGTACTTTTGTCAGACTAAGGGACCCACTTTTTTAGTGAAGTTCTAGCTGACTTTCCACTTTCCCCAGCAGAGAAATCAAAGAATTATGTTTGTTTTTAGATTTCTCAATTTCTCCTTTTTCTTTTTTTTTAATTATTTTTAAAGGAACTTCTTTGCGTAATATTACTGTATGGCCTTTTCTTATCTTATTTTGTTTATCTTAAGCATTGGGGCTATTTTGCCATATTAAATGCCATTCAATAATGTCCTGTCTATGTGACTAATTTTGCTGATTAAGCTTTGTCATATATAGCGGTACATAACTGAAATACAGGGTATTTTTTTGTTAATGATGGCTCTGGTTTAGTTTGTTTTGATTGTAGTTAGAGGCCACAAACAGTTCAGCTCTTGAAACAAACCTAGTGGTGGCAGAATTTTGGAATTAGTGGTGTGTGCTATAAAAAGGGGATTTTAATCATTGCTAGACAGACCAGGTGAGTGTGCTGTAATGAACCCTTTGTCACACACACTTCATGCAGGCTCAGGTGAATGTTGTTTGTGACAAGTGGCACCTTTCTTTTGTTACTAACTTGTTGGTTCACTGCGTGGAGAAAGCCTGTTTCACTACCAGAGCCCCTTCAATTAAACCGGCTTCAACCAAAATCTGTCTCTGAATAGTCCTCGGTAGGTAAGTGTAGTTGTAGAGAAAAACCCGCTTGACAATCGTCTCACAACAAATAGTCTGCTGCTGTATTGCTAGAGCAGCCAACCTCTGAGGATCTGTCCACAAGGTGAGAGGCAGGAACCAGGCTTCACGTCCGTATATTTCTGTTGTGGCTCGGATCAGTTTAATTTTTGGTATTGGAACGGTGACCTTGTTTCCAAGCTTTGGCAGACATTCAGGAACTTAAACATAAATACTACTTACCTGTTTCAAGCGATTGTCTGCTTTGCTCCTTTCTATCGGGAGCATAGTGTTGATGGAGCATGGACAGCCTCCCATACCCAATGCAAATGTGGGGGATCTGCGGAGGGGATCACCAGACCCTGAGTAAGTAATATCCTGCATTTGTTTAAGTCCTCCCAAAGCTGATTTTGGTTTGCCTTTACATTTAGTGCTGCAGTACCCCTTACAGTCTTTCTAGATTGCTGTGATGGCACAGGTGAGCGGATGTGTCCTGTGCTAAAGATAACTTGCATTAAGTTTATAATTTCTCTTCTTAACCACTTGGTAACCGCTAGCTGTTCACCTATATCCTGTGAGGCGACGCTCTTTCCCTGACAGAATGTTTAATACATGGAAGACGGGAATGGCTGCAGAATGTTTAAACAGACTCGCTGGAACCAAGGAATTATTGACAGCCTATAGTTCCTGTACCGTGGTTACAAACTTTTAGATCAGGCTACCCAGTCACAGGACCATTAAAACACAGAGGTCAGACCCCATATTCTACACCCCCCTCTAATTATTTTCATCCCAGAGGCCTATCTCTCCTTATACTTTCACCTTAAAGATTAAACAAATTATTGTTGGGGAGGGTTTCACACTAAAATTAGTGCTCTTTAAAATTGGGCTTTAGAGCTCAGCACACCTATTTCTGTACTCTTGAGAATTAGGCAGTTTAAATTATGGGATACATTTTGGGCGCTGCATAAATCACATTCCAGTATATATGGGAACAATCGTTTCTGTTATATATTTATCTTTTAGTCTGCTTTCCCCAAGGTGGTAATGCTTATATAATAAAATATGTTTTCAATTTGCTATCAAAGCAAAACCCTATATCATGTGGTTATACAAAAACAATGTAAAACTTGTTTGGGTAGAATTAGAAATTGAAACGTTTTTCATATGTAAATATATGTATCCTAAAGTAAAGAAACTTGGACTAGCCTTGTTGAGACAACAATATTCTGTATGTAATGTTTATTTTCCTGTGAATGAACAGAGGAGCATTGTTTTATACTGTAAGACCTGAATGGTTGATTGTCAACATTTATAAACGATTGTCAGTGGCCATATGGTTAATCCTATAAGTGGTCATTTTAAGTCTCCTGTAATGTGTTTTGGATCTATTTATAGGACTTGCATCTTTGTCACACAATGCAAAATTAACCAGTGATTTTGTTAAAAATTTTTTTTGGTACTGTATGTCTGTAAAGGGAACTAGAAATCGGATGGGAGGGGTTGAAACAAGTATGGGTGACACGAAGAGGTCAGGAAAACCCACAGAGGTGCAGGAAGAGATAATAAAATAAGAGTTTAAATCTTCCTAGCTCAGCAATGGTAATCAAGTACACCTGCTATATAGTTTCAGATTCACAGTAACACATACTGGTCCCTCTGACTTTCTTTCCGTTATAATAAGTTTGTGTATTTTCTAGATCTTGTAGCGCAAGACAAGGAAACTGTGTAAATCACGTCTATTTTACTTTCTGATTTTCTGCGTTACAAAAAGTATTTTATACAAATGTGTGTATCTGTAGCGTAACAGTGTAATTCTTCGCTCTTTTGGGAATACCCACAGACTTTTTTTAGAACATGATGTATGTATCACCTAATTAGTGGATGCCTTTTCTTGAACCAGGCACATTTTAAGATGTACAGTATCTGTTATCACTCACAGGTGCACTAATGCTGAACATATACACTGAGAGAGATCAGCTGATATTGCAGTGTGTATAGCTAATAAACTACTTTGCTACCTGTTAAAGAAGCAATTCCATGAAAAAAATGAAGGGTATGTGTTTTTCCCCCTTTCCATAAAAGCAGGGAAAGTCTGATCGGGCGTAGTAGGGAATTCCATAAGTGGGGAGCAGTCTTGTAGGCTGGAGTGAGAGGCGGCTACCAGAGATGAGACAAGGCGCAGGTCTAAAAGGGCGAGAGGGAGAGTTTTTTTAGATGAGATTTAAGATGTATGAAGAAGTGGGGATGCTGACGGCTTTGTAGGTAAGGGTGAGTAATTTGAATTGAATTCTGGAGGACACAGTGATCCATGTAGGAAGAAAAAGTGAGAAAATGAGACAGGCGTTTGTACACTTAATTGTTTAAGCATTTTAGAGGCAAAAGAAAGGAGAGCAATAGGGTAGTAGTTGGAGAGTGAGGCTGGATCGAGAGATGGTTTCTTTAGAATTGGTGAGGTGAGCGCATGTTTAGAGGAGGATGGAAATGTGCTAGTGGAGAGAGACAGGTTAAAGAGGAGAGCTAGAGGTGGGCATGCAGTGGAGAAGTTTGGAGGGAATTGGGTTGAGGGGACAGGTTGTAGGATGAGATGAGTGCAGAGATTTCATCAGTTACTGGAGAGAATGAATTAAGGGTGGATTGAGGAGTATGAAGGTGGGTGTGGAATTTGGCATGATCAAATATGTTGTCGAATGGTGTTGATTTTGTCTGAAGTATGTGGCAAAATCTTGGGCTGTGAGGGAGAAAGGGGGAGGAGGTGCAGATGGCAGAGAAGTGAGTTGAAGGTGGCAAAGAAGCAATGTGGGTGAGAAGACTGGGTGGATATTGGAGAGTTAAAGAATGTTTGTTTGGCAATTGAAATGGCGGTGCTGTAAGATGAAAGGATGTGTTTATAATGGAGGAAATCGGGATCATAACAAAAATGAAATATACTTTGTTTTTGAGAAGGCACACAAAGAGGAGAGAGGGCAGGGGTGTGGTTTATGGTGCAATGGTAGGCTTTGGTGAACAGGTGGGTTTTAACGGAATGTTTGAAGCTTTGCAAGAGGTGGTGGGGGGGGCAGCACAGGAGAAATCTTGGATGTGGGAGTGAGACGTTACCAGAGGGGAGGTGAGACGGCTGTAGTGGGCGAACTGGTGAGAGGGAGTCTGTACGGAGATGATGTTGTGTAGGGAGCAGAGGAGTTGGAAAGGCTTTGTGTGTGAGGCTGTGGCGCTTGAAGAGGACTCTGTAAGGGAAATTGAGCCAGTGTAAGGCTTGGCAGAGAGGGGAGACAGAATTGGAGCTGTAGGAGAAGTGCAGACTTGCTGCAGTGTTGAGTATAAATTGAAGAGGAGCGTAATGGCTCCTCCATTAATTAAACAAGTTGCTTTCCCATGGTTAACTGAGCAGACAACTTTAACATAGAATTCTTGTTTAATTCTGCTTCAGTTCATGGCGTGTAACCTTTTTTTTTTTTAATATTCATATTTTCTTTTATAGTTAGACTGTTCTGTATTATACATACTGATTAAAGAAGAAAGCTTATGATAATGCAGGGACTGAGGTATATAAATAAGAGTGGTTGGACCTGGAGATTTGTATCTGAAGTTGTGTTTTGAGCTTTATGTTTTAATCGTATAGTACTGAAGTATTTAATTTCATATTTTCAGCTCATTTAACCTTTGCTAGCAACTTCAAAGCTTATGCTACAGATACGTGTTAGTGAATGTTAATCTGTCAGTACCCTAGGGCTAATCTTAATGCTCTGCTGAGAATATACCCTCTAATGTTGAGATATTGCCAACACAAAGGTCTAGCTGCCTATAATGTTTGTCTATTATTCTTCATGTTATGCCTGTCCGCTCTGATTTCATAGTGTATTTCTCTAAAGTGGCCTATTCTTAATGGATTTTTTCCCATCAAAATGCACTTTCAGGATTTTTTTTTTTCTCGTTTTAAAATATTGGCTGAAACTGTCAATATAGTAACATGAATCAATGGAGATTTTTTTTTTTTATAAACAGAAAATATTTGTCATCCCATTAAATTGATCTGGCAAGCCCAGCATTGGTAAACAGCTATACATGTAATGAGAGAAGGCTAGGGGACCAGGCTGAAATGCAGGATTGTTCAGTGTGTTTTGGCCTTTAAGTACGTTATAGTTGCCACTTCTACTACTCTTGTGATACAATTGAATACATTACCATCTTCTTTGTAATGCCATTCTTCTTTGCTGGTGGGTTGAAGAGGTAATAATCATCATCATCACCATTTATTTATATAGTGCCACTGATTCCGCAGCACTGTACAGAGAACTCACATCAGTCCCTGCCCCATTGGGGCTTACAGTCTAAATTCCCTAACACACACAGACTAGGGTCAATTTTATAGCAGCCAATTAACCTACCAGTATGTTTTTGGAGTGTGGGAGGAAACCGGAGCACCCGGAGGAAACCCACGCAAACACGGGGAGAACATACACACTCCTCACAGATAAGGCCATGGTCATGCTATTTGTTAAAATGCTCATTTTATTTTTCTACATGTTCATAATACATTTGGCTAGGTTTTTATTTATCTGTTTATTCTGAGTGCAGCAGCCATTGTGCTTGCCTGAGTTTAAACAAGGATCAATTGGACACTCATGTAGGTGCCTTCTGGTCTCATCGGGGGCCTTCTGGTACATTCGGAAGATGTACTGCACACCCATGCTGATTGTGGTAGTCCTGTTTACTACTGTGTCTTATGATCTTATTAATGTCTGATCTGGAATATTACCGGCTTAATTGATAGCTTTAGCTACTGAATTTTTGCAATAATTCCAACTAAATATGTTACTGTTGGCAATAGGCAAAATATATTGTGGTATCCAGAGAATCTGAAATGCAGAATAGAATTATAAAATGTAAATGTATACGTTGTTGTGTTTAAATCTTGTGTAAGGTGGGATACAGGTAGCAGCAAATTGTATTTGGACAGTTTGCATTATTTCTTCTATTGTCCTGTAATGGTATCTGCTGTTTTGTTGTATGTTCTCTGTACAGCACTGCAGATCTTTGGTGCTGCCCTATAAGTAAAGGATAATAATAATAATTCCTTATTATATAAAGGACATAAAATGAAAAACTGTATAATGTGTTTTTGCCAATATACTGATAATGCTATCAACTATGCTGCCAAAAGAAACTATTACTGATGAAAATGACAAATCTAGGAATACAGTCTAGTTATTAAGGTGTAAACCACCACTGGTTGTAATGGTGTTGAATGGGTACGATCTGTCGTCCTCAATATAATAATCTGCTTTAACGGTTTTAGGTCAACTTTTTTGTTTCCGTCATTAATCTTCCACCACTACAGACTACTTGTTCCTTGTTTCATTGTAAATATGTGTACACCTGGAAGAATGATAGATGCAAAGAAGACTCGCACAGCATATTCTAGGGGAAAACATATATTTAAAAAAAATAAAATGCAAAAATGGGTAGGGTGCTGGATCTACTACAGCAGTCTTGTCAGAGATGAAACCTAAAGTTGGTGATTGCTCGGTGTTCAGCCTTCACTTGTTCCAGGATATGTAGCAGTTTGTTAACAAAAACATATAAACATTTGTCAAAATAACAAGAAAAATATAAGCTGTGCTCAATTGTTGAGGCTGAAATGGAGGGCTTGTGAGATCTCTGCTTTCAGAGCATTTCTCTTGTCATATTCTGTAAAGAAGAAAATGAAGCTACATTGGGATAATTGATGCAGTGTCTGCTGTTCACACGCAAAGCCGAGTAATCTGCAGATCAGGACATCAATGGGTAAATGTATCAATATGCGGGTTCTTCAACACCCGCGTGTTCAGCCTCTTCCGCGATTAAATTTCAAGCGGTGCTGCATTGTAAAGGGAAGTTAACCCTTTACAATGCAGCGCCGCTTGAAATTTAATCGCGGAAGAGGCTGAACACGCGGGTGTTGAAGAACCCGCATATTGATACATTTACCCCCAGAGATTTTACAGTGTGTTGGTCCTACCTCCTGTGTGGCATATACAAATTCATGTGAGAAAATGTTCCACAGATAGTGGACTTCTCATTTAATCTCATTCTCCACTGCGAAAAGCTTATTTTTACTGTTCCTGTGAAAAATTACTTTTTTTTTCTTCTGCATCACATCCATGCCTGTTTCTGTACATAATCCTCACAGTGGAAAATATCTTGTTTCTGCCACACAAAAACTGATTCTGATATTTGAACTGAGCCCCATGATCTGGATTCCATTTGCCCACACATAGCCCTTGTCTTAGTGCCACTTGTGTGACATCTGGAGATATAGGCAAATAAATATCTGTGTATTGCTTGATGTGTAGCCAGAATTAGTTAGATATACGACCATAATCAACAAGCTGACCATGATGTCTAAGTTATTGAGGTTGTTAAGGTCCGTGTCCTTTTTTTTGGCAACACAAAGTCCAGCTTGTTTAGTAAGGTGCTGAGGGAGAAGAGGTACACTGATTATGTCCGCAGCATGTAACAATAAAATGTTAAGAATTTAAACATTTGTGCAGAAAGGAATCTACGTAAAAATCTTTGCGCTCTGTGATGTTTTATATTTTAAATATAATTTGCAGAAATTTTAATTAACGTCCTTTGAAGTAATAAAAGAAAATAAAAAATCCCCACATATCCGTGACGAAACCTACAGTTTTACATAACATTGTTACTATGTAGCTTTTTAGCATCTAGTGTAACATCATGTACTTATCAGTTATATTGATGTTCGTATGAGGCAGCGGTTCCCAAAGTGTGCGCCGCGGCTCCCTGGCAAAAGAAGAAAGAAACAAAACAAGTGAAAACTTACCACTCCTGCGCCGCCGGATAATCCTCCGCTCTTCTCCCTGTTCTCACTGACTGTCGGGCGTGACATCGTCATGTCCGACAGTGTCGGTGAGGAGCAGCAGCAGAGAGGAATAACAAGAAAGAAGACATAGGACAATGAGGAAAGAAGGTAAGTAAAGGAACGGAGAGGGAGCAGAGATAAGGGGGACACAGTGATTGGATGAAGGGGGACACAGTGATTGGATGAAGGGGGACACAGTGATTGGATGAAGGGGGACACAGTGATTGGATGAAGGGGGACACAGTGATTGGATGAAGGGGGACACAGTGAGTGGATGAAGGGGGACACAATGGGGCCGATTCAATTGACCGCATTCTTTAGAATAACGCAGCCTGCGCACTACTACTGTTACCACAGTAATAGTGCACATTATTACCGTTGGTATGGTAATTTCAATGCAAGCAAAAATCTGTGTCAAAATTACCGTACTAGCGGGAATAGTGCGCAGGTCGCGTTATTCTTGAGAATTTAATTCCCCCCCCCTCCCCACCCCCCAGTCTGAAGGGGCACATGGTGAAGGGACACATGTGATATTGTGAAGGGGCTCAGTGTGATATAGTGAATATGGTGTGTGGGCGCAGTGATGGTGAAGGGGCCTAAATAATACTTACGTTATTGTGACCCAACTACTTGAAAAAAACGGGACTACCCTGTAATTATTTTGGCTTAGGGGTGCCTTGAAAAAATTATGGAGACCCTAAGACTGCCTCGAACTGAGAGAGTTTGGGAGCCACTGGTATAAGGTGAACACATTATTTTATTGTTCTATACCAGCTTAATACATGAAGCTTAACTGACTAATCAGTAAATTGGCCTGATTTATGGGGGAGATCACTAAGAGGCTTTGAAGTATAACGATGGTAGGTTACTTTAAATGTAACATATGGTTTGCTGTTTGTAGACTGTAAAGCTGCAGGAAATGTGGTCCTTCCAGCACAATTAAATGATGCAAGATATTGATCATCTGTCCTTTATACCATTTATTTTCTTATTACATTTGACATTTTTGGTCTATTTTAGATATCTTGAAATGCTGTAAAATAAAATAAAAAACAAATGTCTTAATAGTTTCTTTGGACATTGGTAAGATTGTATAATTTCACCTGGGACATAGTCGGACCAAATTTACTCTCATGGTGTTAAAAAAAACAAACACAAAAAAAACAACACTTATTTTTTGCCAAATTCCAAGTTAAGTGACCTGTTTTGTTTTGAAGTTGTTTTTAAAATTTGCTGAGAAAAGTAATTTTATCAAAGTCTACACACCTTTATTGAAATTGCAGGTGATTGTGATATAAAGCTTGACCTCAAGGTAAATCATGACAGACCTTATTTCAGCTTTAATGTAACGCTGCAACCAACAAAATTCAAGGGAAAAACAAATCATTTTTAGAAAAAAGGTAAAAATAAAAAACTTACAGTACCCTGGTTGCATAAATGGGCACATCCCTTCATATTAGGGTTGTAGCTGTGTTCAGAGGAAGTAATTAGCATACACATGTCAGCAATGCAAGTGATTGTGATTAACCCCACATTGAGATCAGCTGCTCCTGTAGTCGTTCCTTGGTTGCATCCTATTGGAATAGGCAGGGTGCTCAAGGAGCTGTCACAACATCTACTGGATCTCATTGTTCAAAGGTCACAGGAGAGGACTGTAAAATAATTTGAAAGGCCATTACATGTTGCATGGAACACTGTGAAGACCATCATTAATCAGTGGAGAACATGAAGCACAACAGGGACATTGACAATATCAGGACACCGCTCCAAAGTGGGTGACTGGACAAGGAGAAAACTTATGAGGAGTCTACCAAGATGCCTGCAGGAAACAAAAATGAGCTTCAGGGGAAAAAAATATGAGCTTTAGGAATTTCTAGCTGGAAGTGGACACACCATGCATTCTTCACATGTATGGGCTATGTGGTAAGTTTGGCAATAAGCCATTTTTCACAAAAGAGAACATCAAAATTCCTATAAATTTTGCAAAAACAAAATCTATCGAATCACCTCAATCCATGTGGGAAAATGTCTTCTGATGAGACCAAAGTTTAACTTTTTTCTGGCTTCATTTTAAAAGCTATATTTGGCGCAAAGACAGCACAGAGCATCACCCAAAGAATATCTGTGAATCATGGTGTTGACATTATCATACTTTGGATTCCAGATATGTGAAGTTGATAGACTTGCTCAATAAGACTCACTGTTACATTATGGAAGCATCTTTGTGCACAGCTCTATACTAACATAATAAAAGCACTTGTGCAACCTGGGTATTTGTAGGTTTTTAAAATTTTAGTTTTTCCTAATAACTGTCTTGGTTTTTCACTGGCAGACCGACAACCAAGAATTTCTGTGCATTTGAACAGTCTGTTTTCACCGCTAAGGCTGGGTACATACTTCAGAATTTTCTGACCAATGGTATCTACAGCGATTTTACGAATGACTGAAAAAAAACTACAAAAAAATAAATAAAAATATCCTATCGGCATACTGATTCATACTTACATACTATATATGTTTCAAAAGATTTACCCCGAGATCTGTGCTCTTCAACGGTCATAACTGTTGGCTGAAAAGATCATGACTCTGTAAACTCTATGGAGATCCTGATCGTGAGTGCACACACAATGCAGGATTGGAAGGATATCGTTCCATAGCTGGTTGAGATTTATTGTTCTGCTGATCAATCAAATGAAAGGATGGTCGGTGCTTTGGAGTGACCATCGTTTATCGTCTAAGTGTACACACTAATGCAGTATTGGCTGAACGGTCTTTGTCTGAAAACACTGTAGTGTGTACCCAGCTTAATGAGTTTGTTAGTGATGGTCATCAGCCAAACGCACTTGCCACTTTGAGGCATCGCTGATCCTAATTCAGTTTATGGTAAGGAATATCTTGTATTTCTTTTAGATGTTCTTAGATCTTTCTATAAAGCCGAGGAAATGAACTAACTGTTTCATGGATTGGTTGTATGGGCTTGCTCCAGCATACTGTATTATTACTCCACATCACATTTCAAATATCATGGCTCCAAATTCTCAGGAAATTTTATTCCCTCATATTTTGCTGTTAAAGTGCATATGGGCAGGTATTGTTACACCATGTGTTTGGTATTTAGAATAACATTGTATCATATTTGTTATGGCCTTTTCAGCATTGCCAATGTCCTTTTAAAATTATATTCCTGTTCTTGCAAGAAAGAAGTTGTGGATAATCAGGGTGTGGTGGCCCCTATTTGCTGAATATCCTTCTTTGTGTGCTTACAGTTTCCACCGCACCTTGTGTTTTAAAGGCTGCCAGGTGGAATAAACTCTTTGTGACTTCTCTGTGTGTGCTAAACAAATTACTAATTGAACATTTTTATTCAGATGTGAACAAATAAGGAGTGGTCCAGTGTAGGTTTTCAGCTTCTCAAGTAGACTTCTTAAGATTAGATCTATATGATATCGCCATGTTATTTGAGCCAAATTTTATTTTATATGATGGTAAAATGTTTGTTTTTGGTGTAATTCCAATACAAGTGAGGGTTTTTTTTCTCCCTGAATTTGTTGTTTTTAAAATTGTGAGAAAACTGGCATTTTTCTTTAGCAGGAATTTTGTTGGTATTTTTGTCCCCTCTATGAAGATAAATATTTTTATTATCATTTTTGTTTGTGGCACCAAGATCCACCATTACGTGTGGATGTGAAAGGATTAATGAAAACAACCTGGTCTGTTTAAAATGATTAAAATCCCCCAACAATACGGCTCACACTTGTTGTTATCCAAGTCAAACCACCACTAAGATTCGGCCCTGACACGCTTGGGTAGTCTTCAGTTACTCCATGACTTATCTGAAAATGCAGTCATAATCTTATTTAATTAGTGAATCTGTATACCAAACAATTCCCTGCATGAATGTAGAATTATCTGACTTAATTAATGACAGTCACAATGCTTATTGAATAACAGATTTAAAACGTACAAATGGAAAAACCTAATTTGTGTACTTTTTTCATCATCACCATTTATTTATTGCTTGATCTACCAGAGAGGGGGAACACTAGAACAATTTCATCAGTAACCATTTAATCCCCAAAACTGTCAATTTTCCAAATCATTCCATTAAGCTGGGTACACACTACACAGTTTTGATCCATTAATCGGCTAAATCAGCCGACATACGACTGCTCGTTCAAAAGTCGGGTCAATGTGTGTAGTGACACGATAGTCGAAAGTCTGCCCAAATGGACGATTGTCGCCTCATTTGGTTGGTCGTACTGTTTAATATTTTCGTTCCAATCTCGTTTCCTTTGTGTAGTGTGTATAAACTTCCGACCGATCCACAACAGTAAGTACGAAATTACAGTCATTGCTCACGACAACATGGCTGTAAAAAGTCGCTAAAGGGACGTCCGCTCTTCCCTTTATCGTCCTAAACAAGGCTAGTGTGTATGCAGTCCATGGACCGAGCGATCGGAACATCGATCGCATGTAAAATCGCTCGGCATAAAAAGTTGGTTGAAATTTCTGTAGTGTGTACCCAGCTTTACTTTTTTGTTACTTTTTCATTGCTTAATCCACCTGTTTGAAAGAAGTGTGATGTTATACTCTGTTTTACAACAGATTCTAAAATATATCCCAACTGTTTTTTTTTCTGGAACATAGCAGAAATGTTACATAAATTTTACTAAATGATTTAATTCTGCACATATGTCACTCCGGAGAAGACATACTTCATATGTATATCATTCCTTTAGGGAGCATGTTATTGACACATGTTATGTTGTTGCTTTCAGAGGTTCAAATTTTTGCACAGGTCTCCTCAAACATGGATTATGGAAAGTATTGCTGTAGTCCATTATCTTTCTCATGATTTTACACTGAAGTTGGAGTGAACCAAATAGACGTTTTAGCCAGTCATTTGATTGGAACACTTAACTGGGCAATAAGAAAGGGTTGATTGCTCTACTGCGATAACAGAGCATCTCTGATCTCTAAGTAAATAATCAAGGTTAGGTAATAAAAAGCAGACCCTTCAATATGTTTGTTTCCTTCATGAAATTAACCCCTTGTTTGCTTGCTCAGTGATTTGCTAGAAACCATTTTTACGAAGGTCCATTCAGATATTGGGATAGATCATGACAACCTTAATATATTATTGCCATAATTATCATTGGGCTATAATCTTGACAAGTTTAGCCACTTAAAGGGACACTAACATCAGTTTCAATTTTTCTTTGTGTTATGTGAAGGGAAAGTAAGTGAAAATACGTTTTTATGTTCTGTCATTGGATAAAGACAGGTGGTTTGATTATATGCAGCAGGCAGCCATGAGCGATTCCTTCTGCTACCCCCTGTTATCCTCTTCCCTCCTCCTTTCCTCTAAACTTATTGCTGATAAGAAAGAATAGTACTTCTATCTGCAGTGGGAAGGAAAGTGGTGTAATTAGAGGTGAAGGGTGTGAATTATTAGGGCACACATTTAGTAGATGGTCTGAAAGAACAACAAGAACAATTGTAGTGCTTCAAATAAGCTCTTTAATGGTGGTTTGTAGAAGGCACGGTCACAGAATGTATGAAAGCATCTCTTGCCTGAACTGTGTATAGCAATAAGGTTAGTGTGTATTTATATGAAATGTTTATCATGAATGTTTTAAACATTCATCATCATCATCCTCATCACCATTTATTTATATAGCGCCACTGATTCCGCAGCGCTGTACAGAGAACTCATTCACATCAGTCCCTGCCCCATTGGAGCTTAGTCTAAATTCCCTAATATACACACAGAGACAAAAAAAGAGAGAGCGAGAGACTACTGTCAATTTTGATAGCAGCCAATTAACCTACAAGTATGTTTTTGGAGTGTGGGAGGAAACCAGAGCACCTGGGGTAACCCACGCAAATATGGGGAGAACATACAAATTCCACACAGATAAGACCATGGTTGGGATTTGAACTCATGACCCCAGTGCTGTGAGGCAGAAGTGCTAACCACTTCGCCACCGTGCTGCATTTGTTGAAAAATACCATTTCTAGTTGCTTTCAACTAAAAAGTGTCCAGTAGGCAGACAGTCGCAGGTATTTCCTTTTGTACATGACTCGCCTCATGCATATACTAGTTTCAGACTAGGCTTTAGGGGTCTATGAGATGTCTTTAGAGATCTATATAAATCTGTGATCAGTTGCCCTTTCCCTGAATACCCAGTCCAGTCATTTATTGCAGAATTAGTTATTTTAGAGATCTTATGAGCAAAGTAGCTGATGTTTAAAAATCTGGCCATTTTGGATGCTAAATCATACACGCAGGTACCAAAAAGGCATCCGTGGTGTATTGTGGTGAGACCACACTGCATTTGCAGCCTGTTTCATTGTGTACAGAGTGAGTTCTGTTATGAAAGCCATTAACATCATCTTTGGTTAGTTATAAGGTGCCACAACCAAAGGGGTAGCATAAAAATACATAGAAAACATACATAAAAGCAAATGGGACAAGCAAGCTGTTCCTAACGCAGATTGCGCCCCACTGAAGCTTCCCCTCCTTTGCAGAGGTTTAGACAGATTCCATATTCTAGGCACAGGATGTTCCAATATGTTTAGACACTTACTGTACTGTATATGACTCCTACTTTTTGCTGGGGTGCAGCCTAAAGACACTCAAGAGATAGTGGGGGAGGAAGATATGGCCTTATTTATCTGTGTGAAGTTTGTATGTTCTCTCTGTGTTTGCCTGGGTTTCCTCTGGGTGCCCTGGTTTCCTCCCACACTCCAAAAACATACTAGAAGGTTAATTGTCTGCTATAAAATTGACCTTAATGTCTCTTTCTCTTTGTGTGTAGGTTAGGGCAGTGGTTCCCAAACTTTTGCAGTTAGCGGCATCCTTAGTGTCTCCATAATTTTTTCAAGGCACCCCTCCAAAATAATTACTGAGTAGTCCTGTTTTATAAGCGGCTGGGTCAAAAAACGTAATAAGTATTTAGGTCAGGACAGAAATACTTATTTAGTTGTATGCAAAAATACACATAAATCCAAGGGAAAATAATATTTTTATATCTTTTTTTTTTTTTTTTTATTTCTTTCAATTATATTTCTGTAAAAGAATAATTTACAGCTAACTCACACTGTGCCCTTGTATCACCTCCACACTCTGTGCCCCTCTGCATCATCTCCACATTCTATGCCCCCTCTGCAGCCACGCTCTCTGTGCCCCCTCTGCAGCCACGCTCTCTGTGCCCCCCCTGCATCCTTTCTGCCCCCACTGCATCCCGCCATGGCCAGGAGGAGAGCAAAAAAACAACTTACCAATCCGGCGGTGCCCAGGACCCAGCATCCTCTCTCCTGCCGCGAGGAGAGAGAGGAGGATGCTGGGTCCCGGGCGCCTCCGGACTGGTAAGGTGTTTTTTTTTTGTTTTTTTTTCCTCTTCCTGTCCACGGCACCCCTGTGACAGGGAATTTAGACTAAGCTCCAGTGCGGAATTGGTAGCGCTATATAAATAGCTGCTGCTGCTGATAGATAATGTTTGCCACTAGCATTCTAATAAACCCATAGAACCTTGTCTGGTCTTCACCTATGCGACCAGTCTTGTCTGAAACAGTATAGATTTATACGAAAACTGAAACATAATGGTAACTTAGCCCTGAGCAGTAAATAGCGGTAAAAGACTAGGTATACTAGGAGTAAGACCGACAACAAAATATGGCAAGGTATAGTCTGATATAATCCGAATCGAGACTAGTGGCCAACAGAATATTAAGAGTCACATACCAGGGTTACGACTGCCAACGACTGCCAACAGACCAGATAAAATATAACGAGTGGACGTCGAGGCTGGCGACAGGCAAGAGTAGTCAAAACATGCAGGGCCAATAACAAGTAGACTAAAAAAACAATACAGTGCAAGAAACTCCTAGGCAACCAACGTAAACGAGCTGAGATGCAGTGGCCCAATGAAGTCTGCCACTGTTCCCATCTCAGCCTCTTGTCCATAATCCTGACACCTGGATGTAGAGGAGCAGGTTCTCATAAGAACAAATGTATGTTTGTCATCTGCCTGTGTATGTATAAGAGAAAAATTCTGTTAAAGTGTGTTTAAGATGTTACCTTGTCTGTAAAAAGATGCATATAATGTTCCCAGACTCAACTAGCAGAGGGTTTGTGGATATGAGGAAGCCCTGTCCCACATTGAGTTTCCTATGTTAACCGATGTGGAAAGAGGATAATCTCATTTTTAACCCCTCAAACACGTGCCAGCTTCCCTTCTGTACTGTGCTGCTGCATCCCATTCCAGACCCACCTAAATACACGTAGAAGCTAATTTTGCAGATTGAGTGCTGCTAGATGTCAGACAGCCACCTGTTGGAAAAGACCTGATTCCCCCTTTCTATCTGCCATACTGGATACTGGTTTGTGCATGGAATGGAGCACATGTTATGCTCATCAAACCTGCTAACCACATTTTTGGTCATTTGGTCCAACTGGCTTGATTACCACGAACAATTACCACTAATTTTTTGTTTGCAACTCTTCTAATAGCAAAAGCCAGGAGTCGGGCAGTCCAAAATCCCCATGTTCACCACGCTACTATGGTATTGCAGATCTCATATGATCGTATAAACCTGCGTGTTCTCTTACCTTACATTCCTTCTGCATCTTAAAAGGGCTCATATGTCTCCCTGCCTAGGTATCTGGGGTACATGGGGTTGGGACAGTATGGAGAACTCCTTTTGTCAGGCTGTTAGGCAAAAATGTTCGTGCACTGTAAACCTATTTCATCCCTACCACTTTTCATTTCTGTACCCATGCTCACTATGTATCTGCTGAAAACTCCATAAAAGGTTAATAAAAAGGGCTGTGTCTATGACTTAGAAAAGTAGTTAAATGACAGGATGGTGATTGTCTGTGAAGTTGAGGAATGGGGGCTCTGTGAGCAAGAGTCCATCCTCATTAGCCATCTTGGCAAGTAGTCCTTTTTTTTTTTAAATCCAGTATTTTTTATTGGAAATTTTCAAGGTACATACATACCAACAACAAAACAAAAAAAATAAACAAATACAGAAGAAAGAAAATACAGTCGCAAATATGTCAATATTGAATATAAAATATTGGTTAAATTGTAAGACACCAGTATCGCATAATGATAACATTTGTACAATACTTAATTAGGAATATACATCGTAAATACTCTTGCATACGTACTCTGCAGAGGCGGGGCTCTGCTTTTTGTTATCAACTTTATTATTGTTATTATGTAATCCAGGGGAACCAGACCCTCATGTATTCGGGACATCATGACTAGAGGATACAAAATAAAATGGAGACTCCACCCACCTGTACCATATATTCTCAAACTTTGGCAATGCCTGCCTGCTCGTGTAAACAAATCTTTCATGCCCTATAGTGGCATTTACCAGGATTTTCCAACTCTTAATTGTGGGGCTCGTCGAGGCTAACCATAAGCGGGCTATGCTAACCTTAGCCACCATAAACAACTGGGAAATATAAATTTTTGTCAGCTTGTTGACCTTTCCCTTCAGACGGAGCCCAAATAAACAAGTGGCCGATGACCTAAGTGGGACTTCAATTCCCGTTTTTTGAACACATCGTATGACTCTTCGCCAGAAGTTTTGTATACAGGGACATTCCCAAATGAGATGCCAGAAATTGCCATTTTCCGAACTACATTTTGGACATTTAGAAGTGCTATCAGGGCGGAACTTAGCCAGCCTAATAGGAGTCAAGTAGGCCCTATGCAGAATGAACACCTGTATTTGCTGGAATTTTAATGATGCTGTGTAGCCACTAGTGCTATCCGTGACCATCCCCCATTCTTTGTCTGTTAAGGGCCCAATATCTATTTCCCATTGATTTCTCAGGTCATTCAAGTCATTTATAGTGGATTCATACAAAAGACAGGAGTACATACATGAAATCAGACCCCTGTTGCTCAAAGCTTGTAACTGCTTTCTCAGTGGGGCTATGGCAACCACTGGTGACTCCCCTTTGAATTGTGTGTACATGGCATGTCTCAGTTGGAGGTAGGAAAAGAACATTGTTCTAGGCACAGAAAATTCCCTGGACAACTGTTCAAAAGATTTAAGAACATTTACTTCATACAGTTGACCTACAGCCACTACACCATACCGGGACCACCGCCTGGACCCCACTACTGTGTCCAACTCCCTCAATCTCCTCGCCCCCCAAATAGGAGTACATGGATCTATATCTGTGAATCCCACCATTTTATTACTGACTGCCCAAATCTTAATTGCCTGAATCAGGAGCGGAGAAGCCTGTGGGCCGAGCCTCCCGGACAACAGTGCCTGCAAAGGCGTATGATTGGCATTAAATTGATGGACTAATATCCAGTGTAGATCCTGGTAACCCGGATCGGAAATCCATGCCTTGAGGTGGGTCAGTTGAGAAGCAATATAGTATAATTTTAAATTTGGAAACGCAAGACCACCACCAGCCCTGGACCTGCACAACGAGCTGAGCTTAACCTTAGCCCTCCCCCCTCCCCAGACCAGAGAGGTCAAATAACGGTCAACACTGCGAAAGAAAGAGGGTGGGATATATATAGGTGATTGCTGAAGTATATATAAAAACCTTGGCTGCACCACCATCTTAATTAAGTTTATCCTGCCAGACACAGAAAGAGGGAGCTTCCTCCACACATGTATTTTTGATTTAAGATATTCAACCTGAGGCTGTAAATTTAGTTCCATAAATTCTGAGGGGGTGTTAGTGATCCACAATCCCAGGTACTTAAATTTTGGTGTCCACCTCAGTTGGAGATCTTTTAGTGGAGTAATTGGACATTTCCAACCCACTGGGAACACACTGGACTTATCCCAATTGATTTTCAGACCAGAGAATACCCCAAAACAATCAACCACCCTCAGGAGAGTACCCAGAGACTCTTTATGGTCAGCAAGGAACAGCAGCATATCATCAGCGTATAACGCCACCTTATCTTCCCTATGCTCTGATTGAAGTCCCTTAATATCTTTATTACGAATAAGGCAGGCCAGTGGTTCTATTGCTAGTGCGAACAAAGCAGGAGACAGTGGGCATCCCTGTCTAGTGCCTCTTTCCAATTTAAATGGCTGGGAGAGGTGGCCATTTACACATACCCGAGCTACAGGATGTGAATAAAGTAGCTTAACCCATTTTATGAAGTTGGAACCCACCCCGAAACGGGACAACACCTCCCACAGGTACAGCCACTCCACCGAGTCGAACGCCTTAGCCGCGTCGAGGGATACCACCACTTCACTCTCCTCAGGAGGCGACCGTACCTGTAGGAGGGTATATAACCTCCTAAGGTTAATAGATGTGGACTTTCCCGGCATGAACCCGGTCTGATCCGGGTGAATCAATTCCAACACCACCCTATTTAGCCTCAGTGCCAGCAGTTTAGCCAAGATCTTTACATCACACGTCAGGAGTGAGATCGGGCGATATGACTCTGGGTACAATGGATCTTTACCTGATTTAGGTATCACCACCACCACTGCCTCCATCATGGAGGGGGAGAGGGCGTTGGCCCCGCACAGCTCGCCGAGTGTTCCCAACAATTTTGCTACAAAAAAGGATCGATGTTTTTATATACTTCAATGGGTATGCCATCTATTCCAGGCGCCTTTCCATTAGGGAATGACATAATGGCCATATCAATCTCTTCTTCAGTAAAAGGAGAGTCCAAATACTCCCTACTAGCCGCAGAGAGTGTGGGAAGAATAATAGCATCTAAGTATACTTGTAAGGTGGCCAAATCATATTGAACCTGTGACTTATATGTAGTAGCGTAATATTTGTAAAAAACCTCAACAATATCAGGCATCAGGAATTTCTTAGCCCCACTTTCATCACAAATAACTGGAACAGCCGCATTAGCCCTCTCAACCCTTGCCAGGTATGCCAAGAAACTGCCATTTCTGTCTCCCTCAGCATACTGTACATGTTTAGAGAAAAGAAACTTACGTTTAGATTTATCAAACACATAGTTTACCCACTCCCTCTGAGCCACCTGCCAAACACATCTTGAGGCCTCAGTCCTACAATTTATATATTGCCTTTCTAGTAATTTGCATGTGTCCTCCAATTCTTTCTCTTTATGCCTAGACGACTTTTTTATTTCCGCCACACTAGCAATTAATGTCCCCCTCAAAAAAGCTTTAAAAGTGTCCCATACCATAGGGGGTCGTGCTGTACCAGAGTTATCCATGAAAAACCCTTCCCACTGAGCCACCAATGTTGCCCCTGTACCCATCAAGGAGAGCCAGAAGGGGTTCAACTTCCAAAAGGACTGACTTCTAACAATAGCAAAGTCAATATTCAGAAGAAGAGGCGAGTGATCAGAAATTCCTCTAGCCTTGTATTCCACCCCCCGTACCGCCGGCACCAGAGAATGCGACAACAAAGCCATATCAATCCTAGAAAATGCATTGTATGATGTAGAAAAACAGGAGAATTGCACCTCTTCTGGATATCTTAAGCGCCAGACATCGACCAAGCCCAACTCCCCTACCAGGGCAGCAAAGGCCGACACAGAGTCACTGACTGCAAGATTTTGTTCCCGCCATCTATCTAAAGATTTATTCATCACATTGTTAAAGTCCCCTATACATATGGTAGGAATCTCTGGAGACATTGCCATAAACTCACCACATTTTTTTAAAACTTCACTATTATATGGAGGGGGTATATACACCACAAGAAGGAGCACCGGAACCCAATTAATGACAGATTTCATTAAAACAAATCTCCCTATTGGATCCACCTGTATTTTTTCCAGGGTGAAACTAAGACGCTTATGAACCAATACAGTAACCCCTCGAGAATGAGTTGTGTGTGTGGAGTGGTACGCACCACCTACCCATGACTTTTTAAGGGAGAGTGTTCTTTCACCATGCAGATGGGTCTCCAATAAACAAATTATGTCAGGATCATTTTTCCTGATTTGACGTATAACAAGGGAGCGCTTTACACTGTTGTTTAAACCTCGAACATTCCAGGAGAGGATTCTCAGCTCCCTGTCAGATGTACCAGAGCACATACATAAAGCATAAAATCTTGTAACATTTCCCCCGAGACCCACTGCCCCGTATCCCACAGCCCTGCAGAGCATACATAATCAAGTATAGATGTAGTCTTACAAAAGCATTGGTCATATTTTTGCGAACACATAACTGCACTCAAACTAAATTAGTAACCTTAACACTAAACCCCTACCCCCACCCTGTATACTCCACCCAACTAAAGTATACCTCAGACCCGAACAGTAATTAACTTAGGATGCCCAACAAGCCAGCACACAGCCACCCGTCAAGCCCGCACTGTGCGAAACAGCCCGAGCTCAACAAGACAGGCCGCCCGCCAACAAGGAGGGTAAACAAAAATAGAGTACAAGGACAAAGAAAAGAAACAAATGGAAAATAAGGCGGGGCAAACTGAGACCAGAATAGGCCTTAAAGCCATGGGCTCTCCAGCCCGTTACCTCATATATGAGCCTTAGAGCAACTTTCTTTCTCATCAACACATTTTAAACCTTAATGAGCGTAGCAAGTACCAAGAAGAACACAATACATATTGCATAATGTAACTCAGCACCAGAGTGTCCCAAGGACAAAGTAGAGGGATGCTAAACTGCTCATCTGACATCCCGTTTCAGCGTCCTCCAGCAGCCAGACGATCCAGCCAGGTAGCAGCCTCACGCGGTGTATCAAAGAATGATGTGCGACCCTCTGAGACCACACGCAGTCTAGCAGGGAAGATCATGGCATATGGGATCTGTAAGTCACGCAATCTTCTCTTCACCGGGATAAACTGGGCCCTATTTTTTTGAACATCTAGAGCAAAGTCAGGATACATTGCTACTCGTTGACCATTATATTCCACTGGGCCTTTCTGCCTAGCTAGGCGTAGTACAGCATCTCGATCACGATAGTGCAGGAATTTGGCTATAAATGTCCGCGGAGGAGCTCCAGGCGGAGGTGCCTGAGTTGGAATGCGGTGTGCTCGCTCCACTGCAAATTGGGCTGTGAACGGATCTGCGCCAAATAATTGGATTAACCATTTTTCCAGGAAGGATTCTGGAGCAGTGCCCTCCACCTTCTCAGGTAGCCCCACTACACGAATGTTGCTGCGGCGTAGGCGCCCCTCGATATCCGTGAGCTTTTGCCTGAAAAGCAAGGCCTGGGACTCCAAACCCTCCAACCGACCCCCAACCGGAGCAGAACCATCCTCAAGCGTGGACACACGGGCCTCTACCTCGCCCACTCTCTCCCTAATCTTCTGTACATCCTGCCGGAGAAGAGATACATCCACCTGTACTTCTGCAATTTTATCAGTCACCCGCTTCTCAGACGCCCCGATGGCCTGTAGAACCTGCTGTAATGTGACCTCCTGCTCATCCTGCGGTGCTGACAGAGGAGGGGGAGCAGATTGTGATGTTTCACCTGAGCCAGTAACACTCGTGGAGGATCGGGCAAAACGTTCCAGTTTTCCCGCAGCAGTGGATTGACCATGCTTCCCCATGGTTTTACACAGCAAAGTGGGTAGTATTTCTCCTATGAACTTGTATATGGCCGAGAATCAGGGCCAGACCCAACAAGACAGTTGTGCTTCAGGGTTGTACTGCCAACAGATTATACAGCCCGACCCCCTCAGGACTTGGAAGATGGCCGCCAGCTGTAATCACCCTCCACCAGATAGTATAAGTAAAGCAGTCACAGTAACAGTAGGAGGCTTTAAAAGTCCAGACAGCTCCTGGTAGTATGCAGGTTCAGATAATAGCTTAACACATCTATGTCTCCAGTGTAAACAGATTGTGCACAAGCTGCTTTGTAGCTCTTAAGCAGTGACTTACTTGGATGCAGCCAGAAGGCAATATGGCGCCCGGAGCGTATAATGTTTCCATCCAGGTGAATGTCAGGAGGTGTGGAGCGAGTCCTTCCCTGTCTGCTGTGCCTCTGGATGCCGCCGCTAAGCCCCGCCCCCTCTCCTTACCACTTTAAACAGAGGTTCCCCGCGGCAATGTGCTGGCAGGCCTTATGTGTAGATGCACCTCGTTCTCTAGGGCCTTTGATGCAGATATATTGCAGCGGAAGCTCAAGGCTGTGTCCCCCTCTCTCCGGCGATCAGGCTCCCACCGCCGACCGGAAGTTGACCTCCGAAAACCGGAAGTCAGGTCACTCAGGCGATCAAAGGAAATAACGGCCGAGGCTGCAAAGGCGCGGCTAGGCCGCAAATCGCGGAGACGCCGCCGAGGGGTCCAGAGACCCAGCAGAGTCAGACAAGGATCGCGTGGACCCGTTTTTATCTGCAGGGCTTCAGGGTTCACTTCCCACACTCGGTAAGCAGTTTTTAATCGATTTTAGTCGCTGTACAGGAGATATCAGGATATTCAGGCTGGAGAGCTTGTAACAGTACGTGCTACTCCATGCTTGTCCAGGCCACGCCCCCGGCAAGTAGTCCTTTTAATCAGTTTTGTGAACACTGTGTGTAGAAAGCATCATCTGCTTAATGCACCATGTACTGTGTGCATGAGGCTTTAAAATGTTTACCTTCAAAAATTGTCCTGTCTTTCTGTGCGTGAACTATAAAACGTAACAGGAGGAAAGGACATTTGAAATATTTAAAGGTATTTACCATATTGGGAGTTGGGAGGAGGGGGGGGGGGGGTTTGATCTAATGCAACCTCCTCCAAAATTAGTGCAGTTGTGTCTCTTATGGGCCATCTCCTATTTACAGGTATGAGCTATTCCCCCCCCCCCCCCAACCTTGCATCTTCTAGTATTACTGCTGGAAAGATTTCCACAAAATCTCTGATTCTGCTGCGTTATAATGGGGTACAGGGGCAGAAACTCACTGCTAATATGAGGAGAAAGGTGGTTGTGTATCCTTATCTCAGAGGTGAAGATTAACAAGACATACTCTATGCTCTTTGGCTCCCCTGCCAGGCTGAAAGAAATCTCAAAACCCTGAAAATAGCTTGACCCGTGCCACACCTCTGGATAATGTCAGATGCTTTAAATATCTAAGTGTTACCCATGATGAATCACTAGATTTTAACTTGCGCATCACAACCTTCTGTAAATGTGACATTAGGTAGTGCTTCAGAAATACAACCCTTATAACTAGACTAGCTGTGGCACAAGTTTTCTGGCTCCCATCCCTTGCCTATAACACCACTATTTTAATCTCATCCACACAATCCTCCCTTCATGAGTGAGACACGGTAATGCTTTTGGTAGCCCAACCTCCCCAACTGTTGGTGTTTTAATTTACCATTTCACCTTATCAGGCCACTGATTCTAACTTGTCTCTGTTGCACTTACATTCTGTCTTCTGTGGGTTAGGCTGGGTACACACTACAGTGTTTTCAGCCAACTATTGGGCCAATCACCCGGTAAATGAACGTTCAGCCCGATATTCCATTAAGCTGGGTACACACTACAGAAATTTCGACCAACTTTTTATGCCGAGCGATTTTACATGCGATCGATGTTCCGATCGCTCGGTCCATGGACTGCATACACACTAGCCTTGTTTAGGGCGATAAAGGGAAGAGCGGACGTCCCTTTAGCGACTTTTTACAGCCATGTTGTCGTGAGCAATGACTGTAATTTCGTGCTCACTGTTGTGGATCGGTCGGAAGTTTATACACACTACACAGCGGAAACGAGATTGGAACGAAAATATTAAATGGTACGACCAACCAAATGAGGTGATAATTGTCAGTTTGGGCAGACTTTCGAACATCGTGTCACTGCACACACTGACCCGACTTTTGAATGAGCGGTCGTATGTTGGCTGTTTGAGTCGATTATTGGACGAAAACAGTGTAGTGTGTACACTTAGATGATGAACTATAGTCACTCCAAAGCACCAACAATCCTTTGCTTTGTTTGATCAGCAGAACTATAAATCTCGTTCATCTATGGAACAACGTCTTTCAATCCTGCAGTGTGTATGCACTCGCGATCAGGATCTCCATATAGTTTATTGAATAATGATCTTTTCAGCTGTCTGCTATGACAGTTGAAGAGCACTGATCTGAGGGTAAATCTTTTTAAAACATGTATAGTGCGTGCGCATGCTGATTGGGACTTTTTTTTTTTTCAGTTGTTAGTAAAATCATTGTAGATAACCCATGAGTCGGAAAATCGTGTAGTGTGTACTAATAGATGGGTAGGCAACTGACTGATAGGAGACTTATCAAATCCATAGGTGGTCCTCAGGTTGAATGTCAGGTGAGCCCAGATCAACATAATGCAACATGCCGCAGTATTCATGATTGATTCAAGACACTGCTCATGCGCAGCAGCTCAGTTTTAGGTATCTTCGGCTTCTTTAGTCTGACAGCTGGAGCGCCGGGGTGCCAGACATAAGTGGTTGGCGTGCCGGGGTTGCTGACCCCTGTGTTAAGCTGGGTACACACTACACAGTTTTCATCCATTAATCGGCTAAATCAGCCAACATACGACCGCTCGTTCAAAAGTCGGGTCAGTGTGTGCAGTGACACGATAGTCGAAAGTCTGCCCAAATGGACGATTGTCGCCTCATTTGGTTGGTCGTACTGTTTAATATTTTCGTTCCAATCTCGTTTCCTTTGTGTAGTGTGTATAAACTTCCGACCGATCCACAACAGTGAGTACGAAATTACAGTCATTGCTCACGACAACATGGCTGTAAAAAGTCGCTAAAGGGACGTCCGCTCTTCCCTTTATCGTCCTAAACAAGGCTAGTGTGTATGCAGTCCATGGACCGAGCGATCGGACCATCGGTCGCATGTAAAATCAATCGGTATAAAAAGTTGGTTGAAATTTCTGTAGTGTGTAATCGGCAAAAGACTGTCTCCGCAAAGTAATCCATGCACTACTTTTGTTAATGATTGAGTATTATGGGTTTATGGCTAATTTGGTGCATTATATATTTCTTATTCAATGCCAACAGGTGACATTTTAGAGTTCAGTTGTGTAGAACAATAGGCATAGTTTATTTATCCTTCTGTTTTCAGTGAGTTTTGTGATCATATTTAAAAATGTAAATGTATAAGTTCAGACATGTTTCCACAGAAGAGCACACTGGATAAAGTAAATAATTATTAAATTAAATGACCTTTATAAAACAAGATATATATGCAATGCTAAATATGCTTATGCTTTCTCCCAATCTAGAACAGCACGGGTTATTTACATTATTGGGCAGTTTTTGAGCGGTCTCCTTTATGTGACTGCTAGTTGTGTGGCAATTGCTGACCATACTAGTTTATATTTGCCTTCTCGTGCTGAATGTACTGGAGACTTGTGAATTTCAGGTGAAACGGGGCCTTGGTGACTACATTGAATTTGTTTAGTGTATATTTTATCATAATGCTAAAGTTGGACATAATGTATTGTGGGCATAATCATGGCTGTATGCACTTTCCTGTCCCAAATGCATGTCTCTTCACAATTCACCGCCTCCAAACACTCCGACACAATACCAACATATTCCACGGCTCTAAACACATTACACCAATGTTTCCCAACTCCGGACCTCACGCCTCCCAATCATCGTCCAGATTTTAAGGATTTCTGTGCTTGAACACAGGTGATTTAATTCGAGCCTCAATCATTTTGTTAACCACACAAACCTGTATACCCTGAAAACCTAATGGGAGTTTGGGAAGCACTATCTTGCACACTGAGAGAATAAAACATGCTTATAACCCATTGCCAAGGGAACTCAAAGACTGGCGAAATCGCCAAAAAAAACAAGAAAAAAACACCCCTCTTCCTATACTAGAAAAAATGAAAAAAAGAATAAAAAGTTTGTTTATATCTATAATATTTCTATTTCTTTCTATGCCTGTCTTGTCCACATCCAGAAACTTGTAACTCTTAACTGTAATTATTGCATTAGTTAAGATTTTTAGATGACATTTTAGAATTTCTGTATTTCATATTTTCAGTCGTGCTTGTAAAATACCAGGGTCTTTTAAGTTTATTTTCCATGTCTCCAGCATGAACCAGTACATGTCCTTGTTCAGCCTCTAGAATGGAGTTTGTGGCTTAACATGGATCCTATGTTACACAGTCTTGAAAATATGCAATTACTGACATTCCTGCATGCAGATTTTTGTTAGGACACTGAGTGAAGTGGAGCCAAAAGCACATTTGGTTACAGGCTTCTAATATTCAAGTTGCCTTGCATTTACCTAATAATGCTGCTGAGATTTCCGTGCAAAATCCAGTCTTCCAGTGACAATTTGGAGGCCAGTATGTAATCACAAGCCGCAAGCATTTCTTAAATCCATCATTAGAGGTTTTGTAAATGTCGCCCCCACTTTGTGCATTCATTATTAAACGAAAAAATTGCTGTGATTGACCCTAGTTGTGTGAGAGCAAATATGGAAATGGTTTAGACACGTGTAATATGGCTCACGGACTTATAAACTTAAATTCAACTGTCAAAATGAACAAGGACTATACAGATTGCTTCCACAAATGTTAGTAGGTAGATATAACCTCAACGAGTAGGGTACATTATTCCGACTCTGTAAATGTCGGCACTTAACTTGCCGACATGAAAATGTTGGCAGGCTAAATGCCAGCACTTGCAGTGTGTAGACAGGTGGACAATGTCATCAATGTGATTGGCGACATTCCCAATGTTGCCACTCACAATGCCGACGTTTAAAAGACCAATGCCGGCGGGTCCGGCATTGGTCTTTTCATGTCAGCAGGTTAAGTGCCGACATTTACAGGATTGGAATAATGACTGATACCGACCTCAATTGTCATGGCCCAATTGATATTTGTGAAGAGTGACTCTATATGTATCATCTTTGTGAATCAAATCCTCAAAAATGACATTAAAGTAAATAAAAATCATCTCTCAGGCGCTCACACTATATAAGGACCTATTTTCGCTACCTAGCTTAGGGTTGCCAATCCCTAAATGGAAACAAAACCTGAAACCATAAGAAAGGTGCTCCAAAAGCTACAGAGAATCTTCAGAGATGACGGAAATCGTGTGCTTCTATATATTACAAATATTTTTTATGTCGCCAATAAAATAATTATTAAAAAACTTGATATAAACAAATACCAATATCTAAAAAATATGTTCTAATAAACAACTAGATTCAAGTACTACTGAATGGATATAAAAGAGTCAAAAATGGCATGTCTGTTGAATGTCCCTAGACAATAAACTACCTTTATTTTTTATGTATATCTTGTCATCTCTCCCTGCAGTTCCTGACCGTGTACCTAGTGTCTCTTCTCTTTTAACCAAATGTTTGTGACTTGCCCTGCCATGCATTTGTTACCTTTTTGTATTTTTAGTGCCTGCCCCATACAGTCTGCATTCTCATCACCTCCCCTGGCATCCCCTGCTTTGTATCTACCACTTTCCGTCTTGGAAAAAAAACTACATAATGGTACTCGCTGCTAGCTTGTAAAAAGAAAACACGAGAGAGATCTTGTTTGTGTTGCCTTAGTTCAGTCGGCCAACCAGCGTCTCCTGTTTGATGTGCGGATTAGTGGGTGACAGATGGGCAGTTTGCTGAATCATGTTTATGAGGTACAAATATAAACCGTGATTAAGTGCTGAGAATCGGCTACATTAATCTGCCAAACCCCTTCCACTGCTTCATTTAAAATGAAGGTTTTGCTCATAAAATCTGAAATTCTCATTAGATACACCCTGTTCTATTATCCTGTTTGCCCTTTTGCAAACGGCTGTAAATTACACTTTTTCTTTTTGCTGCTTGGCCCATTTTCTGAAATGTCCATCAGCAGTAGCTGTTTATTTAGTCAGGCTCATTTTATCTGTAACCTTATAGAAATATATTTTATTTAGTATAGGTGTGTAGAGCTAGATCTTGTAGACAGTTCCTCCCTCCTGATTTGAGTTTGTAAATTAAATTTCGTTCCTCTGGCACAGGGACTTGCGGAAATCAACCATACTCCATGCATTAGGCTTCAGCTTCATGTCTATCATTGCCATTACAATCATTCTCTCTCAAGATGTTTGTGTATAGTGTGTGTGTGTGTGTGTGTGTGTGTGTGTGTCTAACCATAATTAGAATATGGTGTTGCATTAAATCTGTGAGCAAAATTGGTATACTTTCACTTCAAGGAATATTCACCATTAGTGTTTTTAGGGTTTTTTTTTTTTTTATTTATAAATCAAAAGAACCTGTGACAAGATGGACCGCCTATGCTACCCTGTCTGTTGTTGATGGGAACCGGCTGGGCTTACTTTGCCATTGTTCCCTTACGTTATCCAAAATGCGCCCTCTTAGGAGGGAGGGGCTTACAATGGTGCCACCACTGAGCTCCTTTATGGCGCTCCGAACCACGGTCCTTCTGGGTAACTGTCACTGCTAGTGTACTCCTGTGCTGGTACACTTGGGCTGGTAACTCCGGACCTCTTACTATGGATCAGGGTTGCTGTGGATGGATCCCCCCTGGCCTATCACACTGACCAGAGCTGCAGGGTAAGCAGCAGAGCGGTGGTACTGGAGAGCTGGGTCCAACCTCAGAAACAGCCGGTGAACGGATTAGATTTAGGGTCTAATCTGCAGGTCACAGGATTACAGCGATATTGAAGAAGTTGTCAAGCAGGTCTTTGAAGCAGAGTGATGTTTATTGCTCAAGTGTCCTGACAAGGACAGTTCCACTGATTTAAAGGTATCAGTGGTCAGTCCAGATGGAACATCAGAATGATACATTTCAGTGTACAGACAGTGCTTTTTATACAGATTTGGACACATGCTAATTTTAGAATCAGGACGTAACCTGTTTACCAAAACACAGATTTACATGCATTGCAAAGCTAACACTATTTACACTTATCTGTGATATCTTACAAATTCAGTGATGTCCTGTCTTATTTTTAGATGCAGCAAATCTAGCTTCACGTTTTAAATTAAACCTTCCTGTCTCCAAGTGAAACCTTACACACCAAAAGACCCAATTAACATATGGGGTCTTTCTTCAGAACACACATTCCCACAGAACATCACAAACCAAAACAAGCCATTTTCCCACATCACAATACACAAAAGGCTTCCATCCACAAGGCTCATCGTATCAGATATATACATCAGAAATAGGCATTTGCTTTAGAAAGGTTAAAACAGAAAAAAAAAATTTCTACCCTGGTCTCAGAAATAACTGTTTCCTTTCTCAAAATATACACAATATCAAAAATAAGTACATTTATACGTGATCCAGTCACAGAACCCCATACTGAAAACGACTAATGGGGCAGCATGAGAAGTCCGTATATACATGAGATGGGTGGGGATCTATCACAAGTCCCCATTGTTGGTCTTCTTGATTCTCTTTATTACAATAGGTGGAGGAAGACCGGTACAATGACTTGTATGTGACATTTTTTTAACATTGGTGAATATGCCCGATGCCGGAAATAGTAGTAGTATTACCCTTTATTTAGCGGCAACATATTTAGCAGCACTGTAAATGCCATAACTGTACAAGAACATACAATGATGTGAAAGGCAAGTGACGCCTTTTATTTAGACTGTAGATAACCAGTTGAAGAGATCTTGAGCTCCAGAGGTAAGGGGAAGGGTTTTATGGTAGAGTAGGCAGTAAGGTTGTAGGAGAGTGGTGGTGGTGGTACTAGTAATAGTACATGATTCAAGCATTCGGAGGAATTGTCCTCTGCCTCCTAAAGTGCTTATTCCCACTGTGATACAGTCCACCAGTGCGGAATATGATGTGTGTACGGTTATTGCCCTACTCCACAATTTCTACCTCCATAGAATTTAATCGGTTGATCTGAGTGCAGAATGTCTGTATCATTCTGATTTGGACACAAGTGACTACAGCCAAATTTGACAGCAAATCCGTTCCATTTTTAGGCTCATTAGCATTAATTCATAATAATATAGTATTTGTACTTAAAGCGTAGCACCATGCCCACACAGTTTTGCATTAAATATGCCTTTCCACTCTACTTACCACGGTTACAAATAACCTCTGTTTTGTGTCATGTTCCGGCCCGTAGATATCTGCTTCATGCTGCCTACCCGTGCATCATATTATGACACTAAGTGGAATTAATTTGCTCGGCGGGTGATAACCTTTAGACAGAAGACTGTCCACGAAGTAAAAACTGCGCAGTAGGAAAGAGGATTCTTAGTACAAAGGAGTATAGGTTTAGCAGGTGTGCTGGAAATGTCACGTTTATTAAATATAAGCCTTAGATTGTCTTTCATTAACCATCTGTCTGCCAGTGCATACAGAACGACGCCCATACTTGGTAGTGTTATTTGTTTATATATCTCTTAACCCTTTAAATGCCCTGGTTTCATAAATGCCTGTAAAAACTCTTTTCCAAATAATTTTATTGGATGTTTAATTGGCAGTGCCTCATATATTCATATATCCTTGAGCATCTAAAGAATATGCATGACTCTGGCAGCCCAGCCTTTACTTCTAAGGTGCTGGGACTGCTGCTGTGTTCAGTGCTCTAAAACACTTGTGATGGAAAACTTGTTAAGTGTTTGTCTCTGTATCTTAAGATGGCCACATGCTACCATAGTGAGCCAGATAATGCAATGCATTTTAGGCATGCTCATGATTTTAGACAGGAGATGACCACTATCGGCATGCCTGTGCGCCAATCTGCACTCCTGCATTCTTCACCTACATTTGTAAAAAGAAAATTAAGTTGTTATTTGACATTAATATATAGCAAATGCTTTTTGCTATGAAACTTAAAATTAAATAATATTTAATATAATATTGCAAGACATAAATGACTGGCAGAAATTAGGGATACTCCCCTGTGAATGTGGGAACTCTTTCAGCACTTCAATGGTCTCCGCCACACCTCCATTTGGTTTAGCACACAAGAAGAACAGCCACTTCCCAATTAGCTTATAATTAGTGGTTCTGCTTCCTGTAAAGAATGATTAGAGGAGTTCAGGAATACTGGAGGGGTGGGACATTGCGTGATGGAAGGACTCTCCAATACACAACTGTAACCCATGATTCCAAGGCGGGTAATTCAAATGCAGGCTCTATTTAAACTAGAGATGCTCACTGACCCCCGTGTTTTGGATCTGGATTACCGTCCTGTTTTGGTTTTGCCAAACCGCCCTTGCGTGTTTTGGTTTTGGTTTTGGTTTTGTTTGGTTTTGTTTTGCAATTTTGTTTAAAAATCAATGTTTTTGGGCATAAAATAACCAAATTTAGTGCTCCACCTGTTTCTTGGATAAGTAAGGTAATTCTAAAGCTAATAAATTAGGAAGAAAACAGTTTAATCCCTGGTAGGCCGTCCTTAATTCTGCACACAAACCTGATTGTCTTCCTCTCCATCTTGGCCTATTGGCAATGCAGCCATCGTCTTTGGGTGTATATTACACCCTACACTTATAGTTAAATATATAAAGAAATGTACAAAGGCAGTTTGGTTTCTTTCTCTCTAGGCCCCCCTCCACTTGAAGAAAATACTAAAAATTTCAGCCATTATAGACTGTACAATATAACTTGTATAATATAATAATATCTTAATATAATAGGTTGCATGCGGGCGGCAGTTGGAGAAGGCTGCACGTTAGATCAGCTCTGTGTCTTTCCTCCCACACAATTATCTGTCCACAATTATAAAACATCTAAAAACTTGTGAAGACAGTGGGAAATTATTGTGGGGGTATAAAGGAGTGTCATCATCACTCCAAAGACAAGGCCATACCATCTATCCCTGGCTTATCTGCATCAACTGACCTACTGTGTACCGACCCGGCTTGTCAATTAACCCTTCTCCTGCTGAATCCCTGGCTTGTCTGCGTCAGCTGACCTACTGTGTACCGACCCGGCTTGTCAATTAACCCTTCTCCTGCTGAATCCCTGGCTTGTCTGCGTCAGCTGATCTACTGTGTACCGACCCGGCTTGTCAGTTAACCCTTCTCCTGCTGAGTCCCTGGCTTGTCTGTGTCGGCTGATCTACTGTGTGCCGACCCGGCTTGTCAATTAACCCTTCTCCTGCTGAATCCCTGGCTTATCTGCACCAACTGATCTACTGTGTACCGACCCGGCTTGTCAGTTAACCCTTCTCCTGCTGAATCCCTGGCATATCTACATCAACTGATCTACTGTGTATCGACCCGACTTGTCAGTTAACCCTTCTCATGCTGAGTCCCTGGCTTATCTGCACCAACTGATCTACTGATCTACTGTGTACCGACCCGGCTTATCAATTAACCCTTCTCCTGCTGAATCCCTGGCTTATCTACATCAACTGATCTACTTTGTACCGACCTGGCTTGTCAATTAACCCTTCTGCTGAATCCCTGGCTTATCTGCTTTAACTGATCTACTGTGTACCGACCCGGCTTGTCAATTAACCCTTCTCCTGCTGAATCCCTGGCTTATCTGCATCAACTGATCTACTGTGTACTGACCCGGCTTGTCAATTAACCCTTCTCCTGCTGAATCCCTGGCTTATCTGCAGCAACTGATCTACTGTGTACCGACCCGGCTTGTCAGTTAACCCTTCTCCTGCTGAATCCCTGGCTTAACTGCATATAAAACATTATTTTATATGCCATTATTTTGTTTTTCCTGATTGTACATTTACAAGTTTCTACTTTTTACCTGTTATTATTCTACTATTTATATGCCTTTATCTTGTTTTTCCTGATTTTATATTTACCAGCAACTAGTTTTACCTGTTATTATTCTTGCCTATTTCCACTGTCCTTATTACCTCTCCTTCTATTATTCTTTGCCTTCCACGCCCTAATTGGTTATTGTCCTCCATCTTGCTATTGTCTCCCTGCTTATTCTTACCTGTTATACGCTGTCCTTATTATCTTACTGTTCTGCTATCATTCTTACCTGTCTTCATTGTCCTTATTATCTCACTGTACTGTTGTTCCATGCCCTCCACGCCCTAATTCGTTATTATCCTTCACCTTTTCATTGTCTTCCTGCCTTTGTTCTTACCTGTTTTTCACTGTCCCCACTATCTCACTGTTCTGTTACTCTCTCTCCCTACTATGCCTCCCCGCTCTCACTCCATACCCATACTCTCCCCCCGCCCTACCTCTCCCGTTCCTCCCCGCCATCCCCCGCACGCTGCTCATCTTGCTAACCTCATCCCCATTTTCCCCCTCTCCTCTCCCCCTTTCTTCTGTGCCCTCTGGAATGCCAGATCCGTCCGCAACAAGCTGACTGCTATCCACGACCTCTTTCTATCCAACTCCTTTAACCTTCTTGCCGTTACTGAAACCTGGCTCTCCGATTCTGATACTACTTCCCCCGCTGCCCTCTCCTATGGTGGCCTCTCCTTCACCCACTCCGCCAGGCCTGGTGCCCGCCCTGGTGGTGGAGTTGGCCTCCTCCTCTCCTCCACCTGTACTTTTCGTGTCATTCCCCCTGAACCCTCCCTCTCCTTCTCCTCTTTTGAAGCTCACTCCATCCGCTTCTTCTACCCCATCCATCTCCGCGTCACTGTCATCTACCGCCCCCCTGGCCCCACCTCCCTCTTCCTTGACAACTTTGCTAGCTGGCTTCCTCACTACCTCTCCTCCGATCTCCCCTCGATCATTCTCGGTGACTTTAATATCCCCATCGACAACCCCACCTACCCTGCTTCCAGCAAACTGCTCACCATCTCTTCCTCCTTTGGTCTCACCCAATGGACCTCCTCCTCTACCCACTGCCTTGGTCACTCCCTTGATCTTGTCTTCTCCTACCTATGTAATCTCTCCGACTTCTCCATCTCTCCCTTTCCTCTATCCGACCACCATCTCCTCTCCTTCTCTCTCTCCTCTTCTCCTGCTCCCCTCCCCCTGCCCAAACCTACTCTGTCCATACGCAACCTCGACGCTCTTGACCCTGCCTCTCTGTCCTCCTCTCTCGATACCCTCCTTTCTCCCCTTTCCTCCCAGGCCTGCCCCAACCAGGCGGTCTCCCTCTACAATCACACCCTCACCTCCGCTCTGGACGCGGTCGCCCCTGCCCATTCCGTCCACCCCCGCTGCTCCAAACCCCAACCCTGGCACTCCAAATTTACCCGCTTCCTCCAAAAATGCTCCCGTTCCGCCGAACGTCACTGGAGAAAATCCCGCTCCCTGGCTGACTTCCTCCACTTTAAATTCATCCTTTCATCCTACAGCTCTGCCCTCTCACTCGCTAAACAATCTTTCTTTAAATCCCTCATCTCTTCCCAGTCCTCTAACCCCCGCCGCCTCTTTGCCACCTTCAGCACTCTCCTGGCCCCCTCCCCTCCCCCCACCCCCTCCTCCCTGACTGCCTCTGATTTCGCCTCCTTCTTCTCCTCTAAAATCGAGGCCATCCGACTTGAAATCTCCTCCTCCACTCTCTTCCACCCCTCCCACTCTTCTGTCCTCCCCCCAACCACCTTCCCCTCCACTCCTTCCGTCCCACCACCGGCGAGGAAGTCCACTCTCTCATTTTATCCTCCCCCCCCCCCCCCCCCCACTACCTGCCCCCTGGATCCCATCCCCTCCCACCTTCTTCGCTCCCTTTCCCCCACCACCTGCTCCCACCTCGCTCACCTCTTTAATCTCTCCCTCTCCACTGGCATCTTCCCCTCCTCCTTCAAACATGCTCTCGTATCCCCCATTCTTAAGAAACCTAATCTCGACCCCACTTCTCTCTCGAACTATCGCCCCATATCTCTTCTCCCTTTTGCCTCCAAAATTCTCGAGAGGCTCGTCTGCAGCCGTCTCACCTCCTACCTTTCTGAATACTCCCTCCTTGATCCTCTCCAGTCTGGTTTCCGCCCCCTCCACTCCACTGAAACTGCCCTGGCTAAAGTCACCAATGACCTCCTCTCTGCAAAAGCCAGGGGCCACTTCTCCCTTCTCATCCTCCTTGACCTCTCTGCAGCTTTTGACACTGTTGACCACCCCCTCCTCCTTCACACCCTCCAGTCTTTCGGCCTCTCCGGCCCAGTCCTGTCCTGGTTCACCTCTTTCCTTACTCACCGTTCCTTCTCTGTCACCACCTCTGGGTCTCTCTCCCCCCCCCATCCACCCTTCCAGTCGGGGTCCCTCAGGGCTCTGTTCTGGGACCCTTACTCTTCTCTCTATACACCTCCTCCCTGGGTGAACTCATCAGCTCCTTCGGCTTCAGCTACCACCTTTATGCTGACGACACTCAACTATACCTCTCCTCTCCTGATCTCTCTCCCTCCCTCCTCTCTAGGGTGTCCGCCTGCCTCTCTGCCATCTCCTCCTGGATGTCCTCTCGATTCCTCAAACTTAACCTTGCCAAAACTGAGCTCATAGTTTTTCCTCCCTCTCATACCCCATCCCCTTCTGACCTCTCCATCACTGTCGACAACACCTCCTATCTCCCCTGTCCCCCAACTTCGCTGCCTTGGTGTCATCCTCGACTCCTCTCTCTCCTTTGGCCCCACATCCTCTCTCTTGCTAAATCCTGGCGCTTCCAGCTGCGCAACATCGCTCGCATCCGGCCCTTCCTCTCCCAAGATGCCACCAAATGCCTTATCCACTCTCTGATCATCTCCTGCCTGGACTACTGCAACCTCCTCCTCACTGGCCTCCCCCACTCTCATCTCGATCCCCTTCGATCCGTCCTTAACGCTGCAGCTAGGCTTATTTTCCTCTCTCGCCGCTCCTCTTTTGTCTCCCCCCTCTACCTAGCCCTTCACTGGCTCCCATTCCCCTTCAGAATCCTCTTTAAGCTCCTCACACTCACCTACAAGGCCCTCGCCAACTCCACTGCGCCATACATCTCCACCCTCCTCTCTATTCATGCTCCATCCCGCCCTCTCCGTTCTGCCTCTGACCGTCGCCTCTCTTCCCCCCTTATAACCTCCTCCCACGCACGTATCCAAGACTACGCCCGCGCTGCCCCCCTCCACTGGAACAAGCTCCCTCCCTCTATCAGAACTTCCCCTAATCTGTCCAGCTTCAAACGGGCCCTAAAAACCCACCTTTTTCTTAAAGCCTTTCTGTCTCCCACTTAACTTCCTACCTTATCTTCTGCCTCTGTCCCCCTACTCTCCCTCTCTCCCCTGCGTCTCTCTGTCTGTCCACCCCTCCCCTTAGTTTGTACGCTCCTCTGAGCAGGGCCATCTCTCCTCCTGTTTCCACCACTTCTAACTCTGCTCTCCAGCTACTTAGCTCTCCTCCTCGAGGGTCCTCCACCCCATGTCCACTCTCGCTCCCTCCTCCCCCCTGGGGGTCTCCCTGTCTTCCGCGCCCTCCTTCTTGGGCCCCGTCGTTTGCGGATCCTCCCTCCCCCTTCCCCGCCCTCTCTAGCTGTGCATTGAGCGTACTGAGTTGCTGTGTTTACTGTACTGTGCTGTCTCCCATTTTGTTGTGATTTTGTTTGTCTCTGTGCGGCGCTGCGGATGCCTTGTGGCGCCTTATAAATAAATATTAATAATAATAATAATAATAACTTGAAATGGTTTCTGTCTCTATAGCCCCCCCCCCACCCTCTCCACTTGTAGTTGAATAGAAAAAAAGCAGCCTGCATAGACTGTAGAATTAGAATATAAAAATAAATGGACAAAGGCAGTTTGGTATCTGTCTGCATCAGATCCCCTCTCCACTAGGAGTAAAATAGGAAACTATCCAGCCGTTATATAATCTAGAATATAAATCGAAATTGAGAAAGGCAATTTGGTATCTGTCTGCATCATAATCATCAACATCATCATTAGGGCCCTCGTCGCCTACACAAATCTCCCCCTCATCCTCTTCTAATTCCAAAGTGGCATCCTCAATTTGTGTATCACCGGCTACACTCAGGCTATTCAGGCACACATCAGCAAAACTGCTGAAAGGGCCCTTCTTTATGGGTACACATAACAGAATGCTCACGATTAGACATACCACTGGTGGATGGATTCTCCACAGGGATTGGTGTCATTTCTGATTTTCAGAGCATACATTATCCTCTACTGCCTTACTGTTTTCTTGCAGCTCGGCTTTGACGCGTAACAGTAGTTGTGCTCCACTTTTAGACTCCAAATTACTTGGTCTTGACCCTACAAGAAGAAGGCTCGGTAACATTTTTTGATCTGCCACTAATAGAGAAAGGTGAAGGCCTCATTCTTTCTTTGACACTGCGTGTGTAGAATGGCATGTTGGCAGTTTTTTATTTTTTTTTATCGGCAGTTAATGTTTCCTCAGTTACACTTCTTTTTCGCTTCAACACGGTAAAAATTTTTGGGGTGTGTCGTCCCCCCCCCCCCGATTTACAAAAGACTATGTACTTTTACATCGCCTTTCCCAGATGACGTACTGGGAACACTACCATCAGGACTGGGGACAGAACCTGGTTGCTGATTCTGCTCATATGTGGACTGCTTTGAATCCATTTTAATGAGCCCAAAGCACTTGTAGTGCCAAAAATTGTATTGGATAGATACTGCTGACAAATGTGACTTTTTTTGACAGCCAGAAAAATTATTGTAAAACACTGGGGAATATTCGACACCCCAAATCACTTGTAGTGCAAACAAATTGAAAAATAAGCCTCCTCTATCCTCCTGTCTTGCTGCTCTAACAATTGCAAATAGAATTTGATTTAATAATAGAATTGAATAGATTCAAAATGAAAGAATAATAGAAAGAATAAGGTGTACAATTATTGCTCTGTCCCTGCGCTAATACAGCCTCTGACCTAACCCTGCTCTCTCCCTCTGTCAAATGGCGATGGATTGCTGTGGAGACTGGTATTTATGCTTTTTTTAAATCTTGCGAGAACCGAGCTCAGAAATACGAATACGTCACGATGACGGTTTGCCTCGATTTCGATTCCGAATGGGCGGGAGAGTACCGTGCTCGGCTCGGTACTCGGATAGGCAAAATTCAGATGGATTCGGATCTCGGGGAACCATCTCTAATTTAAACCTCACTTTGACAGAGCAGTGTAAAAGCAACATGTTACGATCTCCTGAATCCCTATGGATTCCTCCCTTGAACCTCTGGATCCCCAGTGATCTTTCTTTGTTTTGGGAATATATGCTAATTAACTCCTCGTCTACCAGATCCCTGCTTGCCTTCCAACCTTCGTTTGGACTCTGATTCTGTACTGCTATTTCCCGTCTGTGTACCAGTTCCCGGCTTACTACCTGCTCCTGATACGCTTCTATTTACTTCCAGATTTCCTGCTCCTACTTCGGCCCTGTAATCTTCTATTCCGGTTCCGTGTTAAGCCTTGAGGCAGACCAGAGGGCCGCGACCTGCGAGTTCCCGGCAGCGAAGCCGGGGGCTTATTAGACTCTGTGCCTTTGAATCCTAACCTCCTAGGTGTGATTGTTACAATTATTTATTTAGTTTAAGTACATATTGGGGATTCTTCCAGTCTAAGGAAAGACTAGTACTGGAAACTGTCCAAAGGATGAACCAGGAAGTTATTTGGGAATCGAAGAATGCCGTAAATGATATTTAAGTTTAGACACCCTACTGTTCGCTGTGCCCAAAGCTACAATCCAGTGTCAGCCATTATTATGTACGAATGCTGTGTTGAAAGTTTTCCTGTTTGAAACAGGAGAGATCTGTCCTCATGTCTAACCAGGGAAGAAATGAACTGCACATGAGCAGAAAAGGTGTTGTCCATGGGCTCAGTTGACTGTAGTCCTGATTGATTGACTCCCTGCAGTATATTTGCTCTCCCAGATTAGCCTGCTCACATCACCCACTTTGAATGGTCCAGTATCTCAAGTGCTTATTTGAATTTATGGCAGTGGTGGAAAATGCTTGTGGCTCTATATAGGTAAAGAGCACATGTTCGTGTATCTATTTGTATCCCTCTGTCAGTGTGTGTATCATTGCTACCTTTTTAAGAGCTCTTATTGAGCAATAAACAATGCTCATTCTAAACATCCTGCTGTATTCCTGAATACAGCCTATATATCCTATATCCTGTCACCTAAAGATAAGGGGTTCCATTCTAACCTGTCCCACGGCTGTCCTGTGTTGATCCGGGGGCAGCACAGATGAACAAAGGACAGTTCTGCACTTCTGTCTCACAGCACTGGGGTCATGAGTTCGATTTCCGACCATGGCTTTATCTGTGTGGAGTTTGTATGTTCTCCCCGTGTTTGCTTGGGTTTCCTCCTGGTGCTCCGATTTCCTCCCACACTCCAAAAACATACTGGTAGGTTAACTGGCTCCTATCAAGTTGACCTTAGTCTTTCTGACTATGTGTATGTTAGGGAATTTAGACTAAACTCCAGTGGGGCAGGGACTGATTTGAATGTGTTCTCTGTGCAACGCTGCAAAATTAGGGCTGCTATATAAATAAATAGATGATGATGACCCTGCAGACCTAATCCAAAGTAAGAGAGGAACCAGCCACAGTCACCATCAAAGAGGTGCTGCAGAAATGATAAACGCCACACAAGTAACCGGTTCCAGGTGTCTGTAAAGGAGCTACAGTTCTAGAACTGGGGGACCTACTTTTGTGATCAGTTAGTCCTCCCAGTCGGGGGCCTAGTAGCAGTATTAGAAGTGGTCAGTAATGGCAGATTACTGACAGTAATTGGAAGCCAAAGACATCTGTTAAACCACCTCCCCCAGACAGGGTGAGCAATAAGTCCATCCTTCACAATTGCCTGGCAAAATGTTTGTTTATTTTCCTATTATAAATGTCTGGTTTCTCCTTGTTGCTAGATGATTAATACAAATGTTTTAAATTGGTTTGTTTAAGGGTTGACTGGCACCGTTTAAGTTTCTGCATCAGGCAACAGCCTTGCTAGCCACAACTGTGCTTCTGTGTAGCTTTACTCTTTTTTATACAGTCCCCCTTATACTTAACTTATCAACAGGCATATTCTCTGTATGAAAGTCAATTAAAATGTCTTCATTCATTTTTGGTCACTTTCTTATAATAATAATATAACCATACTTAATATAAATTTATAATTATCCTATCATGGCTATTATGCAAGTGTTTAAATCTTGTTTAAGCTGACATAGGGAGGAGCACTGTATCATGAATATAAAAATAAACAAGGATTATGAATTTTGTTTTATTTAGAGAGTTGTGAACCTACAATCTCCACACACCAGTTTTCTAGGATCCTCTTATTATTGCTCTGTGCTGTTTCGATGTTTCAATTTGTCTGTCTGTTGGCCTAGGGACCACCACTCTTTCCCTTTCCACCCACCCCCTACAGGTACTTCTCAGATTGAAATGAGTAGGATCAGAGCACCTTGTTGTATTTGATCGTGTATTAAAAATCGCCCACGTGCACAAACGCCAAGTTACGTTAAGGTATCTCTTGAGTTGGAATGTAATTCCCAGGGGAGGTGGGCGTGCAGGGGCGGAGCATGACAAATTGCATCATTTTGACCCCACCCCCTAAACGATTGTCACAATTTTGGCCAATTACAGCAGGGGGCAGGGCTAAGATGACGCAATATTTGCACCATTAAGCCCCGCCCATGCCACTTATCTATTGTGGGGGCGAGAACCGGGAAGTTGCTCTGCTCTCCTGGTAGCCCGGGAGGTCTCCCAGAAATGTGGGAGTCTTCCGGACGTTTCGGGAGAGTAGACAACTGTTAAAGAAAAGCAGCTAATGAATTTCTACCGACTGAATAGTCTTTTACATTTCTGTCTATTACTGAAGTCATGTTGTCTTACCTTTCAGTCTTTCATTAAATCTTGGTCTCCATGAAAATGGCCACCTCCATAGACATCCATACATGAACATAGGACACAATTTCTGAAATGTGTCATCATGCCACAGATGGCGAAGCCAAGCACGTCTTGTACTGGCTCAGCATCAGGGAGAATGCCAGTCTCTTCAGGGAGTGAGGCAGATCACCCCTATTTCAGGGAGAGTTGGCAGGTATAATGTAATTGTATGTGTCCCTTTGCCAAGTAAGGCACCAGCTTTTGAGCAAGATTGTTTTCTTAAAGGTTTCTTTTGAGTATTCCATTTCAATTTCATGCTGATAAATTGGCCTTCTCACTGTAAATGTGTATTGAGGAATGTTTTTTGGTATGTGCACTTTCATAAGCAAAAAATCATTTCATTTTCTGCAACCCAGTCCTATTTATTCCACCTTATTCCTGTAATCATTTGGCTTAGATCACCTTGCACAGAGCCCTGTGAAACTCATTTGGGACAACAGAAAAGGAAGGATTACTTTGCGCAAGTGAAAATGTGCTTATAAACCAATGTTCGAGCCTATTCAATCCAAATTGGTTTCCCTAAGCCTTGGATTTGGCAGAAGATAGACAATCCAGTCGCACATTGCTTAAACTTTTATAGGCAGCAGTATCTTGCATGCAAACTCTTGTTTTCATTTTTTTAAGGGAAATTGGCAACAAACTAATGCATTGTTTTATTTTGCCCCCAAAGCTAACAACAGTTATTTAACTTTAGCATTAATACATTAAGGGCAGTACATATATATATATATATATATATATATATATTATGTGATGTAATAACCTCTTTCCAATCTTTTTATTGACATTATTTTTATATTTATACAATGTTTGCCAGGTTCTTGTTGTGTATGGTGTTTCTTCACCAGTTCGTTTTTAATTTTCTTTCATGCACCTACAAGGCACCTGTGCCCCAAGTAGCAGCCACCTCCACACACACACACACACACACACACACACACACACCCGTATCTGGTCAGACAGTTCGGTGTGTGGGCCTCTTCTTCTGTACATTCAAAATCAAATTGAATTGGGCACAATGGAGAACCTTATCAGCCGATGACCCATTTGTGTTTATGTAGTCATCAACCAAATAGATGTTTGTGTGGCACTTTGCTGTCAGAAGTTGTTTCCCCCCACTTGCACCTTACGCTTTGTGTGTGTTTTTTTTTTTTTTTAATTTTAAAGTCTCATGTTTCTCGCTTATTACAAATGTTGCACATGTTGTCGCACAATAAAATCCCAGAAGTCATTGCAAATAATACTTTCTGTTGATGCAAGTTACAAAATAATACATTGTCTCTGCATCCAGACATTTTTAAATGAACAACAGACATAGCCTGTCTGCATTAACCAGTGAAAGTTTATTTTATTCTTCAGATACTAAGTTATTAGTTTGTATACCTTTTTGCTAAACATGCCTGTCTATCTTTCTGGTTTGCTTTAGCCCCCCACCCCCCATACCCCCTCACACACAAACACACCCACAAACTAAAGGCTTTTATGTTACCCAGGCACAGTTGAAAGTGTTCCTATACCGTTTGTTGTGACAGCCATTTTCTAACCATATATCAAGTTGAAAAATGATTACTAATACTGCTGCTGTCTAAAATAAATCTCCAGTCTCATGGCAATATCCTGGCAGGCTTAACAAGCAAGCTCTTTCCGTCTATACTGCCTGTGAGGACAGCCAATATTACTGCTTCATATAAAGAGATAGTACTCTGCAATTCCCAATAATGATTGCCCAGAAAACATGGATTACTTTATTATTCAGATTCACAAAATCGGAATTTTGTGAAAAACCCCTCCCATGGATTGGGCATATTCTCAGAATTAAGTACAGTTTGTGCCTACTTCTAAAACGACCTCTCATATTTATGATTTCTACATTTGCCTTGCTGAAGAATTTTTCCCTCCGTCCAGTGTGGTCAGAGTGGGGTGTATACTGTGATGAGCCATAACGCCACTTCTTTGAACGCCTTCACTGTAAAACTGACGCATCTTACTGAATTGTCAGATCCAATGTATCAATTGGCAGCTATATAAAACCGCAGATTTTCTACATTTTGGCAGTGTTATGTAACAAGGCAGTTATAATAAAGGCATAACACAGTTATTCCATTTTACAAAATTAGGACCCCAATATTCTCAAGAAAACATGATGACCTGTAACTTTATAAAAATCCAGTATCAAGGATAATCTTCTATCTCTGCAATGCTTTACAGAGAGTCTCATTACACTCGTCTAATATTGGAGTTTTCAGAATTATGTCCTACTTCCATTATCACTCAGACAACCGGAGGGTGAAGCCAAGTATGACTATTTCTGATACTGTGTATAGTAAACTTACCGATCATCTGATTAATCACATACACACACACAATAATGCATGCATCAGGGCTGTATATCAAGTACTGTAATTTACATATAATCAGTTTGCACACTCTGCAACTTGTAAGATACATTGGGGGGAATTCAGTTAGCCTCAGAACATCGTGCCTGCGCATTTTTACAGTCAACGAAGTGCGAGTTAAAAACAATGGTTTCTGTAAAAATCTCGTGGCCACAATGTTCTGAGGCTTTTTAAGTTTCCCCTGATTAAACTAACTGTTTCTGGAGAAATCTTACTATATCATACATACCCACTCTCCCGGAATGTCTGGGAGACTCCCTAACTCCTTGCAGAACTCCCAGGATAGTAGGGCATTCTCCCACACCTGCCCACTTCACTAGCAGATTTGGAGCCTCCATGAAATCGTACATTAATGTAAATTTTTTTGTGGGCAGTGTTCTTATACAGTGCTGGTTTGTGTATGTGTGTGTATGCATGTATGTGTGTGTGTGTGTGTGTGTATATATATATATATATATATATATATATATATATATATATATATATATATATATATATATATATATTATACACACACGCACATCAATATATGTATAATCATTTGAGTTCACTAGATATAGAAAGTTTGTAACTGGCCAGCTGTTAGCTTTCTTTTGCCTGAAGCATGTGCACCGTCCTGGAAGTGTGGTTATGAGGCACACTGTAACTTGTCTTGGATATTATCTTGTGAGTGTACAATGCCCGCTTAATCCATCATAGGCTGAATGTTTTTCCTGGGTCTGACAGGCTGTATTTTTGGTTTAAAAGTCTGATATTCTTTGGCTGCAAGACAAATGCACTATTCCGACTTAATGGGCCATAGAAGAGAAACGTTTCAAGGATAGAAATGACTCCTGTCATTGTATGATTGGGAATTTGTAATGGACTCATTTTCTGTAGTTAATATTCTTGCTATCCAATTAATGTGGCTTTGTGCCTGTGGAATAAATCAAACAGATTATGAATTTAGTCTGAAGCATTGATCAATGCTTTTTTGTAATGTGTTCAGAGAAGAGAATTTGTGGTATTAAATTTGATAATTAGTTTTCAAAACGAACATCCTCTTCTGTTTTGTGCCATTCACACTTGTAGATGAAGATGTAGGTACATGGGACAGATTCTCGGCAGAGGCTGTAAAGACTAATTATTGCCTGTCCTATCTCCATACAGAGAGTGAAACTTATGATTGTGTTGAAATAAATAAAACATCCTTCCAAAAAGAAGGGGAAAGAGGATTGGTTAAGGCCTGACAGCATGAGACGTAGCAGAGACCCTGGTGCCAATTCCTGGTTCCAAATTTAAATTTTTACAAATTGTCTTGTCACTTGGCTAGTGGTGTTTTATCAAATGATGCTCATTCCTGTGTGGCCTCAGAAAATACAAAGGAAAACTTACTCCAGCGGATTTATGAAGCGGTGGGCAGCACAGTGACTAAGTGGTTAGCACTTCTGCCTCACAGCGCTGGGGTCATGAGTTCAATTCCCGACCATGGCCTTATCTGTGTGGCGTTTGTATGTTCTCCCTGTGTTGGCGTGGGTTTCCTCCGGGTGCTCCGGTTTCCCCCCACACTCCAAAAACATACTGGTTAATTGGCTGCTATCAAAATTGACCCTAGTCTGTGTGAGTGTGTGTCTATATTAGGGAATTTAGACTGTGAGCTCCAATGGGGCAGGGACTGATGTGAATGAGTTCTCTGTACAGCGCTGCGGAATCAGTGGCGCTATATTAATAAACTGTGATGATTAATGCAAACTGTTAAGCCACAGGACAATACAGGGGTTAACAGAAACTTGTGAATGGAGAAGTGCTATATACTCAGACTAAGAATAAGTATTTTATTATAACCACATCTGCCGTCCTTGTGTTGCAGGGCAATGCAGAACAGACTTTAGAATTGGCAGCAGAATATTCCAGTCTACATGCAAAGCCTTGGATACAGCGGTTTTTGTGGAAATGGCAGAACTTGCCTGTTGTAAACTGCAGACATTCTGCTTGTTTAGCAATAAGCTAAGCACCAGACACCAGTTTCATGTTTCTTAATTGCTAATTGGTATTCACACTTCCTTTCCATGCTTTACAATTCAGGTTTCTTTTTGTTGTATAAAAATAAGTTCTAGTTCTAGTTCCTGTTCTGGGTGGCTAAACAAGGGAAAGTAAAAGCTCTGTTTGGAAATGTGCTGTTTAAGGTGTACCAGCTGCCTATACACTATGGATACAGCCATTTGGCTGGCCAAGGCAATAGTTTTGATCACTAGAAATCCGTGACACCTCTCAGGCATAAAGCTGGGTACACACTACAGAAAATTACTGCAGATGTGATTTTCTGCAGCTCTTTTGCAAAGGACTGATGAGCATGTCCATTCATGTGTACACTCCTACACGATTTACCTTCTGATCTGTGCTCTTCATCTCTCATAACCACTGCTGAACAGATCGTGACTATGTAGACGCTACAGCATACTTGCCAACTTTTCCTCGTTTGCTTCAGGAAGATCCCGGTGAGGTTGATGTGTGGGGGCAGGGCTTGATGAATCACATCATTTTGGCCCCGCTAAGATGACGCAATATTTGCGTCATTAAGCCCTGCCCCCCTCACTTATCTATTGTGGGGGTGAGAACCGAGCCCTGCTCTCCTGGGAGGTCTCCCAGAAATGCGGGAGTCTCCCGGACATTCCGGGAGAGTAGGCAACTATGCGTTAAAGAAAAGCCGCTAATGAATCTCTATAGAGTGAACTGTCTCTTACATTTCTGTCTCCATTACTGTTGTCTTACCTGTCAGTCTTTGATTAAATCTTAGTCTCCATGAAAATGGCCACCTCCATAGGCATCAATACATGGACATAGGGGACAATTCTGAACTGTGTCACCATGCCACAGATGGCGAAGCCAACCACATCTTGTACTGGCTCAGCATCGGGGAGAATGCCAGACTCTTTAGGGAATCTCCCTGACATTCAGGGAGAGTTGGCAAGTATGCTCTACAGATACCTGCCTACACTGCTGGTCGGGAGTGTGTACACACTTCCACATTGCCTGACATCGTTCCATTGTTGATCATGATTTTTAGGAAGTTTTTAAAACCAAATCAAGTGATACGATGTGCTTTGATGAGATAAAACATGACCGTGGGAGCGTGCACACTAATGTAATATCTGACCAAGCAGTCGTTTATCGTGTGACCTGTACCATAATTGCATCAGTGTGTACCCAGCTTAAGGCTCTAAATAACAGGGCTTAGATAATTATCTTAGCAAATTGCAATAGATAAAAAAATGTTATTGAAGCGATCCTTCCCCCTACTAATCGTTTGCTCTGCTGGCATCAGAACCAGTGTGAAATGTAGAACAGACTGTGTAATACACTTGGGGCATGTTTTATAGAAATGTGGGAGGAGATGTCTGTGTATTAAACAGTCTCGCTGGGAAACTTTAGTCTTATTTAAACATGCAGTTTGCCACAGATGAGAAACTTTGTGACCAGTCAGGAGGTTTATAACCTCCTATTAAAAGCTAGTTGAACGTGCTCAAGTCATTTATTATTCTGTCTTAAACATATTGTTTATTTTCTCTGGTTTGTATCTACTCTGTTTAGTCACCACTGTGAACACCTACCTGTAATGTTTTGCCCTGCACTTAAATGCTTGTCATAACAATGATCAAGAAATCAGGATGATCAGCGCTCTTACAATATGGTTCAACTAATAAAAGCTGTTTGTTGCATGTTGGTCTGTCTGCTGTATTTTAAACTGACTGTTTTGAAAAGCTTTAGATCTTCAGGTGGATGCAGGTAACATACCGGGGATATGTTATTAAACCACATTTAATAACATACCCAGATATTAAAGCATAGGTTGCCAAACTCTTACACAGTAGCTTTCATTTATTTCTATTCTAATGACACCTCTGCCTTCTTGTGTATTCGATATGTGTATAAGAGGTGGGTGTTTTTTTTTTGACACTATGCTGCCTTTTTTGTTGTGTCTTGTTCACAAAGATCTGTGACATCTTAGTCATTCTGCTACTAGATTGACTTCATGGATAATTCAACAAGAAACCTTACTGCGCAGTTCAGCTCGTTGACAGCCAGGAATGCTTGTTTTGCCGGATGGAAAGAGAATTAAAATGACAAAGATAACAGGATCTTGTGTGCTTTTGGAATATTTGTGTTCCCCCTTCCTTTGATGTAACACATGACTGTTTTTTCATCTCTGGTTATCTCTTAATATATGCGCTAAGGTGGGGTGACATTGCCAGTGTATCAGGAACCAGCTGTTCCAACCCAGACAGAGTCCTGTGGAGCTGATGACTTTTAACTTACACAGTCAAAATTGGAGGCTAATGAGACTTTGCTATCAAAATGCTGCCATGGATGCTGTGGTTTTATATGCAGCCTACTGATGTTGGTAGATTGTGTATTATGTTGCAGTTCAGACTGCACAAGTATGGCGTGGAATAAGACGACTCAGTAAGCTATTATCCTCAGCGTGTGTGATTTAAAAATAAGGACATATTATCTTTCCCCGTTGTATAGCTCTGCGGAATATCTTAAGACTATTATTAATATGATCCCTTATTTATAAAAGTTCTAAGTACAATGCATCAGAAAAAAATCAGTGTAAATCTGTTTTTTGTATCTTCAATGTATCCTAGAAGCATGAAATCCACATACGTGTGTAAGTATACTTGCTGTACAGCAGTACTGTACTGTTTCACCTACCTGTGCTGGCCACTGTCTGCAGGAGACAGATCTGCAGCTGTCAAATTACCTACATGCTATTGAGAAAGATGCAGTGTGTAGGCAGCATTATCTGTGCTGGAATCCCTGGGTAGGTGATCAAGTGTGGTGGAGATCAGAGATTATGCAGGTTTAGGTGGGAAAGTGTAAAGTAGAACAAACACTGTCCAATTGAGCCATATACAGTGGGTCCAAACTGGAAACTGATCATTTAACCTGGATCAACATTTGTGTGGCCTGCTTTCAGTGATGACATTTGTTAACCAAACATGTAAAATATAAATATACAATGAGTGTGTGATCATTTTTGATTCCCATTCACTGTGGAGTATATGTCCGCTCACAGGTATAAATGTGGGTACTTAGATGCTGTTCAGAAAATTATTTTTGAAATCTGCTGCTAATCACCTGACCTATATCCAAGTCTTATTTCAAGCTATTTCAGAGCTGAAAATGAATATTGACATATGTATTATTATTATTATTATTATTATTATTATTATTATTATTATTATTATTATTATTAATAATAATAATAATATAATAATAATATTTTATTTTCACAATATGGAACTGAACAAAAATAGCTTTCCTTCATCTTAAATTGGAAGAAGAAGGAAATATTTTGGAACAGTTTGAGGGCTAGCATGGCTTCAAGCTTTCATTTTTGAGAGCTTTTGTAAGGGATAAATAAACTATCCACCCATCTCTGTTCCCACTAATCATAATGTCACTGAACAATTCCTGTTCTCCTCTAACTCCTTTTGGCCTATTAAGTGTGGTTTCTATAAGCATTTAAGAGACACAAATACTCTGTATTTGGTTTCACAATATCTATTCAAAATAATATTTTTTTAGTGCAGATTTTATTCATTTTTGCTTCCGGCACCTTAAACCTTTTCTGTCTGGAATCTTGTTGATAATGAGCTTGTGTGGTGAAAGAAATGCTGACATTAGCAGCACATCTCTTATCTCCTCTGTCAGCTGCTAAGTAGCAGTGAATCGGAGTATTTCTTGCTCTAGCCAATAACATGTAAGCCAAGGGTTGACATAAAGACTCAAACTGTTATCCAAAGGTGTAGGATACAGTTCCTTACATGGTACTGTTTATTCATCATGTTTAATAATTTGTAGAGTGTTAACCATGGCTCATGTCTGAAAATGGAAAACTTTATCCTATTCATGCCATCAGTCTGTACACTGACTGCCGCAGAATAATATACTGATCATCCTAATCTTCACGGATATCATCTCCTAGTTATATAATCTTGCTCTCCAGGTGCTCCTCCCACCCCCTTCCCAAACATAACCTTTGCTTCTCTCACTACATGTGACGAAGCGAATGTTGTTGCTGGGGGTGTAGATGTGAGGGGGGGGGGGGGGAGGCTTAGCTACTACACAACCTGCAATGGTGGTAATTATTGTTAGTGGGTGCAGTTCTGTCCTTGTGGGGGCCACTGGAAGACCGACCATATCGCCTGCCCCCCACTCCAAGAACAAACCTATTACTATCGGGCCTGGCAATGCTGTGTTCCGCCTCTTTTCGCCACATTCTGCTGTCTGACCACCTCTTTTAACACCTCAAAGACTGCACCTTATACTGCTACTATCTTGTGATGTCTTTGTGCCTTGCACTGCTGCAAAAAGTATCTAAGCCTTTAAATCAGGGGTGCTCAACCTTTTTGTTTTGTCCAAGGGCCACATTGTGGGATTGTACCGCTTTGAAGGGGCCACAATGAAACTTAAATTGCTTAAAAAATAGATTGCAATGGGAAAAGATGCTTAATTGACAGTTTGATCCAATTAATTGAGGTACTACCCTGTATGATGTGGAGTAGGGGGGCAGATAGGTTTCTGAAATCTCGGCTTGGATTAAATATTAGACTTAATGAAGCACGGTATAGCTAATGGGTAAAATCTTTTTGTTGCCTGGTCTCTGTTATATCGTACCTTCAAAAAGTAGAGGGAAGCCATATTGTGGGCTGTATCAATAGTCATAAGAATGTAGCTAATCCATGCACTGACCCAGTGATGTCACTGAAATGCCACTAGCTTCAAGCTATCGCTATTTGTTCAGCCCTTTATGTTTTCACTTTCAGTATTTAAGAAAACGTCAGGGGTGAAAATGAGCACTAATTAATTTTTCATTTCTTGGACATACCAATAGCCAGGATAAAAAAAAAAAAAAAAATACTAAAAAAGAATTTGTGTATTGTTTTCAGAAACGGACACACACACACACACACACACACACACACACACACACACACACACCTGCTTGTACAAATCATAAAGTTGTAAACCCAATTAAAAAAAAAAAAAAAAGGTCTCTCTATGTAATAAAGTACATGGAGCCACAATGCTCTGAATTGCAAGCAGAGGGGTGATATATGTAGTATCTAGGTATTAGAGGTGATAGATTATTTCAGCTCAGGCTGGAGGTGAATAAACAGTGCAGCAGCCCTCATGGTCATCTTAAATATCATTACCATGTGTCTTTGCTCTGTCCACACTCCTTCAGCCATGTCAAATGACGTGGACTTTTTGAAGGCAGCTATGGAAGAAGGTTTGTTTTTTAACATGTCTAATGTTCACAACCTTTATGATATTTTAGTAGTGACAAATGAATGCCCTTTAATGTCATGTATGCAAGTTATTTTTCAATATCTATTATTGTTGGCATGTCAGTGTTTCGTTCATACTCTGTCAATAGGCACACACTGGAAAGTTCTTGTGGTATAACTCTACTATATAAATGCCTAGTGGCGTGTGTGAAAAAAAAAAACCAAGCTGCAGCGCCACCTGCTGGGCAGAGTTATACACTGACCTATATATTTCTTGAAGGAGAAGTGACAGTTGGGAGTGGTTGGTGGTTGCCGGGGGTGACAGTTGGGAGTGGTTGGTGGTTGCCGGGGGTGACAGTTGGGAGTGGTTGGTGGTTGCCGGGGGTGACAGTGGGGAGTTTTTAACACCTTAAGTAGCTTGATGAAGGATGAGGTGATTGAGAAAAATGATGAGGTGGTGACGTGGACAAAACCACGTTAAAAAAGGGCGCTTGCGTTGGGAAGTAACGCTCTTTCCCTGAGGAGGCCTGGGCTAGGCCCAAATGCATGACAAGAACCTTTTTAACACCTTAAGTAGCTTGATTTGACTAGAATGCATGAGTATCATGCACGGGTTAACTTGTTTATAATAAACTGTATAGTTATCAGCATACAGACATGACAGGTTTTACATGAACAACATTACTAGAGCATTCCTGCACAACAGAGTACATTTCTATAATAGAGTGGTAACACTAACACATTTAGTAACAGCGCCACCTGCTGTCCCTCTAGTGTAATCACTTAAACAAAATTGAGTCTAAGTCTGTTGTAATATCTTAACAATTATTTCTAATCTTTTGTGTCCTGCTTTTCAGAACAATCACATCTAAAACAATCATCTGAAGGATACAAGGGAGATGTGAGGAACCTGGAGATTTATTTGTGGTCTTTAATGAATATAATCTTTAGTTACTGAATAAACCTGTATTGTAAACAAATACAGTAGTTTCCATTGTTTTATTTTATTTGAAGATGTCTCACCCTCTCTCGCTCTCATTTATTTTGGTTTTTTTTTAAACATAGTGAGCATGAATCATTAAGGAATGTCAATGCCGATATGTGCAGCACGGTGGATTAGTAGTTAGCAGTTCTGCCTCACAGCATTGGGGTCATGAGTTTAATGCCCGACCATGGCCTTATCTGTGTGGAGTTTGTATGTTTTCCCCGTGATTGCGTGGGTTTCCTCCAGGTGCTCCGGTTTCCTTCCACACACCAAAAACATACTGCTAGGTTAATTGGCTGCTTTAAAACTGCCATAGTCTGTCTGTGTGTGTATGTTAGAGGATTTAGATTGTAAACTCCAATGGGACAGGGACTTAGTGGTGCTATAAAAATAGATGATGATGATGTGCCATATTTCATGTAAAATTGCTCTGCGCATACTCTGAAACGGGCTATAAGCCAGTGAACGCAAGAGTGGAATGAGGAGGGAATGTCTGTGTGCACGTAGTAAATGTACAGTCAGAGTGTGCCAAGGTTGAGCGCACGCACATCCATCCGATTCAAGCTCTGGGCATCTCTCGTACGTGATAAGTTGCACCAGCTACAGGTCAGGTGTAAGTGCCAAGTGATAGTGATGACAGTCATGAGCCTCCACCACTTCTTTCATCACAACCTGACTGTGTGCCCCAAGTGGCACAGAAATTTTATTTACTAAACTAAACCTTTATTTGAAATAAAAAAAATGTATAGTGCCTCAAATAAAAATTGCATAGCTTCCATCCCCTATGCTCAGCCTGCCTCTTTCCATGGGTTCCACTGATATATATATATATATATATATATATATATATATATATATATATATATACACACACGTATATATTCACTGTTTCATATCCTTTGCTCTTTATGCTATATCCTGAAAATACATAATGGTCACCCTTTAACAAAATATGTAATGGGGGTAATATCTCCGCACAGGTACTATCCTATATGGTGGGGGGGGGGATTACTTTTTTTTCGGGCAGATAAATTGACTGAAATATCAGCTCTGTAAAATATTAGGATTAATGAGGCCCTACAAAGAGATAATAGGATTAATAATTTGAGATTATTTTGGTTTTGCCAATATGGCCGAGCTTTGATCTTATCTCAACGTGGCAGACGTAACCTTGCTGCTTCAATCTGCCTGTAATTTTTCTTATTTCACCAGATGGATCTTTCTACTATAGGCACAGGCCTCGCTCCTCTACTGATTATTTCTCCTTAGATCTGAGAAATGGAAATGTAATAATTAGACTCCATCAATTCTTAGGCACCTCATCAAACACAGGGAATATTTCAGAGGGTGTATGACTGCTGTGACCTTTTTTTTTCTTTTGAAGGAATATGAAAGTTTTGTAGGTAGATGGAATATATCTTCTTATAGCCTTTTATTATACCCACATATGGCTCAAATTATGAGTTATGCAGCCACAAAGTGGAATAGAAACTTTGCATCAAATGTTCTATTTCAGAGAAAGTACTAGCGTGGGATGAGCCCATATAGATTACGTTTTGGGGGAAAAAAGGGTTAATTAAATAGTGGGGACATGCAGATATTTTGTGTACTGAGTGTGCAGCTCATCAATCAGCTAGAAGCCAGTGACATCAGTGGGGTAAAGCGCTTGGTGCCTCCGCATTGTCATTGCTTCTTAGTAAATTGATAGGCTGCATTCTCATGAAAATTGGGTCAGCTTCCTATACCAGAGTAGCTCGGAGGAAATGTAGAACGGTTTCAAATAAAATATGGTGCCAATCCACAGGTTGCACACTTGTGATGTAGGTATATATTGATATGACGTTTATATGTGTGTACGTAATCCAGGAGAGCACTGTAATTATATTAAGCACCACAGATAATACTTCAGTAAAATGCTATGTACAGTAATGAAAAAAAAATGCTCCTATCTTGAGAACACACGTTTGTGGACTGGACTGTGAATCCTTTGTCAATCACACTTTAGAAGAATGGACACTGGGTCTGTCGCTGTTGGTTATTGGCTTCGATAATGCAGCGACCATGCCGGTTTGTAGTCCTACAATGCCTCTTAGAATTAGAGCATGTTTATGTAACTGGAACCCATAAATCCTTCTGATAATGGTTATTCAAGTGTACAAAAATATTATAGAAATCTGACACATGTTGTTATAAAGGATGGATTTAATTAAAATATATATTTAAAACTTTACGTCTAACCTAATTATTAATAATTATAATTCATAGGATGGCTGTTTCTTTGGTGTAGTGGTTGAGTCTTAGTCTGTGTGGGAGCGAGGAGGGGAGGGGGGTTGATAAAACCTTACCTTTATATACTACACCTTGGTAGTGCTATGCGGTAGGTGTGTGTACTGGGGATCAGTGTGCTCGGAGGGGTAGCTTGTGGTGGAATCTTGATGTAGGTGCAGAGGCCATTGTAATGTGTATCAACACTCCATATAGAATGTATTCATCTTCCTTGTAAAATGTACCAGTTGTCCTCTAAAGATGCTGGTCTGGTTATGTTGGTGTAGACATTGTAGGTTGTGGGTGCTTTACTGCAGAGGGTGAGGGAGGGTGGCAATGGGATTACAGGGGAGTGGAAATAGGGTGCTTTATTAGGGATAACCCCTGGGTATTGAAAAGATTACTGAGGTGAATTCTGTTTATATTAGAGTGGAGCCCAGATAAGTATAGTTTAGTGTGGAGTAACCCAGCGGATTTGGCCAGGCGGCACGTACTCTGGGTGGCCCTGAGTAGGGCAGGTCGATGTAAATAGCTTCTTGGCAGTTTATAGCTGGCTAGAAGTGCTCTTAAAAGATCAATTGAGTGTTTCTGCTTGTTGTCATAGTGGATCTCTGCTTCAATGATTGTAAGCTGATGGGAGGGGGCGGATCCAGATTTGCTGCCATGTATGTGCTAGGTGACCACCTGGTGGAACGCAGGCTGTGTCCCACTCTGTGCTTTCTGCGGAAGTCTGATTGTGAAGTATTGATTGTGGCAGCTGGTACCGGCGGTACTTTCAGAGATGGTAGTCTGGGCGTTGTAGAGGAATTAAAATAATACCAACGCGCTTCATCCCTGTGTGACTTCAGGGATATATGTAGGTCTAATAATCCAATACCATTGGCAATTATAATTCATTAATAATATTTTATATCTATTTAAAAGCAAGGATAAAGGCATATTGTTTTCAGCACAAGTAAACCTTAATGTCCTCCTCTAAATGAGGATGATATATCCTAACAATGTGCTTCAAAAATATGGTGAATATATCCTTTATAATTAATGTAAACTTTTCAGTAATGACTGTTTTAATGACATTGAGCTTCATTTAATATGGTGCCTACAAAAACTAAAATGCATTTAGAAATGGTGTCTAGTTTATTTAGGTATTTATAATATGTATTTATTTAAAGGACTTCACAAATATAGTAAACATTACAGAAAGAAACTCCTAATTGTGCAGACTACTAAAACACTGAGGGGCATATTCAATTCTGATCCCGATCGCGCCGGAACGGCCGCGAACCTAATTCGCGGTACCGCAATAACGTGGATTTTGGGCTGTGTCCGAAAATCGGCGTTATTGCGATACCGTATTACCGGCAGTACTGCGCATTTTCCGCGTTACCGCGGATCGGATCGGAATTGAATATGCCCCTGAATGTTTAATATGTGTCAAATCCTGCTGCTGTATGGGAGGAGCCTGTTAGAACTCATAAACAAGACATTAAGGAGCATATTCAATTAGGTTTTGCGCCCACGATTACTCGCGGCTGCACGGGTCCCGGTACCGCAAAACATCACAGGTTTCCGGTGCGCACGGAAATCCGCAATGTTGCGGCACCGTAATGACACTTCACACGCACAGCTGCGCGTAATTGCGGCCGCAAATCCTAATTGAATATGCCCCTAACAGTGTAAATGATTTGTCACAATTAACTGTGAAAAAAGAATCATGTCAAATATTTATTTAAAAATACATAAATTCAAAACGATCATATATTATAATTTATACACAGAAATCCAAGTTTACTAATAAACTGTGCACCATATCTATAATATATTCTCCAACAAATAAGGATCATGTAATCCTTTTAAATGATTGACATTTTTGTATATCATATTGACATAACATTTGTTCTTATGCTTTGATCCCAAATATTCAAGCAAGAGGAAATATTATATTAGGATTGAATGCATTAGAGCCATAAATACATTGATCATCTTACCAGATGCTCTATTTACATTATAGTCACAGTTCATAGTGTTTGGACTCTTATTCTGACAGACACATGAGTGTCAGAAAATCATATCTCAGAAATCAGGTCATCAGAGCCATAAACACATCACTCTTAGTGCCAGATCCATTTTCATTACAGCAAACCAGGGCCGTAACTGGGGCTGTGCGAGAGGGGCGACTGCCCAGGGCTCAATGCTGAAAGGGGGCGCAGTTTATAAATATCTTAGGTTAATTTGGTTAAAATTGAAGACTAGAGGGCAGCAGTTTTACTTCTCGTCCCGGGTGCTAAAATGTTTAAGTTATGTCTCTACAAATGAGTGTTCTTCGTGTGTTTGTTGCAAACACTTGCAATTTATTATCCCTCTCCCGGAGGTGTCCTTTTAATAGCAGATTCTTCGGACTGGTGCCGATATAAGATGTGTAGAGGTATCCAATAAGTCTCCAGTGACTTGTGCTTGTATGATTACAATCTTTTGATGGATAGAGAAGATAATCACAGCTCCATAGATGGGATCATTTAGCTTATGAGTCCCTTTTACCTTTGCAGTCTGGCTGGGCCAACTGCAAATGTAGACTTAACCTCATGTGTCAAACTCCCATTGTCCGATAGATTGTAAGCTTGTGAGCAGGGCCTTCTCACCTCTTTGTCTGTTTTACCCAGTTTGTTTATTAGTTTACTATGTTTGTCCCCAATTGTAAAGCGCTACGGAATATGTTGGCGCTATATAAATAAATGATGATGATGATGATGGGCAAACAGTGACCAAAGATTAAGGGCCTGAGTCATTAAGGAGAGCAAGGCTAACAAAGGAGTAAGTTTGATCCTGGACAACACTACAGCTGGGTACACACTACAGAATTTTCCACCAATTTTTTTGCCGATCGATTTTACATCCGATCGATGGTCCGATTGCTCGGTCCATGGACTGCATACACACTAGCCTTGTTTTAGACGATAAAGGGAATAGTGGACGTCCCTTTAGCGACTTTTTACAGCCATGTTGTCGTGAGCAATGATTGCAATTTCGTACACAGTATCGGAGGATTGTGGTGGATCGGTCGGAAGTTTATACACACTTTTATACACACTACACAATGGAAAAGAGATTGGAACGAAAATATTTAATGGTACGACCAACCAAATAAGGCGACGATCGTCCATTTGGGCAGACTTTCGACCATGGTGTCACTACACACACTGACCCGACTTTTGAACGAGGGGTCGATAGTCGGCTGGTTGAGCCGATTATTGGACAAAAACCCTGTAGTGTGTACCCAGCTTTAGTTACAGTGCAAGGGGTGCAAATTAGTTTATTATTTTGCATGTAAGGAAAATACTAGCTTTTTGTTCATGTAGCACACAAATAATAGCTTTATTATTACACTGAAATTTAAAGTTGATCTAGGACATGCCCTACCCCAACTATAAATCTGTCTCCACATTTTAAATTTACCTTCCCCTCTAATGCAACATGGTTTTGTTTTTGCTTTGCTCTCCTTAATGACTTAAGGCCCTAAAACTTTAAAATTCCTTCAATCACTACAAATTGTTTGCGCTGTTAATTTCTTGTTTATTCACAAACATGGCACCCGTGGCACATCTCACTAAAATCAGAAATAAATTATGATACTATCCTAGTTTGATTAAAAGTTTTGTATCTTAGTTGTGATAATGATGATACACTCCTTATCCTTTTATGTGTAATCCTGATATGGGCATATGTTCAACATTTTGGAGTAGCCTGTGCAGCCTTTGATTAAATAGTAGTAACCGGAGTCTGAACTATGTCACTTTTGATTTCTGGCCACATCAAGATACATACAGAGTGGTTATTTAGTAGACAGTCCCAAGAAATGTATAGGGTGATGTCCCACACTCTGTTTCTGTGATCTGAGGACATATCGGTGTCTCTTCCGGTTCCAGGCCCGGTGGCACACTCCTTTCCAAAGGAACATTAACAATATTTGTATTTATTTTTATGTCATTTTAATGGTTTATTTTATTGTAGAAATAAAGAAATTGCTAAACTTAAGAGACCTTCTGTGTTCTCCAGATAAGCATTTTTAGTCTTATCAATAAACCCAATGCCTTATCTCCTATTTCTTTTGCTCTTTACCTTTTGCATATAAAATTGTGACTGTAATGGATCTAAATCCTGGGGATTGAGGGGGTTGTGGTGGTGAAGAATAATTAACAGGGTGGACATATGAGTGATAATACAGCGGTTCTCTTGTGGGAAAGATTGCCGGGTGTGCTACTACCAGTGAAAGCAAGAGCAGGATTGATCAGCTACATGTACCTAGATCCCGTCCATGGCCAGAACTTTCCAGCTACAGAATAGTTCACTTATTTTGTGGGTACTCATCCCTAAACAGGACCTTGCCTGGGAATGAACTTAATATGTCAATAGATTATTCCAAAATAAAATATTTGTAGGGTACTGTTCATGAAAATTCTTCAAGGTACAATTCCATTATCAAAATCGATATGGAGGATTTGTGAGGTCTGGATTGGCCACACATGACTAATCTGTTGTCATGGGATACGGTGATGAACACTAATGCTTGTATCCGATGGGATATAGAAGTGGTTATCTCTCAGGGGATTCCAGTTCTGAGAAGGCAGGAGTACATGGATTGTTTACTGATAGATCATAGTTTACTTCTCAGACAAGAAGTCTGACAATTCTGGACCCTACCTTCCAAGTGATGTCATAATGTATCTGCGCATGCAGCAGATTTTTGTTATTTGAGGTATTACAAAAACCTAAACGATTTGTACTGGGAAGTCATTGTTATATTTAAATGAAGTCTTCCTACAAAATTAGGTAGAATATGTATGTAATGATCAAACATTGTTTTAAAGCAGAGGTGTTCCATTTCAGCTGCTGTTGCAGTAGTAGTCTCGGCTTAGCGTACTTTGCCTGGCAGGGCATGCTAAGACCACAGCAGCCTGTTTTCAGGGGACAGTATATGTTGGCTTGCTGCTCTTGCCATGTAAAACAAGGGTACCCCAATCTCTGAGGGTTGACATTCCTTGTCTGGCTACAAAACCAGTTATTCTGCTGTTTTTTATAATGATATTTTCCAGTTGGGGCTCTGTTCCATTAGGTTGGTATTTCGTTTAAGATTTCAACCTCCTAAAGACAAATAAAGTTCTCAGCTTTTAATAATTTATACCCATATGCTTTTTTAAAATATATAGTAAAATGCGTGTAGACCATTTTAATTAGGGTATACTCCTAAAGGCACATAAGATTTTTTTGTTGTTGTTGAGGAATTCATGGAAGGCTTCTCCCTAAAAGGTAGTGCTGCACTGGTTATCTGCATAACTTTTCTTCCATCTCAAAGGTTTGTCAGTTTCTAGTTGGACTCAAAACAGTCTGTAGCTATAATTTATTTATGCACAATATTTGAGATGAAGTCAGAGTAAACTGTCTGTGCTTGGTTATTGTTTCACCTGCTTACTTATCTCTGAGTTTAAATTAGGTGCATGATGTTCTGGAGGGAGATGGAGCATAAGCAGCGCAAACTATGGGAGAAGGCAGATTGCCCTAGAAACTAGAACAAAGGTTCTATGACCTTGGTTCACTGCACCGTTCAGTAGCATGTTGTAGCCAGGGGTGGAACAGTGCATCGTTCGTCCTCATAGGAAAATTTGGGCAAGGGCCCAGCAATGGTGCTCTAGACTCCTAGGCTCACTCTACTCTACTCTTTCTACAGTAAGGGCACTTTCAAGCGATTTCGCTTGAAAAGGCTGTTTTATTTGCAGGGGGTCAGGGTCAGTATAAGGATGATGACGAACATCCAAACTAGTGAACTGCTTGTTATTAAATGTTTGAGAAAGATTTGCAGATGCTTATTGAGTTATAGTAGTTGTTCCACCATAGATTAGGATTTGCCTCACGTATAAAAAAATATTTATTTTTTTGTATGCATATCAGGAGGTTGTTCTGCTGCATTAATAAGTTAGGTTATTCAAGTTTAAATGATGCTTCATAGCAATTGTATTCATAACATGAGTAATTTGAATTGGGTTCTGGAGTGCACAGGAAGCCAGTGTAGGGATTTCCAAAGTGGTGCAGCAGATGTGGAGGGGTGAGAGAGGAAGATCAGTCTTGTAGCAGCAATTACGATGAATTGAAGTATGGGTATATGGGTGTCAGGAATGCCAGATAGCAGGAGATTGCAATAGTCAAGACGGGAGATGATGAGAGAATGGATAAGCGTTTTTGTAGCATGTTGAGCAAGAAAAGTACGTATTCTGGTAATGTTTTTAAAGTGGAATGGACAGGATTGTAGGAGTCTGGATGTGAGGAATAAAGCAGAAAACAGAGATAAGTGCTGCAGAGCACTGTGGTTCCCTATCAAATATACAACAATATATCTAAAACGAAAGGGTTTTGTACATGTTGACAAGTTTGGACATGAGTATCTGAGGGGTGTGGCTATTGTCAAGCGGACGTATCTGCTACTCATTCAGACGTGAACGTATCGTCAGCTCTAAATATGGCGTACATGCACATACACCTGTTTCTCCCATATTTCTTCTATGTAGACTGTAACACGATGAGTTACCTCTTGATGGGGCTCTTGGTGCTTCCCTAACAACAACCCTTCTCCATTTTGGTGGATGGTCTTTTCTAGACAAATGTTAGTTGGGTTATTTGCTATATTCATTTTTGTTTTTTGTTTTTTTATGGAGTTTACAGTGCTTTGTGGAATATTAAGTCTTGAAATCTTCTTATATCTATCTCCTTATTGTTGATTTCCACTTTTATTGTATTTGCTTTTATCTTCATGTTGAAGCTCCTGTTGGAAATAGACGAACACACTATGGGGACTCCCGAAGACTGGTGCATTTATTTTGAAGATCACTAAAACACTAATTATTCACAGGTTGATTCCATTCAGTTGATAGTGCAGCCTCTGAAAATTTCACCAGGTTATCGGTATATTGTGGGTGAAAGGGAGGATAGCTATGTAATCTGCTGTATTCCATTGTTATGTTTTTTTTGTTTGGTTGGTGGTAAGAATTCCCTAATTAATCCATTATCTATGATGTAAGGAAATATACCATAGGGGTGAAATCAGACACTTATTTGGATTTGTGGGTTACAGCAACTTTAGCAGTTACTTGTGCACTATTTTTCAAATAACCTTCACCCCCCCCCCCCCCCATTCCACTGTCTCCAGGAACAATACTTTATTTCTTATAGTTTCTTTTTTTTTTTTTTATCTTTTGTTTAGTCTTTTTAATTTTTAATTCCTAGCTTTTTTTTTTTTGTATTTTGATGAACAAAGCTCTGGATTATGTTGTTTTTGTGTTGTAAAACATATGAGTATAGCTGGCGGTTGGAAGTTCATGTGAATTGTAAATACGGGAGAGAGATAATGAACACCTGTTTACGAGTCGTAGGAGCAGCCCTAAGGCCTGTTCTGCTAATCTTCACTGCCGCAGACAAACACCTGTCATATTCTACGTCTGCTGTGTGTTAACCCTTGCGTTCTAGCAGAAATTTAAAGCAGTTCTGCATAAAGAATTCACAACATGTTCCTTTCAGTATTAGGCTTTCTTGCATCAACTAGTCTATGATTTTCTTCTGACCCAGTTATGGGTGACCAGAATCGGGTGTGCCCTGTATCTTCTTGGGTTTGCCTGTCAAAATGGGTTTTGTTATGTCATACAACATTCACACAACATCACCAGTGATGATGAACCTTCAAAGAGATGTTACAGATAGGTGTCTCTTTCTTTGATTAATTGTATTGTTTAGCCTTAATCTCATTAATAAGTTAAATGTGCTGCCCTTTTGAAGGTTAGAGGGCCGTACCATGCAGCCCCAAGGGGCTGTGTGTCAGGTTGTCCATCACTGAGAAAAGAATGACTGCAATAGGATGCTCTGACATTAGTCCAGGACTCAATAACGTTTGAGAAACTAGGAGGCAACGTATAAATGTAGGAGCTAGGCACATGTTAAAACCTTTTTTTATATGGTATCTACTAATAAATAGAGGGCAATACATATAGCTGCCACCTTCTTTTACAAACAGCTACCCCCTCTTAGACATTAAACCCCCTTCACATTGATATGTATTGTCCTCTATTTATTAGTGGATACCACATAAAAAGGTTTAAACATTTGCCTAGCTCCTAGATTTTTAGGATGGTTTCTTTCTCACCTCTATCCCCCCATAAATCCATTTTTTATGCTCCCTCTCCTTTTTTAAACCCATTTAGCAACCCCTCCGCCCCGGCTCAGCATTGGCCCTGCCCACTCAGCCCCCTTCTTCATCCCATTGCCCCACCTCCTCTCTGCAAAATCCTCCTATCAAATTGTTCCGTTCATCACTGTCACCATCCTGCCCCCCTGGTCGACACTGCCTCCATCATCTCTCCCATTCATACAGAGCAGAAGTGATCTCTGAAATTGGGCTATGCACACGGCATTCTGGGCGTAGAGCAGAGTTCACATTAGAGAGCCCTCTCTGAGCACAATGTGGCACAGCAGCACTCACCTGGGAAGGGCAAATTACCTAATTCATGTAGTCTTTGTTTTATGTGACCTGGCACCTGGGGTTTGGAGAGCCCTGCCCTGTCATTTGCACCCTAGTCTGCAGGCATTATAAACAAGCAAGAAAACGCATGCATGTTGCTATTTCTATTGCTCAAAACAAACGGCATGAAAAAGGGTTAATTCCAATTTTAGTGATCGATGGATTGAGGAAATGGGTGTCTGCGATTCTTATTAGTGAAGTACTTTCTGTCAGCCTGTAGATGGGGATGTGTGTATTATAACCTGTATGACTGAATTGTACCAGATTTGAATAGTCATAACCTTGCTTTACTTTAATTGCCCAATTAGAGGTATGCAGAATATACAAATAGAAGGATAATTTATGTTATAGGTAAATCATGTTTTAAAATAGTGTTTAATTTCACTTCATATTTGTTGGGTTTTTCTTTTTTTTTTTTGTAAATCAATAGGATTTGGACAAAATGTATGCAGGTGTTGTGAGACATTAAAGCATATCTTAGAGCAGGCTGGACATTATAAGAAATCAGATATGTAGAAAAGATATGTGTCTGTAAGAAATGTTTAAAAGAGGAGCTGCCCACCTCTTTTTTTGATATCATACAAGTCAATTGACTCACAATACACCTATATAGGATCACAGAATACTATCAGATTGTTTAAAATACTATACCACTTGCTTAGGTTAGATTTGTTTTCTATAGATAGCAACCAGTTGCCCAATATCATGAAAATTTGCAGAATATTTAAGTGTATAGTTAATACAGAATATATACTTCACCACTGATAGGAGAACTTATTAGTATTGTGCATTGCAAACTGTCCGGCCTTTATACTGTGTGACACCTGGTTTGACTGGTTCAAGCTGGTGATTATTACGGCAATGACCGGTTAGATCAGACAAGAGGAGTTGGTTGGCGATGTAAGAGAAATGTTCAGCTCCAGACAATGAGACAAGCCGGCAAGATTAGCAGAGCTGGGGAGGATTCCAGATTGGAAACCTACTTTTTAAAATCGGATAAGAGATATTATCTGAGGCCAGATATAACAGAGTCTAAAGACTCGTAAAAGAATTATGGCAACCTGTGTTGTCAAAGCTTGTCCGTAGATGACAACATCTCGCAAGTTCCTTAAAGCCATTTTGTTAGTGGAGCAAAATCCTAAACCATGTTGTTTATTTCATTAAAATAATTTAGCTTTCTACTTGTCCTGAGCAGGTTTTGGGCAATGTATGTAGTGGTCCTTTTGTGGGAGCAGCATATTTAGTTTGCAGAATGTTTTTTTTTTTTTTTTTTATATGTGAAGTTTAACATTCTTTTGAAGCTTGGATCAGAGAACAATAAATAACTGACATTTTATTAAGTTAAACAATTATTGGAGTCTCACAGATCCAGAGGTACTGGACAGTTTTTGGTAGACTGGAATGGCTATGAGCCAGAAGAGCATTATTGGGTCAAAGCTTCGGACAATCATGCTCCTCCATTTTACAAACAATTTCACAAGAAATTTCCTAATAAACCCTTTTAGGGTGTCCAGAGGCCTCCCTTATGGCAGGAGGTACTGTAACAAACATAACTGCTGCACGCTCCATCACTGTCCTGTTTGTGCTGATCTCGGCACTTCAAGGTAGCGGGTCACATGGCCTGTCTGTCGGGGCTGGTGTTTGAATTGCTTTCTCTATTTAGACGCTGCACTGACACTCAGCCTTTGTCAGTGCAACGGTGTTGCTGAGCATCTGACTCTCTGCTTTGCTGCCCTCTTCGTGGTTCCCTTTGCTCCCTCTGTCCATCTGCCTGTCTTACCACACATTGCTGATCTTCTGTGTATAGTACTTGGCTTATCTGACCATGCATCCCTGGATCTTCTGTGTACCGAACTAGGCTTGTCTGACTATGCATTACTGGATCTCTTGTGTACCGAACCTAGCCTTTCTGACCATTCTGTGCCTGACCACTCGTTTACCGGATCTTAGCCTTTCTGACCATTCTGTGCCTGACCACTCGTTTACCGGATCTTAGCCTGTCTGACCATTCTATGCCTGAACACTTGTGCACTTGATCCTTATCCGCCTGACCACCCTGTGTTACACCTGATGTTCCTGGCTTCTGTCGCTGCTATATCTCCTCGATATGCCTTCCACCTTTTGGGCCATGTGTTACGTCCTGAGACAGTCCAGGGGGCCATGACCTGCAAGTTCTCGGTAGCTAAGTCCATCTGGCCTTCCTGTCGGCTCACTAAAACTGGATAGTTGAAGATTGCCTGATGAATCTCGATTTTTGTTGCAACATGCAGAGAAGAGTCAGAAATTGGTGTAACTAACATTAATACATGGATCCATACTACCTTGTGTCAACAGAGAAGGCTGGTGGTAGTTTTAAAATAGTATGGAGAATGTTGTTTTTGTCACAAAAATTAGACTTTTTTTTATAGCAATTTGGCAACATGGTGGCTTAGTGGTTAGCACCTCTGCCTTATAGCACTGGGGTCATGAGTTTAAATCCCAACCATGGCCTTATCTGTGTGGTGTTTTGCATGGGTTTCCTCTGGGTGCTCCGGTTTCCTCCCACATTCCAAAAACCTACTAGTAGGTTAATTGGTTGCTATCAAATTGACCCTAGTCTGTCTTTGTGTGTGTATGTATGTTGGGGAATTTAGACTGTAAGCCCCAATGGGGCAGGGACTAATGTGAATGAGTTCTCTGTACAGCGCTGCGGAATTAGTGGCGCTATATAAACAGTTTATAATGATGATTATTGAAATGCCACAGCCTGAGTATTGTTGCTGACCATGTGCTTCCATCAGGATAACCTGCCATGTCACAAAGCACATGTCAGTTCAAGCTGGTACAAAGAAGTGACAGGTGTACTCCAATGGCTTTCACTGTCACCAGATCTCAACCCAATAGAACGTCTTAGGATGTGTTGGCATGAGAGATTCATAGCATGAACATGCAAATCTGCAGCAACTGCATGATGTTCTCATGTGAACATGGACCAGAATCTCTAAGGAATGAATCTCTAATTCAACACCTTGTTGAATCCATGCCATGTAGACTACAGACTGTTCTGGGGGCAGATGGGGGGTCCTACCCAGTAGTAAAAAGATGTACCTAATAAAGTGACTGCTGAAGCAACCTTGGGGGTGTGTTTATATAACGTGTCACTTTTGTGTTTTCCAGGCTTTTCATGGAAGTGCACCTACAAATGTGCTTTCCTGCATATGTGTAACTGGAAAGTGTGTTCTATTATATTTTTATGAGAGAGGCCATTAGCCGAAGGAGTTTAAAATCATGTGTTGTGAGCTGATAATGTTACTCACCACTGGGGGGTTTTAAGGCTGTAGTGTAATCAGCCAATAGGAAGGAAGTGGGAGTGTCGTGGAAAGAATATATCAAGCAGTGGGAGAAGGAGAGAGCTTCCTGTTTCCTGGATCCGGAGACCCACCCACCCGCCCTGGTTTCAGGTTATGTTGGTTATATTCCCTCGTCACGAGGAGCGAGGTTTTTGAATGGCAGGAGAGCATGGCAGTCATAAGGTTGTTAAACATACGGTACTTAATGTGTTGGCAATATAGCCTTGGTTCCCTCAATGTTATTAGACTCGTTGGTACTCTTGTAAGGAGTATCAGGTTTTTGCCTAGAAAGGGCTTGACCAGTTTGAGTTCAGAGGGTATTGAGTTAATTTATAGTGTATAGTACCGGCCAATAGTTAAGGTGTTAACCTGGGTTGGTGGAAAGGAGGCGATCTTCCACCGTATTGGTTCATGTTGGTTTTAGCTGGCTGCCCTTGCTCTTCGCCACCTCTATAAAGAAAAAGGTCCAAATTGCTTATAGCTTTTTGATAGTATTGATAGTAAAATAAAATAAAGATAAATAAAATAAAATAAACATATAATTTAAAAATAATAATAATGTAATAAAAGGACCTTTTTTATTCCAAACTTAAGTCGGTGTCCGTGTCTTTATTTTATGGTTGTATATGTGGGGATGTTTTAAACAAAGAGGGGAATGCATTTGAAGGGTAATCAACACTATGCATTTTAAGATTGACAGTACCTCAGAGATGGATGAGAAAACTCCTTCTGTGGGAAGGAAAAGAATGCGCGTATAGTGCACACCTGTGAATGCGGAATCTTCACCATTTTAGCTCGTTTAAATAATCTTCACACAAGATGAAGACTTGTGGATGCACCTCAGTGCTGCATCCACATCTAGTAAGGAATACTCTTGTCAGTCTTACATTTCCCATCAGTCATACATCTGTAAGTTCGCAGATGCAACTGACTTGGCCCACAAATGCACGTTTCACTGTACAACTAGGTGCAGTTTCTCAAAAGTAGATCAGTCACAAGAGTATTTGCTCTCTGAGTTTCTGCTCTCATGTTTCATAAATAACCCATGATAGCTGCTGTCTCTTTAATCCTGTCATAGTGGTAAAATACAATTAGTGTTACAGAACACTGGATATTAGACCTAAAACCCTGAAATGTAAGAAAACTGCCTTAACGTCCTCTGACAGGCATTGTATGTTTCTCAGTAAGCTCTCCTTAATCACCATTGCTTATTAATAATAAATTCCTTTTAGCCCTCTGGCTATGCTTATAATGACACTCGCCCTTCTTTTTCTGACAGAGGATGGAGACAGGTCACATTCTGATTAATAGCAGAAAACCTACCTGAATGTCTTGTTAGTACAATGGTTTGTGGTAACATAAAGACTTACTTAAGATTATAGCACCTTGTGTAGCTAGGAAAGCATTTCTGTGACAAGGTTACCGTCTTTCACAGCTTCCAGAAGGGAGGCCAGCTGACAAGTTTGGCAGGGGGCGTGATGACTTCACTGCCCCCAAACGCGAATCTCCTAGTGTAAATGCAAAAATGTATTCGGTCACAACTATAAACATGTCCGTAAATCTGCACATAAGCAAGTTCCTGCCCTACAAGCATCAGCGTACCCAAACTGTCAATGGCATCCAGGGCTTGCTGGGACCTGTAGTGCACCAAGAGAAAATTGTGTTTTTTTTTTTTAAATTATACACACTTTTATTACCCCAACATTCACCACCACCCAGGGGTGTAGGAAGAGCCCCAGTGCTTTCAACACGGGGTTGGTTGCCCCTGTTTGGGAAAGGAGAGAATACAGCCCCGTGCTGACCAGCCTGGTACTAGTTTGTCATTATGGCTGGGAGAGCCTACTCTATGGATCCCCCAGCTATAGTGTCACCAGGCCTGGCTGGGTCAGCCTATCGCTGGTGGTAGTAAAATCAGGGAGGGAAGAGGGCACACCTTTTTTTTTTTAAATTACTTTTTTCCCCACCTAATTGTGCTAGTACCAGCACTAAGCTGCCAGCAGTACAGCAGTATGGTAAATCTGCGAGGGCGGAGAAGGGGGCTGTGGTGGTGGGTTTTTTTTTCTCGGAGCTCCCATCCTTTTAACCCATTGTGTGCCAGCACAAGTTTATTTGAGGGGTAGTTAGGCTGGCAGCACTAGGGTTAATCTGCTTAGGAGGGAGGCCATGCTGTTTTCATTTATTTAATCATTGTATTGAGCGTGCGGATGTAATGTCGCCAGCTGCTGCTGGAGCTGACAGGTACGTATCCTGCAGTGTCCTGTGTAGTAGAACAGAGCATAGCATCAGCCCAACCCACTCCCTCCCTGAAATCGTAGGCTGTAAGTGTGGTTTGCGCTCTAAGATGAATTGCACTTTGCTGATTTCACTGACATATGGACCGGTTCTGGCCATGCACAGAGAGATTTTACCGGAGTATGCGCTCAAACACTGCAGATACTTGCCTTGACCAAACAGGCTGTGTTTCCATTTGCAGTGAACAACTTATTTTTTAAATATCCTTTGTTTCTAGATCCGCTTTCTCTCCATTATTAAATGGCATGAGGGTACTCCTGAGTGTCTAAGAGATGCTGTATTATTGCTGGGTGGAGTTCAGCTATTCTACCATTTTCTTGCTAAACTGTCCAACAGGGGGGCCCTGTGCACTTGAAGTCGCTGGTGCTTTTTATGTACAGTATGACTTAAGTCCATATGTTATACTGAAAATGTCATTCATCTGGTTCTCTATTCTCTCTGAACAATACCTCTCTTCCATACATTGCTTTTTTTCTGGTCTCCCGAGATGGAAGATTTTAGTGATGTTTTTCTGTGTTCTGCTGAACTCTACACAACCATAACTTACACAGGGCCCTTTCATGCTATAAAAAGAGCATGTTATCAGATGGGAACACCTGTTAACAGCAGATTGCCTTGTGTTGAATGATAAAGTATATTTTGCAGACTGGATTGAATAGGATCTAAGAGATGCGGCAATGTGGTTGTGTGTTATCCATAACTCCTACTGTCTAGCACCTGCTGGTTAATCTCACTGTAGCTCAGTCTCCCTCATCTCAGGCTCCTGTGGGCAGAGACTGGGTGGCAAATTGTAGCCTGGGACATACAGTGCTGGCCCACGAGTAGCAGTCCATGATGAAAATGTGGCTTTAGGTATAGAGCACGGGCTCATTTATCAAAGCGAGAAAAGCCCTTTTGCTGGAGGCTTTAGGCTGTGGGAGACCTGCAGTGCCAGTGAATGATGCTGCGTATAGGCTGCACCTATGTGTCTCACAACCGCATAGAGTACTGCCCGCCGGCCGGTTGCCATCCCAGACATTCAGTACGGGTTCGGCTCGAGAGCCACACACCCCAGTCAAGTGTTTGCAAACAGATGCCCCTGCACATGCAGGTTTAGCAGTGAAGCAGATGCAGTAGGTGTAGCGGTGTACAGTGAGGTAAATGAAGTTACTGGCTGCCAGGTCATATCATGTATATAGTTGAAGTAAATGAGATACTTTTATATATAGTCCCTTATCTATAGCTTCTAGCTTAAATCTCCAGCACCATTCATTAGGTTACATGATGCAGTATATAAGAGCAGGCACTTTTGCTTGTGGGATTGTCACTCTTTTAACTAACAGTAAATTGTGAAAAAATCCATTGGAGCACTAAGCCTATAAAGCAAGGACTGCAGGAAACAAAGACTGTTCTGCTCTTTGCCGTTCATACCTTTCCCAGGAGGATAATTGCAGTACCACGGACTGACATTTACAGAAAAGCAAGTGCCAATTAGAGCCAGGGTGCTATTTTGAAGACATTAAAAAATGGCCAGTGCACATTTTGTTCATCCAGGTCATTTCTGCCCCATATTCCTCTGCTTCTATTTTTACATAGCTTTCCTCAGTGTTTCCAAAGAGCGGCCAGGTCTCCTTTTATTATAACAAAATCTTGTAACTCTATTGGGCTACCTAGGCTGTAAACAACACTATCAAGTTAAATAGTGACTGATGGGTAGAGGGACAAGAAACAGGGGGCTCATCCAGATGGGTTTTTGTATTCCATTTAGAATGAGGACCACTATTGATCACTGCTGTGGTACTTCTCTGGAGATGAGTGGACCTCTCTCCTGCCCTATTTAAGGCCATGTTTAAGCAAAAACTTTTACTTTTATACAGTTTGGTGTTTTATTCAATTGTAAATTACAGTGTTTTTAAGGACACTGAATATGTTGTTTTGGACATTGTCCACTATATGGTAAAAGGTATTCCCATGCCTGCACCGGGTTTTGTTGAATAGTTAATAGATATCCATTCAAATGAAATGTTGTTCTAAACTCCAGTTGGCATAATGTCAGGGTGAAAGAGGCTGATGGTGGCAGCGCCTACTCTCCTACATCTAGTGTGAACTCGGTCGATGTGTGTTTGGTGTTAGAGAGCTCCAGTAGGAGTGATCGGTAATGGTAGCTTACTGATGGTAAGCTTGAACCTCCAAAAACTGTGCTGAGAGATAAGATTGACAAAGCAACTCCATTCTGCCACAGTGGCCTGTTTACATTTGCTGTGCTTAGCTGTTCAAGCTATTGTCCTGCTATCAGCTGTGTTTGATTAAAGGTGCCTAAAAGAGACTGGATACATTGTCAATAAGTGTGACTACTGAGGTGAAGTCTGATGTGCGTAGAAATATATCGCCCCTCATGATCAGAAACTTTTACATATGTTTGTGAATGTTATTATATTTTTTATACACCGATCAGCCACAACATTAAATCCACCTGCCTAACATTGTGTAGGTAGGTCCCCCTTATGCAGCCAAAACAGCTCTGACCTGTTGAGGCATGGACTCCACAAGACCTCTGAAGGTGCCCTGTGGTATCTGGCACTAAGATGTTAGCAGCAGATCCTTTAAGTCCTGTAAGCTGCGAGGTGGGGCCTCCATTGCTCGGACTTGTTTTTGAAGCACACTCCACAGATGCTCAATCGGATTGAGATATGGGGAATTTGGAGACCAAGTCAAGACTTCGAACGCTTTTGTCCTGTTCCTCGAACCATTTCTGAACAATTTTTGCAGTGTGATAGGATGCATTATCCTGCTGAAACAGGCCACTGCTATCAGGGAACAAAGATACCATGAAGGGGTGTACTTTGTGTACAACAGTGTTTAGGTAGGTGGTATGTGTCAAAGTAACATTAACACTGGGACCCAAGCCAAGGTTTCCCAGCAGCACAGTTCCCGGAGACTCACACTATCTCCGCCGGCTTGTCGTCTTCCCATAGTGCATCCTGGTGCCATGCATACCCAGTTGTCCACATGAGAAAATGTGATTCATCAGACCAGACTACCTTCTTCCATTGCTCCATGGTCCAGTTCTAGTGCTTGCATTTCCATTGGAGGTAACGGACAGGGGTCAGCATGGGCACTCAGTCCGGTCTGCGGTTACACAGCCCCATATGCAGGAAGCTGCGATGCACTGTGTGTTCTTACACCTTTCTATCATAGCCAGTATTAACTGTTTCAGCAATTTATGCTACAGTAGCTCTTCTGCTGGATTGGACCATACGAGCTAGCCTTCACTCCAATGAGCCTTGGGTGCCCATGACCCTGTTGCCGGTTCACCGGTTGACCTTACTGGGACCACTTTTGATAGGTACTAACCACTGCATATCGTCAACACGGGACAAGACCTGCCATTTTGGAGATGCTCTGACCCAGTAGTCTCGTCATGACAATTTGGCCCTTGTCATAGTTGCTCAGATCCTTACACTTGCCCGTGTTTCCTGCTTCCAACACATCACCTTCAAAACCTGACTTCTCTTGCTGCCTTATATATCCCACTCCTTCACAGGTGCCATTGTCACAAGATAATCAATGGTTTTAGTGGTTTTAATGTTGTGTGCTGATCAGTGTATAAAACAACTTGTGTTTAATAGTCCACTTAATATGAATTTCCCCTTTTAATGTAAAGCAGTGATCTACGAAAACCACGAAGCAGCTACAAAAATGCAGAGACATAAGGTTCTTTGTCTCCTGTAGGTTTCTATTTAAAATATTAATATAAATTAAAATAAATAACTTAAACCACTACATATGAATAATGTAGTGTCCGGTCAGCGATAAGATATGAAATCTCAGGCACCTTATTGACAGTGTTCACAGAGCTGATAATAGATCCTTTTCATTTCCTCTTCTATTGTTTCTCTTTACATTGTGGAAGAATGTGTGTGGAGTATTTTCTTAGAAAAGCGTCATTTGCTGATGGAGCAATGCTCGCCCTGCTCATGTAAATCCTGGCTGATATGTAAAGCTATGTAGGATATTATTCTGTCAGTCAAAGCCTGAGACGCAGCTTCCTCCTGGTTCTTGCGGAAAGGGATTAAATGCTCATTGTTCTGCTGTGGAGTTGGCAGATAGTTTCAGTATTTATAAAAAATATTTCTTCCCAAGCACCAATTATCTGTTGCTTTGTAAGTTTGTTTTACTGAAATATTATGTTAAAACACTGTTTTTCCTGTCCTATGTTTGACAAAGTCTTTGATCAGTTATTGCTGCAAAAGAAAATGTTCCACCAAGTGTTTTGGCGAATTGAACATTAGTGGCACAGTTTCTTCTGAGTCTATGGGGGAGATTCAGTTCTAATCATAGTGCAGCTAGAGCCTTTCGTGATGACACATTACGGCGATATCCAGCCTGAATTCTCTGCTAATGAGGTGAAAGGGAAGTGAATTTGGAGTAGGATTACTGGCTAGTTTGTTTCAAACTGGATTGCTACATGTTAGTTGACATCTCGCTCATGAATAGGTTCGAAACAATTTTAATACATGGTTATTTTTTTTTGGGCAAAAAAAATGGAAGAATGAATAATTTGCAAACCTTATCAGTTGAGGGATTTAGGATCACAATTTAACTTAAAAGTAAATAATATTACAATTTCAGCAAGTACTAAGGTTGCTTGAGCAGATTAAATTTATGCCAGTATAATTTAATTTATATTTTATGTAAAAAGTAACTTGGACACCATCTGTGTCAGTGCTGAAACTGGCAGCACTTTATAACCTATCATGCCCCAGAATGACCAGTGTTACATAGAACAGCAGAGCGGCAAGGCGGTACAATGCATAATCCGGTACCACCGCCTTACTTTGTCGGCAATAGTTGACTTATACATCTCCATCATCTGGGTTCCTTGAGGAGTCTACTGTCCCAGCACAGGCATATTAAATACTTTCATGTAACGTATTCTAGTTGGTAATGTTCATAGCTTTGCATATTCAGGCAGTTGTAGCTCACTTATTAAGGTAAAGATAGAGATTCAACGTGCACCCCCACTTTTTGCTACACCAGTAAACTTGATCAGTCTCTGCACAATCCTTATCGCAATATATTTATTTTGTGCAACTGGGGGCGAAAACCTTTCCCATTGCTGTGCCACATATTTGAAGAAATTTGGGCCCTATTCATTTTGCTGTCATCGTGTAGAATTTATTTGCATTCTTCTATACATTTTTATGGTTAAGATATTGTATAGAGCGATTGGACATCAGTAGTGACCGCATAATAATCCTTTTGCCAGATAACAATCTTTAAAGGATATAAAACTGAAGTGGAATCTTCCATATAAGATGTCAAAGCGACAACATATTCTTTAAGTAAGATCCACATATTCTGAATGATGGGAAGTTAACAAGTTAGTACTGGAAGTTGATGAGTCTACCGCAGGGGCTAACAAGTGACTTTTATAAATCTTATGTAGAAAGTAGAATTTTAGGATGGCTAGATCTGTCTGACACAAGTATTTAAATTCCTCTTCTGTTACTATATTAGAAACTGATTATCTTAAAATGGTCCCCAAATCCTCCAGAAATTGGTTGGTGGGATCTGATTTGTTTTTGATAAGACAAGCAATTTTCAAGAGCACCACAGTAAGCTTTCAACTGTGTGCAAAACAGCTTTTATGTGGTCATGAAGCATGCTGAAAATGTACTATATTAAGTATGTGTTAAAATGATTGGAGAGTGCTAGAGATGAAAATAGGCATATAAAGAAAGTGAACTCTTCTTTATTTGTAGAACATTTACATACAATTTATTATTAAATGAATTATATATTTAAGACCATATTTCTTTTGTAGTGATATTAAAAGATTAGTCTCAGTGTTGTACAATTTCATGTTTTATTTCTTTACATATATTTTAGTTGTAACTTGTTTACACTGTTACCACTGTCACTGTTGACAGAGGGCATCCCAAAATGCGTAGCAGAGGCACACTGAGGTTAACCTGATCAGTATACCTAATTGCAACTTATTTTATCTGTAAATAAAAAGATCACTTGACTATTTTCTTCTTTAGAATACACCAGTCATTCCACTAATAATCTTACTAGTGTGGCTTGGGGGGGGGGGGGGGGGCAGTGTAGGTTCTGGGAATAGTAAGGTGCAGTTGGAGGGTATTTGCCTGACTATAGAGAAGTTCCTGGGAGCACCCTTCACCCGTTGACTAGGAATACTTAAGTTTGCATGAAAGACTCATCAGATGAGTGGAAAGAGGTTTTCTGCCTTCAACAAAACACCACCTAAAATATTCACCTTTACCCCATAACGGAAGTTTCATTAATATAGGTTTAACCCATACATGTCTACTTTCCAAATATGTACCTCGGGAGATCGGAGTACAGACCATGTGACGCGGTAGGAGGGTACGTGATGACGTAATTACGTCACTATAGCCCCGGCCCTACCATAAAATACAGAAATGTAAGGTATTGAATAGCAAGGCGTGGGGCTTAATGACGTGATTAAGCCCTGTCCCCCACTATTCATTGTCATGAATTTCGTCATTTTACAGGGTCTGGGAGATTTGCCTACCCTTCTGGGATTTCGGGAGGACTCCCTGAAATTTGGGAGCCTTCTGGAAATTCCAGGAGTGTAGGCAAGTATGGTTTAAGTATTCTGAAATAGTCATGGCATTGTACAGAACTTATCTCTGTTCTGGAGAGCTTACAATCCATGAAAAATAAACATGGCTTTGATTGAGACTTTCACTTGGGGAAAAGGGCCTAGCAATCCAAGTAAACTTTTCAAGCAAGTTACTAAAAAAATAAATATATAATTTTTATGGTACTGCTGTAAATTCTTAAACCATATATCGTGTATGCAAATATTGTTTGAATTCCCATACTGTATCTGTTCAGACCACCTATGCTTGAGGCACATTCCATAAATCTGCAGCACGTTCTGCTGATGTCATTTTATATGGTTTTGTAATTCCTTGGTTTACAGTTCAGTGTTTTTCTTGTCTACCTCCCAAATGACTCATTTCTTAGGAATGCAGGTTATTTCAAACTGAACTGCACGGTGTGTGAGTATAACAGAACATGTATTGATGCCACTAGAAGGTTTGTACCATAAGAACACATTCATGCAAGGTTAGATTCCTAGGGCTATAGCAACCATTCACATTCTAGTTATCATTTATTTAGTACATTCTACAAAATGACAGCTAGAATCCGATTGGTTGCTATGGGCAACATCTCCACTTTTTCAAACCCGCAGTTTAGTAAATATACCCACTGAAGTCTTACAGCAAGTTAAATATAGTACTTCGTACTTAGCAATGGTGCAACCATTCCAGATTCTACAGTACAATTTAGGTAATGAGTACTGGTACTTCAGTTCAGTGGGAGACCATAATTAGTTGCTTTATGAGAAACGTTACCCTCAGATTCTAGACAGATCTATGCAATGATTTTGGATGTGCCAATTTAGCATCCTTGTAATATAAATAAATATATGAACATACAACCAACTCACTCCAAGTTAAGGGATGGAAGATTGTGCTTCCCCCGATTCTATGACTGTTATTATGCCAGATAACGTCTAGCACTGCTCTGTTTTATTCTGAGAGCCTGCTAAAGACCTAAATTGTTAGGACTCTGAAGTAATAGAGCAAGCATTGTCATTATCGCACCCATCCAGGGAATGCAGATCTTGAGGTCCCTTAAACGAAGGAGGGTAATTGAATCTACAGCTTTCTGGCCTTTCAGTGTATTACGATATGCAGCTTGTTGCTGTGACTGTGTGTATCTGCTGTCCACAGTTAATGGATAAAACATAAAGTCCCTTGAATCCCTAAATATGACAGGTTTTATCTTACAAATAAAACAAATGAGGATTTTGTTTGGAACAATAATATGGGAAGTGAACTTTGGGTCAGCTCCTCGAGACTTAGACCTGAAGAATGATAATAATTTAGCAATGGCAAAATATTATGGAGAAATACCCTAGGGTTTGATACCTTGAGGGCCAAGTCATCTGTATAGGCTGTAAATTTTTTATTTCTTATGCTCGATTTTATATCCTGGGATATCAGAATTATTCCATATTGCCACAAAAAGCAGCTTAGTTGCCAACACTAATAAATAGAGTGACATATGTCAGTCCTGTAACGAGAACCTATGAATTATGTTATACAAAGTATATGAAAACAAATTTAATTGTTGTGATTCGAGTGTGTGGGACGTTCTGGGCCACAAGATGCCCCCTAAGTGTTCTTCTAGTACTAATATCAAGGCACAAGTTTTGTAATAAGGACTTGGAAGGCCATCTGGGCCTGGTATTTTTCCTTGTCTTCAGTGACCCAATCCATCTACATTTGATGCATTATGAATCTTACAACATAAAGAAGCAATCTGGTAAATAATAATGATCAGGATCGCAACGTGTATACAGTTTAATAGTAGTGAAATTGTCAGAATACCTGTAAACTTTGTTGCTTTGCGGACCTCGTCCTAACTGTAGAGACTGTAAAATCTCTGACAGAAGTATCCAGGCTCTAGCCAAAATTGAAATGTGCTGATAGTTGGCAATACTACAAACCTAATGCAGCTTTCTGAAATGACGGCAAAGTTAAAGCCTGTTCTACAGTTCATTTTCATAGTTCTAATCCAAGAGTGTCAGTTTCAGTGTCTAGTATTGTTACACTGTGTTACGTAGAGTTCCTACATAAATAAGTTCACCCAAACCACTGCATTGTATGCAGCCCCATAGTACAGGTAATGATTTGTCATCTGAGACATTAAAAGGGTTTTTCTAAAGTCAGCTCTGGAGTTACTGCAACCAATCAGACAGTAACTGGCACGGTTTGGAATAGGTAGAGCAGCCTGGGCCTGGCATTCATATATACCAGGCCCACTCTACCTATCCATGGGATACAGCATGTGTTCCAAGATCGTAACTCCCATTTTAAGTGTGTCTGTTAGCCAGGGAAAGTTGTCCTTGTATAATTGATTGTAGCAATATATTTTTTTAAGGTGTCACAAAATCCTTACTTGCTAAATTATCAGAACCGACAGCAGTCTCCATTCCCCTGGACCTTGATATGATTGCCTGTACTTGGTTGATTCCAGCATTTAATGATAACAGGTCTAGGTTGGCATAATAAGATATGAGCAAAGATAACAGAATGATCTGACAGTGCCATGACAGCTGGGATAGATAAAGTAGATGTAGCGGCTGTGGATGATGGAATAGAAAGGATGCAGTAACCACGTTCAACCAGTACTACTCTACTAAGTAATATAGTGAGATACAAAGTAATGTGGAAGTCGCAGTTCTAGTGCCTAATTAAAGTCCAGATGCACCTTTCATGTAAGTTGCATTAAGGAGAGAGCATTAACTTGTACATAGGCTCTGATTTGAATAGAGAACTATCTCAAGATACATTTCCATGTGAATCTTGGTTTAAGTATCCTCTGCCTACACAGCACTTGCCGTAACTAGACACACACAAGAGATTGCAGTATACACACAAGCGTATGTGCGATAAAAGGTCAAATCATGAAATAAAATAACTGTTATTGGCATAATCATTTTATATAAATATAAAATGTAAAATAATACACTGATACTCTGTACTCGCCAAATACACAAATAATGCTGTACAAACTACTTTTCTACTATATTAAATACAGGAATATTAGTTCCACATATTGCAATATGTTAAGCTGACCAACTCACGCCAAAGTCCTCCCCTGCTGGCCAGTCCTAACATGATCAAATGCTATACTTTTATTTGGGTTGAAACTTACCTGCACACAGCTTTTAAAGATAAGTTTTCACCAGGCACTAGTAGTCATGGGGCACCTAGTTGGAATTAATTGAAAGCACTATATATGGGGTAATGAGAGAATTGGGGCTTACCTAATTTTTTTTATATATATTTTTTTTTTTAACAGCATTTACATAAATATACTTTCAATGCGGACTGTACCTACAATGCGTTTTATAGTCTCTTCCTTTTGTACAGATGTTATTTGCTAGAAAGTGGTGCGCACATATGTACTTTTTTATTTCAAAGACTATACTATGTCAGTCATGACCCTCAGTTGACATTTACACCACCCTTGTAGTGGGTAAATATGATACGGCTTAAAACAATCGCACTTACGAGAAACATCTGCATCAGAATGCCCTTACTGTACATGGCCTACATTGGTCTGCCCCTTTCCTCATCCATTCCACCTGTTAAGTTGCAAGTGTCATTGCGTGTAGACCTGAATTGCATGCAGTTGCACTCATTGGTGTCTGTCTGAGAATCCGCAGAGCTACATAACACAGGATATCCTACGCAATACTTGCCTACATTGGCAAGGACTCCTTCGGGAGATGGTGTGTTGGGGGCGGGGCCAAACAGGTCACACCATTTGGCTTCGCCCCCAAACCATCAATCACTTTTTGGACAATTAGAACAGGGGGTGGGGCCATGATGACGCATGATTCACGTCCTAAGCCCCGCCACTTTACTGTAGGTGGCGATTAAAAACCCTGAGGTTGCCTCGCAACTATGAGATACGCTATGCAAATATCCAAACCTGAATCGGGCCCCTAGTGTTGGGCCAGTACTGCTGTGGCAGTATGAAGTAGCAAGTACTGACAAAACAGTAACAGTAGTAGCATAAGTAAGTACTGTCCAGGCACAGCAAGAATGAGCTTTTCGGCCAGGTGACAGGTCAGCGAGGTAGATAAGTGGCAGTCTATAAACAAGGTGTGCAGAGCGTTGAGGTGCAGAATTCGAAAATCAGCAAATGGCAGAAATGTGATAAATGTGCAATAGGCATTATTCAGTGCAGGCAGCAAACTGGATAATCTGGGTCACAAGCTAAGGTTCGCAGGCAGCAAATTGAACAGTCTGGGTCACAAGCAAGTGTCTGATAACGGGACAGGAGCAAGGAAATTCTAACGTGTGAATGCTGTAAGAGGCCAGGCCTGAATGAAGCAGGTTGCTATTTAAATCGGGTGCACCAATGAGCATCAGAGAAGACCAGCCACCAGATGGCCTAAAAGCATGTGACTGCAGTTACTGAAAGTAAACAGCAGACTTGCCTGCACAACAGCACCAGTAGAAGGAACAGCCAGTACTGCTGCTTTTGTGGCAGTGTTTTTGGTGTCTAACATAATGTATATGACATTCTTAGTTCTAAGATGGATTCTGCCCGGTCTCCTCTCTCATAATACCTCTGACAGAGCCGCTGCAGGGTGCTGGCCGCATTAGCAGATAGAATGTGGTTGAGCTGAGCTAGTAATTTTAGATTAGGTTTTTCGTTTACTGATTCTCTGATGCTTCAATGAAAGTGCTGTTATTGAGCTTTCATACAAGCCTAGTCCTTTACCAGCTGAGTTTCCTTGATATTTGGAAAAGCTCTTTAAATAGACGCAGGACAATTCCTTTGAATCTTGAGTATATTCCTGATGTGCAGGTTACTGCACCAGGCTCTATTGTCCATGTCTTCCAGGTGCAATGACAGCAATGAATTTGTTCTATTACTCACATTTTCATCAGATTATGTCAATGCACTATGCCATCAAAACATCTTGTCAGTTAGTCATACAGCAATTTCTCTAGGTCGAGACTGGAAGATTTGGGTACTTGTCATTTCTATATCTCAAATCACTATGGAGAATGGGTAATTGATTATGTAAGTTGAGAGATTTACGTGTTATTTAGATAGACAAACTTGAAGCTGAATCCTGCCTTTCCAGTACCAAGCATGTACCCCTGTCTTATTACTGTTTTAAACTGGAAGATCACTCTCTCCTTAAAATGCAATTCTCATGATTGGGATAGAAAGTACAGTAAGGATTCAGCTACATACTGACAATCCAAACAATGGATTAATGGTGTGTGTGGATTTTTTAGTTTGTTTTATTATTAAATAGTGAACATAACTGAGACAGCTGAATGAAAGTCAGTAGAGAACAGAAAATTTATAAAGATATAATATTATTAGCATTTATTTACAGGCGCCACAAGGATCCACAGCACCGTACATGGTAGACCTATTGTAGGTCACACAAATGAAAGTGTGTATATAACACAGGTAACAAATACTAGGTTGTAATGGAAGAACGATACCATAGATAGTTATATTATGAAGAGCAATTACAAGGGTGACCGAAGGTGATGAGCAGTCAGAAGTAAGGGGGGAAACGGGGCGGGAGGCCTATTCAAGATGGTTATGAGCATTGAGTTTTTAGTGTATTTGCTTCTAAAATATCTGTTTTAGCTGCTTACAAGAAACTTTTGTATTAGTAGGAGGTTCAGCATTAAAGCTTGTCAATTTCTTATCTGTGGCTTGGTTCTAATGACTCTAGGGGTTCCCTGGGTATGTTTTTTGTGAGTGTGGTGTAGCCAGTCACCTATGATGTAATTGTAGTAGTTATGTGTGTCTGAAATGCCAGCTAATGTGAGCTTAGTTACAACTTGGCATAATGCATGTCCCAAACCTGTAGCAGCTGCAGTTATCTGATTAATGCCCATGTCAACAGCCATAGGCTTAGGCACACACTACAGGGTTTTTAATCAATCATTGGGCCAATCACCCGATAGATGACCGTTTGACCGGATATTGCATAAGTGTGTATACTTACACGATGAGCGAGAGTTTTTCCAAAGTACCGGTTGTCGTTTCCTTGAATGATTGTTCTGTTTAAAACTCTCTTTCCAACCACCTTCCGATTCTGCAGTGTGTATGCACTCACACGACTGTCTGCGCAGAGAAAGAGTAGGAACCTGTAACTGTGTCTGTGTTGCTAAATGTAGGGAGTGCTATGGGTGGATTAATTTGTCCGTTCGCTCTGAGACTGAATATTTTGTTTGAGTCAGAGAAGCTAACAAAATTTATAATGAAAGTTGATTTCATGTGTTATAATCAGTGTGACCGGAATTACCGACTACACTGCTCTTGGACCAGGTGAAGAGATCTGGTTCAAGAGCCTTCACAGATCTGAAGGTAAATCGTGTAAAGTGTGTACACATGAATCCGCAGACTGATTGGAACTTCAGTTGTTTGTAAAATCGTTGGTGATAAAATAATAAATAAAAAAAAATTGGTCGAAATTTTTTGCAGTATATACCTAGCCTTAGTAGATAGATGGTGAGGAGTAAATTTTTGTGGCTTCAACACATTCTAGTCAAAATATAAACATTCGCGATGTGTTTTGCACTCCTAATGCCTGGTGTATGTTTTGAAATTATTGCATTGAAGCTGCAAATATTATCTGATCACTGTTTGATCGGAGACAGAAGCAGCTGTTTCTGCTGCCTTTGTACATTTTGTACAGCTCTTCTCATAGCACTGTGACTTGACATGTACTTCCTCAGGGAGCACTGTGTTAGGAAAAAGTGTGAATCAAGTTCTCTTTGAAAAACCTGAATGGGATTTAAACGCAGGTTTGCCAGAATAAATCCCTGCTGCTCTGGGGGCTGCTGAGAATGTCTGTCTGTAATTAGGGATATTAACAGCAGTGCGGTTGTGTGACCCACTGGGACCTGTTTCCTGATGCTCATCAACCAGAAGATAAACCGTCTGTCCTGGCCTCACTTGTAATTGATAGGATTGAATGCCATGGTGTATTCAGTCTGCGGAAACACAGGATACAATGATGGTAGAGCCACTTTGCAAACCTTGATACCCTGCCTAGATCACTATCCCTGTCTTTTATATTTTTCCTGTAATATTTAAGTAAAGTGTTTGTAAAAGGAAAATATTCTACATTTTATTCTGGCTCGCTTGCTGGTAGATTTGGGGCATATGGGAGGTAGTAACAGCAAATAACCAGATATTGAGCTGTCAAGCTGCAGAACTGCTGGTCAGATGTGATTTACAACCTTTTTAAAATCTCTTGTAGGAAATATTTGAATTGACAATGATCCTTCCAATGAAAATACCTGTACTTTTATTTTTGTATCGTATAATAAAGAGGACCTGTCAAATCTGTGTTTTAAAATAATATATCAGTAAAAAAAGTACTTCTTTGTGGTTTTGTGTTTTCTTATTTATTTCCTCTTCAGATCAGACACACATCTCTACGGCTGAGTAAGGTGAACCAAAAGTCTGATTGACTTGGGGCTGTTCTGGATCTGTCAGTGTAATAATATTTGACACCGCTGGCCTTGATTAGCTGTGCTGCTGTCTAGCAGTGACAGCAGAGCTTCAAAAAGTGCAGAGAATGGAGAACTTGCACTGTTGGCTCTAGCATGGGAAAATAAGAAATGGGTTGGTAAAGAATTATGAATACAAGCCTTACATTCTCCTTGCATATATACTCCTTGCATTCTTTGCATAACTACACGCTTGAGTGGCAGCTACATTATTGCTTTTGTGTTAGAGGCCGTAGTTATTTTTATGTTGGTATTATGAACATTGCTGACATATAAATACAAAAAAACAATATATGTAGCTGCTTGCAAAACCTTTAATTGTTCAGTATCAAAAAGGATCTAGTGATAGTGCCACCTTTCAGGGCTTTGCCATAAAAATAAATTGTTTGAAATATCTTCTCAGTAATGTAATAAAAGTTCAGGTCTGCATTCTACATGATTTTTTTTTTATTTTTTTTATCTCCCATTGTAGAGTAATGTTCTGTAAGTGAAATGGTTAAACCAGAATGACAAAACCCGCAACTCTGGTTTGCTCCTTTCAGGACTGACCAAGCAGCCACAACACCATTGTTTTCAAAAGCAGGAGAAAAAAAAAATGTAGCAGCTCACATTTCGCTGAACATATGCTGGTTTCTACAGTTGCAAGTTGAGTAAACTCCGCATTCAGTCCTGTGTTAAGAACAACATTGCTTCGTCATGGAATATTCTGTGTGTTTCCCTTCAGCTGCATATCAGATAACCGCATAAGTGAGTATAGGAGATTTCGGAAGCTCTGGAACAAGGGATCAGAGTTTGAGGGGTGGTGGTTTGTGCGTTGCCATAATACATACTGGAAGTGCAGCTGTGTAGAAGGTGTTGGATTCTTGGAATATTGTCACCTCCTAGGAGGTCTGTGCTATGTGCTCTAAGCATAAATGAAAAATCACTTGACTCACCTTGCACATAGAAATCATTTATGTGGCTTACCAATAGTTTAGTTCAGTAATATTAATAATGTATTTTACTATATGTCAATTACATGTTTTAGGGTGGTTATTTTTTGGATTGTTTATATTTTGTTGTGAGTTTACTTAGTTTATTTTTAAGTGTTTATGTCTAAATGTTGAGCTATTCTGCTGTGTACCTGCAATACAGTATATAATATGCTTTCAGTTGTTTTTCTCTGCCTGTTAATTTGATACCCAATAAAACTACCTGCAGGCTAGATGCACCAGACTGCTGGACTATCTATTACTGGCTGTCTGTGTGTTCTACCTATCCCTGTCACAATTTGTATAAAAACCAATGCATGTTCATAAATATAAAAAAAAACAAACAGACTTATCTGTAAGTGAAAATGAGCTGCGAGTGACATCATCCTTGTCACATGAATGATTTGTCAAGCGTTTTGTCATTTGTTGACTTCATCAGGGATGTGTAATCTGATTTGTCATGTAAATAACGAATTCTCAATGAACAGTTTTATGTGTTCGCCTTTTAAACCCTTTACATAACATACCTACCAACTGTCCCTACTTTGACAGGACGTCGCGGGCTGTAAAAGTGGCAGGGTTTAATAAAAATGTGGGTGTGTTTTGACCTAATATGGCAATTTGTGGGCGAAGGTTGGTTGTAACTGGGCGGCACGGCTTATTTTGTACTGCTTTTGGGATTCTGAATGTTGTGACATAATAGTAGTACACAAACACGTAGTAGTATACACACACAAATCATAGTCTTGGATTGGGACATTGATATCCGTTCTGTTGCACCAGGAAGCAGCTTTACACCCATATCCAAAGTCCTCTTTAATCACCTAGAGATTGAGTGGTCATGGTTGAGATGCAAAGGGGCCTTTAACAAGGTGATTGAAGGATTTCTTCAAACTAGAAAAACAACGCTCTCTTTTTAAGTCAGAATTGGAGGATCTTACCCCTGCTAGCATTCCATATATTCTTGATTAGCGTCACAGTGAGCTTGCTCTCACCACTCTAAAGGTTCATACTTTTCAATTTTTTTCAAGTAGTAAGAAAATATGTCCTTTAAACCTTTTGCTGCACCTTGGGATGTCAATGTTGTCCTGGACGCCATAATGTCTAATCTTTTTGAGTTTTTACTGTCTCATTCAAATGACACTTGGGAGCTGATTTAATTAGCTGAGAGCTTCCATAGCTTTGTTTCTGCGCACAGTTACAGCAATGAAAAGTTTTGTTTGTAAGCCTATGAGGTGTGAGGAAAAATTAGCAAAGATTATTACATAGAACATCACACGGTACATTGCTGCACGGTTACTACGGAACCTCACAGCTAACGGAATGGGCCTCTGAAGGTGTTTTTTATGGTAGCAATAGTCTTCTGAATAGTCTTCTGCCTAACGAGAATGGAATTACATGTTATTTGGTGTAAGGAGCCATTTCTGAATATTCATATGCACAAGGTGGTGTTATGAACTAATCCTACTTTCCTACCCAAGGTAGTTTCCACTTTTCATCTGTATCAGGAGATTGTACTTTCATCTCTCTGCCACAACCAAATTAGCAACAATTAGGAAAAACTAATTGTTGTTAGAGCAATTTTGATTTACCTCTCCAGAACAAAGTAATCCTAAAAAACTGATCAATTGCTTGTCCCTCTTGTATGTACTCAACAGTGACATGCTCCCTTCAAACATACTCTTGTAACCACAAACTACGCAACGCCACATAATCAGCAAAAAATAGAGGTAGGGAGGGCCAAACTTGTGAGAGTTAACATTAAGAGGAATATGGTAGTAATCAGAGATGATAGAGGTGGAGTGAAAGGAGCATGTGGAGGGAATTGTCTTAGGATGGGGTCGGGTAGGAAAGTGTGAAATGGTGAGTTTTGAGGGTGTGTTTGAAAGATTGGGCGGGATAGGGAGTCCAAATGTGGAGAGCAGCGCAGGCAAACTCCTGAAGGCGGGAATGTGAGACGAAAGTCATTGGCTGAACGTAGTGGTCGAGTAAAGGGGTATTTCGAGAGAAGGTCAGAAATGTTCTAGGGGGAGGCATCAAAAAGGGCTTTATAGGTGAAGTTAAGCAACTTGAATTGTATTCTGGAGGCAATGGGGAGCCCATGTAGTGTTTTGTAGAGAGGCACAGCGGGGGAGGAAAATTAGTTGCACTGCCATACTGAGCACAGATTTCAGTGGGGACAGACATTTGTCAGGCAAGCCAGAGAGGAGAAGATTGCAATAATCAAAGCAGGAGATGAGTATGGATGATGCTCTTGGTGTCATCCTGGAAGAGGAAAGGGCGAATCTTGGCATTGTTGCGGAGGTGGAGGTGACAGGAATGGGCAAGGGACTGGATTTGTGGAGTGATATTGAGAGTGGAGTCAATGATGACCCCCAGGCAGTGTGCATGGGGAATGGGAGAGAGGGCGACACCATCAACTTTGAAAGAAGATCGAAGGAGCAAATGTGATACTAGGTGGTGGAAAGATGATGATAAACTCAGGTTTGTATATGTTGAGCTCGAGGTAGCATCCAACTGATGGCAGAGACACACATTTACCAGACATTCTTTTTCTGGACATGACGGCTTCTGCTGATGCTCAGTTTGAAGGGAAAATCCTTCAAGAGGTTATTCAATAAACAAGCAAACAAAATTCTCTTGTCACTGTCTTATGCTGGATTTGCTTGAGACCATCATCTTTTTAATTTGTGCTTGGTTAAGTCCCATTCATTATGGGTGCTGTGGAGTTGATAAGGAAATTAAATCATTATTTCCCTTTATCTCATTGAGAAACTCCATGGCAGCCCAATATTCCACTTGTATTGTCTGTGTATATATTTCAGGAAAAGCTTTGGAATTTTGTTAGACACCTCTTAATACGCAAACCAATGTTTCCGTATTAAGGTAGTAGTATCACTATAGTGAGTATGTCCCTGCCCAGTTAGGTTTTCAGTTTAGTAATGTAATGGAAAATCTTCTCCTGGTGAGATAATAGTTCATTAGTGATATGTCTTAAGGCTGTCACCACATGCACAGATTTTGTTGTCCAGTACAAAGGTTTTTGATATTGCTTTAGAGTAGTTCTTCTATGTATCAGATAATTTTTTATATATACAAACAAACATACACACGCGCGCACACTTGGGTTGCAAAGATTGTACACAATTGTCAAACATCTTTTTTCCTAGACTATGATGGCCTGTTCATATGATTGTATTCAGAGAATTTCCTTTATGCCTTGTTCGATGTGCTCAGGAAATACTGCAGCCATCTGGATCATTGACGGTAGTGTAACTCGCAGATCAGAACAAATTACTACATGGATGCACTATTTGCACCTATAGCTGGGACCATTACAGATCACATTAAACACTGCTTACCTCTTTTCATAGCACATGATTGTCTGCTACTCCACAATGTCTGGGAGACTCCCGGGAGAGCAGATCATACACCTGCATCCTGCCCACTTCCTAGTGAAGTTTGCAGGATGGAGGCCTCGATAGCACGATTAGCTGTGAATGGCGTCATTTTGGCCCCAACCCCATGGTGCGAAGCATGAGGAGTAAGGTTGACAAGTTAAGATCTGACACCGTGGCCCTAAGGTTTTCAATTAGCACTGCTGTGTCTAATTTCCCCTGCTAAAGATAGAGCCAAGCAGTACCGAAGATGATCGACATCTATAAGTGCATTCCCGAGCCCTGTTAAATACCATGAATGACAGTGGTCCCTAAAGTACGATTATTGGGCAGTGAGAATATTTATTAAACTTACTAAATAAAGTGAAAGACCCCTTTATGTCTGTCCTGCTTTATATACTGCCACTACTGTGTAGACGTGTGTATGCACCAGTTTCAATGCTGCCATTTTCTTCAGTATCATACTACTAATTCTCTGAATGTGCTCCACTGAACGACCTCAAAACATATCTTAGTTATTTTTATTGAATTTATCGATTAACAAACTGCACATATGCCACAAAAATATAATAGATTACCATCATATTTTTTTTTACCTTTTTTTTGTTTGCACAATAAGTAATAATTGTAATAAATATTATTAATGTGTGTCCATTGACATGAATAGAAATGGCAGCCTAAAGCTAGCAATGTTTTAGGTGTATTGGCTACCTGCATCCTGAGGTTTGTCCAGCCATGGACTACAATACTGTTCACTTGTGGCTTACAAGCAAAAGAAACTGCTTTGCTTCTTCTATATTGATCCTTAATGGCTCATAATGTAGCATCTTGATAGACATCATTCATCACATGCATTCAGATAGCAGGGGGTGAGCTTTTTATATAACCATCCTTGGGTCTATTAGTCTGATCAGAAGATGACCAAAGGCGGATGTGATACTCTGCCAATGAATGACTGCATTCTTAATGGCGCCACTGGTTCATTGTCTCTGCATTGTCATTTGTGTTGCTGATCCCTAGTGAATAAACAGGCTTCACTCAAAGGCTCTGTACACCCTACAGGTTTTTCCCCAATCTGTTGGGTCAATCACACGATAAATGACCATTCGGGCCAATGCCGCATTAGTGTGTATATTTAAACGATAAGCGATAGTTGTTCCAAAGTACCAATCGTCGTTTCATTTGATTGTTTATCAGTGTGTGCACTCATGATCAGGATCTCCATAGAGTTTACAGAGTCATAATCTTTTCAGCCGATGATTATGACATTTGAAGAGCACAGATCTGAAGGTAAATATTTTAAGACATGTATAGTGTGTATGCATGCTAATCGTGACTTTTTTTTTATTATTTTTTCAATCGTTGGTAAAATCGTTGTAGATAACACATTAGTTGGAGAGTTCTGTAGTATGTACCTACACTAAGGCGTGTTGCTGCATTATCTGTGTTGCTGGCTTTTCGTACTGCTTTTAGAGTTGTGTTTTTGGCTCCTAGCAAATTGTTTAGCTGCATTCTCTAAATTTGGGTTTAGCCCATAAAATGGCTGCATCCACGGTGTGTATGTTACTGACTTGCTTTATAACAACAGTTTATAATATAGCTATTTATTAATGAATCATACTACCCTGTTTGCACTTTTTATCTATAATATAAATGCTTAGTGGCGTGTGTTAGTCTGTCTGTGTGTGTGCGTGTGTGGAAAAAATAAAACCAAGCTGCAGCGCCACCTGCTGGGCGGAGTTAAACACTGACCTACTAAATTCTTAGTGTGTGTGGAAAAAATAATTCAGAAAGGGCTGAAATTTGGTATACTAAGATGTTTTTAATTTGTTAATTTAATTTGTTAATTGTTAAAAGTGTTTATAAAGATTTTAAAAAAATATATATATATATTTCTTGAAGGAGAAGTGGCAGTTGGGAGTGGTTGGTGGTTGCCAGGGGTGACAGTTGGGAGTGGTTGGTGGTTGCCAGGGGTGACAGTTGGGAGTGGTTGGTGGTTGCCGGGGGTGACAGTGGGGAGTGGTTGGTGGTTGAGGCCTGGGCTATGGCCCAAATGCATGACAAGAACCTTTTTTAACACCTTAAGTAGCTTGATTTGACTAGAATGCATGAGTATCATGCACGGGTTAACTTGTTGAGAATATGTTCCCTTATAAAAAAGGAAAGTAATATATTGGGCCTGAAGTTTTGTAGCAAGGAAAGCGGAAAAATGGGGGAGACAATTGAGTATTTTGGGTCAATTGGAAATTTCTGTTTGGAATTGGGTTGAGGGATATTTCACCTTGTATCCATTTCTTTGAGTTTAGTATGTAAATACACAAACAACTCTCCTGTCTCGCTCTCCTTTCCAAGATTTACGTTTAAAAATTGTTCAGAAATAATGATTGTGCCTGGAGCTGCTGCATCTGTTGGCTGCCCGAGCTCGCCATGTGAATACTTGGTATAGTAAGTTTTGTTCTGTCCTAATGGATTTCATGTGTATGCAGTCTAATTGCATTCCTTCCTGGAATGTGCATTTTCTGTGCAACATAAATAAGAATCATATGCTGTATTGTTTGGGCTTGGGGGGACTTCTCCTCCATGTTGCAGCTATTTATTATTTTTCCAAACTCTTTGTGTGTGGCTAAATCTTTCAATACTTAAAATATACCCAACATACAGGGGGGGGGGGGTTTTCAATTGGCCGCGATACTGGTAAAAGTAATGCGGCCTGCACATTATTGCCGTTATTCCAGTAGTTTCAACTTCATCTTTTTGCTCACAGCTCCCAGAGCTGAAAGCCAGGTTAAAATTACCGTAATAACGGTAATAGCTTTAACGCCACACTAATTCGGGGGGAATTGAATCCCCCCCAACAAAGTTCTGTAAGACATATGAACATGAGATATTTTGCACTCCAATGGGCCTCATTCATTAAGGAAAGTAAAGCAAAATAAGAATAAATTTGTACCTTGGCAAAACCATGTTGCATAGGATGGGGAGGGAAATTTAAAATGTGGGGACATATTTATAGTTGGTGTAGGGCATGTCCTAGATCAACTTTAAATTTCATTCCTTAATAATAAAGCTATCAAGTATTTGTGTGCTACATGAAAAAGCAGCGAGTATTTTCCTTATGTGCAATATAATAAACTAATATGCTCCCCTTGCATGGTAATATGGTATTGTCCGAGAGCAAATGTACTCCTTTTCTTGCTTTGCTCTCCTTAATGAATTAGGCCCAATGTGTATTTTTTAATTTACTGCAAATGCAACTTTCATAGAGACAGGGCCCAGTTCTTAGTCTGATTTGTATGTGATTATGTAATCTAATAACACCATACCATTACCTATTTATTGGCTACAGTATTATTGGGGGTTTCAAAGCTTTTATAGATTTAAATATCTAGTTCAGATTTCCAATTTGTATCATGCTGTGATATACATTAGTAGGATTTGTTATGTAGATGCTCGGTGTAGGTCTCGTTCACAAATAACCTCATGTCTTGGTGCTTTTCACGCATTAGTGACTTCATGAAAATCACATTTAAAATAGGTCAGATATGTGTCATTTTTGTACCACAATTCTTTCTAAAATGTGGAACCACCTATTTCTCATGATATGGTAAAATTGCAATGCATGAAAAGTTGAAAGTTAAAACATGTTAAAAATATTTGACCTTACATAATACATGGTACAGGCTCTATTTATTTCACTAGGAATCAAATTTGCATTGCACTTTTGCAATATCTGGCTATTTGAGGTAAAGGGTACAGTGCTTAGTTGGTTAAATTGTAGACTAAATTATTAAATGTGTGTAAAACTGTAAATTTCTAATAATAAATCACAGCTATGCATTAACTGGTTTCCCACTATTTCTTTGTAAGGAGTGTGACGTCTCCAAGTTTGTGCCAGTCACAAAAAGAGAGCTGGTTCCATGCTGGGACATTTGTATATGTCAGATTCAGTATTGCTCTCTGTAAGATGGCGTGGAGAGGAAAAGCTCTGAAACAATGTCTGCAGGAATGAACAAATGATAATTTGCATTAAATGAGACCCATTGTTTCTTGCTGAAATTATTCAAAACAGGTGTAGGGAGGGGACATAGTCACAGAAAAAACCAACATTTCTCCTCTTATGTTTGTGTCTGGCAGGATTTGTGCTGTGTATGGAGAGAGCTGCAGGGTCTCACGGCCGCCACCTGGTTCATCCTTCACAAGGTAGGTCTATGCCACCGGCCTCCGCTTTTGTGCTTCTCTGAACAAATGTCAACATTATGTATTCCTGAGGTAAATTATCCTGCACATAAACAGATCCCTGCTGACAGGCAGTTAGTTTGGAGTGTTGTTTGTGTGGTTTATAATGTGTATATTAATGTGCTTGTAAATCTGCTTATAGTTGTCTGATTGGAAACCAGAAGACCTAGTGTTGTGCTGCTTGAAAACTATGTTTTATGCTACCGCCTTCCATTTTTCTAATTTATGTTTTAAAAAGGAAAAAGTATGTAAGAGATGTAATTAGTCATACAGAGTACAATCCTGATTAACAGTCATAGGGCTAGATTTACTAAGCTGTGGGTTTGAAAAATTGGGGATGTTGCCTATAGCAACCAATCGGATTCTAGCTGTCATTTTGTAGAAGGTACTAAATAAATGAAAGCTAGAATCTGATTGGTTGCTATAGGCAACATCCCCATTTTTAAAACCTGCAGCTTAGTAAATCTAGCCCATAGTGTCAAAAAGAAGAGAATCCAGATTGGCCACAAATTTATGTGGCTAAATTGACTATATGACAAACCTCCTGGACTGAGCATCTGGATCTTGTTGGGGTCTTTTATCAGATCTTCTGTTTATTATATTCTGACTTTGATTGGATTATTATCATTATGGTGGTTATTTTGGGACTGCTCACACTGTGATATTGGTCCAGTTGGATGGTATCACAGCATTTGGCCAGCAAAAGGGAAAAGCATATCTTAAAATGAAGACTGATTTGGCCCCGAGAACCCAAGACTTACACTATTATGCCAGATACGTGACCGTTGCACTGCCTCCTAGGCACAGGCACATAGTGTTTGTGTGATAGCCCTAGTGTGCCAGGAACCCAGATTCCATGGTGTGGTGATACGTGTGCACTCAAAGCACCCATATTTCACTAGCATAATAGAAACTGGTGTTATGAAAATAGATGGTGTGGTCCGGAATTACTAATCAGATTTTGTCATTTTATATAGAGGCAGTTTTAATAAATGAAAACAAATGTTTGATTAATAGTTATGGACAGCAATATATTTTTTTCTTGTTTTGTGGAACTGGTTGTCCATGATGACCTGTGTAAAGCTATTTCTAGGCTTAGTTACAGATAGCTGAAGACTAGGAAATTGTGATAATTACTCATGTATTTTTATCATTTAGCAGCATGTAGCTTTCCAGATTTACAATAGTAAGAAAAAAAGATGCGATTCCCCACTAGCAGTAGAACTCTGCTCCTTCCTCAAATCCTGTAGTACACTACCACCAGAATGGCTTGAGGGGCTGCTCTTCCAACTAGGTAGACTATAAATGCTCAAAGACAAAGGTATCCAGATTTTCATTCATGTTGTTCTTTCTACTTTCTTACTGACTGGGTTTAAGAAGCAGTAAACTGGAAACAGATATTTTCACTCAGCATAACATGGAGGTGAATGCATCAATGTCAATTGAATTCCTCCCTAGGAATACTGTACCTCCTAACTCCAGTGTGTAGCATTCTCTCTCACTACCCATCCATGTGTATATTAATCCACCTTCCTTCTACTACGCTCCACTTCAACCCTTTCTTTTATTACTTGCTCACTGCTCCCTCCTCTCTTTCCAGTCTATACAAAGTGGAACATCCTACACACCCAAATATCACTGTCCTTGATCCTCTTTCTCACCCACACTCACCAATCCTAGACCCCACACAATCCATTCACTCTCCTCTTTTCACCCTAAAACCCCTCCTGCTACATACCTCAAACCTCATTCTCTCATTTTCCCTCCCCACTCAAGCTGGATCTGTCTGCAACTAACTCGTATACATCCATCACCTATTAATTTCTAATTGCTTCAGCCTCTTTGCCATTACTGAACTTGGCTCTGCCCTTCTGACACAGCTTCCTCTGCAGCTCTCCCCTAGGAAGCCTGTACCTCACCCACACTACTCTCCCTTAGCTGGCACTTTCACACTCATTCCTGGAATATTCTTTCTGCTTCTCCTCCATGTGAAGTTCACACCATCTGTCTCTTCTCTCTGTTCCATCTTCATGGAGCAGTCATCTGTCAAGCCCCAGGCCCAGTCTCAGAATTCCTTTACATATTTGCAGCCTGGCTCTCTCACATTCTGTCCACTGACATACCCACTCTTAGTGTTGTGGATCTCAACATCCCCATTGACAACACTACTGCCTTTAAACTGCTCTCTCCATCCCTCAACATAGACGTCATCTCCTACCCATTGCAGTGGACAGTTCCTGGACCTCGTGTTCTCCATATCCGTTCCGCCTCTAGCTTCACCAAATTGTCCCTCTCGCTCTGTGACCACAAACACCTTCCCTTTTGGCTCGCCTTATCATCCAAACCCCAAACTTGGCACTTCCCACAGATCTGTCACCTGAAGTGCTCCTGTACTTGTTGAGCACCAATGGAGAAAATCTTGCTCAAACACAGATGTCCTCCACTACAAATTTGGTTATGACTATTTTGCAAGTTATCCCACCCAGTTGCACTCTGTTTGTGAGTGGTAAAAGGAAATTGTGACAGTAACTTTGCACTGTTTCTGTTGTCATCTGTAGAAAAGTTTTTTTTTTTTTTAAAGCAGTGCATTTCCCTTTAAGATCCAGTCTGCTGGTTGTCTTGGCAGAGTCCGGATTGAGAACCACTGCTATAGAGATGAACAGAACAAGGGAACAGTAAAATGTTATTGATCTGGGTGTGTGTGTCTAAATAATGTTTGTGTACATAGAAGTATTATAAACCTATACAAACTCAATGAATCATTAAGCACACAAAGATGTGGTACATTTGCTAGGCCAGTTCTATGCCTGCAAATCGCTACTTTTAAAACTCACAGGTCTATAGTTACAAAATATATGAGGACACCCACTGCTAAGGACTGCGTATTAAGGTAAAAAAAAAACCTCTGCTTTTTAAGGGCAACAATGAAAATATTTTCACAATAGTATTATTATTTGTTACTGTTGTTTAAGGCCTTAAGCTAGGTACACACTACAGAAAGATTCTCCTAATGTGGTATCATTAGTGGTTTTAACAACCACTGAAAGTCCCGATCAGCATGCCGATTAATGCATACACACTTGCACGATTTACCTTCAGATCTGTGCTCTTCATCTGTCATAACCGTCTGCTGAAAATATTGTGACTCTGTGAACTCTACCGAGATCTGCATACAATGCTGGTCATGCATACACTGCAGAATTTGCCCGACATCGTTTTATAAGATATTTAGTCTGGTTATAAAATCAAATTAAATTAAATGATGTGCTGTGGGAGTGTACACATTAATATCGGACCTAACAGTTGTTTATTGTGTGATTGGCACCATAATCGGGTGAAAAAATTGTAGCACATACCTAGCTTTACAGTCTGTGTGAATACTGGGCCTTCTTTGGATGCAAGGCCTAGGCATTTTCCTGCCGTACTCTGACAAGGCAATCGTTAAGGTACTTTTTGCTAATAAGTACATAAAGACAGGAGTTCTGTTCTATGCATATTGTAAACTATGGTGACATGTTTTACAGCCAGTAAATGTTATAAGCATAAATTAGAATGGAGACGAGAGGAAAGTCTCAGACAAAGTGAGAGTGTAAGAAGTAAGGTTGCTCAACAACACATAGTTACAATGTGAGGCTCTTGTCAAATGTTTCTTAAAAATACAACAATCTTCCATCAAAATTAATACATACAACTTCTTTGTATAAGAGAAATATTAAGAGGATTCTTATATCAAGATTCCTGTTGAAGGGCAAATGTCTTGAATTTGTTCACAAAGCTGTCCCCTCACAGACCGGCAGATGATGTGAAGGACGGCAGGGATGTGGTAATCGATGTATCCTGTGCCGTCACATAATAGCAATGTTTGGCATTAGCGGCTTCCCTCTAGCTTAAAGTGAACTGGGTAACAAGGTTGTATACAAAAGTCCATCATCTTCTCTAATATGTTTATGTATATCAAATATGTGGAACAATCTCACTTGTCTGTTGTGCTTTTATTCAGAGTTTTGTCAACATCATGCATAATTGTCGGTATGGCAGAAGTGTTTCTTCTGGCTTGCTGCTGTTACACTTGGCACTACAATACTGTGTCAGTGTTGCATTGTCCGTGTTCTGTCTTACACTTTTTGTGCGTTGCACATTGTCAGAATCACTAGGTGGAGTTGGTGATACCTGCCAGCAGTTGGCGCTACTGAGTACTGAGGCTCGGAGACTAACACGCCCCTGGTTTTCACCAGGGACCCCCGCAAGGAGGTTTGCACTTCGCTGCAAGGGACGCGCAGGTCGCGGCCCTCAGTATCAGTCAGCTGGCGAGGTAACCATTGAGGCAGCGGTGACAGCCCACCAGAATGCAGGATGGAAGGATAGTCAGCAAGCCGGGTCAGAACCAGAGATACGGATATAGCCAAATCAGAAGCAGGAGAATGGTCAGGAAGCCGGGTCAGTACCAATAATCACTCTAAGCCAAAATAAGGAACCAAAGGAAAAGTCAGGAACAAGCCAAGGTCAGAATCCAATAAACAGTAACACAGGAACAAATGCTGGAGCAAGGGTGAAGACCAAATACTCTGGCAAGCAAATGGCCTCAGTGAGTTCCTTAAATAGAGGAAAGGGATCCCTGATAGGTGCATAAATCGGCGGGAAAACTGCAACCAATTGCTAGCTAGTCGCAGGCCGACGGACCGTACAGTCTAGCGCATGCGTACTGGTGGCCAACAGGAACAGCGGCATGTTGCTAAGTGCCGGTTGCCAAGCTCGGCGTACGCATGCGAATAGAACGGCAAGCGTATCTAAGCAGCGGGGCGCCGATTCTGCAAGGAGACAGGCGCCCGCCTAGAGGCAGAAACAAGACGGCGCCTGACACACATACACACAGGTCAACCATGGCTACTTCATTTTGGCAGCCTTGCTAAAAGGCAAACTTGTTGATTTTTGTTGTTGTAGCTTTGTATGTGTGTAAATATGTAAGAAAAAAACAATACAACAAAGATCCATTTTGTATGTTAGCAAGCATATTGCATTTAGTCTGGTCAGCTGGTGGACACCCACATACACCAGTGTGATAGCTGTCCGATCCAATCAAATCTGATTACATTCTGTGTGTGTGTGTGTGTGTGTGTGTGTGTGTGTGTGTGGCCAGATATAAAGACCCCTAAATCTGGGTAGACGGCTTTCCCTGCTCTTCAAGTTGGTACGACCCAGTGGAACACACCTTGGTTTCTACAATATGCAGCATTTGACTTGTATGCTCTGGAAAGCAGCTGTCATTTATCCTTTTGTCTTCAGTATGCTGATGTGTTCCTTAGGCGGATTGTTACAAGACGCCTATGAATGGCTGACCTTTAGTTACATATTCATAATTTAGCAGTGATAGGTAATATATATCACTTCTTTTTATTCATCCTCCCATTATAATCCCTCAGGGGACAAGGGAAAAATGCTCTCTTGCTGGCAGTTTTCCAGTGCCAACACCTGCCATTTCTCAAGCCTGCATGCCCTCTGTCGTCCAAAGAATGATGTTAGCTTTCCATAAATGAGGTAATTAACTTTACAGAAGTGGATATTTTCTCTCCGTGAAAAATAAAAAGCTCTGGAAACCAAAAGTTTAAACCCAAAAAGCCATGCTAATTTAATCAAACTTATCTTGTGTGGTTTATTTGAAACAGATCTTTTATTTTAGAGCTCTACTCTGTTCCTGTAGTGCTGTCTGGAGAACTTGACCAGATGAAAGGGAAAAACAATAGAGAACAAGACTTTTTTAAGGCCCTTTAATAAGGCTTGTGACTATTCAACAAGTATACAATTGTTTAAAACTGGGAAATTCCTCAGCAGTCTGTAGATTAGAGTTTTAACTCGGTACTCCTCATATTTGCCAGGATAAGAGCATTTTTTTTTTTATGACCCTTTATTAAGGTTTGGATTTCTAAGAAGACCTTTTTGTTATTAATCTTCATCTCTTGCCCACCTTGGCCCCCAGCTTTAGTGTATTGGGATATAATAAGTAGTCAATTGGAATAATAGGAATGTTTACTGCATTGCAGATGGTTTGAGTGTGCTGATCTTGTGTAAGGACTGACCTGACCTGTCTGCTCATGTCATTTAAGTCAGGGCAGGAATGTGCAAGACAGTGGCATTGCCTTGTTGTGGGAATAACTGCGTTATGATGTCCACACATGTTGTAATGTTGCCTCTTCTCTGGCCTTTAAACCAACCACTGTGCTCAATAATGATCCGATCTAAATTATTTGTAACAAGAATCAATATCCCCCATGTTGGTAAATGTGTGTAGAAGCTGACTGCAGTTGGACTATGTGTATGGTCATCTTTCATCCATAATAACATGGTGGAGTGTATGGGGCCAAATTAGATAGGGATCCTGTTCCTCAGCCTGAGAACACCGTTTATAAAGGAGCAGGGTCCTCTAACAGCACATAGGTCTGATTGATACCACAATTCTACCTCATAATTGTGACTGGAGCCTCATATCATTACTAAGTCTTTAGCTTACCTCTTCAATCTGTCTCTCTCCACTGGCACATTCCCATCTTTCTTTAAACGCACACACTCATCACTTTAAAAAAAAAAAGAAACAAGTCTCCTGGCCCAGCATACTTTCTCTCCTCCCAATTTAATAGCAGCCAATTTACCTACCAGTATGTTTTTGGAGTGTGGGAGGAAACCCACGCAACCACGGGGAGAACTTACAAGCTCCACACAGATAAGGCCATGGTCGGGAATCAAACTCATGACCCCAGTGTTGTGAGGCAGAAGTGCTAACCACTAAGCCACCATGCTGCCCATACTTCTACAATCTTGTGTGACCAACAGTCATTCTGCTATCTCCACATGCATTCCTAATGCTAAAGCTCAACATGTACAAAACAAAGCTTCCCCCCTCCTCAGAGTCACCACCTCCTAATTTATCTCTCACAGTGAACACCACCACAGTCTCCCTAGCCCGCTGTCTTGGTTGTCACCTTTGGCAGGTCTGGAATGTCCACGGAGTCACATCGCCTCAGAGATCTTACAGGAATCTCCACTCAATTTTCTCACACCTCATAGATGTTCGCAGAAAGTAAGAGCGGAAATTACTAACCCAGTGGCTTTGTTTAGTGGACATGGCGGTGATGTCCACGCGCTACATCGCTGGCAGTTGAATCTTCCCCTTAGGGTTGATTCGGTTTGTTGTATGTTACAGTAGTAACATCATGCGTTATGTTTACGTGTGATGATCAGGTAATTATCTTCGCTCACAGAGGTACGAGCAAAAATGAGCAAAGTTTTCTTTACCATAATTGCCTTTTTTGTGGTACTGCGGAACCTCACAGCTAATTCAATCAGCCCCTAAATGACTAAAACCATGTTTAATTGGACTGTGATTGCAGAACAGGAAACAATAACTTTGCATCTTTAAGGAATATTGTACAACGATTCTGTCCTCTTCCATGACAGAGCATGTTGACAAACCCGGGAGCCAGAATACATGCACTAGTATGTGTAACGGCCTGCTGGAAGTTACTATTTAGCAACTGCTGGAGAGCCCTCAGTTTCCTGATCTGTCTTTAGATGTCCAGCGTTGAGTGCACCTTCTATCTGGGATAACTGATTTGCTGAGCTTTGATTTTCCTCCTTCCTCTCTGTATGGCAGGAATTCAGATATGCAGATTCTTAATCAATGAACTTGTTCTTTGTGCGTTTGAATTCCTTCTCGTTAGGTGTGATTAAGAAGCGGTGCCGATTGACTTGTCTCTGCAGGGTGATTCCACTTAAAACCCAGCTGCGAAGAAACAAATATTTAGCATTGACACTTAAGCTTATAATTAGTTTATGGTATTAAAAAAAAAAGCCAACATATTCTGTAACCGTGTATTAAAATAATCTGTTTTTATATTTACCATTTTTAAATGATTGATTTGACAACAGCTAAAGCTGCATGGTATGACCATCACACATAGTGAGGGCCTTTTATAAAAGAGTTAAGTATTCTTTGTGACCAAATACTGGATTTGTCCTACTGCTGATCGTACCTGGCATAGAGCAAGTGCATGACATTTATAAATAACCAGCACAGTTTTTACAGAATGCCCATTTATGCCCATTAATTTCAGCAACCCTGTAACAATACATATGGCAGAACATCAATTTTACCTACTTTTGCGAAGTTCTATCCGGGAGATGCGATTGACTGGAGGGCGGGAGGGATTGGGGCGCGGCCAATCGCGTCATTTTGGCCCTGCCCCCGCGACATAAATGCCGTTTTGTTGCGGGGGGCGGGGCCAAAATGGAGCGATTCGCCGTGAATCGTGTCATTTTGGGAAGACAGCAGGATGCAGGAGATTTGCCAGCTCTCCCAGGAGCCCGTGAGACCGACCTGAATTTCGGAAGTCTCCCGGACAGTCCAGGAGAGTTGGTAAGTATGCGAGAACGTGGAACTTGTCGTTGCTCAGATCAGTGATCTTACACTGACATGTGAGCTGTGTATGTAATGAATAGGGGCTTAGTATTTTGACTGAGGATAGTCTGAGGTTCTGTATTTCCCATTCGATGGGTTTACATTACTAAACTACATTACCTGAAGTAGGGATCATTTATTTAAATACAGTAAAATTCCACTGAATATTATTATTTGCCTTTATTAATACGGAGCCACATTAGGTTTGCAGCGCCATGCAGTGGGTACACTTGGCACACTGATCTAAGGATGTGCTAATAGTGGGGGCAAGGAAGTCTTGTTTGTTACAAGGCAACTAAGACATAGTACCTTGTACTGTCACTTGTTTATGCATTGAGGTCAAACTGAACAGTTTTACAAGCGATTTTTCAATTACCCTATACCCACTTGCATTTACACTTGCGATTGGGAATATATTCGTGTTCACCACAATGCTGGGATCTATGGAGTGTCCTATGTTCACTTCCCCCACCCTCTTGTTAACCTCTGCATAACAAACACATTCGCATTTGACGCGTTAAACACCTGTGACACAGTATTGGTGGGTAATCAGCCTTAAGACATTAGTGGTGCATAGACAAAGACCACACTTGTGGTCCTGACAGTCCCCAAACACTTGTGAATGTATCAAAAAAGCTTACTGCACAAACAGAACAATGCCTACATATTTAATAGGTGTTCTGAAGTACAATTTACGCTGTGTTGGAGTAATCGTTTTAGATTAAAGGGTTTTTCTAGGTGGTAGTGAGGCATAGATTGGTTGTTTATACACCTCATTGCCCTTCCTTCTGACTCCTTACTGTGGTAGGGTTATCTCATCAGGACTCCTGCCATTTGTCTGACTCTACCCCGAGCTGTATCAAGTGAAGGCAGGAAATATATTGGATCATGGTGCTGTCAGGTGTACTGGTCTCCTGTAGCTCCTCATGCCTCGGTGCAGCTGCTATTACAATGGTATTTTGGGTACTGCTTCTTCACAGCAGATATTCCAGGCTAAGATACCATCTCCATTTTTTTTGTCCTCTTTCCTGTCATCTTCCCTTAAGCATTTTGTTCACTATATTCATAGCCCTTTGACAGAGAAAAAACTCGTTAAGTTCATCCACTGCAGCCCTTAAATCCTAGGTTGGAGGGAGGCAGAGATAATCTTTTTTGCAGCCTGTGTACATATATACTCTGTTACTAGGAAGTGCCATGGTGGGCACTTGGCTAACACCCCTTGTGTCCATTGAACTTCAGTGCCTCACTTGTAGTTGTTGGTGATTCAGCATCTCTCCTGTGGACTGTGACTTGACACAGTCCACAGAAGTCCACACTCTGCAGCCAATTACACTGGACCTTGCGAGGTCTCTTGTTCTTACTTCCAGTTAATTTCTCTGAAAAAAGAGTGGTGACCACATTACAATGGGAAGTGGATGATCAAGATCGTCTCATACACCATCTTTCTATGGATGACCTACTTAAAGGTATTGCTTCATAGCTTTAATCTGCTTTCTTTCTGGAGCTTAATAAAGCCTGCATATAAAAACTATAAATAAATGCATATATTTGTAGTAATTTAAAAAGAACCTTCAGTTGAATAACATTGTTGTTCTCTTTATGACAGCAATGATTATAAGCATTTATACAATAAAATATTGCATGTAGAACATGGGTTAGTTTTAACCCATAGCAACCAATAGCTTTCATTACTCTGCCCACACCAAACTGTGAACGACAGATATCTGATTGGCGGCACATCACAGCTTGATTTGTGATGTAACGCAGGGTTTCCCAAACCCAGTCCTCAGGGCTCCCCAACAGTGCAGGTTTTCCGGATCACATGTGACATAATTAGGACCACCTGTGGATCTGTTACAATGTGTCAGTCAGTAATGAATACACCTGTGCTCCAGCAAGGAGATATGGAAAATCTGCACTGTTGGGGGGAGCACTGAGGACTGGGTTTGGGAAACCCTTACGTAACGAATGAAGCCCAGTGGAATGAAAACCTGTCCACTGTTTTAGCATCACCAATAATAGTTTAGATATAGAGTAGAAATGTAATGTTTTCAAAAACTTAACCTTTTAAGAATAACTAACTTAAAGTTCAATATTAGGAGTTCAATAAGAGTTTGGTCACTGTTGATTCTTACAAGTGGTGAAGAAGAATTGCACCCAACATGGCAGATTAAGTTGCAAGAGAATATTTAATACTTTGGGGTTCAGAATTTTCACAGGTAGCTTTGCATTAGACCCCCAAATATCTGGTGGCTACTCATCTGCTCACCAGACCCCACTCTTTTGGTCCAGAAGTGCCGCTAGAGCAGCCTGAGCATGCTGAACAGCACCAGACAGCCACGAATTGCAGATCTTGGGCTACATGTATTTCCATTTTGGCAATACATTTAAGGGGTAAATGTATCAATATGCGGGTTCTTCAACACCCGCGTGTTCAGCCTCTTCCGCGATTAACTTTCAAGCGGTGCTGCATTGTAAAGGGTTAGCGCCGCTTGAAAGTTAATCGCGGAAGAGGCTGAACACGCGGGTGTTGAAGAACCCGCATATTGATACATTTACCCCTTAGTCGTTTGTGATCAGCCCAAACCACCAGGTCTTAATATGGTGTGCTATGCCTGAGCCATGTGTACTTTCTTTATCAGTGCAAGCTGCTTACTACTAAAAAGAATGAGATACTCTGGATAGTATCAGCAATGTTGTTTAATATTTAGGTATTTTTCTAATGCTGATATTCCTTGTTTTTTTGTTTTCTATATCTTCATCACTCAGCATTGTTCCCTAGCATTATTCATTGACTGATTCTGCATTCCGTATCAGGTGCAGTAGTGCCTTTCAATCATTATTTTTCTTCTTTCCTTTCCTTTCCTTTCCTTCGTCATTTAAAAAATATATAATTACATTGATACATTTGCCAAGTGAACAGTGCTTGTTTGAATTCATTTATTTTTAAACGTGTTTTCCAGTGCTGGATATTTATGAAGAATTTATTTTGTTTTACAGCATAATCCAGAAAGTTGCAGGGAAAAACATGGTCATGTAGCTTCCTGAATATACTTACTATAGGTGTTTCTGTGCATATCTTAAGGACTCGTTAATCATACCTCTAGTGCTCAGTAAAATTATATAAATAATGTAATCATCAGAGATCATTGTATCAAATTAACTTTCTTTATTCAACAATAAATCCAAGATTCAGGATCAACAGGCAAAACTTGTTTTTTGTGTACTGCATTGCTATCCATTGACCTGGCAAGGTCTTCAGGGAGTTCCATTTACAATGAATAATGAATTAAGTGCATACAAATAGCATAACTTCCAGACAATTGTTCCCCAGGATGATCCTGCTCCAAGGGAATAAGAAGTAAATTGAAAAGGTCTGTCCTTATATAGAAGACAACCCCCAACCAAAACCACAGGTTACTGCAGAATGATGTAATTTGGTCTTTGATAGAGAAAAGAATAAAGACAAAGCAAATAAAGTAATAAAAAAAAAGTCATAAAGTCAAGATACAGTGAAAGCTTTCTGTAGTGACATAATGGTTCAGAAAGTCTAAATGAAACAATGAAAAAATGTTCAACTCACACACTATGGGCAAGTAAGTATTTTATTTAATGAGTTCTTCATTTAAGTGAAGGAATTTTGAATCATTACTTTACCGATTTGGGTTTTCAAAGTACAACACCAGACCGCTCAATCTGAGACAGACTTCCATTCACTGATTATTTTACTTAGTTTGAAACTCATCCGTAATGGATAGAAGCACATTTACAGTAATTTAGGTGAGTACTATTTAATAACTATAATTATGAAACCCCATGCGGGCGTAAAGGAAAGTTACATCATTCTGATTGAGCTTATCCAGAAGAAGGCAAACAAAACCCCTAGTGCGACAGTGGCCAATTTTGCTTCAAAGGGGGAAGAATATTCCTAAACTCCAAAATAATTGCAGATAGTCTTTCTTGTAAGAGAGGCATTCAATCCATTTGTACATTCTCTTTGTTAATTTGCCATCACTGTCTCATGCGGTAGCGGTCTTTCTTTCATTCGGCATATATATTTCTATTAATTAGCTCACCTATAAGGTCTTTTTTATTCAAAGAAAATCAACCTTGTTTTTCTAACCTCTTTATAATTATAAGGCACATCCGCTTATGAAGATTGAATCCCACAATTGAAACGCCTTTTCTGAAAGTGAAACCGCCTTCTATTCAAAAACACTATTGTCTTGTCTGTCCTGTTCCATGTATGACCGTTAATCTCATACTGGCTGACTGAGGTCAGGGCCAGATTAAGGGAATGGAGGCCCCTGGGCTAAGGGGGCCTCCATTCCCCAGTGAGGGCCCCCCCCCCCTGTGATCCGAGCCGCCACCCCCAAGGGCACTTACCTCCTTCTCCTGGCATTGCAGTCCTTCCCCGGAGCGCTGCACACTCTTTACTGAGGAGATCTCGTGAGAGTGAGACTCTCAAGAGCTCCTAAGTAAGGAGACTACAGCGCACCGGGGAAGGATTGCAGTGAAAGTGCTCAGCAGCATTGATCGCGCCGGGGGCGCCCCCGCCCCCGACAGATCATTAATGCTGCTGAGCACTTTCAAGGGCCCCATGGATGCCCGAGGCCCCTGGGCTGTAGCCCAGTTAGCCCTAGGGTTAATCCAGCCCTGACTGAGGTAGCAGTTTTGCCTTCCAAGCCTGCACACTTTTGTCATCATGTAATGAATTGCCTTCCTACATACATTGTACTGCGTTAAAAAAAACTATAGAGTCAAATACTATGGGTTTTACTGCAATTATGTTTTATTATTTCTATCATAATTCAGTCTGTCAGTTCACTAGGAACATACATCATGTTGGATAACAATCCCTTTTAGTGATGTTTGTAGTAAAATATTAATCTGCTAAATGTAACCAATTATCTTTGTTTTGTGAAAAATATTGTGGTTAATTCTTGTTTTTAATTTTAACTTCTTCCTGTACCAACTTCAGGTGTAAGACTTATTGATCAACATGCTAAAGTAGTGTTTTTCTCTGTGGAATATTACATGTTTTTATTAAGCCATTTCTCTCCTAAAAATGATCGACAAATAGGTTGATTATTAATAAACCTGTTATTAGGAGGGTTCTGAAAACCACAAAAAAATAAATTGCTGTCATACACACGGACATTATTATTGACTGCTGTCTGTAGTCACTGAGAGGAGCATTGCTGATCTAGTTAAAAACATGGGGAACATTTGAGCCTGGGGGACAAGCACACAACAGTGGCCAACCCCTTGAAGTTTGAAGAAAATCAGCCAGTGTTCAATACATAAAACAAAGGGTGAAAAGCCTTTTTACTGGAGGAAACTGGTGTTTTCATAAATGAAACAAGTTTAATTTAAATTAAAAAAAGCATAATATATATTTTTTAAATATTATGCAGCTGAAAGGCTTTTTAGTCGTAAATAATATGTTTAAATACTGACCATGAAGATCGTCACATTCAGACGAGGAACCCGAGGGGGTAAGAAAGCCCAAAAACATAAAAATATAAATAACAATGCTACAAAAGAGACTGTCGACTCGCAAGGTATCTACAACCTTAGTAGTAAAGCACTCGCATCAGCTCACATTTTCCTCCTTAAAAAAGGAATAAAATTCGCACCTAATCAGCAAATAAATAAATTTCAGACATAGATCGACATCCAGAAGTTTGTCAGGAATCTGACACTGAAGAAATACTTCTTGAAAGATTCTAAAACCACAACCTCCACTAGCACTGGTGATCCATCTAACTACATACACACGGGTCTCTGACCGAGTTCCACATTCTACCCCACGCATACGAATATATGACAATCAGGGCCCTATAATCCGTTTATGATCCAGTTCTCATGGTGTTTGAAGAATATATATTAACTATTAATATGCCAAATACAGAATCCTTTTACTAAAGATTGAGACAATTGTGAGCCATTGCATGCTACAATTAAGGAGGGGGAGTTGGAGAGCTTGAATTATAAATCTTGCCTATAAGCTTAGTTCCTAGCAGCAATAAATTTATGTCCTACACACTAAATAGCAGAGAAATTAGGATTTGTATAGTTGAATACTAAGCGTTTGGCTTAGTCCTGAATGTTATACATAATAATAGCTGTTGGAATATATCCGAATCCTGTATTTTGTACACTCCTAATTCTAGCGGTGTTCTACATGGTACTTTGACCATTTCAGAAAGAAGTTGTATTTTAAACGGGGAGGCGGGTTCCATCTTGGTAAACAGCAGCCGCTTTGTCAGTTAGGGCTGCTGTCATCTCTGACAGTAGCTGAATATCTGGTTTTATTTGCGGCCTAATACAAAAACCCCTTTGGAAGTATGAAGCCTTGATGTAGTTCTTTCTCAGATCTCTTTTTACAAACACTCCCCCTATTCACTGCACACACAAAGGCACTGCCTGTCACTCGCTTGCAGCTAGAAAGCACACGGCTTTTTAACACTTAATAGGACGGAGTAAATTCCAGACCAGTCATTTATGTTCTTGTGCATTTGAGCTTCTGGGAGCTTTCTAATATAACATGTAGCAAATAACAGCATGCTTTTCATCCTGTAACCTTTACCACCACCAGCAGATTACCTGTGTGGATACTTGTCTGACTATATATTAATCCGCAGAAAATAAAATGGATCATTTGAAGAAACTAACTATAGGCTGTAAAATAAAGGGAAATACTAGACGAGTGACATCTAGAGATCTGAAGCATGAAGACGAAATGTTCTCGGTGTGCGCTAAAGGCTGCACTGCAGAGTCCAGCTACACTGTAATGCTCTACAGATAATCCAGTTTCCCTTTAAATGTATGTATCATGAAGATGTACTTAGTATCTTAATAGTCATTTAGTTTGTAAACTGGTGCCTTGTTCCTTGTAGTTTCATACTATGTTAGTGCTGTACATTGTAGCAGAAATCACAGTGGAAGAAGTTGGTGCATTATGTATACTGTAAAATAATTGTATACCTTTTATTCTACCCATGCTTGTCATTTCCCCTTGTGTCATACACACGGACATTATATACACATTATACACGGATGGTCTATTTGACAGCCTTAGGGGGCTTGCCACAGGTGTGGACCGCTGAACCACTGCTATTATCCTGCTATCTGCTATAAGCTGTGACACTTGGAGAACATTGCACAAATCAACTTTAAATGACACATCCCATCTGCACATTGAGCCTCTTAAAATAAAATAAAAAAAAATCATCCTGAAGTCTTTGAAGTAGTTGTATTATGCAGTATTTATAAGCATCAATATACACTGTTTGATTTGTGTCTCTTTCCTTAATGATGCTAAATTCCATAGAGCTCTCCGCTTGACTGTACGTTTACATACAGCTCCCTCAGTCAGCATGCAAAGACCTGATAAAATTGATCACTAATGAGTTCAGGGCCTGGGAATGAAACGACAAACTCACCACAAAATACTTTTGCTCCATTAGATAACATTCCTATCTTCCTACCCAAAACCAGAGATTAAAGACTTTAAAACAGAGATTAAGGAAGGAGCCGGCTGCTTCTGAAGGATGTCTCTTGTGGCTAGGGTTCTGTACACAGTGGATGTCACTTTCTGGCTCTTTGCTGTAGGAGATGTATGGGAGGTTATTTATGTAGGGTGATCCTGTTCTGTAGCAGTGTACTAGAAGAACTTACAAGCGTTATTGCGCTTTTTAATGTGATATATAATTATTATTGTTATTTAGTTGTTGTTATTATTATTATTAAGCATTCCGTATGGACTGTGGTTTTTGCAATTTTTGCCCATTTTCAATTAAGCAAAGGACAAAATCGACATGATGCAGGCTGGTGTCCAGAGATAGCAGGGGCTAGCATAGGGGACCATTGTGTGCAATGGTGCTCATTTGCCCAAAGTGAGGCATACTGAACATATGATAACCGTATAGGGACATAAACTGAAGCACTAGGTAATTGGTACTTGCCTGTATTTGTATGAATAACAAAAGTTTTTTTTTTTTTTTTTTACCCCCTTATGTATGTTCAATACACAAAAAATTCCCTAAATTCTGTAAGTGTCTGACAATTACTTACCTAATTTGAGTTGATTTATAGCAAGTAATCCTTTATATCTATTAAACTCAAACAATATGACTAATTGGTCTGATATCTCTGTATTTGTGACCTGAAAACTGGCAGGATGGTTGTAAACTGGTCAGTGTTTTTTTTCTTGATTGATGTGCTACCTGTACTCAGGGCCGGGTTAACCGTAGGGCTAACTGGGCTACAGCCCAGGGGCCTATGGCATCCAGGGGGCCCTTGAAAGTGCTCAGCAGCAGTATTGATCGGTCAGGGGTGGGGGCGCCCCCGGTGCGATCAGTGCTGCTGAGCACTTTCACTGCGGTCCTTCCCCGGTGTGCTGTAGTCTCCTTACTGAGGAGATCTCGTGATCTCACTCTCACGAGACCTCCTCAGTAAAGAGCAGGGAAGGAGGTAAGTGCCGGGGAGAACGGGAGCTCGGATAACGGGGGGAGGGGGCCCTCACAGGGAAATGGAGGCCCCCTTAGCCCAGGGGCCTCCATTCCCTTAATCCGGCCCTGCCTGTACTCCATGTAGCCTCTGGACTTAACATGGTATCTACTTACATGGTTGCTGTGGTACACATCACATGTGCGTGGCACAAAGGAAATATTCTCCACAGGTTTTATTCTCAATTTTAATTATCAGCAAATTGGGGTTTGATCAGAAAGTTGAAATATGTTTTTCCCCCATGTAGATAGTCATAAAATCTCACTTTAAAAATGTATTCATTTAGTTGACCTGTTTAGTTCCCGAAAGTTTCTGGAGTTGTGATACCCCTTATTATTACAGGCACGCCTAAGTTAAAGTCTATCTCATGACACGTCCATTTGCTCATGGCAAATGGGCATGTCAAAATGGGCATGTCATTTCATAGGAGTAGGAGATCAGGGAGTGGTCTAATATATTCTGGTTGTCCAATCAGGAATGTTGTGAAGTGTGCGCTAACCCACAGGTGCCCAGCTGGAGGGCCACTCTAGCGAGTAGTGCTGCCTGAGTAGCGGCACTCGCACATCACTTAATATGACTGGCATGCTTTTGCCAGGTTTATAGGACAATAGACTGTGTTATAAGCCTGTGGTACAACCCTCACTTTATTGTGGTTACGTGTAACAGTAGGTGCTGTTTAGAAGAAGCAGACCACTGTGCCTGGAAGGGTTTTAGTGAATGTATTTTACTGGGCACTAGTAGTGCAGCTGAAACATTTTATTTTTTACTGCTGGATATTGCTAAGCCACTCGGGCACAAGTGCCTAGTAACTTGCTGGAAGTTAATGCTCATTACGGAGCCATCAGTAATCGTGGTGCATAGTGGTAATGCCCAGGAAATGGCAGCAGTAAAAAATAATACCCACTGTACGTTACTGCTAATCCATTACTGTTGGCTTGTTACTGGTCATTACTACTAGTGCCACTGACCTATTATTGGACATTACTACTGCTGGGGATTTATTGCTGTTACAAATGGATTAAAGTTCTGTAATGGATGTACATTAATATTCTATATGACTGGCTACCTATACCCTCTGTAACAGTATAACAATATATAAACACTGGGAAGTGTATTTGAAGCACTGTAATTGTTCTGTGTTTAATTTGATAAGGGTCTTTTTCATCTGTGTGTTTTCTTTCTCCCCTTCTTCCTCCTTCTCCTATAGTAGTTGTTGGCAAGATTGAGGGGAACACAGGAGGGTCCACAAGACAAATGTCTGATAACATAGCATGAATAGGAGTGCCTTATTATACTATGCCTAACCTCTACACATCTCGGGAGCAGTTCTAGTTTATCTTAGAAATGTGCCAGCTATACTTATCAGGATTCTAAATTGCACAAACTGCTTTTTACACAGTGGAAGGGACAGGTTCCACTGTGTTCCAATTACTTCTAAAAGGAATATGGCCCATTTCTGTACAGCGTCTGTATCAATAGTGAAAGTGTAATGACCTGTTCCTGTCTGATCTTTTACAGCAAACCTGATATAGGTTTATTTGATGTTTTCAAGACGCTAATGTGTTTTTATGTAAGGGTTTCTGGGTCACTCTTTTCCAAACACAAGTTTATGATCACATCTAGGTAGTGACAATGCGTAAAAGGGAATCTCTGTAAATAATAAATCCATATTGTTTTTCTGTTCAAATAAAGGAAAATAAAGTCCCCTAGCAAATACCGTATTTATTACAATATATTAAAATCCCAGCCACTAATAATATATTGTACCTATCTGCGCTGCAACAGCCCTGAACCACAGAAAACTCTGGTGCAATCTACAATTTTCTATGCGATAACCATATGACCAACAATAAGGTTTATTTATGGGCATGGTCCAAATAATGCAACAGGGCAGTTGAAGCCCATTATTTCAAATAATAAACAAATCATCATGAACCATGACCGTAACATGTATTCATTTTTCACCTGCAAGAGATTGGGAAGACCCCAGCACTAAGGATCTTGTAGATTTCCAGGCAGCATTAGTAGCAATTCTGCCAAAATTAGCCATGATGCCAAGTAGTATGTCAGCAATAGCAATAATGCCATGGAAATAATGCTTGGTTGTATATGAACAGTAAGGTCCATTAATAAGACTCCAATAGAAGAAATATATAGGCGTATCTGCTGAGCAGCAAAGATAATCTCATACTTGCCTTCTCTCCTGGGAAGGTCAAAGATACTCATGAATTTAGGGCAGATCTTCTGCCCACCTTCCTGGATCACAATCTTTGTGTGAAGTGGGCAGTATGGAGCCGTGATCATGTGATTCACCTCTAATTGTGTTCTCATGACCCCACTGAGCGATGAGGGGAGGCAGGGCAGTGATGACTGTAATCGTATTGTCATGCCATCTGCACTTGCTCCTTGGACCCGTACAGAAGGTATAATAAGTTGGCAAATATGGATAATGCCTATTAATACCACTTGTTTGTAATTATGCTCAGTAATAAGACACTAGTAATTACAATGAGCAGTATAAGCCACCAGACGAACTAGCAGTAGTAATGCCTATTAACACTAAGCTACCAGCATCAGTAATGCCAAATAGACTATATATCCACAATAACATTTAAAGGACATTCGTTAAACTACCAGGGCAGTAATACAGTATATAAGCAGTACTAGTAACTAGTAACATGCCTGCATTAATAGGGTAATGTCCATGATAAAGCCAGTAATATTAATACACAGTATTTATTGTCCATACACAATTTAGACCAATCCTGCAAGCAAGCTGCTGTCTGCTCCTTCTGACCAGCAGTTTACTTTTGCCTCTTCTAGTCCCACATCACTTGAGCTGAAATAAGGATAGCGCTGGTGGCTTCTAACTGGTCAATACCAGTGGGCAAAGAAACCAGTGGCACATACACAATGTCCTAATAAGTGACCCGCTGCCACCCCTCTACACTGCCCAGCCGCTCTTATTCAGCAAGGAAGAAAAAAGCAAATGTAAAAAAAATTCAAATTAAATAAATATTTGTAAATGATTTTTGTGCTCAGCTGGGACTGCAAGAGGAGCACCAGAGGGCGACCAGTTTGGAACGAGAACTTTAGAACATAAACCCGACCTGCCCATATGATCCTACTACTACTCCCACAATCAAGTGCATCTCTGCCTGCAATCTGGTAGATGCCATTAATCACAGAATCAGCCCCACCTATTCAAGAGAAGTGAGAAAAAAATGACACTTGTGTTGCTTGCAGAATAATTTGTATGTTATATGGTTGCAGTCTGTTGTAAGAGTCATGTGCTTATTTTCTATTTCCCAGACACCAACTGGCAAATGATCCTGATAAGTAGCATCTGCTGAATATCTTCACTTTTGAACATATTCCAGTAAACTTGTATATTAATTGTGTCCCTGAAGGAGCCAATGAGGACCATTCTCCATTTATTGTAGTGCAATCCAGACCTTTGTTTTCTCCTTTATTGCCATCTCTGGTGTATAAATTACACTAGATGGCTGCCTGTGTTTTGAACTTGATGTAACCCTCTGTTAGAGAAACCGTTCACACGTGTAATTGTCTTCCAAAGAGAGATATTTGGGTCCATTAAAATAGTGTCACTTGCAAGGCTGCCTCTTGTATGTCCTCAACTCCACATTGTGAGGAGATATAAGGTTCACAAAGCGCATGTCATGTTTGAATGGGAAGAGTCACAAGATGTAGAGTGGGTACAGTCTGTCTTCTTTATCCTGACATTATGTTGTGATTATAATTTGTGCTGTGATGTCGTCATTATTGCCAAAATACGCTAGACTTTATTTACTATATAGAGGCAGGGAGTCCTATGTCTAGGGCAACAATCTTCAGCGGGCAACATAAAATGTTTTTATTCAATTTTGAATGTGATCTTTGACTAGGGGGTATATGTACTAAACTGCGGGTTTGAAAGGGGAGATGTTGCCTATAGCAACCAATCAGATTGTAGCTGTCATTTATTTAGTACATTCTACAAAATGACAATCTGATTGGTCTACATCTCCACATTTTAGTAAATATACTCCTAAGAATTGTAAAGCACTACAGAATTTGCTGGCACTATATAAATAAATGGTGATGGCCTAAACGTAAAAGTATGAGCTGCGCAAGCACGTATTTAAGCTCACAACGGGTTAGGGTAGTAGAGAAGGGCTTTGGAATGACCTGTCTGTTCGCAGGTTGGCGTGCATATCAGGGCTTGTTCACATATTCACAGACTTACCATGTATCATACTTGCCAGCAGGGCCACATTAAAGGCCACATGGGGCTGAAGCTGAAATTCATTAATGGCCCATTGTGAGCAGCTCCGTCCCACACAAGGCAAGTTGAAGTGGGGAAAAAAAAAACATAGTTGCCCTCTGACATCAACACCGCTTGTTAGACTACAAAGGCTGTATTAAGTGACAGCAGAGCACTAATTTGAATTGTGTACAAAGCCCACAAAGTACGTTAACCTATGACTGCTAGTTCAGTAGCTGAAAGCACCTCACCGTCCTACTATTGTTGTTACTACTTCTATATAGCAGTAGCTATGCAGAGCTGTACAGAGAATGGTTTATACATGCATATCAGTCCCTTCCTCAGTCAGGCTCACTATCTAATTTTCCTACCACAGACACACAAAGAACCTCCAGAAGTCACCATGGTTTCAGTTGTACCCACAGCCCTAAGCTACAAGGCAGCAATGCTAACCTCTGTGCCATGGACAGACTAGGTAGAAACTGCTTAATATTACGTGGAAGAAATGTGTCATTGTCTTTTCTATTTTTCCTTTTACCTATTTATACATTTTTCTCCGTCTATTTCATTTAATTAAACCAATAATGTGTTTATTCTAATATACTATCAAAAGCAACGATTTGCAAAAATATAAAAAGGACTCTGATCATAAAGGTGCAAACCACCCCTGGTTATGAAAAGACTTGAACAAAGACATGAGCTCAGTGACGTACTTTCCAAGCTATTGAGTCTTAGAGACCAGAAATCAAATTTGCAATTAAATAATCAGAGTAATTATTTGAATCAATTATCATTATCAACATTTATTTATATAGCGCCAGCAAATTCCATAGCGCTTTACAATTGGGAACAAACACAGTAATACACAATACTGCAGAATACATACATTCAAACAGATGTAAGAAGGCTTTGCTCCGCAAGCTTACATTCTATGGACAATGGCAGTTTCATACACAAAGTTAGTTTCTACATACTGCAAAGGTAATAAATACTTAGTGGGCTATATGATCCAGTCACACAGCATTGTTGGCCACAGGGTTGTTGTCTTGTGTTAACTGTGTAGAGGGTGGTAATAGGGTAACCTAGGGAGATTGAGGATGGTAGAGGAATATTATAAGCTTACCTTAAGAGGTTGGTTTTCAGAGAACACATGAAGGTTTGAAGACTACAGGAAAGTCTTATTGCGAGAGGGAGGAAATTCCACAAAGTGGATGCAGCATTATGAAAAAGGTCCTGTAACTGGGAATGGGATCATGTGATGAGTGGAAGAGAGAGGCAGATCTTGTGCAGAATGAAGGGGTCAAGTTGGGCGCTATTTTGAGACCAATGAGGAGATATATATTGGTGCAGGGGTCAGGAGAGGAAGAACAATTTGAAAAGAAAATCAATGTAGCCACTGCCTGCAAAATAGATTGCAGGGGTGAGAGTCTGATTTCAGAAAGATCAGTAATGAGAGAAAAGTGCAATGGTCTATGCAGGAGATGATGGGTGCATGAATTACAGTTTTTGCAGTGTCTTGTGTGAGAAATGTGTGTATTCTGGAAATGTTTTTTAGATCTATGCAACATGATATGAATATAGGTTCAATGTGGGAAACAGGGGGTCAAGGATTACACCTAGGTAGCTAGCTTGCGGGGTGGGATTTATGGGCATTTGTCAACAGAAACAGAAATGTCAGGCAGGAAGCGTCTATTGTTGGGTGGGAATATTAATTCTGTTTTTAAAAGTTTGAGTTGATGAGAGAACATCCAAGATTATATGGCAGAAAGTCAGTCAGTAACACGAGACAACAGATTCATTTTCCAAGAGAAGTGGTATAGATCGAGAATAGCAGAAGACCTAGGACAGAGCCTTGTGGTACTCCAACTGATATAGGAAGCAGAGTGGAGGGGGGTCCAGAGAAATTAACACTGAAAGAGCGATTAGATAGGTAGGATGAGAACCAGGATAGGACAGTGTATTGAAGGCTTAGGGAGTGCAGTGTTTGTATGGGAAGAGAGTGTTCAACAGTGTAAATTGCAGCAGAGAGATCCAGGGCAGTTAGGATTCAGCTTTAGCTGTGATCAAATCACTGACAACCTTGGTCAACACAGTCTCTGTGAAGTGCTGAGAGCATGCAATTCGTTGTTTGCTGTAAGAAAGTGTGTGAGGCGAGTGTAGGCAGTTCTCTCGAGAAGCTTTGGAGGGCATGGGAGCTGAGATGTTGGGCGGTAATTTGAGAGAGCGTTTGGGTCTGAATTTTGTTTTTTTCAGAATAGGAGAAATCACTGCAATCTTGACTGGAAGATGCCAGTAGAGAGAGAGATATTACAGATTTTAGTGAGGTGGAATGAGCACAGGAGACACAGGGTTCTACCGGTTTGTGAGGTATGGAATCAAGAGGGCGAGTAGGAAAATAAGAAGGGTAGATACTCGCTTCCTCAGTTGCGAACACTGTTGACTCGCATCATTTGGACCTTTGGTTATATTTTGACCAGGGCATAAGCTGCAACGAGTTAGTATGTTTTCTTGTTTTTGATCCTATGGTCAAAGAAATACTAGTTATGGTAGGCTTCAACCTACCCCCAGCACACACACAAGTACTGCAGGGTATGTTTTAATTTAAAGATCAGTGCTACAACACGCTAATGGATAATTGTATATCATGAACTGACTGGCTCAGTGTGCCTACAAGAAAATGCTAGTACATGTTTAAAAGTATTATGCAGATGCAAAGTGGTTAAACAGAAGTATATTTAATAAATGGTTTTTAAAACTCACCCTGGTGGTCCAGTAGGGATTGTGGCACATCAGTGCAGAGCACCTGCTGCCATTTTTCTGTTCCTATGTTTTCGCTCATAGTTGAGTCTCTTGGCCTTGTTTCCACGTCCAAGGTTGCAGTTTTGGCCGCAGTTCTTACATGAAGACACTACTGGCCAGACTTCTCCAAACAGTAGATGGGTGTACCTGGGTCACACTGTTTTTTTCCTGTTCTGAGCTGAAGGGGTGGAGAACGGTACAATAACGAGTGTCTGCAGGCAATAGAGAAGTTTGAGGCTGCATTTCAGCAAATGGAATTGGAGATTTGGTCAGGAGTAATGGTGTCCTCAATTCTGAGAAATATAGGCAGATACTTATCCATCATGCAATACCATCATGGGGGGTGTCTGTTTGACTGCAAATTTATTCTGCAGCAGGACAAGGAACCCAAACATACAGCCAATGTCATTAAGACCTATCTTCATCATAAAGAAGAACAAAGAGTCCCGGAAGTGATGATATGGCCCCCACAGAGCTCTGATCTCAACATCATCTGTGTGTCTGGGATTACATGAAGAGACAGAAGGATTTGAGCAAGCCTACATCCACAGACGATCTGTGGTTAGTTCTCAAAGATGTTTGGAACAACCTCTCTGCTGAGTTCCTTCAAAATCTTTGTACAAAGTGTACATAGAAAAATTGATGCTGTTTTGAAGGCAAAGGGTGGTCACACTAAATATTGATTTGATATATATTTCTCTTCTGTTCATTCACTTTGCACTTTGTTACTTGATGAAAATAAACTATTAACACCTCTATTTTTGAAAGCATTCTTACTTTGTAGTATTATTTCCACACCTGCCTAAAACTTTTGCACAGTACTATGTGTTGAAGTAATAAAAATGGATAGTAATGCTAATAATAATGAAGTATTATACTGCAGCTTCATATTTTTCTTTTTAGTAGGTTACAGTACATCGTGTAGCCATCTAGGAGAGACAGTGTTTTCTTTTGGACAATTATAGTTAAGCATTATTTCTAATACCGCTTTCATGCTGCCGCCCAGGCAATATTCTGGGTATATGAACCCGGCATATTGCCGGGGGGGGAGGCAGAGGCTCCCCTGGAGTCAAAATCCCGAGTAGACCGTGTTCATACTGAACATGTGTCTGCCCGGAGTCTCCATGGCAACATCACAAGAGGAGCTCTGATTGGCTCCTCTTGTGATGTATTTTTTTTTTTTTTTTTTTAACTTTAAAATTGTGTCTGGTGAGACCCGGGTTCAAAAACCCGGATTGCACCATTCATAGTGCAGGCTTCCCTGGGCAGCCCCGGGAATTACCCGCCCAAAAGATCCGAGTCTGATGACCTGGGAATTAGATCTAGGACAATTCATACTGCACCTCGACCCAGGTCGTCTGGGCTTGCCCTGGCAAAAACCGGGGTTTTTGGTGCAGTATGAATGGGGTATTAGAGGCCTAATGACTACCAGCTCTTAAAGATTTTTGGCACTGAAGTAGTTCTCAACACTCTTTCACATATCTTTATAAATATCTAAACATATTTTTTCGAAACAAATAAAATTTGACAATACAAATAAACATTGGAGGAGGTATAGTTTGGATGAATGCATTGATTTAATACTGCTCCAAAATCCCCCTTCCTTCCGAGACACTCCACAGTGATGGAAGAATGTCTTCAGAATTAGATTTGGCAGTTGAGCTCATTAATTTTATTATCTGGTCCTCGCCCCCACACCCTTTCATTAAATTGTATGTTCATTGCAAACAAAGGAAGTACTACAGATTATCCAGCGAAAAGTAATTGGATTTTGATGTCTTCTCTTTTGTAATTTGGGTGCTTTTAGAAATCCTGTTTTTTTGTTTTTCTTTTAGACACGTATAAATGTATAATGATTGCATTATTATTATTTTTACAGCTCACTTTGTTCTCTGTGATTATTAAATGTGCTAAAGTAATTATGAGTAGATGCTTGCTTTGCCTCCTAATATTGCGGGTGTGCAACCATTTGTATACATTAGTTTTGTATATAAAAGAAACAATGATGGCAGGAATGCATTTGGCTTGGGACCTGTTGCTCCATTTGGGGCCTGGGAAATTGAGAATTGATTTTCACTGTGCCAATAGAGCTGTACTATGTAGATTTAGCCTTTTGGCTATAAGAGTGCTACAGTGTCTCTGTTTGTCCCTGATTGGATGCACCACAGTTCTTTAACCTATGAAGAGATTGAAAATTCAGGTGTTTTAACCAGAATAGCTTGTTCTTTGTGTTCCGCCAGTATGATGCATAAGGCGTACCTTTCAAGGGTCCCAATGGATGTTAGTGAAGTAACCCTGTGCTACATGAGAAGTAGCTTAAACAGCTGGCTAAAGATGCGTGGCCTGGAAATCTGTTGAGCATTGGGAGTATGTCCCTTTCTTTCTCTGCTGCTGTTCCCTCTTGCTTTTTGCCATGGTAAATATGAGTAGTGCCGCTGTTTATTAATGGCTGTTGACAGGTGTGGTAAGTCAGCAGCCGCTGTGATGCTCCTTTCATGCTTGATATGAACTTGCAGAGCTTCTGGAAAATTGCAGAAAAAGAATTTCTAAAGCGTTTAGCACCAAAACATGAAGTAAAATCTGCTTATTACACTTTGTTCACTATACACTTATCTGCTGGCAAAGCTCAGACTTTATGTAAAACGAGCCTTTCGTGTCTGATTAAACTACATTCCTGATTTAAAACATTTCTTTTTTTAATTAACACTTTCCCGAAATAGGAAATGTGTGCGAAAACAGATAACCAATGTCCTGAGATATAATAAAAAATGTTCAGACAAATTAGAATAGTGAGAGAAAACTAAAGGACTTACAAATTCAGTGAAACATGGAACGTTGGCATGCAATTGTAAGTTAACATAACCTCTACAGGGTACAAACTTAAACTTGACATATGTAATGCACAATTACTAAATCTAATAGACTGGAAAAAATAAAATAATGAGCATGTGCAGAAGTTCATGCACCCTGTCAGTCAGTACTTAGTAACAACTCATTTGGCAAAAATTCAACCACCCAAAATTGTAGACAGTGAGGGATCTTTTTATTCTTACACAAGGAAATATTTCACACTCTTTGTTGCAGAAATCTGCTAGCTCAGAGATGTTCCAGATCTCCGCACAGATCATCAATAACATTCAACGTTGGGCACTATTAGGTTCCTTTAAGTTCCTCATTGTTGTTTTGAGTCATTGCCTTGCTAAAATATCCAGCTTTTTTCAGTTTCATTGGCTTCTGGGACATCAGCTTCTTGGATTTGTTGATATTTAGCTGAAACCATCATTGTCCGGGCAATATTTCCTGTGCCACTGGCTGCCACACAAGCCTAAAGCTTAATAGAACCATATTCTTGGTTTCCAAAGCGTTTTACCTGTTTTTCTCCAAATGTACCTTTTGTGGTTGTGCCAAAAGTACAAATGTAGTTTTATCAGTGCACAACATTTTGTTCTGGATAATATCTGGCTCTTGTAAGTAATGTACTGATGTAGGAGTGACCGAACGGCGAGGTGCGATAGTCTAATACAACAGCTTGGCCGGTCATATGGAATCCTGAGTCTATAAAGACTCCAGTTTCCTGCACCCAGGAGGCAGAGTATGTAATAGCCAGGGATTCGGAATGGAGGAGAGGAGATCCTAAAAAGTCCCATACGTTAAAGAGGAGAGCATAGTCCCTGGAAAAAGAGGAGATCCCAGAGAAAGGGGAAAGAGTGGGTTGCAGGCCTAAGCAGCATGGCTGCATGAATCATTTTAAGAGGAGACACCTGCAAAGAGCATTGGATGGAAAAAAGCCACTTGCGTATCCAGAGGGGGGCGTTCTGGGCAGTCGCTCCAACTAGCCGCAATCTTCATCCCATTAAATTGCTGTGGAGAGGTCCTGTCATCTGGGAAAAGGGGATGGGCCAGCCAATCAGAGTGATGTGGGGCGTGGCTATGCAAAATCACCCCTGTAAGAAACCCAGAGTCCTGGAATGTAAGGAGCCAGCATTTATTGGAAGTAGGAGCAAACCAATAACTTAATCAGTGACTGTAACTACACCAACAGATTAAGATATGTGCAGGAGGAGTTAGAGGAGTTGTGTTTTGTATCCATATTTGTATCGACCACCTTAGAACTGTGCTGGAGGAGACAGGTGTTATATATATATATATATATATATATATATATGTATGGTCCACTCTTAACAGCCATTGTCATAAGACCTGCATGAGAGGGGACCCTCTGGTCACTTATGCCCACACCAAAGAGCTAGCCAGGGCAGAGGCACAAGTGAAGAGGTGCATATGTACCCCATTACTATACACAGCAGCAGGGTGTTGCACAGATGTTGTCTGCAGTTCTGAGAGATATTTCTGGGTACTGCAGATCTTCCTTTTGATTTGAAAAGTTCCCCATAACTTGCATTTTTGAATGATGTTTCTGACAGTAGAAATGTCAAGCTGGAAGCATTTAGATATCTTTTTATATCCTTCCTCCTCTTTGAGGACTTGAAAATAAAGATAATTGACTGTTACAGTCAGCTTATTAAAGGAGTCTATGGTTGTGGAAACTGATCCAGCTAACATCTCAGAATGTTGTGTCTAAAGCAGTGGTTCCCAAACTTTCTCACTTTGAGGCATCCTTGGGGTCCCCATAATATTTCAAAGGCATCCCTAAGCCAAAATAATTACCAGGTAGTCCTGTTTTTGAAGTATTTGGGTTAATAAAATAATGGAAGAAGTATCTAGGCCCCTTCACCATCACATTGTACCCCTTCACAATATCACATGTGCCCCTTCACCATATCACAATATACCATGAGCCCCCTTCACCATCTCACTCTGTATCCCCTTCATCAAATCACTTTGTGTCCCATTCACTATATCACTCTGTGGGGTATATTTACTAAAATGCGGGTTTGAAAAAGTGGAGATGTTGCCTATAGCAACCAATCAGATTCTAGCTGTCATTTTGTAGAATGTACTAAATAGATGTTATCTAGAATCTTATTGGTTGCTATAGGCAATATCTCCACTTTTTCAAACTCGCGGCTTAGTAAATCTACCTGTGTCTGTGTGTCAGGCGCCATCCTTTTTCTGCTTCTAAACGGACGCCTGTCTCCTTGCTGAATCGGCGCCCCGCTGCTTAGAGATGCTTGCCGTTCTATTCGCATGCATACGACGAGCTTGGCAACCGTTACTTAGCAACATGACGCCATTAACGTTTGCCATCGGTATGCATGCGCAAGATTCCACGCTCCGTCTCCCTGCGACTTGTCAGTGATTGGTTGCGGTTTCCCCGCCGATCTTCAGGCACCTATCAGGGATCTCTTCCCTCTATTTAAGGAACTCACTGAGGCCATTTGCTTGCCAGAGTATTTGGTCTTCAGCCTTGCTTGCTCCAGCATTTGTTCCTGTGTTACTGTTTATTGGATTCTGACCCTGGCTTGTTCCTGACTTCTTCTCCTTTGGTTCCTGATTCTGGCTTAGAGTGATATTTGGTATTGACCCGGCTTCCTGACCATTCTCCTGCTTCTGATTTGACTATATCCGTTCCTCTGGTTTTGACCGCTGCCTCAATTGTTACCTCGCCAGCTGACTGATACTGAGGGCCGCGACCTGCGCGTCCCTTGCAGCAAATTCAATACCTCTTTGCGTGGGGTTCCTGGTGAAAACCAGGGGCGTGTTAGACTCTGTGCCTCAGTACTCAGTAGCGCCAGCTACTGGCAGGTATCATCAACTCCACCTAGTCATTCTGACACTGTGTTTCTCTTCATCAAATCACTGTGTCCCCTTCACTACATCACTCTGTCTCCCCCCATTGCTTTTTCCTATCCGTTCCTTTACTTACCTTCTTTCCTCATTTTCTTCTGTCTTCTTTCTTGATGTTCCTCTCTGTTGCTGCTCCTCATGGACATTGTCGGATGTGATGACATCACGCCTGACAGTCAGTGAGAATAGTAAGGAGGAGGATTTGGCGCTAGATTGGTAAGTTCTTTTGTTTTTATTTCTTTTGCAAGGGTGGCCATGGCACCCCTGTGACAGTGCTGCGGCGCACACTTTGGGAACCACTGGTCTAAAGTATTTCTGTAATTATCTTCACCTGGCTTAATTTAAGGCCCAACGGGTCAATCAAAGAATGAGGGTGCCAAAAAAATTTTCACATGCAGTCACATTTTTCATTTTTCTCAATTGTTAACTTCAGCAAATAAATAATAATTACAATGTGCAGACATATTTCATGGATAGCTTGTACCCGGCAGAGGTTGATTCACCTTCTTTTCACTTACAGATTCAGTGAAACATACAATTTGGACTGAGGAACCAGAAGATTTAGAATTTAAAAAATGTACGGTCCTGGTACTCTTAAACCGAAATCTTTCACTCAAGATTGAAATGAGATTATACTGTAATATATGAATTTTGTTTCAAGTATAAAAGTATACCTCCATGCTTAGCAACACAAATATATTTAGTTGTGGCAACTTTTAGAGCAATTTAAATAGTTAATTCTGAACTTTGTTAGTAAAAATAGAGCATGTTTTATTGAGCCAAATAGAGTGGTCCGGGGACCACCGACTGCTGGTGGGAATATTGGATCAGGGCAGTCTAGTGCCAGTTGTATGGTGCGACAACAACTACAGGGAATGGTGTTGAGTGTGAATGGGGTGATCAACATATTGTACATCTGTCACTTGATCGAGCCATGTGAAACACCTTAAACTTCAGGTTTAATGGCAGATAGTAGCTTTCATAGAAATGTAAAGGGTAAAAAGCAAAATGAATTTCAGTGGTGCCTTTCATCCTGTACGTCTATATATAGTAAAGTATATGGATCCCAGAGTGAAGAAAGGCGGTTTCATACACCTGCAGTCCTGCTGAATGCTTGAAAGTCCTAAAGAGTTTTTTATGCATACGACAATACCCATTCATTGATTTCAACGGAGTCCTGCCGAGTGCATCAGTGACCTGAAAATGAGTACAATATGTACCTAGTGTAGCACACCGAAATTGTTCTATAAAAAGCTGAGGCGATGGTAGGTTTTAATGTATTTTTATTTAATGTTTTCTCGTTTTAGCAAACGTTCAATAGTGTTGACCAATATATATTGATACCAAACTCCTTATGTATGTGAGATGGGACGCCACTGGTAAGCAAAGCTCTGAATCCGCCACACATTTTCCCCAGAAAAGAAAGCTCCAGCTGACCTGCGTTTGACTTATCCCTCTGATTTTTGTGGTACTTTTTAGCATTGCAGTTTCAGGTTACAGGCTCAGCCAGCCGCCCAGAAACTGACCAGCTCAGCATCTCCTCTCCCCTTCCTCCCTCACCCTGCTGGCTGCATGCATGTCTCTAAATAGAATTCTCTGCTGTTTTAGGGCCTCTCCTAGTGAGATAATTACAGTCCTATAAGCCTACAAGTGGTTGGCCTGTGGCTGCTGGGATAAAGTAATATAATGTGTCATTTACACAAGTGTGTGTGTTTTATTTTATTGACTGAGAATGCCAGTCCTACCTGCAAGTCATTTATCCATAAAAGCACCAAGCATATCGTCCAGGGCCTTTATATTGTTGTGTTTTAGGAGTGAAATAAAATAACATGTAGGACAACTCCTAACTGCCTTCTTTTGGACACAAATCATGGTTCTCTTTGCTTCCAAATTTGTCCTCTTCTTGGTCTTTTATATAGTTATTAATAAGCTCGTCACTTGGATCAAAATATTATTTGACTGGTGCTGGATATTCTAAAATAACACCTGGTATTTAAGAACACTGTGGTACAGGGCAATTCTGTGCTGAAATAAAAAGAGCCAAACAGATGTCTTCTTTTAGCAGCCTGTTATAGTCAGAATAATGAAAGGTGGTATCTTATTGGTTGCTATGGGTTACACATTACTGTTCTTTGCATCACATTAAAGAGAAAGGGGGAGAATCAATTCAGCCAAATGTGTCTCCGGAGCATCCATGAAGATAAATTGCTGCAGAGTTATGGCCGTAATCTCCTCTCATTTTTCTTTGCAACCCCATAGAGGTGTGCAAAAAAAATGAGTTGCGATTCCTACCATAGTCTGGCAATGTGCGCAGCCGGACATTGTGGTGATGTCTGCGTGCACATCGTCGGCAATTAAAACTTGCCCAGTGTCCATTTTGAGATAATTGGTTTATATAGTACTTAGTGCACTATGTAAGTATAAAAAAGAATATATATATATATATATATATATATATATATATATATATATATATATATATATCTGTTCCCTGCATCTGGGACAGAGCATAGATAAACAGTGAGGACCGTATCAAATGCTCTACTTGAGAGTTGTCCCACATATTGCTCGAACATCACCTCTGTGTCCTCAGTATTTCACAGCTCTTCAGGAGCACTGACCACATGGTGGTAAAGAACCGTATGCAGCCTAACTCCCAAGCAGTCTCTATATCCGTAATGGGCAAAAGGCGGGCCTCCGAGCCTTCTCCTGTGGCCCATAGCTCCTTCCTGCTTTATTGTAGATTTGTTTTGTTCTAGCTTGCAACTCTTTAAAATGCCTGCTGATATGTTATTACAGATTGGTGTTTCTTTCATTAAATGTATTGTTTTAACTTATTGCTGAGTTTAAGGATGATGTGCGGACAATATCCTTTTGAAGGATAAAGAGCTCCGAAGTGTTTCAGGTTGCCAATCGCTGCTCTATCATATCAAAATAATATGCTTATGATGATACACCTGTTAGTGACCAGAACTGTGCAATTTTGCCCTGCATTACTGTATGTGGCCTACCTTTTAGCTACATATTACTTTAACCCCTACGTACAGTCAAGTCCATAAATATTGGGACATCGACACAATTCTCATATTTTGGGTTCTATACACCACCACAATGGATTTGAAATGATTTGGGTCCCTTAAAAAGTGTGAGCCACATAGAGAAACTGTTGTAATTCCTACACCGCTCACCTGATTTGGATGTAAATAACCTCAAATTAAAGCTGAAAGTCTGCAATTAAAGCACATCTTGTTAGTTTCATTTCAAATCCATTGTGGTGGTGTATAGAGCCCAAAATATGAGAATTGTGCCGATGTCTCAATATTTATGGTCTTGACTGTATACTAGCATCAAAATTCTGCAGTTGAGGTGCAGTTCTAACGGACGTGAAAGTAAAAATTGTGTTAAATGAGCTAAAAACAAAACACACTACAAATGCTAGGGTGTATGTAATTTTACAAATTGCAATTCTATATACTTTAGGTGCACAATATCTACAAATGGTAGAATACATAAACCGTGTGATTGGTTGATACTGGCTAGACACCTTTTTTTTTCATTTTTACCTGTAGAACAGTGTCATAAGATTTCCTATGGTATTTTATAATCAAGCTTTGTCTCTTAAATTTTCTATAGACATAATTGAGGCACTTTTCCCGCACTCTTGAGTACCTTTTTGTTTTCTTTATGTACTAAACCATAAAATACAGTTAACAAATGTATAGAATGTGTGAGTTCTTACACTAAACATTTTCTTTTCTTTGTTATGTCATTTACTAGTTACATAAGAAGATAAAAAGCACGATTTATCTGCATAGCCCATTTAAAAACCATTTAGTAAAGCCTCTTGGGGCTTAACTAAAGATGGTGCTATAGCTGAAGCTATTTTGCAAGATTTTTCTTTGCCTTATAAATAAAACATAAATATTGAGCAAACTGTTGCCCCCCACATACAAACCATCTCCCCACACAGTTGTTCTAAAGAAGCAAACATGACTTAAATAATGTGAACTCTGTTCAAAATCTGCAAACATCAATTTGTGTGTTGTCCAGAAATGTTTGTGCTACGTCTACACAGTGGCTGTGAACAGCACATGCTTGTTTACTGTTTTGTAGAAGAGCATGAACTATACTGCTGCAGCTAGACATGGACAACCACAATTGCTCAGTTTAGGAAATTAAATAATTCCAAAGGTGTAAACTGAACACTGCTGATAACGCATACATGTATCCAGAGCTAGATGAGATCACTGTCAGGCACAGGACCCGCTGACCATCTGGTTGGGGTCTGCCGCTCCCATCTACCTTTGGCCGCCACTCTCCTCTTTCAGTTGGTCTCCGTGGCTTGCTCTGGTGGGCACCATCTTGACTGTCTGAACTATGCATGTGCAAAACCAGCCCTTTTCAAAACTCCTTCTATTCACCTGATTGCCTATCAGTCCCGTGTATTAAGAGCACCTGTCTCCTTACCCGAGTGTCAGATCTTCAGGTCTCCTCTCCTCTCTAGATGTGTTCCAGTCTGGCTCCTGTTGTCCTTCTGCTGCTAAGTATTATCACCAATACCTGCCTTCAGCTATTCGGTGTTACTCTGCAGTCGGATGATGCTGTGTTACCACCTACGCCTGCTCCCAGCTCTCCGGTGTGTCAGCACTATCCTGCTGCAGAGCATTACCAACAATACCTGTTCTGAGCTCTCTGGTTTTACAGCATGATCCATCTGCAGGGTGTTTCTACTAGTCTCCATCTCCTGCACATTGGTGCTTCTGTTCACTATCTACCTGCAAACCATCACACTTCTTCATGATCCAGACCCTAGGGCATCCTAGCTCAACAGCACCTCTGTGCCTCATATACCTGCAGAATATATTCCTCACTATTACTCCTATCAGCTACTATCTTACTCCTGTGACTTGGTTCTACTCCTGGTCTTGCTTGTAACTCTCCTTGAGAACCGCGACCTGCAATTAGGGAGCCTCAAAGTTTAAACTCTCCTCTGCGCCTCTTGGAGGGCAGCATCAACTCAGGCAGACCATACGGATTTTTCCAGACCCTAGTGCGTGACAGTAAGATCTAGCCATTAATAATGGATCCCGACCGAGAACCTTCTGCGAAAGATATTTTGCAACACCTAATAGAACGAGTAGAGCAGCAAGACGCTACACAGATTCAACTTCTCCAGTGCTTACAAGCTTTGGCCACCCCCTTAGAAACTCTTCAAGCAGCACTTCCTAGTCCCCCAGCTGCAGCAGTCACTACTTCTACTCTGCAGCTGCCCTCTCCGCAGAAGTTTGACGGCGACCCTAAAACCTGTCGTGGGTTTCTCGATCAATGCTCAATTCAGTTCGAGTTGCTCCAGCAAAATTTTTCCATTTTTCACTCACGTGTTGGCAAACGACGCTCTGAGCTTCTGCCTCCACATCGTCCCTGGGATTGACCTATAGACCTTCTTCCTGGTAAGCTTTGGCCACCCACTTAGAAACTCTTTAAGCTGCACTTGCTAGCTCTCAGGTGCGGCACCCGAACATCCAGCTGCTTCTATATCTACTCTGCGGCTGCCCTCTTCGCAGAAGTTTGACTGCGTCTCTCTCCTTCCCTTCTCCCTCCCTCTTCCCTTCTCCCTCCCTCTTCCCTTCTCCCTCCCTCTTCCCTTCTCCCTCCCTCTTCCCTTCTCCCGCCCTCTTCCCTTCTCCCTCCCTCTACCCTCCCCCCTCCCTCTACCCTCCCCCTCCCCCTCCCTCTACCCTCCCCCTCCCCCTCCCTCTACCCTTCCCTCTTCCCTCACCCCTCCCTCTTCCCTTCTCCCTCCCTCTTCCCTTCTCCCTCCCTCTTCCCTTCTCCCTCCCTCTTCCCTTCTCTCTCCCTCTTCCCTCTCCCCTCCCTCTCTCTCTCCCTCTTCCCTCTCCCCTCCCTCTCTCTCTCCCTCTTCCCTCTCCCCTCCCTCTCTCCCTCTCTCCCTCCCTCCCTCTTCCTCTCTCCCTCCCTCCCTCTTCCTCTCTCCCTCCCTCCCTCTTCCTCTCTCCCTCCCTCCCTCTTCCTCTCTCCCTCCCTCCCTCTTCCTCTCTCCCTCTTCCTCTCTCCCTCTTCCTTCCTCCCTCCCTCTTCCTCCCTCCCTCTTCCTCCCTCCCTCTTCCTCCCTCCCTCTTCCTCCCTCCCTCCCTCCCTCCCTCTTCCCCCCCTCCCTCCCTCCCTCTTCCCCTCTCCCTCCCTCCCTCCCTCCCTCCCTCTTCCCCTCTCCCTCCCTCCCTCTTCCCCTCTTCCTCCCTCCCTCTTCCCCTCTCCCTCCCTCTTCCTCCCTCTTCCCCTCTCCCTCCCTCTTCCTCCCTCTTCCCCTCTCCCTCCCTCTTCCCCTCTCCCTCCCTCTTCCCCTCTCCCTCCCTCTCCCTCCCTCTTCCCTTCTCCCTCCCTCTTCCTCCCTCCCTCTTCCCTTCTCCCTCCCTCTTCCTCTCTCCCTCTTCCTTCCTCCCTCCCTCTTCCTCCCTCCCTCTTCCTCCCTCCCTCCCTCTTCCCCTCTTCCTCCCTCCCTCTTCCCCTCTCCCTCCCTCTTCCTCCCTCTTCCCCTCTCCCTCCCTCTTCCTCCCTCTTCCCCTCTCCCTCCCTCTTCCTCCCTCTTCCCCTCTCCCTCCCTCTTCCTCCCTCTTCCCCTCTCCCTCCCTCTTTCCCTCTCCCTCCCTCTTCCCTTCTCCCTCCCTCTTCCTCCCTCCCTCTTCCCTTCTCCCTCCCTCTTCCTCCCTCCCTCTTCCCTTCTCCCTCCCTCTTCCTCCCTCTTCCCTTCTCCCTCCCTCCCTCTTTCCATCTCCCCCTCTCCCTCCCGCCCTCTTTCCATCTCCCTCCCTCCCTCCCGCCCTCTTTCCATCTCCCTCCCTCCCTCCCGCCCTCTTTCCATCTCCCTCCCTCCCTCTTCCCATCTCCCTCCCTCTTCCCTTCTCCCTCCCTGTCTCCGTCCCCCCAGAACTTTGACCCGGGGAGCCTGTTCTGGGCCTTTCACTAGATGGATTTGGATGACATTTAATATAAAAATGCAAACGACACTGGGCAGCCACCTCATGGGGTGTAAGATCTTCTACGGTACTAATTATTTTTAAAATGTTGACCGTTACATCCAACTCATTGTTACCTTACTAACTTGAAGATTTAAATACTGGAGATATATATATATATATATATATATATAATATATATATATATATATATATATATAGATATATATATATAGATATATATATATATATATATATATATATATATATATATAATTATCCCCTCTCCCCCTCCCTTCAGTTATGCAGGCGCCAGTGTAGAAACTGAACAGCACCAGCGAGGTGGGCGTAGGGTGCATTTGGAGGGTGGGGTGAAATAAATAGGCACAGCCACTGACCCCAGACTTCAGTGCTCAGACAGCTCAACCCCTGCACAGCTCATTCTTCTGCTCCATGGGAAGTGGTGCCCATATAGTGAAGTACCATATATAGCGGTATTTGAATAAAAAAACTGTAAATACTAAATAAATAATGTTTAGTCCAAATCACCACAGTAGTATTAAATAAAGATACCACATTGCATTAATAGTCCCACTTGCACCCACATAACATTAAAACCACCGCCAGTTCTCACTTTCACATATGATTGCTACTCCCATATAATAGTAACAGTAACTGTAGTTGCTCTTTTAGTACCATTAGTACTATGTTCAGCCTCCGCAGCGTTCTATAGTTGAGAACAAACACAGTAATAAAACAAGACTGGGTATTGACAGACAGACAAAAGCGGTAAGAATGCCCTGCTCTCAAGTTTGCAACCTATTTGAAACACAAATGTATGATTTTCATATTGTTTTGCATTGAACTGTAGTGACCATTCATGTACTATAATTAGATCATCAGTCCTTGTGTTTATCCCCCATCTGCTGTGTCTACCATGGTGAGTGAGGACAAATATGCCTACCTGCAGGATGGAGGGACAGTCCCCTCAAGCCAGGACTGTCCCAGTGAAATCAGGACAGTTAGGTGAAACACATGTTGTATACCACATGCATAGTGTGGCTGAAGGCCTAGGGACCAACTTATTAAGCCATAAACCATGCGCAAACTATCTAACAAAGCATAACGCAGGAGATATCCCCTGCATTAAGCGAAGTATCGCATTAAACTACAGCTCCCATATTTGTAATCGGGACTCCGGTCGGGGGCCAATTTAACATGCTCCAAAAAGTCTAGCTTTTTCGGAGCTTGACCTCGATGGCCAACACAATCTGAAGATGGTCCTATTGGTAAATCTTCGCAGTAGAGGGATCTTCGGATCACTCTCAGGCAGTTTTCCTGCTCTCCCCTCCATTAAGTAACGGTTAAGACTCCGGATCAGAACCCGGAGTTGTTAGTGAAGTCAATTCAGCACCAGGACAGCCTCCTATCGGAAATTGTGTCCTATGATGATTTTTTTTTAATTAATGGTCGTGTTGTATCATCCCTTATTGCTATAAGGGATAATACTTAATGGGAGAAATGTGGCCATTTGTAAATAGGCCCCTAAATATTCATATATTCTGCAGGACAAAAACTCTATTATAAGGTTATCAATGTGAGTCTCTGTCTAGCTAGTGACACTGTGTAACAGAGAGCTCCCTGAAGCTTTATGTAATGACTCTGCCCCTGTGCACCACCCTCCAGGCACATCACTTCTATCTGCAATGCACAGGAGTTGCACTCCATACCTTACAGCATTGTTTCATGGTCAGCAAGGCACTAGGGCATCTGTGTACAAAGCTATTTTGTACCAAACCTGTGCCCACATAGCGTTTGCAATGAGGAAGCTCAACCTTGTAAAGCACTTTTACAAATATCATTTATTTTCAACCAGTCTGAGAAATTCAGTAGCTGTGGCGGCACAATAACAATTTGTTATTGATATATTGATGCAGGTTCAGTGAGAGGGCAATGTGGGTGTTTATGGGTGAAAATTAGAGTGAATGGCATAGATTTTTATTTTTTTTAATACTCCATTGAGGAGAAAAGAGGCACATTCCTTAGGCCTCATATACACTACATGTGTTTTACTAGTGTTTTAACACAGTAAATCTGTACCAATTACGGCTGATGCTAGTGTTTGCTAGCATTGCAGTAGCGTTTAGATTTTTGGAGTGCATCTTGTTTTATTCACATGCATTTATCCTAGAGATGAGCGCACTCAGATTTATGAAATCCGAGCCCACCCGAACGTTGCCGATCCGAGTCGGATCCGAGACAGATCCGGGTATTGGCGCCAAATTCAAATCTGAAACTGAGGCTCTGACTCATAATCCCGTTGTCGGATCTCGCGATACTCGGATCCTATAAATTCCCCGCTAGTCGCCGCCATCTTCACTCGGGCATTGATCAGGGTAGAGGGTGGGTGTGTTAGGTGGTCCTCTGTCCTGCTATATCTCGTGCTGTTCAGTTCAGTTCAGTGCTGTGCTGTGTCCTTCTGAGGTCAGTGGTGCTGTGTCCTGTGCTCTGTCCTTCGGAGGTCAGTGGTGCTGCTGGGTCCTGTGCTCTGTCCTTCGGAGGTCAGTGGTGCTGCTGGGTCCTGTGCTCTGTCCTTCTGAGGTCAGTGGTGCTGCTGGGTCCTGTGCTCTGTCCTTCTGAGGTCAGTGGTGCTGCTGGGTCCTGTGCTCTGTCCTTCTGAGGTCAGTGGTGCTGCTGGGTCCTGTGCTCTGTTCTTCTGAGGTCAGTGGTGCTGCTGGGTCCTGTGCTCTGTCCTTCTGAGGTCAGTGGTGCTGCTGGGTCCTGTGCTCTGTCCTTCTGAGGTCAGTGGTGCTGCTGGGTCCTGTGCTCTGTCCTTCTGAGGTCAGTGGTGCTGCTGGGTCCTGTGCTGTGTCCTGTTCAGTCCAGTGGTGCTGTGTCCTGTGCTCTGTGCTTCTAAGGGCATAGTTATTTCCCCATTATTCCCAAGTTTTTAAAAAATTAAAAAAAAGTTATAAAAAATATTAAAATAAAAAATTTAAAAAACTAATCCAGCAGTATAAGCCCATTGGTACTGCAATATTACCAAGTTCACACATTCTGCAGTATCTTGTGCTACATATAATGGAGACCAAAAATTTGGAGGATAAAGTAGGGAAAGATCAAGACCCACTTCCTCCTAATGCTGAAGCTGTTGCCACTAGTCATGACATAGACGATGAAATGCCATCAACGTCGTCTTCCAAGCCCGATGCCCAATCTCCTAGTACAGGGCATGTAAAATCCAAAAAGCCCAACTTAAGAAAAAGTAGCAAAAAGAGAAACTTAAAATCATCTGCGGAGAAACGTAAAGTTGCCAATATGCCATTTACGACACGGAGTGGCAAGGAATGGCTTAGGCCCTGGCCCGTGTTCATGACTAGTGGTTCAGCTTCACCCAAGGATCTTAGCCCTCCTCCTCCCCCCCCCCCCCCCCTACAAAAAATTGAAGAGAGTTATGGTGTCTGCAACAAAACAGCAAACAACTCGGCCTTCTAAAGAGAAATTATCACAAATCCCCAAGGCGAGTCCAAGGCTGTTGGTGGTTGCGAAGCCTGACCTTCCCATCACTGTACGGGAAGAGGTGACTCCTTCCACCATTTGCAGCACGCCCTCTGCATATGGTGGAAGGATCACCCACAGTCCAGTTACAGATTTGGCTAATGAAGGTGTGAATGTTGTACACCGGGAGGAGGATATTGATGTAGCTGGGGGTGAGGAGGATGTTGATGATTATGATGCAGACAGATACCAAATTGCCTTTCTCAATTTCTATTTATATTCTAGATTATATAAGGGCTGAATAGTTTTCTATTTTACTCCTAGTGGAGAGGGGATCTGATGCAGACAGATACCAAACTGCCTTTGTCCATTACTCCATTTCTTTGTATATTTGAATTTCTAGTTCTACAGTCTATGCAGGCTGCTTTTTTTATATTCAACTACAAGTGTAGGGCGGGGGGGGGGGGGGGGCATAGATACTAGCCACCAAAAAAACGTGGTCTATTTAATTTAACTTTCTAGCTCCACAGTTTGTGCAGCCTGCTTTTTTTTTATCTTCAAAGTATTTACAAGCCTTGCAATCTAAATTAACAAGAGGTAGTGACGTGCTAGAACTCCACCCTCTATATGCTGCAGAGGATGGAGGAGCATCAAAAGGCCATTCAAGCCTACACAGCCACCTACGACATAGGAAACCCTCATTTTCTTCCACATCTATGGCTGCGAGGAAAAAGCTCAGTTTTCCTAAAAGAGGCGCTGGCGGGGATGCTGATAACATCTGGTCCGGACTGAAGGACCTGCCAACCATTGCAGACATGTCTACTGTCGCTGCATTGGATGCTGTCACAATTGAAAAAATGGTGGAGGATTACTTTGCTGACACCATCCAAGTAGACATGTCAGACAGTCCATATTGTTACTGGCAGGAAAAAAAGCCAGTTTGGAAGCCCCTGTACAAACTGGCTCTATTTTACCTGAGTTGTCCCCCCTCCAGTGTGTACTCGGAAAGAGTTTTTAGTGCAGCGGGAAACCTGGTCAGTGAGCGGCGAAGGAGGTTGCTTCCTCACAACGTTTACTACCGGGGCCACTCCACTGTGCAGTCCATATTTAGGTGTATCAGATATTAAACAACGGTGACAGTTGATGCCCAATTTTTTAATTATATTGTTGGCGCTGTAAAAAATTGTGTTCCGGGCACACCACACGACGCAGTCCATACCCTTTTTTGGTGGAATTCTGACCCGTGGAGGGTTTTTTATTATATTGTGGCCTCGGTACCAAATTGTGTACCGGGGCCACCACACTACGCAGTCAAGAAAGATAGATGCGTATCATAGATAAAGTACATTCAGTGTTGTGGGGCAAATTGAAAAATATTCAAAATGCACTGTCATTATCAAAAACAAGAGGTTTTGACACGCTGAAACTCCAACATGTATATGATGGAGGATGGAGGAGCAGCCGTATGTGCAGTGTAATGCAGACCTGTTGAAGGTTTTCTATATATTTTATTGTGGTGCCCAGTGCCCACTACTCTACTCAGTGCAGATACTATTTTTGGGGGTAATTCAGACCTGTTGAAGGTTTTCTATATATTTTTTATTGTGGTGGCCAGTGGCCAGTCCTCTGCGCAGTCCAGATACTATTTTTGGGTGTAATTCAGACCTGTTGAAGGTTTTCTATATATTTTATTGTGGTGCCCAGTGCCCACTACTCTACGCAGTGCAGATACTATTTTTGGGTGTAATTCAGACCAGTTGATGGGTTTTTAATTATATTGTGGGGAACACTCCTCTACGCAGTCCAGAAAGATACCTCGTTGCAACGTTTTGTACTAAAAAAAAATAAAAAATTGTGAGGTGTTAGGTGTTCAGAATAGCCTTTAAATTAGTGGAAATGATTGTTATTGAATGTTATTGAGGTTAATAGCGTAGGAGTGAAAATAAGCCCAAAAACTTGATTTTTACACTTTTTTTATTTTTTTTTCAAAATAAATCCGAATCCAAAACCTTAAATCCGAACCAAAACCTTTCGGCAGGTGTTTTGCGAAACAAATCCGAACCCAAAACATCGCGAAAATCCGGATCCAAAACACAAAACACGAGACCTCAAAAGTCGCCGGTGCACATCCCTAATTTATCCTAGTTAAACACATATTGGAACCTTATGGGGTGTTCCTAGGAAACACCAAATGCTAGTAAACAATGCATAGTAAACACGTTTTCTATATTAAAGACTGCCAACACAACGCCAGTGTGTACCTGGCCTTAAGCACATGCAGTGCAACAGCAAATCCTACCTTATGACAAACTTTCATAGCACTTAATGTCACCTCCACCATCACCCAGTGTACTGCTTCAGGCCTCATATTCCATTCTGGTATCATAATAACAGGTTACTGATTTTTGTGTAACATAAGATGTACAATGTAATGTCCTCTGTGCATTTGGGGGATATATGCTAAGTCACCAGCAATGGTGAGTGCCCTAAGGTGGGTTGTTGTATTGGGAGGTGGTCTGTGTGAAGTGGAAGCAGCGGTGTCTCTGCAATAGGCCGCTTTATAGAGTAGTAATGAAGGTGAACTGCTGGTATAATCACGTTCCGGGGTGCAGTGTGTGTGGGGGTGTATAATCTTTTGTATTAATAGAGCACTAAGGAGATTGTTGGCGGCGTTCTGTTACTCTGTCTAGGGTGCAATTCATCTTAATCTGGATCCACTAGTTAACTGATGTATACTGCCTATGTCCAAGCAAAGGAGTAAAGGTGGGTTTATGTCGTTTATGGCTGGTAGCCCTCAATCTAACGGCTTAGAAGCAGCTTGTTTTCTAGTGCACCATAGCTGAATGACTTCTCTGCAGTCCCTCAGTGTTTCAGCTCTCCATTTAAAGTAAGACCGCATCTCTGCTAAAAGTCCCAGCTCTTTAGTGCCCCTTCAGTCCTGCATCTACATTTTTAGTGCATTATATATCTCCTTCTCAAGAAACTACTTCTACACAATATTTGCCAACGAAGAGAGCGACCATATGTGAATTATGCATATAATTACTGCAAATCAAAGTGCTTGTGAGGGTACCACTTGTAGTAATCAAGTCCCATTTTAATTAGTTCATTGCCATAGTTACCAACTATTCTTGCTTTTGTTTTTTAATTATCCCTGAAAGGTTATGACGACTGGAAATGTTCCTTGATCAACTGTATAGAAACACATTTCCGGGTCCGTATTCTAGATGTAGTTTAAGTTTTATATTCTAATTTTGTATATACAGGCAATTGTAAAATACCACTTTCCTTTTTCTGTAGTCTGTGCATCATTTTTATTTTCTGTTCTTATGGACAGCTGCCCTGTATCATAGTTCTCTTGTACATGCTGGGCCTGATTCATTAAAGAACCTCCGAATTCAACAATGAGCCTTGCTGAATTCGCTCAGCTCTACTACACAAGACAATGCAGGATATGAATATAAATTTGCAAACTAATGTACAGAAGAAAGAAATGAAAGTATTGTCACCTGTTAATAAAATAGGCAATAATGGTTAAAGGGATATAAAAAAAATAACAATAAAAAAAAAAAAAAATAGTTGTGTTTTTGTATCCCCCTACTCCCATGAAATACATTTTATTAGGATGTTCTTAATGTCTACCGTACATAAAATACATTTTTACAGTTTCACCTGATTGCAAACACGTTATAGCATGCACACACGACTGTCATCACTAGTAACCTGGACTTAGACTAACTAGCCCTGTAGCTGGAGCAAGGGATACAGCAGAAAACAAGTAAGTTTGAGATGACCAAAGCTTGACTAGGGCGCTGCTGTGTGCGCTTGAGTATACTGACTACGGGCAGAAATTGTAAGCTGTAGTAAGTGTCCTTTGTGTATGCAGATGAATTGAACCGTGCTGCATTTAATTTGCGTATTGTCCGGTTCTGGGTATAGATCAAATTTGTGGATTATATACACAAAATCGGCATCGAAGTTCCTTGATGAATCGGGGTGTAGCCAAAAATGTGCTGGTGAGAATTAGGCCACTAGGCTTCACACTTGCCTAGAGCAGCACAAACTTCTTGTGCGGCCCAGTAAACTCCCTCTCCTCCATAACCACAAAAGACACATCAGGCACCACCATGGACACCGTATAAGATGTATAACTTAATGGCAGAATTTTGCATGTCAGGTATGTTTGCTATAATGTTACTGGTCATCAGTTGTACATAGCATTTGGTACCTAGATGACTGCAAGTCAATTGCCCTGACTCTGCACTACCCACAAGTGATGCAAGACACAGAAGCAAAATTATACGGATGGTAACCAGGGACCAAGGTGGTCCAAGGAATGTCAACAGGTGAACAGGGTCAGCAGGATAATGGGCCCTTCTATACTGCAAAAATTGTCAAGAATCAACAGCTACATGATATTTTATATGAATTATTCCTTTTTTCATGTGTAACTGCATACACGAAAGGGGATAAGGAGTGAAACACGTGGTGTTTGTATAATACGCTAATTTTTCCACTGGTCTTAAGGGACTTTTATGGATTACCAAACACATCTGTTAATACAGGTTGCACTATGATATTTCTCTGGATGTTTATCTTTTATGTAGGATCCATATGAACGGATCGGCTACTTATTAACCAAGGGAAACTACAGTACTTGATGCAAAGCAGGAAGTTTGGAGTGGACTTATTTGGGACTGTTTGGACAATGATTATTACCATATAAAGCATAGTTAATAAATGAAATTCTGTAATGGCATCACTAGGGTTTCAATATAGCCAATGGGTATTTCCAGAAACCAGACCTAGACACAATCAAAGCACCTCATCAGAGTGTAGTATTTTAATAATATTTTAAGAAAATTCAAACATTTAGGTAAAATAACATATAGACTTTTCTAGTGTTAACCACATGTGCATAGAGAGCAGCCTGGAAGTGTGTATATATACACACACACACATACATATATATATATATATATATATATTGTGTGTGTGTGTGTATGCATGTAATATATATTATTATTGTACTTGGTGGACTGTGGCTGCAAGGAGAGAGAACTTTCATGTTAAAGCATTAGAAAAGGTATTGTATGTGTTAGAATTGCTATATGTTGAACACTCCACATGGCGTGAACATAATCCAGTCAGAGAGAAGTTGTCATTCTGTGTGTTGTAGCTGATCTCAGGAAGATGTACTTCCAGGAATGGTGTGAGTAACCGGATAGCAACACTGGGCTAATAAACTATTTTTTCCTGACTGGTCAAGAAATTCCTTCCAATCTGTGATAGGGAGAAAAGCCTTCCTACGTTTAGAGAAACCAGATTATACAGCACCAGGAATAATGTGTTAATTATTCTTTAACTATTACACTATTTTGCAGAGAACTTTATAGTCAATAGAACAAAAAGTAAACTATCAGTTGCACGTTGAGAGCTGCAGCGGATTAAACCACATAATAGGAAACATTTTAAAGAGCAGTGTATTGACCATTCCAGCCAATTTACTTTAAATTCTTGGTATCTAATCACTGTAAGTTTGATAAGTGACATAGAGGAGGAGTGTAGTCCTTGTAGTCTTTATACTCAAATTACACATGTTTCTACCCCTGCAGCTGCTGTTATAAAATGTTTTACATTTTATTACTATGGACAGTTTGGTATAACGTTTACATCAGGAGAGTGGAGTACAAGCCTGGGTTTCAACCATACGTACTTTTGATAAATAATTTTAGTTAGATCGTGCAAGTTACACTTAGATGCCATCAAAGGGGGGTGTGTCATGCTGCGCTGGGGCATGTCTAGCTCCACCCATGGGTACCTCTAGTGCTCTACATTGGCTTGCCCAGCACCACCAGGTGGAATCTATAAATTTGTGCGTAGCCGGCCACCAGAGGCTGTATAGTGTAGCAGAGGTGAAGGGAAGATAGCTTCGTAAACATTGGTGACGTTGTGTAATCACACACACGCACACGGATGCACAAACCAACAGGAGGCACAGCAGGGATCCAGGAGGCTAGTCTACATTCCCGGACATTCTGGGAGATTATGCCCCAATGTTTCCTCAGGATAACTGCCTACACACACTCTATGAGAGTGAGATCCACCTATAGAGCTTCATTTTATACAGGATATCGCCTTCATGAATAGAATAAACTCAACACAGTGGACAACATACATTTATCTCAATGGGAGAGCACTGTAAACACACAGATGCTGTTAAGAAGTGTTTTAGACATACGTGCTTGTTTTATCACAGAAGCATATTTAAAAACTACAGATTGAATGCATATAAACACATACATAAATGCACTGTGGTTTATATGTATTTATACTTTTTAACCTGGTGAAAATGCATTGCAAACTCCAGTGTGTACCTATCTGCAATAGAAAATATTTAAACCACTGAATAGGGACAATACAGAAACAATCCCCTCATATCCAGGAGAGTAGACTTCTGGACACTGTCATTTACATGTCGGCCTTCCTAAGTTAGTGTTATAACCACAAGTGGGTTTATAGCGCAACACAGACTTGTTTCAGTGCGGCTTTTATTCAACAAACACTTCCCCTTTAAAAGTCTTTTGTTTTCCCCTCAATGCTCCAGCTGTGTTTCCACTCATCCAATAATTATTTTACCAGCGCTATTTTTCTGAAATTTTCCATTTCTGTTAATTTCTCAGTGGAGAATCCTGTCTGATAGGGAAATCACAAGTCATGTAATCATCTTTAGTTTTATGGAACCTAAGGGGTGAACTGTAAACAGAGATATTGTAATGACCTGTTGAGCCCTTGCCAGGATTCTCCTCTTTTTCTGAGACAAAATATCATTGTTTATATAATGACAATTGTTTGGATAAGACTTTATAATATGCACTACAAGCCCCAACACGTCCTGCCATCCAAAAGCAGTGACTTTCAGCAATGCCCAGGTTTCTAACCCTGAACTATAATAGACCACAAAGTCGTCGCAGGAACCTATTCCGCTTTGTGTCTGTCTGTATTTATGTTCATTTTTATGCTGTGTATTTCCAGTTATGGCAAGTCCTTGAAGTTATAACTATCATTTGTTTCTTATCTATTCCTCATGTAAAATATTGTATATTAACCCTACAGCGCTATATACTCCATTGTCCCATAATACATTTAATACTCATACTTTTGCCTACTCTCTCCTGGAATGTTTGGAACAGCAGACATACTCCATACTTGCCTACTCTCATGGAGTTTCCGGTAAGCTCCTGAATTTTGGGAATTCTCCCAGATGTGATAGCGAAGGTCACATGACCTCTGCTCCAGGTTCTCCTGGTTTAAAATGTTGGCAAGTATGATATATTTCCAGATCCCAGGAGGGGTGAGGCTTAATGATGAGATTTGCGTCATATTGCCCCGATCTGCTGTGCAATCACGCAAATCATGGGGCTGTAGGCGGGACTACGGAGGCGCAATGGCGTCCCCACGCCCTCTCACACTGGTCAGCATTCATCCAGCCTTATATTTTTTTACTTTAATTGTAGGCTGTGGTAGGAATCTTTCCCACTTTGTGTCTGTCTCTATTTTTCATGCTGTTTATTTCCATCTGTGGTAAATCCAGGAACTGTATAAGTGAATAAGAATACTCCAGAGGAGTACATCTACTGGAGAGGGCTGGATGCAATATTTTTATTTTAATATTTAGATACCATTTTATTGATCTGTTCATAGGATGTTTTTCTATTGCCTCCAGGCTGCACCATTAGCACAGTCTTCACCAGATGGATTCCATGATGGTAGCTAGTATGATGGTAGCTAGGATGCTCCTGATCCACCCATGGGGCATCTCAGGCATTGTTTCTTTTAAATCTGGCTTGGTTTTCACATTGGTGGGTAATCGGAGAGCATTAGGTACATTCCCCAATTAGGGTATAATCACTTAGTAAAACCATGGTTTGCACCCCATTTTAACTCTAATTGGTGTTTTAGGCAGGCTACCCTGTTAAAGGCAGCCGGCCGTTAAAGCACATAGTACATAAAGTGGCAGCTGTTGGCACCTATAGTGAGGGGGAACTATTTATGGGGCCGAGAGAGGTGACCACTCCTCATAACTGTAGCCTTATTTGGGTCACATGCGGAATTTGTATGTTCTCCCCGTTTGGGTTGGTTTTCCTCTGGCTGCTCCAGTTTTCTCCCACAATCCAGAAACATACTAGTAGGTTAACTGGCTGCTATTAAAATGACCCTAGTCTGTCTATGTGTGTGTGTTAGGAAATATAAGTTCTATTAGGGCAGGGACTGATTTGAGTGAGTTCTGTGTACAGCGCTGCGGAATTAGTGGCGCTATATAAATAGATGATGATGATAAGTACATTGATTAACCCACATATAATAAGTCTTATTTTCTGCTTTATGACCCGCTTCACCCCTGGCCCCAGAGACTAATAGCTGCAGCTGAGAGGAGGATAGGATTGGGAAGGCTTCATAAGATATGAATAAATTCAGGTTTTTTTTTTATGCGTAGTAAATGTCCTACAGGACAGCAGAGATGAAAAGCTATGAGGGAGGATTGAGTGTGAATTAGTCGGGGTCTTATTAAGGGTTCAGGCTTCACTAGGTTTATACGTTCCTAGCGCCCCTTCACCTTCCACCCCAGGCTAATACGCGGTAGGTAAAAATCCGTCTGTCAGCCTGCATTAATAATCTCCTGTTACACTAAAGCTTAAATTCTAAGCCTGATTTTCGCCCTATTTGACGACCTACGCGTGTGGCAGCGGGTCAACTTGTGTCTGGCCAGCGCAAATCCTGGCAAGTAGCCAATAGTACTGTGTCCAGGGAGCTGAAACACTAATGAAATAGTCACTAATTCAGATGCGTTCCACATAATCCTCTTTGTTCAGTGTGAGGGAAGGGACTAGCAGGGAGGTCTTCCTAATTGATCCCCATATTAGGGCTTTTTAGTTTTAGTGATTTTAAGCACAGCCGATATAATTACACCTGACAAGCACATGGCCTGACATTGAGCAGTGTTCTGAATATGCCTGCGCTATGATTAACAATGCTGCAGTATCCGTGTAGGGATATACTAATTCCGCAGCGCTGTACAGCGAACTCCATCACATCAGCCCCTGCCCCATTGGAGCTTACAATCTCAATTTCCTAACATACACAGAGAGAGACAGACTAAGGTCAATTTGATAGCAGCCAATTAACCTACTAGTATGTTTTTGGAGTGTGGGAGGAAACTGGAGCACCCGGAGGAAACCCACCCAAACACAGGGAGAACATACAAACTCCACACAGATAAGGCCATGGTCGGGAATTGAACTCATAACCCCCGTGCTGTAAGGCAGAAGTGCTAACCACTACGCCACCATGCTGCCTTGAGTAAGTGTTGGGCTGTAGTTGAATGTAGAGAAAAACTTAATCCTCAAGTTAAGTGTCTGTTTTACGAAGTGGTGATTTGCAAGAGTTTCATTCAAGTAATGTCAGATGGTTGTTGCATTATTAGGTGCTATTATTGGGTAATGTTGGGTATTAGTATGAATGTCTGCCATATTAGGTGCTATTGTTGGGTAATGTTAGATATTCGTATGAATGTCTGCCAGTTTCCATGAATTTACTTCCTTCTGAGCAACAAGCTGATATTCCTGTTGCATCATTACATTGTACACCGTTTAAATGTAAATTCCATCTGTAACCTAATTCATTTATGACTTGAGAGATGACAATGATAAAAATGGCTAATACATGCCCAAAATAAAATAACTTTTATGAAATGTTTTGCACTTACAGCTGCGCTGAACTTAAATTCGAACTAAAACCAAAACCAAATGCCCAGGGAGGAACCACTGGAGCTTTAAATATGGCGTCTTACTGTGGAAGCAATATTGCTTTAGATATTGCACGAAAACACAGAGATAATTTTTACACACTGATCAGTGGAAAATACTAATATAGGGAAAGAAATTGTTAGATAGACCAAGGGAAATTTAAAGGCACACTAACCTGAATGTCCGTTCTCACTCGTGGTAACAAGTGCAAACATGCAGGGAAATGAGACTCTTATGTATTATCTATGTATAGGGAACACAAAATCAAATAAGCTGTCCTTGTAAAGTTTATATTTTCCTTTTAATTGGTGAATTATAACGTAATTAGTATTTTAATTCTTTCTTTACACTAAACTACAGTGATAAATATTGGCTTCTAGCATATTCCCAGTTAAAATGTTTAATTTCCAAATTTTCATGATTGGGGTGCAGATACCGTAGACTTCTTGTGCTTCATGCTATGATATGGGAATATTTACCTTTTTTGAGTAAACATTTGTTTTGTATTGCAGATTCCTGTCTGACGTGAGACAAGTAGCGCAGACATGTTCCGGAACAGTCTGAAGATGCTTCTCAGCGGTGGAAAATCGAACAGGAAAAACCGGTCCAGTGGTAAGACAGTAGAACAACTGTCCTTTTGGTCCAGAGGGCTTAGTTTTTTTTGTAAATTCCTTTTAGGAGTGGATTAATTCATTTAATTGGTTGGTTTATAGTGATATGGGTTGTGATACCAAGCTGAGTGTGTAGAGTTGAGGTAAAGTAGGTATGACTAAAGCACACCTTGCAGTATATGTACAGTTTATTCAATATGTTGGGAAGCTCAGCTGAATGACCACTTTATAGAGGCCCTACGTGATCATCTTTATACTCTAGTTTTTACAGATCAGAGTGTTTCCTGTAGTAGAGAGATTGACACTGTTCAGTGCTTAATTTTAGCAAGAATGTTGCCCTCTGACTTATGTTGCAGACCTACAAAATCTATTAGGGTTTTCCAGTGGACTTCTTTGGTGGCAACACAATCCAATCTCGGGCATCACTGTGGCTTAGTGGTTAGCACTTCTGCCTCACAGCACTGGGGTCATGAGTTCAATTCCCGACCATGGCCTTATCTGTGAGGCGTTTGTATGTTCTCCCTGTGTTTGCATGGGTTTCCTCCGGGTGCTCCGGTTTCCTCCCACACTCCAAAAACATACTGGTAGGTTAATTGGCTGCTATCAAAATTGACCTTAGTCTGTGTGTCTCTGTTCTGTCTGTCTCTGTCTGTCTGTGTGTGTGTGTTAGGAAATTTAGACTGTAAGCCCCAAGGGGCAGGGACTGATGTGAGTGAGTTCTCTGTACAGCGCTGCGGAATTAGTGGCGCTATATAAATAAATGATAATAATAATAATAAATCTCCAATAGTGTACTTACTGATCATACGCTGTCCTCTGTGGAGCACTGTAGAGGAAGTGCCTGGAAGCTAGATGGCTCTCAGAACTTTGGTGAATAGAGAAGACATTTGCCAATCAGAATGCCGAAAGCCATGTAGTATCCAGCACTTTGATTGGTGAGTGGCCTATGCTATCCACCAATCAGAGCCCCAGACGCCAAAGTTGGACTTTTTAATCTCTTTAATTAGTTGTCCAATCCAGCAGGACCTGACTGAAAACAATTTTGATTATTCTGTTATATAGCTTCGAAGCCTGTGGAAGTCATACATATATGTTCTCCTCCCATCTTACCAAATTTAGTCCCAGCTACACAGTGATTAAATGCAATATATAGTGGTGCACATCATTGTATCTAGTAAAATAATTCATAATATGGAAAAGTATTTCATTAGTGGAGATTTTCTTTATCTTAATTCTGATCATGTTCATTTTCTCACAATAAAAAAAAATATTGGTGTGGCTTAGTGGAAGGGACAAGTTCTGTTGTTTGGGTTCTTTGGTCAAACCTTAAAGCAGATGTCACCAGGTCCAGTGATATTTTGTATGCTTTACTACATAGTGCCTTGTGATTGGGGAAAACAGCTGCCAAATCAGAGTTCTCAATACAACAGGAGTCTGAAAGTTTCATTCCGTTACCTCCACTTCCAGGGGGAGAATTAGTCATTGATCATGTGCCAAAGAGTGACTATCTCACAAATGGCGAGGGTCCCAAACACTACTCCCCTCAAATTTGTTAAGTGGGAGTTGGGTTGTTAATTTTCCATTATAGTTCATGCTTTTCCTTTAAATCGGTACTGTCCATTTATTTGCAAGTACAGATCGCTTTTATGCTATAACCATCAGGGCTGGCGCTACCTTTAGGTGAACCTAGGTGGGTGCCCATGGTTAGGGGCTACATTGAATGTTTGTCATAATGTCACTCAGACAGTGATTTTAATGCCCCCATACAGATTGCCAGTCACTGACAGTCAATGTGCTGGTAGTTTGGTGCTTGGTAATGATGTCACATCCAAGAGCCACACCCCCCAGTCTGTGGGGACGAGGCTTTTGCCCCTAACCTCCTTATGAGCGGTAGCGAGCCACAGAAAATGTCTTTAAGGAAACTGTGTGGCCCCAGTGTTTCAGCTGAACAGCCCTAATCTAGATCATAAGTTCTGACCAGACCACTGTTTTCTAGTGCATTTTGTTTTCAGTCATTTTAACGGTTTGTTACTCTCTGAAATCTCGCTGAAAATGTACTGTAGTATTGTTATATATTTGCTACTTGTTGATAAACACAATGGAACTGTGTTCTACCCTGGAATGCTGTGCAATATTTTTAAATCTTTACAGGTTTATACAATTCAACTCCAGATAAGGTTTTCTTTTCTTTAGTAATACACATTTGTTTCCAGCAGGAGGCAGCAACCTGCCATTTCAAGTTATCTAGACACTTTCACAGTTTATTCTTTGCCTCTATGAAGAGGTTTTGAAGCTTATACAACATATTCCTGTTTTATGGGACAAACAAATTGCTTTTTTTTTTTTTTTTTTGCGAAACTAAACATCTTAAATATTTCTCTGCATAGCTCTATCCTATTAATCATAAACTGATTTTGAAGACGTTACTGTCTGGTCACATACGACAGTTACCAGAAGAGTAGGTGTCTGTGGTAGTGCAGACAACTTTTCCTTGGGTCTAGCTGTAGACAGAGGGGACTCGCTATGGATGGTCCCCTGAAGAGGCAACAGCTGCAGGAAAGAAAATTCATATATACACTCTACTGGAGTCTGTTGTACACCTAACCCCTCCAAGGCATGAAGATTAAGATGATGTCCTGAACTTTTGATACAGAAAGGCTAATGTTAGCTTTGTGTTTTATTTGCCCTACTTCAGCCACGCTCATTTAGCTTTGGAATGTCTGAGAAGGGACAAGGAAATATGTACCGAGACACATGTTCTTATCGGATTGATGAGCCAATGATCAGTTATGACTGTAGACAGCACTAGCGCTGCCCTGTTCAATGAACCTTATCTTTCAGCGCTATGAATTCTGGGTTTACAACTTGACCAGTTATTTTCCCTCAAGTATTTATTCCTGTCTGGTGTTAAATCATTCCTTCTTGTACCTTTTAATATTGTAAGGCCTCATAGTGGAGAGAGAGCAGAGATACTAGTCAAGGTATATAAGCTTATCCATAGTCTCACTACTTGTATTCTGCATTGAAGCCATGTTACCCAAATCTAGATACAGTGAGCCTGATGCTCAGTTGGATGCATGCAAGATGTAATTTAAGCCAGTGGTTCCCAAACTTTCTCAGTTCGAGGCACCCTTAGGGTCACCATAATATTTCCAAGGCACCCCTAAGCCAAAATAATTACCGGGTAGTCCCGTTTTTTAAGTAGTCAAAATGACGTAAGATATATTTAGGCCCCTTCACCATCACATTGTGCCCCTTCATCATAGCACTGCGCCCCTTCACCATATTACTCTGTCCCCCTCTTCGCCATCTCTCTCTGTCCCCTTCAGCGTGTCTCTCTGTCTCCCTCCTTCAGTGTCTCTCTCTCTCTGTCCCCCTCCTTCAGCGTGTCTCTCTCTCTCTCTGTCCCCCTCCTTCAGCGTGCCTCTCTCTCTCTCTCTCTCTCTCTCTCTGTCCCCCTCCTTCAGCGTGTGTGTCTCTCTCTCTCTCTGTCCCCCTCCTTCAGCGTGTCTCTCTCTCTGTCCCCCTCCTTCAGCGTGTCTCTCTCTCTGTCCCCCTCCTTCAGCGTGTCTCTCTCTCTGTCCCCCTCCTTCAGCGTGTCTCTCTCTCTGTCCCCCTCCTTCAGCGTGTCTCTCTCTCTGTCCCCCTCCTTCAGCGTGTCTCTCTCTCTGTCCCCCTCCTTCAGCGTGTCTCTCTCTGTCCCCCTCCTTCAGCGTGTCTCTCTCTCTGTCCCCCTCCTTCAGCGTGTCTCTCTCTCTGGTCCCCCTCCTTCAGCGTGTCTCTCTCTCTGGTCCCCCTCCTTCAGCGTGTCTCGATCTCTGTCCCCCCTCCTTCAGCGTGTCTCGATCTCTGTCCCCCCTCCTTCAGCGTGTCTCGATCTCTGTCCCCCCTCCTTCAGCGTGTCTCGATCTCTGTCCCCCCTCCTTCAGCGTGTCTCGATCTCTGTCCCCCCTCCTTCAGCGTGTCTCGATCTCTGTCCCCCCTCCTTCAGCGTGTCTCGATCTCTGTCCCCCCTCCTTCAGCGTGTCTCGATCTCTGTCCCCCTCCTTCAGCGTGTCTCGATCTCTGTCCCCCCTCCTTCAGCGTGTCTCGATCTCTGTCCCCCCTCCTTCAGCGTGTCTCGATCTGTCCCCCCTCCTTCAGCGTGTCTCGATCTCTGTCCCCCCTCCTTCAGCGTGTCTCGATCTCTGTCCCCCCTCCTTCAGCGTGTCTCGATCTCTGTCCCCCTCCTTCAGCGTGTCTCGATCTCTGTCCCCCCTCCTTCAGCGTGTCTCGATCTCTGTCCCCCCTCCTTCAGCGTGTCTCGATCTCTGTCCCCCCTCCTTCAGCGTGTCTCGATCTCTGTCCCCCCTCCTTCAGCGTGTCTCGATCTCTGTCCCCCCTCCTTCAGCGTGTCTCGATCTCTGTCCCCCCTCCTTCAGCGTGTCTCGATCTCTGTCCCCCCTCCTTCAGCGTGTCTCGATCTCTGTCCCCCCTCCTTCAGCGTGTCTCGATCTCTGTCCCCCCTCCTTCAGCGTGTCTCGATCTCTGTCCCCCTCCTTCAGCGTGTCTCGATCTCTGTCCCCCCTCCTTCAGCGTGTCTCGATCTCTGTCCCCCCTCCTTCAGCGTGTCTCGATCTCTGTCCCCCCTCCTTCAGCGTGTCTCGATCTCTGTCCCCCCTCCTTCAGCGTGTCTCGATCTCTGTCCCCCCTCCTTCAGCGTGTCTCGATCTCTGTCCCCCCTCCTTCAGCGTGTCTCGATCTCTGTCCCCCCTCCTTCAGCGTGTCTCGATCTCTGTCCCCCCTCCTTCAGCGTGTCTCGATCTCTGTCCCCCCTCCTTCAGCGTGTCTCGATCTCTGTCCCCCCTCCTTCAGCGTGTCTCGATCTCTGTCCCCCCTCCTTCAGCGTGTCTCGATCTCTGTCCCCCCTCCTTCAGCGTGTCTCGATCTCTGTCCCCCCTCCTTCAGCGTGTCTCGATCTCTGTCCCCCCTCCTTCAGCGTGTCTCGATCTCTGTCCCCCCTCCTTCAGCGTGTCTCGATCTCTGTCCCCCCTCCTTCAGCGTGTCTCGATCTCTGTCCCCCCTCCTTCAGCGTGTCTCGATCTCTGTCCCCCCTCCTTCAGCGTGTCTCGATCTCTGTCCCCCCTCCTTCAGCGTGTCTCGATCTCTGTCCCCCCTCCTTCAGCGTGTCTCGATCTCTCTCTCTCTCTCTCTGTCCCCCCTCCTTCAGCGTGTCTCGATCTCTGTCCCCCCTCCTTCAGCGTGTCTCGATCTCTGTCCCCCCTCCTTCAGCGTGTCTCGATCTCTGTCCCCCCTCCTTCAGCGTGTCTCGATCTCTGTCCCCCCTCCTTCAGCGTGTCTCTCTCTCTCTCTCTCTCTCTGTCCCCCTCCTTCAGCGTGTCTCTCTCTCTCTCTGTCCCCCTCCTTCAGCGTGTCTCTCTCTCTCTGTCCCCCTCCTTCAGCGTGTCTCTCTCTCTCTCTCTCTCTGTCCCCCTCCTTCAGCGCGTCTCTCTGTCCCCCTCCTTCAGCGCGTCTCTGTCCCCCTCCTTCAGCGCGTCTCTCTGTCCCCCTCCTTCAGGGCGTCTCGCTGTCCCCCTCCTTCAGCGCGTCTCTCTGTCCCCCTCCTTCAGGGCGTCTCTCTGTCCCCCTCCTTCAGGGCGTCTCTCTGTCCCCCTCCTTCAGGGCGTCTCTCTGTCCCCCTCCTTCAGGGCGTCTCGCTGTCCCCCTCCTTCAGGGCGTCTCTCTGTCCCCCTTCACTCTCCTTTACTTACCTTCTTTCCTGACGTCCTCTCTGCTGCTGCTCCTCACTGAGGCTGGCGGACATGATGACGTCACGCCCGGCAGTCAGTGAGGAGGAGGATCCGGCGCTGGATGATTGGTAAGTTTGATATTTTTTTGATTTTTTTTTTTTTTTCTCTTCTTTTTCTTGCTAGGGCGATCGCGGCACCCCTGTGACAGCGCCGCGGCACCCCAGGGAGCCGCGGCGCACAGTTTGGAAACCGCTGATTTAAGCTAAAAAAAAAAGAAGCAGACTGTAAAAATAGCATATATTGAAATAATTCAGCAGATATAATATTCCTTCTCTCATACGTAAAAAAAAATATGCCTACAAAATTCTATAATATTTACACGATTAATAATAAAATATCTAACCGCTTCATAGGTGAATTCACAATCATCCAATCAGAAGCGGTTACAAGTGCTGGTGACTGTTCATCATCAGTGTGTATTTGCTCCTGCCGTCTAGCAGATGCAAAAGATCCAGCTCCCAACAGGTGTATGTATATCTGTGTCTGTGCTTGTCTGCCTCAGTAGCATTTGCGTCACCATCTCCTTACAATACTCTGCCTTCCTTAGACCTCCCACTTCCTATTAGTGCGGTGGTGTTCAGGGCAAAACAAAGCTATTTTATTATATCATTATCTTTGTATTTGAGTTTAGCCGTTTAAATAGGGCATCCAATTGTATCTAGCACTGTACACATAATATTTCAGGCACAGTTTCCCTGTCTCCTTGGGCCCCTGGTACCAAAATTAAAGTACCACAACCTCAAGATGAGAAGCAACAACACTGGGAGTTGAGCCAGGGTCTCCAGAAAATCTCTCATTGTAATTGTTAGCCAGTGGATATAAAATAAAAGGTTGGTATCGGAGAACTATGATCTACATGACATTTAAATATATATATATATATATATATATATATATATATATATATATATATATATATATATATATATATATAATATTTACAGTTTACTGTGGAGTGTAGTACCGTTTCTGTTGTACATCAGTCACTGTTGCCTTTGCTGTCTATGGGTAGCATTTGAGACTAACGCTCTCCATTTACAGCCATGGAAACCATGACACCTAGGGCTATAAATTAATTATTTCACAAAATTGATAACTGTTGAATCAACACAGCACGGCTGATACACTTGTGTTCATGAGTGGGAATAGTCGTATAAGACAGCCCATGAGCTGAATGCAGCAGCCCTCCATGCTATTTTGTGGTCTCTAGCACACCTGAGAGCTCCGTAGAATCTGGATGACGGCAACAAATTGTTATAACAAATGCTTCCCTTCTTCTAGAAATATTGTGACAGCAATGCTATAAATATGCCTTTTGTTTAAAAAAAACAAAAAAAAAAAACATTATTACAGCCAGAGTAACCAGCAGCCCACTCAGTGTCCTAGGGCAGTGTGTTGTGTAAACATGCATCAGAAGATTGCCAGTTCTGCCACTTTTGTGTGATCACTTAGGGCTCCCCAGATCGGACGGTACTGTGTCTTCGCTTAGTATGTTTTTTTTTTACCATTGAGCTGTGACGTTTGTCATCTTTAACAACTTCAGCTAGCATCAGCGCCCTTTTCACATTGAGACCTAGAGCAAATGCCCCCTCTGCCCATCCTTGCCCCCATTACGCTTTTTGAGCCAATGCGCTTAATCCTACTTTCCGGATAGATCTAAAGCATCAATCCTGAACGACACAGAGTTGTTTGTAGGACAGAAGTGTTAATAGACACAAATCTTTGTTTCTGCGGTCATCCGAGACCAGAGCAGTGACAACTGTCAACATTTCAGAGAGCAAAATGGGACTATTGTCAGACCTTGGTGAAATGTGTTGCCTTTTGTTGTCATGAATTGTGAAATTGCTATTTAAGGCCAAATGCCAAATCCTGAATATCCTGTCTTCCCTGTCCTTATCGTCCGAAACACAGCAAATGACAAATGCAACATATCCAAAAAAGCAGTTGACTGACCCAAAGGGTGTAAGTGAGATGGCTGATTTTTATAGTGTACTCAAAAAAAACAAAAACGTTAACGCAAAAAAGGTGCGTTCTAGCCATGACAATATCCCTTCTATTCATGTGTGTTATGGGCTTTCTTCTCAGTATAGTGGTGTTTGGACTCTTGTTGTGTCTTACATTTCATTACTCTGAGAATGTCACCTTTTGTGTGACATTCTGCCTCAATAAAACCTTCTCACAAAGTCATTTCTAAATAGAGTTGGCTCACCCAGTATGCAATGCAGTCTAGTCTCTTGTCACGGTTTGTGCAACTGGAGGTGTAACCAGTTCCCATTCTCTGCTTACCACCTGTTGAGCTTTTTACTTGTCTACAAAAATACAGGTGTGAACACTTGTTCCATCCAGTCTTGCCATTTACTTGTCTCATGGCCTCAAAGACATTCATTCCCCTTGCTGTCTTGTGAGCTCTGAATGTTAGGGGTTGCTTCACAGTTTTAGCCTTCGCTGCAGGAGTAGGCGGGCAGTCCTGACAGCTGAAAAATAAACTCATTACCGTTTTTCAGATCTGCTCTGGTGTTACTCTGGCCTACTTACAAAACTGAAAGAATATAGTGTCAGCATTTGTCAAAATAGTGATCAATAGATGATTGACATGTATTTTAACTAAGCTCTGGAATTTGCATCAAAATTCAAATATCTAGGTATATGGCTTGCTGCACACACTCCTTTGCAGACCACATGAGGGATTTGTTTAAAAAAAACTTAGGCAGAGACTTGGGGGGCCTATTTAACAATTTTTGGGGATTTTTGCCCTGTTTAGTATTAGCTGTCATCGCAGTGATTTTCTGCAGTTTATTGTGGGTTGCGAGTCTCCCAATATGCCTGGAACCTATGCCCTCAGAAGGTTTCCACTGATTTCTGTGAAAGTGCCAAAATTCCTAACGTGTTTTGGAAGAGCTGCCATAGGAATCATTTAACTGTCTCTGGAATGTGCAGAAAACAATGAAACTGGACTCCTGTTATGTTATACATCGTATATTACAGAAGCCTGCAACTACTTTCAATAATCCTAGTTTATTCTTTTCCCCTTTCACAACTTTCCTGTACTTCCTTCTTGCATCAGTGAATAACTTATCCCTGAGTCACTTGCTTATCTTTCTCCCCAAAGTCTCGCCCTCGCCCTCTCTCGATTTCCTATTCTTTATATACCCATACTATATCCCAATTCCAGATCTTACACTTCCACTTCCGCAACTGGGTGTCCAGTCTCCTGACATGTATCCCCTGTTATATGTCTGGATCCTTGTAAACTGATTATGTACGCAACTTTATTTGCAGCTTCCACTTCAATTTTTCTCTTTGCTAGAGTATAGTGCCTTTCCTTTTCATGAATACTAACTCATCACCATTTATTTATATAGCGCCACTCATTCTGCAGTGCTGTACAGAGAACTCTCACATCAGTCCCTGCCCCATTGGAGCCTACAATCTAAACATACACATACAGAGAGACAGAGAGAGACTAGGGTCATTTTTTTATTTTGATAGCAGCCAATTAACCTACTATTATGTTTTTGGAGTGTGGGAGGAAACCGGAGCACCTGGAGGAAACCCACGCAATCACGGGGAGAACATACAAACTCCACACAGATAAGGCCATGGTCGGGAATTGAACTCCTAACCCCAGACCTGTGAGGCAGAAGTGCTAACCACTTAGGCTACCCAATATATAGGTATACATTATTTATTATTTTTTTACCCAATTGTTATGCATTCTCTGCTGACTGTTTACCTAAACCTGAATGTATTTTTATTTATCTTGTCTAAAAAAAAAATAAAAAAAATCCTGTTTGTTTCATTGTTCAGTGTGACCGATGCTAGAAAAGCTGGCCGGTGACTAGAGAACTGGTCTCTGTTTAGTGTTTAGGAAACTGTAAGGAATCTTTATGTTGTGAAGTACTTTACCATCCTGACATTAAAACAAAGTAAAAAGCACGAAGTTGTCCGCGTGTGCTTCCAACAGAAGTGTGCTCTTGCCACAAAATGTATTGATAATGTAGGTCAACCTTATTAATGAGTTTGATCAATGTTGTTCCCTTGGATAAATAAAGAATTGTTTTGATTTTAAGAATATTTTACAAATATTGGAAAGTACATGGCCACAAAAAGTTGTGTTCGTGATTCTTCTGGCATCTGTAAAAGCAACACAAAACCACACACAAAAAAACTGCAATAATTAGTTGGTCTTATTACAATTATTACATCTTTTTTTTTTAAAAAGTACTGGTGTGTTCACCACTTGGTAACTGCGGCACAGGATATTTTCGGTTTGTGGTACGCTTAAACCACTTGTAGTTTATATAGGGTGTATACTCCTAGTTTACATATTAAAAATACCTATGTACAGTGTTAGCCATTTTTTGTGGAAGCACTTTCTTTAGTGACTTTCCATATATATCTGTCTACCATTTCTTGGCTGCCCTTCCATAATGCCAATGGCAGGCTATGCAAATTAGAGATAGTAGACAGATTTAAATAAAAAATGTAATGAAAGCTGGTGTCTATCAATGTTGGCTTCTTGGAAATTAAAATGGTTATTAAAAAAATTACTTTCTGTAACGGTTTATGACCTGTGTTATCTCTCAGCTGTTACAAATAAAAAGTTAGTTACTTTTTTATTAAAGCACTGAATTTTATTTAGGTCTACTTTAAATATTTCTTAACATTTATTGATATATCGCATATTCTGTAGCACTTTACACTTTGAAACAAACCTAGTAATAAAACAAGACTATTAACGAACAGAGAGCTAAAGCTGGGTACACACTACAGAATTTTCCACCAACTTTTTATGCCGATCGATTTTACATGCGACCGGTGGTCCAATCGCTCGGTCCATGGACTGCATACAGACTAGCGTTGTTTTAGACGATAAAGGGAAGAGCGGATGTCCCTTTAGCGACTTTTTACAGCCATGTTGTCGTGAGCAATGATTGCGACAATCGTCCATTTGGGCAGACTTTCCACCATCGTGTCACTACACACACTGACCCGACTTTTGAACGAGCGGTTGTATGTCGGCTGGTTGAGCCGATTATTGGACAAAAACCCTGTAGTGTGTACCCAGCTTAAGAGAGCCTGCTCGCTAGCTTACAATCTATAGGACAATAGAAGTTCATATGAGATTAAGTACCACATATGACATATTGCAGGGAAGAAGACTATATAAGGGACTAAGAAGGGACTATATAATCCAGTCACCCAGCACAGTTGGTCTGCGGGTTAAGAGGGCTGTTTGAGCATAGAGAGTGAACATAAGTTTTGTATGTAGTGGGGCGGTAATCGGGTAGAGTAGCCTAGGGATTTTAGGAGAGTAATTTGTGAACTTGATAAACTTGCTTGAATAGGTGAGTTTTCAGGGCACATTTGTAGCTCTGGAGGCCTCAAGCCTTGTGTTAGAGGAAAGGTATTCCACAGGGTGGGTGCAGCCCGAAAAAACTCCTGGAAATGTTGATGGGTGCAGGTGATAAGTGTGGTTGAGAGACGCAGATCTTGTGCAGAGCAGATGGGTCCAGCTGGGAGATTTTGTGAATAGATGTATATTGGTGGATTGATTACATGATTATATGTAGTGCAACACTTTAAGAGAAGCGATCACCCAGGTATCCTCTTATACTGCTGCTGAACTTTTATTTGTACAGAGTTGGATGCAGTGTAAAGGACAACCCTGATAACTAACTGTAAACTTGATTTTAATGCTGAAGTTTATTCGAACATCAGAGGTTTGACCCTCTGCAGCACTAATTGTTTCTTCCCTGGAGTAATTAGCAGAGAAGATTGCTTTACGCTGTGGATTCATTTCCCATGTAAGTCTACATTTCACGCCTGGCCTTCCCTCATTTTAATAACTTGATGCCGTTAAATTAACTATCATGCAAATTTGTTTGCTGGCTACCTCCGTCTCTTTCTAGAGCCTTTCTGCTTGTTGAACAAGGTCAGAGAGTCTGTAACATTTACTGGATAAAATGCAGTGTACAGTAAGTTGTGAGGTGTATCTCATGCAGAAAGGGCTTCGGTTGATTAGTCATCTGTGATGTCACAGTTCTTCTGGTCTCCTAGTAGTGCCCTGCAGTTGCTTGTGTAACCCAAGCCCAATGTTTTTGACCCCCACTGACTGTCCTCCCTCCTTTAGAGCAGAATGTGTTTAGAGCTGTCATAGGCCTTCCCCCTCACTAAGTGCAGATTAAACTTAGAATTTGATTTTAAAACATTTTATTCCACCCAAAATTAAACAGTCATAATTTTAAATTGAAAAACCAGGACACACATATATATATATATATATATATATATATATATATATATATATATATATATATATATATATATATATATATATATATATATATATTCATGAGGTTTGCCTTAATGTCTACCACATACTTATATTTAGGTCCTAATTAATTTAAAAAAAAAGTTATAAGAACCCATTCCCACTTCTCTTCTTAATTTGGGTTCTTTGGGATATAAGATATAGGAAAATATTTGAAAATAATATTATGAATTATTGGGGATATCCAGACAACAGGTTTCCAAAATTTAAATTTTATTTAAATGTACAATTTTTGTTTTGTTGCTCATGTATTTATTTGGGTGAAGTATCATGTCCTTTAGGCTACTATCTAGAGAAATGTTTGTCTGTCAAGTTTCCTTAATGTGGCCTCTGGTCATTATCACAGTGGAATGATAAGAAAAGACAGGATTTACAGGAGTACACTTTGATAAATGGCAAACAAAGGCTGGGGAAAACTAATCCTATTTGTCATAAATGGGCAAATAAAATAAGAGATAGCAGAAACCTAAACAACATAAGTCTGACGATGTCATCAGTGTGTGTCATATGGGTTTTATACCTACAGATGATTTTGCTAAAAGTTGCAGTGTGGCAACAAAAAACCCCCCAATAAATTACACAGATTTTATAGCATTTCTGAAAGTTGTTGTAAAAGAAACCAGGTACAATTCTGACTTCCGGTAAATCTTCATTACTATAATGCTGGGTGTGTTGTGAATACTTATTTCCTGTAGTGCCTGTGACTGTACAAAATGGGGTCGGTCTTAGTGAGAAAGGAGCGGAATGTATAGGACTACAGCCCAGAGCCATAGCTAGGCAGGTGCGGGAGGTGCCGTCGCCCAGGGCGCAAGCCCAAGGGGGCGCAGGAGCCGCCCGCTACCTGCCTCTGTACCTTCAGCCCTTAACTTTCGTGCATTCCACTGACAGGAAGTTCGGCATTTGGAACGCACATGCGTTCCAAGTAAATGGTTGAAGAAAATCTCTCTCCCCCTCTCCCTCTTCCTCTGCCTCTTCCTCTGCCTCTCCCTCCCCACTAAGTGCAAGAAAAATTATACACATGTTAAACTAAATATTGTTTGTAAAAAATAAATTGGTGGAGAAAAATTTGCAGACCGGATTACATCACTTCTGAAGTGCTATGACAGATGGTGACATTAGACCCCTTTATGTTGTAAATTGATTTTTCATGCACATGTCTAAAGAAGCACACAGATGAAAAGGAATAAGATCATTTAAAGGAGGCAGGGAGAAACAAAGCAAACACATACAGCAAGCAATGGAAGGAGGGACAAATTAAATACATTGAGAGGGAAAATAAAGTAAAAGTTCAGGTAGTGGCAGCAATAACTAATATCAGGGATGGATAAGACAAGTTTACATATCTGACATTTCCCCAGTGAAGAGATGTAAATCAGTGATACTGACAGCAGATAATAGCTGGAGGTGAATGAGGCGGTGGTCGCCTGTGAGAAGCCCTTGTACCTCACCTTACAGAGGAGCTTCTTCTTCTCCTCCATGCTTTTGTGCTCATGTTTGGGGTCCGCAGACATGTAACAGAATTCTTTCAGTAAAGTTCTAGCCACACCCCCACATTAGGTTGGCCACACCCACTTGGCAAATGTCGCTCCCACTTAGATGGGGGGCGCCGGTGCCCTGTCTTGCCCAGGGCACTAAAATGTCTAGTTACGGCACTGCTACAGCCTAACATGGGTAAGTAACGTTTGTGGCAATAAAACCAGCGCTATTAAGGCCCGCCGTAAACAAATGCACAACGCTACTCGGGGAACATTTTCATCATCCCCTCAGTGTACAGTGCTGTGTAATATGTCAGCACTTTATAAATAAAGGATATTATTTTTTCTGCTGAGGAAAAGCCCCTCTTATTGGACTCTTGAGATAGACTAGTTCAGTAGAGCTAAAGTGCACATTAGGATTACTTGCCACAATATCCAATTAGCAGATTTGTCATCATCCCTTGCTATTTCTAAGAAATAGGCAATTTGCAGACAATATTAATTCCTGTAAAGGCCCCAGAATGGAGGATCATAAATTTTGATGTGATGATCTGTAATTGTCTTATTCTGAAAGTAAAATTAAAGAATTGGGATATGCGTTCGTAAATCTGTGCATTTCTCAGACGGACAGATATGCTCCAGGTATGGACAATATTGCTGAACATATGGTATCTGTTGTACCAGGAAATTTCATGAAAAGTTATCTTCAAGCAATTACAATTTGAACACTGTGTTCCTATTAATGTCTGAATCATGAAACTTGTCTCTGCCATTAGAACACTTTTGAGAACATGTTTAGCGAAATGATCTTTTCTAGTTACAATTCAAAAGTTTTAACCGTGTGTGTGCCAATTCTGTTGTTGCAATTCATAAAATGGGCCTATCCAATTTTATTAACTATTATTAGTGCAGCAATGGTAATCATTTAATGACATACAAGTGCAGCACAAAAGCTGAGTTATGTTTTTTTTTAGTATAATTCAGTCTGATTTTGCTCTCCAAGTTAGTGTTTATGTACACAAAAATGTAAGGTTCATGGACATGGAAAGCGCTTAAAATTTTACAAAGGGTGGGTTGGTACAACTATTTTTACATTCCTAGCGCTGCACACACACAATAAGATTTTTTTTTTTACAGCACTGATATTTCTATGGCAAGTCCACTAAGAAATTATATTGCCTATTTAAAATAATTACATAATTAAATCGTTCCATCGAGAAAGCTACGGGAATAACTCCAGATACTTATAATACTAGAATTTGTGTCTGAAATCTGCTGTTGAAAATCAGCAATCATTTTCTTGTCATTTAAAAAGGGGGGGGAGAATTAGACATTTTTTTGCAACATAGGTAACCATGGAAACAACCTTTGGCTAAGATAGGTTAGAAATAACCAATCTGCCAAATGGCAAAAACACTGCGTTTCTGAACTTTCTATGGGTGATTTCAGGCAGAAGTCCAAATTCAAATTGCAGTTCTTCCAGAAAATCGTACTATCCAGCATGATGATTTTAATTTCCAAATTGAGTTACCCTTTAATTGAGTAAAAGGAGAGGTGTCTGCGCAACCTCCTAGTTGTAACCTTTATTTTTAAAGGGTACAGTATGAGTCAAGCAGACTGAGTTTTTATACCTGCACTGAGATGGTGTCAATTCTGATTGTTAATGGGAAGCTATGTGTGCCAAAAAATATTTCCGCAAACTGGAAAGTAATTGTCACTGACAAGGGCCACATTCCATCATTCCTTTTGTCTCTTTACTTCCACAAGTTGAATAGTAATAAAATGTGAGATAAAATAATCTCTGCACATAGAGTACATAAATTGCGCAAAGATATTATTCCATATCATTTATGGTGGTGATGCAGCGGTTTTGTGCCCCCACAGACTTTCATAGAGCATTTCACGTACTATTATTATTAGCCCTTATAGGGTGCCACGTGAGGTCCACAGAGCCGTACAGTGGGAAAACAAAAAAACACTACTTGGTATAACAGTACAATAGAGTAAACAAACAACAGTGCACCTCTCAACGCCGCTTCTGGGGTACAAGGGGTATATTCAGTGCTGGCTGACTATAGTAGGACAACAACCTGGTATCTACACTACCTGTGTGACACCACCATAACTGTATCCGTGCACATGTGTATGTTCAAAGCACATTAGCAAAGTGCTAGCTGAGATATGTGGTAAATGAACTTTAGTGTACACAGTATAGAACGTTTTTGTTTTTTTTAAAGGGCAATTCATGTTTTGGTTAATGGATGTAAAGACCACAGTACTAAGCCCCCCATATATGTTTGCATGATGAGATGAATCTGCCTGCTCTTACCTTTCTGTGTGCCAGGGTTTTATCCTTGATGTTGCCATACAAGCAAAATATACATCCCCAAAAAGTCCTGTAGATAATTGAAACAATTTTTTTTTCTGATGATATTGTATATTTGTACTATAATTATGCAATACATAATGGTATATATATGAATATATTATAAATGAAAAACCAAAGTTCTCACTGTGACATACGTCATGACAATCCATGTTGTAGCAACATCACAAATATGATCTGTGAGTGTGCACAAGTGATGACACCAATTTCCTAATGGGTCTTAACGGGGCGACACAGTACTCACCCGGGCATGTTGATATTTCAGGTGACATTGAAAGGTCCTGATGCATCTAAACATCACGCTACCTTTGAATGCCGACTACAGGGGTGTCATGAGAATAAATATTTGTCAACCTGTATTCTTTTAGTTTCAGATATATGTACAGGTGTCTTAAAGAGTTCTGCCTAGAGTTATATTGTACTGTTCAATGCAAACAGTTTTAATTCATCCTTTTATAATTATTATTTTTTATTAATATTAAGATTACTAAAATATACAGTATTTCTGTACTTTAAGGGTTCGTATACATGGGTGTTAATGTTAAGTTTTCAATGTGCTATGTGTAAATTTTGCCCTTGTTTGCAATGATCACAAGCATTATTAACGCTTGGTACAATATAATGAAGTTCTGTGTGACCTTTATAAGTACGTGGACACTATGCTGTATGGAAGCTTTGAAAAAAAGCTCTGTTTTTCGACGCACGTCTACCTGCTGTCAAAGTCAGTGTTGTGAAGAGAAGCAAGCAGTGTAGTTAAGCTTTGGGAAAAGCCAGTAGAATACTAGGAGGAAGAGGGGAGGGTCTATTATAACTTGTAGACATCACTGGTAAGAACTCACCTTGAGTACTGGGGGCCATATATCTACCATTTTAGTAGAGCCTTTCTCAATTTCGTTCAATTTTATTTGATCACAGCCATGAAGCACTGTGGTTGGTCCTTAGATGTCCTGTGGATCGACATCTTGTTTTCAAAGATGAAGTGCTGGGGCTGTGAGAATCTAGATTCTAGTATGTAATGTAGTACAGGTTCGTTTTTAAAAGAGGGTAGAGAGTGTAAGTAGAGGTAATATAACTGGTATATAGAAGAGGCTGGTGTATTTGGCAAGAAGAGTCTAGTGTAGGGTTAGAATATGGGCCATAAACGTTAGGAATAAGGAGCGTATGTGGTGAATAAGGATGAAATATATGAGTGGAATTAAGATGTGTATATATGAGTAAGATATATTGCATTAGGTTAGACATTTTTTGTAGTACGAGTGAGATTAAAGTGAAGGAATGTGATGAAGAACCTACAGACATAGTACTAAAATGTGTTAAGAGATATTGGTTATAAAGGATAGTAAGGGAAACTAGGTCGGAGGAAGGCTGTGTGGTGGTTTTGAGTGGAGGTGCTCCTTAGATGTGATAAAGAGGCAATGTATAGGTGGCAGATAGATATGGGAGGTGCAAATTGAGGTAAGATGTGAAAATAGGGATGAGCATTATAAGGTCAAGATGTAAGTATTAGATTGCTAGACTGGCAATAGTGAGAATATAGATAAGTGATGGGAAGGGAAGATCCCAATGATGTTGTAAAAGGAGCAACAAAGTGTAAGTAAAGCTGAAGAACATAAATAGACTATATAATAAAAATGTGTAGTTGTCTATAGGTGTTTCTGCAGTGTGTTCTGTGTAAGTAAATAATGGTGCATGATCTACAGTGAAATGGGGGTTGGTCTGCATAGCAAAACTTATCAGGAAAGACTAGTGTGGAAGTAACGTGATATAATAAGGTCATTAACTTCAAAATCAAAGGTATTAATAGAATTAAGGAAGGCAGTATTTAAAAAAAAAAAAAAATATATATATATATATATATATATATAGATAGATAGATAGATAGATATATATATAACGTTTCTAGATTAAGGGGAGGCAGCACTTTGGGTGGATGAAGAGTGAGAGGTTACATAAAAAAACTTTTTATTACAAGATGGGTGATAGATCCATGGAATAGTCACCGAGCAGTTGTGGTGGGTACTCATATAGTACAAATATTTTATATTGAAGTCTTAACAACAGCAATATGTTTGTCCTATGCATTCCTGAATTGTAAGAAGAGATAAAAAAAACTATAACAATAACGCACCAAGGAGGGGGGACTAGATAGACCTGCAGGTCCTTTTCTGCTTTTAAATTGCATGTTTCTTTGTAAGCAGTGGCCACAATCACTGCGAGTAAGCTGTAATACTGAGATAGGTAGTAAAATGGAAATTCTTTGAGTGTGGAGGAGTAGGGCCTGCAGGGACATAGAATCTATACCATCCCTTACATTTATATTCAACATTGATGGCGCCCAGAGGCTTAATACTTTTTATTATTATTTTTTTTAGTAATAGTTCTTCAGTTGTTGTTTTTCCTCTCGCTTTGTTGTGAATATTTCCCACTCAATATTGTATAGGAGGATGTGCTTGTGTAGAATCTTGGATATACATTTGTTAAAGAACACAGAATAATAGTGGTCTGTATGTACCGCAAAGGGCGATCTCTGTGTAATATCTGGTCAGGAAAGGGGAAGATATCTCTGTGCAAAATGTCTGGCAGTGGGGGTATCTCTGTGCAGTGTCTGGCAGTGGGGGTGTCTCTGTGCAGTGTCTGGCAGTGGGGGTGTCTCTGTGCAGTGTCTGGCAGTGGGGGTGTCTCTGTGCAGTGTCTGGCAGTGGGGGTGTCTCTGTGCAGTGTCTGGCAGTGGGGGTGTCTCTGTGCAGTGTCTGGCAGTGGGGGTATCTCTGTGCAGTGTCTGGCAGTGGGGGTATCTCTGTGCAGTGTCTGGCAGTGGGGGTATCTCTGTGCAGTGTCTGGCAGTGGGGGTATCTCTGTGCAGTGTCTGGCAGTGGGGGTGTCTCTGTGCAGTGTCTGGCAGTGGGGGTGTCTCTGTGCAGTGTCTGGCAGTGGGGGTGTCTCTGTGCAGTGTCTGGCAGTGGGGGTGTCTCTGTGCAGTGTCTGGCAGTGGGGGTGTCTCTGTGCAGTGTCTGGCTGGCAGTGGCCATTCTCTCTATGCAATATATATAACTGTCAACGGGGTAGTTTCTATGCATTGTATGGCTGGCAATTTTGGGAGTTATGACAAATGTACTGGCTCATGCATGTCAAATATTAGCAGAAACAATGGCCCTTGCACTTTACTTCAGTGATATCTTACAGTTACATAGTTCTTCATGTTCAAATAAAATGTCCATCCAAACCCCCAATTTAATCTACAGAAGAAAAACACATTAAAAGATAGTCCACTTTGAGTTAAGAGGGGGGAACCATTCCTTCTGGGCCTCATACTGGCAATCAGTAAACTGCTTTGATCAACATACCTTAGTTATATGTAAGGATATCATTATGTCTATCGCAAGCATGTTTAAATTGCTCTATTAGCCGCTTCCACAACTGATGGGAGGCTATTCCACTTATCCACTACCCTTTGTGAGGTAGTTTTTCCTCAAATTTCCTCTGAGCCTACTTCCCTCCAGTTTCAGTAGATGTCCTCGTGTTCTAGTACTTCTCTTCCTTTGAAGAATGTTTCCCTCCTGTACCTTGTTAAACCCTTGATATATTTAAAAGTTTCTATCATTTCCCCCTTTCCCTTCTGTGCTCCTGTACTCCTGTGAACTATACACATTAAGATCTTTTAGTCTTTCCAGGTAAGTTTTGTGCTGTTGGCCATGAACCATTTTCATTGCCCTCCGTTGTACAGTCTCTAACGTATTTGTATCCTTCTGGAGATATGGCCTCCATTCTATTTTTTCACTACTCATGCAGTAAAACCCCTTTTTGCAGCTGGGAGTTAAGGGGCTCATTAAGCATAAGACATACGTCTGGTTGAGATATGCACTTTCAGAGGAGGTGTATCTCTTGTCTGTGCTAGAGCGCTGGTTCAAATATATACCCAATGAGGATGATGATGATAACTATCATCAGTACTATGTAGCACATTCTGTCTAGCTGGTTAAAGATTGACCTCCTATCTTAGATCAATTAATTTAATTAACTGCTATCTATTCGGGTTACTCCATACGGACATGCTGCAGGAAAGACCATTTCCATTTAATTTTTAAAGGCATCAACAATATTTGTGCTGGTGTTTTATTTAATAATTGGTAAGTGCGACTTTCTTCCGTGTCTGACTTCATTGCCCTATTTGTACACAACATAATAATGTATTCAAATGTGTTTTTATTACAATATTAAACTGTGCACAGATAGGGCAATGCCACTACTGCATGAAGTACGAACACTTACGCCTAACGTTTGCCTATTCTGCACTTCAGTCAGCCACAGATACACCAATACCACATGGATGCAACAATGTTATTTCTGTTTTTCCTACATGTGCCAAGCCATATATATATATATATATATATATATATATATATATATATATATATCCACCTCTAAATGCGCCCCCCTCCCCCCAAAACCACAAGGAGTGAGCTAATGTTTTTTTTATGGACCTTATACTGAACAGACTCAGAACCCACTGTATAGATTATTAATGTATTTATACACATTGAGCATATCTCCCATTACTTCTCTAGTGTAAAAAAATCTAGTTCAGATAGTCACATAACTGAAATCTAATATTCTCCTGTTAAGTTGCTCTTCCTTCTCAAGATCCAGGTAACCTTGGGAACCAGTGCCCAAAACTGAGCTGCATCCTTAACATTGCATGTGCCCTACCTCCCACATAATCTTCTCAGTAATATAAAATGGTTACAATATTGTGAAAGAGTGGGAAACTACAAAGCAGTATTGTGGAATGTTGTCATAACAAAACAAGCTGGCTTTGATGATCTTCTAGACTACCATCTTTGTTCAACTGCTGGACCCATTAATCTCATCTGACATTGCTGTTGCCTTTTCTGTTCGGCTGCTGGACTGCGCCTATGTACAGAGGATACTGACTGACTAGCAGCACCAATCTCACTACACATCATTTTGATATCTCAAGAGAGTTTACGCGCCTGCTACCATCTAAAAAGCATCAGCTGTTGTTGGATATTTGATAGAGCATTTAATCCAGACTATTACCCCCTTCTCTGGGTGCTCTGAACGGGTCACTCATGAACTCTGAGGCTAATTTCATGTCTCCACCTTCCATTGTCTCATTTTAAACCTACTACACCGCAGGAAGCTGCACAAAAATGCCAAAGGCTGCTTTAATACTGCTGTCTGTGTTTTTGCCTTACAATAGCATAGGCAAACCTAGGTGGCGGGGGTTCCTAGTGCCTGGAAACCCCCCATTCAAGCCTGGGGCACTGTATAATTGAGGTGACTGGACCCTGCCCCCGCTTCACACGGCTCTGCTTGAAAAGGAGAGCTGCTTGCATCTAACAGTAGTGCATGCAGCATTGCCCATGTATATTATAGGGATAGGAAGAGTTGGAGAGCAGCCAAGCACTGTTTAATATTATAGTCACGCCCCCATGCATGCTGGTTACGCCCACTGGCGGCATGGTGTGGATCCCCCCCTCTACAAATCGCGCGCTTGCCCCTGAATAGCTACACACACTCCCCACCAACAAGTACAATTGTTTTTCTGTATTGTTCTCCAAAGCTATTCGGTTCTACGCTGATTTTGACATGGGCATCTTTACCTTCTGTTTCATGTCATTGTGTGTAATTTTATAAATAAAGGATAATAATTCACAATGAGTTCTCACAATTGATTTTTCAAAGGGGCATATCGCCCCCCCCCCCCCCCCCAAGGTCTTTCCTCTTAATAAAAGACAATATCCTGCAGCCTCTTAAGTACTGCGGATCGCACTGCATGCTGTTGCATATGAAAAATGATTTCAACTATCAAGAACATTTTTGTTCAAATATCTGGATTTTGATAAATTCCTGACAGTTTTACTAGTATCTTGCATATTACTAGCAGATATAGGTATGTATAGGTATGTGAATTTTTAGGCTAGTTGTCCTTTAAATATTGCATAAGGTCCATTTACATTTGTCAATAATTATGTTACTGTTCTCTCTGCAGCTATACAAGTTGCAATTTGCACATGGTGCATAAATTACGTTCCCCCGAATCAAGATTCAGTCTTTTCTCCTATTCATTAATGCTGTGATGGGAGAAGAGTTGTAATTGTTCTTCTTGTTTCAGGGCTATTATAAAATGTATCTGTTTTGCTTTGATTAATTGTCTGTATCCCTCGTGGGGAAGAGGCTGCTCAGTGTGCTATTAATTGCTCACAAAAATATTTACTAGGAATCTCTTGGTTTTTGTCAAGCCAGACATTAGTATTCCTGCTCTGTCCCACTGCTGCCTGTCTAGAAAAGTTGTTCTTTATCTGCGCTTTTAGGCTTTCTTCCTACGGCAATGTCCATTCTTCTGAACAAGCATTTGGGGGACGACAGACAGCTAAAGTCTTAAATGCAAACAAAAGCCCGGTTATGAGGATGTAAGACAGGAATGAGTAGGGAGAGAGACAGTATGTTATAAGGCGTTAAGCTATCCTGTCACATACTTGTCGGTAGAGGAATCCTTGTGTTCTTAACCCTGGTTCGTCAAATGTAAATGACAAAGTAGAATTGGGTAGTTTGAAGAAGGGCAGCGTTATTTCTGACGAGGCCTGTAGGTGCATTGGAGGAAATGCTACAGTAAAAGAGAATTCCAAAACCACACACAGGAAAGTAATATTCTGTATTGTAGCTTCACTTACTGGACCCCACAGAAAGCAAATGATGATAAAAATCAATATTATGAAGGGGGTAGTAGGATGAAGCAGTGGCTTCAGCGTGGCCTAGTCAGTGTCAGACCAAGGCCGTGTTACAGTAGGTTTGCTGGCAGTTTTCTCTACGTATTGAATTGACGTCTGGAGCAGTCAGGCTATCAATTTACAGCATCTTTATAATTAATGCTTTGTATCCTGAAACAGACCTCACTGGTTAAAGGAGAATATCACCTGTTCTTAAAAGTGCACGACCAGCAAGGGAAATATTTTCCTCAGATGCCCCCTAGCTGGAGTCCAAGGTGCTGCTCCATCCAGCTCCAGACCTTTATCCTGGGCCTCCTCCATGTCTTACACAGCCCTGGCCAAAAAAGAACGGTTAGGGGACGGACTGCGGCTTCAGATTTGTCCTCCGGCTCACACATGTCTCTGCCACCATTTAATGTTGCCTAAAATAATAATTTACTAGATACTATTGTGTGGTTAGTGCTTCCACCTTGGATCTATACTACACTTAGGGTAAATATTCGAGATATAAGTACCAGGGGTGATTCAGGTGACCCCTGGTAATATTTAATCTGTTAGATTCACACAGTCAACTAGAAATATGTGTTATATTTTTGATTACAGCACTGGAATGTATTGATTACACAATAACAGCCGTGGGGAATATCATACAGCACAGCCCAGACATTAATATATTCAATGTATACAGAAATCAATATGTAATCTATATACTTAACTAATCCTCTGGATCATATCATATTACTCTCTAAATCACTCATTTATAACTAGACAACCCTAAACTTACACATGACAAATGCTACTAATAATTCTCCTTTATGAACCATTACTGTAATGTTATTACACTATATACACATACACACACACACTAGTGTGCAAAAGTTTTAGGCAGGAGTAGAGAAAATGTTGCGTAAGAATGCTTTCATAGATAGAAGGGTTATTGATTTGATGTAGAGTCCTCTCCTGTTTATTTTTTGCAATTAAAATGCAAAATGAATGAATTATTTGGTGTGACCACTCTTTACCTTCAAAACAGCATGTATTCTTCAATTCTTCTAGGGACACTTGCGCATAGTCAGGGATGTTGTAGGATTATAGTCAGGTGTATGACTGATCATTATTTTAATATGAAGGTTAAAATACATTCATTAACTGAAACAGAAACAGTTGTGTAGGAGGCTTAAAACTGGGTGAGGAACAGCCAAGGTGAGGTTATGGAAGACTTTTTCACGTCAAAGGTCATACACCATGGCAAGACTGAGCACAGCAACAAGACACAAGGTAGTGTTGTTATACTGCATCAGCAAAGTCTCTCACAGGCTAAGATTTCAAAGCAGACTGGGGTTTGAAGATATGCTGTTCAAGCTCTTTTGAAAAAGCACAAAGAAACAGGCAACGTTGAGGACTGTAGACGCAGTCGTCGGCTAAGGAAATTTAGTGCATCAGATGAAAGATACATCATGCTTAATTCTCGGAAGCAGTGTCATCAGCTCAGAACTGGAGAAAAACAGCGGGACCCAGGTACATCCATCTATTGTTTAGAGAAGTCTGGCCAAAAGTGGTCTTCATGGAAGAATTGCAGCCAAAAAGCTGTCCATAACTTAGACGTGGAAACAAGGCCAAGCGACTCAACTATGCACGAAAACATAGGAACTGTGGTGCACAAAAATGGCAGCAGGTGCTCTGGACTGAGGAATCAAAATTTGAAATATTTGGCTGTAACAGAAAGCATTTTGTTCACCAAAGGGCTGGAGAGTGGTACAAAAATGAGTGTCTGCAGGCAACAGTGAAGCATGGTGGAAGTTCCTTGCAAGTTTGGGGCTGCGTTTCAGCAAATGGAGTTGGAGAATTGGTCAGGATTAATGGTGTCCTCAATACTGAGAAATACAGGCAGGTAGTTATCCATCATGCAATGCCATCAGGGAGGCATCTGATTGGCTCCAACTTTATTCTGCAGCAGGACAATGGCTGTATGTTTGGGATCATTGTCATTAAGAACTATCTTCAGCGTATAGAAGAACAAGGAGTCCTGGAAGTTAGGATATGGCCCCCACAGAGCTCTGATCTCAATATCATCGAGTCTGTCTGGGATTACACGAAGAGACAGAAGGATGTGAGTATGCCTACATCCACAGAAGATATGTGGTTAGTTCTCCAAGATGTTTGGAACAACCTTTCTGCCGGGTTCCTTCAAAATCTGTGTACAAGTGTACCTAGAAGAACTGATGCTGTTTTGAAGGCAAAGGGTGGTCACACTAAATATTGATTTGAGGTAGATTTCTCTTCTGTTCATTCACTTTGTATTTTGTTAATTGATAAAAATAAACTACGTATTGGCAGTTGAGATATTTATTTGTTGCAGTCCTGAGGTGTCCAGTATAATCAGAATAGTGCATATCCTTGTACAATTTTTATTATTTGAGCACACGAATCGTTATGTCTTCAATTAATAAAAAAATCTACAGAGTTTCCAATATTGTTGCCACATTAGATAGCCTTTCGTCAAATACATCTCCATAGAAATTATAAACCATATAATTCAAACCTTACTTTGTTTCTTTAAATTTGCAAGATGATATGTTGAATAATGACATTTAATGTTTCATAAATGACTGATGACACAAAAGTCTGTGGAAAGATGTACACGCTCCAGACATTATGGGTTTGATTCATCAAGGCACTCATACTGAGTGGATCCCGCGCTCCAAATTATGCGCACCTATCTAGGGCTTGCCTGCGCCGAATTCATCATGCCACAGGTGTCAAGGTCCATGGCCAGTTGAATTTGGGTGCAAGGCTGCTGTAGTACACAGGCTGCTGCTGTTACTTATGTATCTATCAGCGCCTGCTGAGCCAGCGTATTGTACAGCGTTGCAGTGACCTGACCCGCCGGCTCTAATGTAGTGCTAAAAATAGAAACAAAAATGTGGTGTCCCCCCTCCTAATGCTATTAACCCTAGTGCTGGTTTCCACAAGATCAGGGGAAAAAATGTGTAGGGCTAGTTAGGGATGGTGGCACTATAGCAGGGGTAGGGGTCCTAATGACAAACCAACCCCAGGCTGTTCAGCAAAGTGGCTGAATTCCCTAGGGAATGGGGTCTGCAATACAGTTGTGCGGGGCCCCCCTACCCCCTAAGGAGACTGAGCCCGGTGCTGAGAGCACAAGGACTCTTCCTACACTCCAGGGGTGGTGGGTGTATGTTGTCAAGCTGGATCTTCTGGAACATTATGGGGTCATCATGACTGAAGAATAGAAGATATTTTTCAAGCACATTTGGAATATTTTTTTGGGAGTTTGTTTTGTTTGGACTACTCTAGGATCTGGAATGTGATTTATTTATTGATTTATTTATTTATTTGGGACGACAGGACCTTTGGAATATTATGGTTTTTGTTAATAGTTTGTTTCAGGTCTTACAAGATTGAATTGTTTACAGATGAAGACATCAGATTGTACGTATATGGGGTTTTATCATTTTTAATATGTGGTTATGACGAGGTGTGTTGGTTATTGTATAGATTTTATTATATTTATTAAAGTAATGTGTTTTAACAAGTGTGGTGTGATCTATTTCAATTGTTCTTTGTGGCACTACAGGCTCAGCGAGCCCTGACTGCCATTGGTATGCTGGTGCTTGTAGTTCTGCAAGCATGTCAAGAATGTTAATGGCAGCCTGGACTGGCTGGGACTTGTAAGGCCACAAATAAAATGGTCTTTATCACTCTTTCTTTTATCTCACTATATTACCCTACACTCCCTAGGGGATTCCGCCCCATGCTGAGCAGCATGGGGATAGTTTGACATTATGGCAGGGAAACCCCACGCCTCGCCCAACTCTTCCCCCATTTCGGGAAAACCAGCACTAGGCTGGCAGCAGTACGGTTAATAACATTAGGAGGGGGGTAATCCATGCTTTTTAAGAAACAAGTCTCTTGTACATTGACTACACCCACAAACCCCCTCCCAGGGCAGCACCCCCCCCCTAAAACGTAGCCGGCAGTAACAGCCCTTTTTCGTGTGTTCTCATGGAGAAGGGCTGATTTATCAGCCATATCCGCGGGCTCTGAACATGCACAGAGTGATTTTGTGCAACATGCGCTCAAAATCAGCAGATACATTCTCTGTTCTCTGTGTTTGTAGCCATATTGAACTGGTGAGCATGGCCATCCTGTGTATGGCCGGCAATAGATATTAGAATAAGGGTACTCCAATACCATACAATATGATGCTCCTGTCAAACTGATATAATATGAGCGTACCTCTATTAAAGGGTGAACAGTGCTCTTACCCATAATTTCAGGGGCTTCTGGAGGAGCGTGATGTCTCCATATTTAGCATTCCTGCCTCACAGAACTGGGGTCATGAGTTTGATTCCTGACCAGGAGCCATATGTGTGGAGTTTGTATGTTCGCCCTGTGTTTACGTGGGCTTCCTCCTACACTCCAAAAACATACTGGTAGGTTAATTGGCTGCTGACAAAATTAACCATAGTTTGTGTGTTAGGGAATTTAGACTGTACATTCCAGTAGGGGCAGGGACTGATGTGAGTGACACATATTCTCTGTACAGCGCTGCGGAATTAGTGGTGCTATATAAAGGATGAGTGGGGGCCTCAGAGTTTGGGGCACTACGTAGCAACCACACTCCCTGTAGGTCCATCTCTGCCTCTATATAAAACAGTTCATATAATTTCGAATGTGCAAATTATCCGAATGTTTTTGAAATGCAGCAACAAGGTACTGTCTACAGGAGATACTAATTTTACCTTTATAAATGCCAGTATTCAGATGAATGAACTGCTCTCAGAAGTATGGTGTATGTTTTATATGTTACTGAGTAAGCATATAACAATATCCTGTGAGGGCTAGAGCGATTGTGAGTGTCATAAAACAAGTAAGATAAGTCTGATATGATAAAGTTAGAAGATAAAGGTGTCTGATAAAGTTAGCAGGGTGATGGGAGCTTCAGATCCTTTGGCAGGAGCGAGTGTTGCACTGGAGATAATGCAGTACAGACAGACTGGTTTCATGTTAAATAATTCAAACTGCGGTGCCTGCGTACAAAGACATAGACATTATTTGTTCTGGTTTATTCACATTGCTGCAGCCTGGGGATTGTTTGCAACAAGGCTGCCTGCAAGTTGTGGGGGGCAGCAAAATTAAGGAACTTGATTTAAACAAACACTGTTATTGCAAAAGTCTAAAAATGACAATATTTGTGTTTAAACTGCGCATAACTTATGTGTTTGGCAGTTTGTATCAGGAATGAGAAGGGTCCAGTGGACCTGTCTCTTGCCTATAGTGGAGGAAGCCATTTTGTGGGCTGAACCAATAATCAGCCTATCCCTTAGGACAGTGTTGGCTAACCTGTGACACTCCAGGTGTTGCAAAACTACAAGTCCCAGGATGCTTTGCCAATATATAGCAGCTTATTGCTGTAAGGGTATGCTGGGACTTTTAGTTTTACAACACCTGGAGTGTCACAGGTTAGCCAACACTGCCTTAGGAGGAGATGGTGACATCATTAATGTTTATGTGCTGCAAAGAGCTGTGAGATGGAAGAGATAATCTGTCAATTATTTTTATTATTATTTTTTTTTTATTGTGTAAACTTTTTAAATATATGTAGATATATATATTTATATAGAGAGAGAGAGATATTTGTGAATTATATATGAAATGTAGAGATTAACGAGTATGACTCGTTACCACTAGGTGGTAACCAATATTATAGCAATATCAATTCTTATATTACTTGGAGATGGATATTGATATTCCATTCCACTTTAAAAATATTGAATTATTAATTGCTAATAAGAAAAATTCTATCAGTGAAAATTAAACTGTGTCTAATCAACCAGGGGAAGCAGATTTATGATTAATAAATGGATTAGACACAAACTTTATTAGGCGTGAAGTGACCAGTTGTATTTCTTCTTTAGATATTTTAAAATCAATATAACCCATTGTTCTCAAAAGACCCCAGATCTAGCTTCACAATCACCTGCAATAAGTAGTGTCATGAACACAAATTATAAATGCAAGAGGAGTTCTATAGCTAAAAATAACATACTTGTGACCCTGTTTGTGGTTTTATATATATCTCCCAAAGACAAGTGGGCTCCAAAATTTCACAGTATAGACCGGCGGTTCCCAAAGTGTGCACCGCGGCTCCCAGAGGTGCCGCGGGCCAGCCATAGAATAAAAAGAGAGAACACAAACACTTACCAATCCACGCGGCGCCGGGACCCAGCATCCACCTCTCTCCCGCAGCTGTCACTGAATATCGACGTCTGTGACAGCTACGGGAGAGAGGAGGATGCTGGGGACAGCGTGAGAGGGGGCAGAGTGCCTGGATGCAGAGGGGGCAGAGTGTCTGGATTCAGAGGGGCATTTTTGCATACAACTAAATAAGTATTTTTGTCGTGACCTAAATACATATTACAATTTTTTGACCCAACTACTTCTAAAACAGGACTGCTCAGTAATTATTTTGGAGGGGTGCCTTGAAAAAACTTGGAGACTCTAAGGGTGCCGCAAACTGCAAAAGTTTGGGAACCACTGGTATAGACTAAAGATTGGAGAAGAGCGTAGGATTTTATTTGTTACAGGTTCAGTATATCATTATATGTTAACGTAAGGGGTCTGTCAGACCCCAGTATAAATTAGTAAGGAAGAAGATTGTAGAGAAGTTGTGGGTTTATTTAATTTTCTGTTCCACTGAAAAGATGACTATACAGCCCTGGCCTTGCATCTGACTACTGTGCATAGTCTAATCAATGTCATCCAGGTGCCAGTGTGAGGACACTTATACTACTGCTAAAAAAGTTCCTCTTGATCTCATAAAAAAGCCAGTAACTGCTAAGTGCATCTCTGCATTAACTGTTGTCCTCCCAACACTTTCTGTTTTTTCACATCAAGCTGCAGGAGGATGAAGCTGTAGATCTGGATACTGCAAGTAAGTCAGTGCTTTGTGGCTTGGGCTAGGAGCCTGCTAAAACAATGAATGTTCAGCAGCTTTCTGCTGCTGCCAAACACTCCTGCTTTCTCTTTCTCTCAAAGGGACATCCAGGGGGGCAAATAACAGCTACTCAGCTGACCTGGTATCTGGAGAGGAGGCAGAATTACATCAGAAGCTAATGTAGTTTAAGTTCTCTACCAGCAATAAAGTGTTTCCCTCCCACTGAAATAATGTTTTCTAATCATGTATATATCCATAGTATATGTCCATCCTGTAATGTTGCAGCCAGTCAGGCTCTAGTAAGAATGGGGGTTGCTTTATTGAGAACTATATTTTATGCCCAGAAAAAGTTAGGCGTCAACAGCAGTAAAGTTTTTAATTCCCCTGGCTCCTGGGTTTATTCATTCGTAGTCCATTCTGCTGCAAACAATGCAGGCGGTAGCATGGAGGTAAGAGGGGAAAAATGAAGTCTGTCTTTCCACACTCTCCATTCAAGTCTCCAGGGCATTGAAACATTGTTTACTTATTCCCATTCAAAGGAAATGCTCTGTTCCCAGGCTAAAGATATCTGTCAATCTGAGTTTATGGTTCCTGCTGCACCATACTCTAGTGGAAGTATTAAGCTGGAGATAATATGATTGCAGTCCCCTAAGAAAGAGATTGACTAGTTCACCTGTAGAGGTAACAGGAGATGTGAAAATGTAACTCTATAACAGAGGATGGAAGGGCATCATGGAACTTGTAGTTCCACAGCAATTGGAGTGCCACAGGTTAAGAGGAGCTTAGAGAAAAATCAAATAATAAGAGGACACGTCCTTACTCTTATTATGGCATATTAACTGATGCATAAGTAGTTTTGAATGTTATGCCTTTTCATATTGGAGCAGCTTTGCATGTTAAGTTCAGTTGCCATTTAAATAGTCAGTATAAAACCATCTATATAGATCTATAAAGTCAGATTTTCGATGGCTGAAAGGGTGGAGGTCTTGCATCAAGTGGGTTTGACTCCGTAGATCTTGCCATGGATTCTGTGGTTCAGGGTGTGGCCTATTGTGTCTCAAATTTTCCCATACTGTCTTCGATTGTTGGTGATCTATACAATTGCACCATCCACTGTCTTTAGCCATAAATAGATTTTCCAGTCTGTGAGCAATATTATTTTTTTTTTTATTTTTCCAGCCCAGTTTTTTTTTTAATTATTATTATCCTTTATTTGTTAGGCGCCACAAGATTTCCGCAGCGCCGTACACCATACAAACGTACACTATACAGGGTGAAACAGTACAAAACAATAAACAAAGTACCAGAACTTCAGAAACTCCAGGCTGGTTAATGCAATAAACACGGAGCAGAAGAACAGGTTAGGAGACAGGAGGGAAGAGGGCCCTGCTCATGTGAGCTTACATCCTAAGGGATGACAAAGTATTGGGGAGGGGGGGGGAAAGGGGTTGTTGGTAGAAGTTCAAAAATCTCATTGGCTATTCACATTGGAGTCATTTAGTAGACTGAACCCAGTATTTGGAAACAGATGGAGTCTATGAATTTGCTACTGACCAGAGACATGCCTCAGATACATCAGTATTTCCTTGTATATATGTTGAGTATTTCTTAAGTCCTTCAAGGGGCTGTGCTGCCCCATTGCTTATAGGTGACATGCAGACTTTAAAATGCTACTAGAAACTGGTCTTTTACTTAATGGCTGTAAAAAAACCAAAACGTGTATCAAATGCAAAAGCTGATATTTGTGTTTCTTGCTTGCGTTCTAACTAGGATTGTAGAGCTCCCTGTAGGCTTTGCAGGTGGTGCATGCAAAAAGTGTAACAAATGGCATTCTAATAAAAAGAGCGCTACTGCAATGCAAGTAAAACTACAATGTGTAATCATTTCTAGTGTTGTACATGTTTAAAATTATTTTTTTTTTAAATGTCAATGGGTAGGAGCCCGATGGCTCATGATAGCTTCAGCCATATTGTGTAATTGGCCCATAATCATAGTGTGTCCCAAACCAACGCCCATGCCCAATACTAATGAGAGAGAAAAACATCCTCAACCTTCTAGCAATAACAGAAACATGGCTCACGCAATCAGACACTGCCTCACCTGCAGCCCTTTCACATAGTGGTATCCACTTCACCCACACCCCCAGACCAGGAGGCAGACAAGGAGGGGGGGGTTGGACTACTTCTCATCCCACAGTGCACGTTCACAGTTCTACCAAATGTCCCATCACTCGCGTTCACATCTTTTGAAGTGCATACAGTTTGGATTTTTAACCCATTCTCTATGCATGTTGCTGTCATCTATCGCCCTCCTGGACCACACCAACAATTTCTTGAACACTTCTCTGCATGGCTCCCTCACTATTTGTTCTCTGACATCCCCACCATCATCATGGGTGCTTTCAACATCCCTATTGCTAATCTACGTTCCAATGCTGCTTCCAAACTACTCTCTCTAACTTCCTCATTTAACCTCTCGCAGTGGATTGAATCCGCTACTCATCAAGATGGCCACTCTCTTGATCTTGTTTTCTCTAGACTATGCTCCGTTTCTGATTTCCTTAACACTCCTTTCTCCCTCTCGGATCATCATCTTATCAGCTACTCGCTCACCCCCAGTTCTTTACCCTATCCAGTGTCAAACTCTGCCAAGCCTCCTCACAGCCTAAGGAATATTCTATATTGATTGTCAACAATTTTCCACCTCTCCAACACCTTCTCACCCCAATTTCTACATTCTCCTCCCCTGATCAGGCAGTACCCTTTTTATCACCAAACCCTAGCAACTGCCCTTGATCAAGTGGCTCCAGCAACTCTACATACTCCGCGTAGACTTTGTTGCCAACCGTGGCACAATAAGGTAACACGTACGCTACAAAAACTTTCTCGTAAAGCAGAACATCACTGGCATAAATCTTGTACCTCTAATGATTTCATCACATATACCGCTATCTACCACTCCTATAGAAATGCTCTGGACACTGCAAAACAAAGATACTTCCAATTTCTCATATGTGCTCAGGCTTCTAAACCCAAACGCCTTTTTTAACACATTTAAATCTCTTCTCAATCCTCCCACCCCAAACCCTCTGACTACCATCAGTGCCCAGGATCTTACTTCCTATTTTAAGGACAAAATAGATAAGATTAGATTAGAAATGGTATCCTCTCCCTCGACAAGCAATCGCCTCAATTCCTTCGTAGCACCCTGACACTTTCTCTTCATTTGATTCCACAAATGAAGAGGAAGTTTCTATTGTCTTGTCATCGTCCTACTCTATCTCCTGTCCTCTTGAGCCCATAGCCTCACAAATTGGTAGGTCCCCGTTTCCTGTACTCATTCCATCTCTAACTAAAATCTGTAATCTCTCTCTACTGGTATTTTTCCATCACTATTCAAGCATACAGTGATTACTCCTATTTTGAAAAATCTGAATTCTGACCCAAACACTCTCAATTTACCACCTCATCTCTCAGCTTCCATGCCCCTCCAATCTTCTTGAGAGAATTGTCTACACTCGCCTCAAACTCTTACAGCAAACAACCTACTGGATCCTCTTCAGTCAGGCTTTCGCTCTCAAATCCACAGAGACTGCGCTGACCAAGGTTGTCAATGATTTGATCACAGCAAAAAGTGAAGGCCATTACTCTCTTCTAATTCTCCTAGATGTCTCTGCTGCATTTGACACTGTTGACCACTCTCTCCTCATACAAACGCTACAATCCCTAGGTCTTGAAGGCACTGTCCTATTCTGGTTCTCATCCTACCTATCTAATCGCTCTTTCGGTGTTAATTTCTCTGGATCCACCTCCGCTCCGCTTCCCTTATCAGTTGGAGTACCACAAGGCTCAGTCCTAGGTCCTCTGCTATTCTCTATCTACACCACTTCTCTTGGAAAACTAATAAGCTCCTTTGGATTTCAGTATCATCTCTATGCGGATGATACACAAATTTATCTATCCTCTCCTGATCTCTCACCATCTGTGTTGTCTCGCGTTACTGACTGTCTTTCTGCCATTTCGTTTTGGATGTCTTATCGCCAACTCAAACTCAATCTTTAAAAAACTGAATTAATAATATTCCCATCCAAACACAGAAGCTTTCCTGCCTGACATTTCTATTTCTGTTGATAACATGACCATAAATCCCACCCCGCAAGCTCGCTGCCTAGGTGTAATCCTTGACTCACAACTATCCTTTGTTCCCCACATCGACTCTATATCTAAATCATGTTACATACATCTAAAGAACATTTCCAGAATATGCACATATCTCATAAGACACTTCAAAAACCTTAATTCATGCACTCCTCATCTCCTGCATCGACTATTGCATTTCCCTCCTTACTGATCTTCCCAAAATCAGACTTGAACCCCTACAATCTATGTTGCACCCAGCAGCTGGATTGATTTTATTTGCAATCCGTTCTTCCTCTGCTGAGCCACTCTGTCGGTCTCTATATTGGTTGCCTGTTTTTCAACTAATCCAATATAAAATTATTTTACGAACATACAAGGCCATCAACAAAATTGCACCAACATACATCTCGTCATTTGTCTCAAAATATCTTCCAACTCGACACCTCCGTTCTGCACAAGATCTGCGTCTTTCTTTCAATCTCATCACATCCTCCCATTCCCGGTTACAGGACTTTTTGCGGGCTGCACCCACTTTGTGGAATTCCCTCCCTCGCACAGTAAGACTTTCCTCTAGTCTTCAAACCTTCAAGCGTTCTCTGAAAACCCAGCTCTTCAGACAAGCTTATAATATTCCTCAACCAGCATCTTAGGATAACCTAGGGAGCTTATTACCACCCTCTACACAGCTAACACAAAACAACCCTCTGACCAACATTGCTGTGTAACTCACCACTCAATTCTTTTTACCTTTGCATTATAGCTGGCCCGATGTGCAATATGATGTAGCACATGCCCTTGTGTGTCAAACTCCCATTGTCCTATAGATTGTAAGCTTGCGAGCAGGGTTCTCTTACCTCTCTGTCTGTATGTATTACCCACTATTGTTTTTATTAATGTTTGTTTCCAATTGTAAAGCACTACGGAAATTTGCTGGCGCTATATAAATAAATGATGATAATTGGGCAAGAGATAAATGACAACAGATAACCTCTATTGACATTTTCCTGATCACACTAATTCTGGCTGCTTAGCCTAATTATGGAACAGCCAGATATCATCCAGTGTTGGCCACATGTGTGTGGGCAAATTAAATTCTGATCCGACTGGGTAATCGGAATATTATATGTGACCGGCATTAGAAAATATGGTAACAATTTCATATTGCCAACATTAACAGTAATAGGGCCTTCATGTGTAAAATGAGGATTTAGTAATAATTCATACTTTCATAAAGGTTGCGGTGGGATGGCTTTGGTGTAACCACCCTATTATTAACCATGCTGTGCTATGTAACCTAACAAGCTTAGTTCCATGTAATCTGCTCACTGCAGCATAAGGCTGATTAGCTTAAATGAACAAAGGGTAATTTAAACAATGAAGAGATACTGTGCCTACACAGTAGGTGTCTTTTCCCTCTCACCTTACCATGCTTTATCTAATTAACAAAAATGATAATAAGGTGTTATTTTTACTTTACCAGACTAGTAGTGTAACTACAGCTTCGGAGTGCTGTTATTAGGGCGGTGTATGACCCAGGGCAAAATACTCTGCAGCATCTGGGGGGTAGTGAAATGTCAAAATCGCCCCAAATGATCTGTACCCGCTTTTTCTTTTACAAGTCCATTTTTTTTTATTGTAGGCGGAATAGTGTCAATAATATAGTTATGTATTGTATACAAATATTTCATATTGGGCAGCACAGTGGGCTAGCGGATAGCACTTCTGCCTCACAGCACTGGGGTCATAAGTACGATTCCCGACCATGGCCTTATCTGTGTGGAATTTGTATGTTCTCCCCGTGTTTGCGTGGGTTTCCTCCGGGTGCTCCGGTTTCCTCCCATACTCCAAAAACATACTGGTAGATTAATTGGCTGCTATCAAAATTGACCCAAGTCTCTCCCGCTCTGCCTGTCTCCCTCCCTGTCTGTGTGTGAGTGTGTGTCTATATTAGGGAATTTAGACTGTAAGCTCCAATGGGGCAGGGACTGATGTGAATGAGTTCTCTGTACAGCGCTGTGGAATTAGTGGCGTTATATAAATAAATGATTATGAAATAATATAACAAAATGACTTTGTGCCTCACTCCTCAGTGATGTTTCTAGTTCCTAGTGAATTGATAGGCTGCGTCCTGTTTAATACTAGCACCCTGTGTGTAGGTTTTATGTCTTATCATTTTGGATGTTCACTTGTGTGTACACACCACTTCACTTACACAGCTTATGTTGACATCTCTCTTGTTAATTACAGGCAAATGCCTGCAGGAAGGGGAGGGGGTGTCTTACAGTGCACATAATCAATGTTCTACAGGGTAGTCCTTTTCATGTTTAGTAAATGGCAAAAACTTCCAGCAGAAGTGGCCCAGTAAGGGTGTTTGTGTACTGTGTATGCTAAATGTCTGCTGCCAAAGGTCAGAGATCATATGGGGTCTTCCAGCAGGTACAGTAAGCACAGGGCCAGGCATATTGTGTGCGCACTGAGAGAGGAGACAGTGAACAAAAGATGTAGGGGAGGAGGATGCTGGAGGGGGAGGGTGGAGGTAGAGGGAGGAGGGGAGACAGGGAAGAGATTCCTGCATTTCCCTGCCCTGCCTGTAAACCAGCATGCTTAGCCTGAGGAGGGATACAAAGCTTTGCATGACTTCAATGTCTTCATTACTCCTTGGATTTGTACGTGTGTGTTCCACGGGCAACCTCTGCTACCTTCACCCCTCCTGTGCTCCCGGGCTGTGTGAGGTAAGTCAGTGACTGGAGCTGGGGAGGTAAACAAGGGATTCATACACCCTGACATGACGGAGAATGGTAACTCCAGGTGTGACTCTAGACCTCGGCAATCGTCTGCTTAGATGTATATGAGCCAAAATGGCACAGCTGTATCACATGTAGGATCATAGGAAGCCTCAGGAGTCCACTGGGATAATGGGAGGTCCGGTCTCCTAGTGTCCTTGTAGTTTGCTGACATTTTCTTTTGGGCAGGTTTTACAGTGTCTTGAAATTCGTGTATTTATGGCACTTTCCTATGAGATTATATGGTTTTTTATGCAAGGTATGACTCCCTAGTTTTTGTGTCCTTTTTGAAGTTTTCAGTTTTATATTTGGATATCTGCGTGTATTTTGTACTATATAGTGGATTTATTGACAATTGTGTTCAGAAGAGCCTACAATTATTTGCATGAGAACTATATAACGAGAAACTGCCAAATGTAATGTGATCTACAGCATTGCACACAGTAACTTACTATCTAGTGTGGTTTCTAGGGCACTTGCGGATATTGATCTATAAAGATCCACATGGTACATTGATGTTGATGATTAGTATTTGGCTCTGATTATACCATCTTTAGGAATACTCTGTCAATTACAGCAGGTTAATGATGATAAATGGCTGACAATCCGTGTGGTGTGGAGCGCTTTACTTACAACCTAAATGGCATAATTCATCATCTATTATAATTGTACTGATAACTGACTGTGACAAATATGCTGGACGCAAGCTTCTAAAAAGTTTACATGAAGTACATGCCTTAGCATTCTTGCAGTTAATAAGCAGTAATTCACTAATTATGTGGTGTTTAACAGCCAATCGGTGGGTATTCTGTACTGTTCGACGGAATGACTGTAATATATACAGCACTGTATAAATACATTATTTACTGTTTTCATAGTGCGGAATAGTCTGGTATAAAATGTTCTCCGCCTACAAGTGACTGACATTTTTGTCTAGGGATTTTATTTATTGATATGCTTGCCCACCCTATGGCTCCAATTGTGGTGGAATTACAAGGCTTACAGGACATGCTTGGCATTGTAGTTAGCAGCAGATGAAAAGTCACAGGATGACTATATCTGGGCCTGAGCAGCCTATATGTGTCCTTTCTGGATATATCCCAGTAGCCAATGTGTCAACTGACAGCTGATATTGAACTTTTGTCTCATTTGTATTGATTATTCAGTAGCTGCACATCTTGGCATCTTCAAATCCTGCTGACTCACAGATTTCAGTGATTGGCTCCTGAATCCTACAATGTATTGGGGACCCCTGCCATAAATGAATCTGAGCTCATTCTAGATGTGGGCTACAACAGTTGTTCTCTGTGGCAGTGTTTAAAAGAGATTTCTACTTTGTTTAAGAAATGTACTAACAACGCTCTAATTTAGCTGTGACCCGGCCAGTCATCTTTGGCACTGATCAGTATCTCCATAGCAGGAGAGATCCGACACAGCAGCTCTAGATGACAGTCTCAGTTATATGTAAGTGCTGGGACGGTGCTAATTACAGTGAATGGTGGATGGAGGGACTCCCACTAAACCACTGTTATTGGGAAGAGATAACCCAGCTCTTTTTAGTAGGGTCCCAGCACTCTCACATAATTGGGACGTTGCTCTACTAACTTCGGCACTGATCGGCTCACCGTAGCGGGGTAAATGCAACACAACAGCTCATATCTTGGTACACATTACAGAAAATTCTTGCAGTAATCATGCCGATCACACGATAAATTACAGTTTGGTCCGAAATCGCATTGGTGTGTACGCTCCCATGATCATGTTTTATCTTACCAAAGCACATCGTAAAGTTTGATTTGGTTTTACAAACTTCCAAAAATTACGATCAACAATGGAACGATGTCGGGCAAATGTGGAAGTGTGTACGTATTCGCGACCAGCAGTGTCGGCAGATCTCTATACAGTCTGCAGTCATCTTTTCAGCAGATGGTTATGAGAGATGAAGAGCACAGATCTGACGATAAATCGTGTAGTTGTGTGCACATGAATCTACATGCTCATTGTGACTGTCAGTTGTTTGTAAAATCGTTACGGAAATAGCATCTTCAGTAATTTTCCGTAGTGTGTGTACCCAGCTATACGCATTCAATTATGAAAATGTTAGCTTTTTCCTGCTAAGAATAGACTCTCGAGGTGGGGGTCTCTTTGCTCTATCGAAGTGCTATTATTGGGAAGGGAGGGGATTTAGATTTAAGATTTTAAATTGGGAAAACCCATAAGTGTATGTCTAAAGTTGTTTTTTTTTTGTGTTTTTGTACAGTAGTGGCGATTTGCACATTTGTGAGATAGTTAAACATCTCCCACATCTGGCCTAAGAGCAGCCAAAAGAATCTCTATTTATACTATATAGCACATAGTATTATGGAAGGGACATTACATTGTTCTTATGGCATGTGCTACTTACTGGGGCATTGGGGAGAGTTTGTGCACAGTGACTGAGGACAAATTATGTAAACATTTATATATGTCTCTTCCCGCCTGTGTTTCCGGTGACAGTGTATTGTTTCAGTGACTGTAACATTCTGGTGTATTTCTTATTCCTCCGTGCCACTGAAGACTGTTATAGGGGAAATGTTATGGGAACTCTAAAGTGGTGTATGGCTTCATGGTGGTTTGTTAACAAACTATACGTAAGGATTTATTACGAACTTTATAATATTTTTAAACTATCTGACCATTCCCTACATGTCACGTTACATTGGTTTCTTTTAGCTTGAACAACTTTGTATCCAGTACACAAAACTGATTAAAGTGGGGAAAAAAATACAACTTGTATTGTTTAGACAGGGAGAAAATTTAGGTGGTGTCTCACAACTGTCAGATGCATTTTGTATACGTGTGAAGTAAGCAAAAATTATAACAGTTAAGTGCAATCTGACATAATTATAGAGATGGTTAAGGCTATAGCAGGTTTAGACAGCCTGTGGCGCTTCAGGTCTGCTGTTTCTGCCCTGTAGAGATCCTTCTATATTGTATTGTCTTAGTGTTTTTATATTCTTAGTTTGTGTCATTACCCTAAGAGCACTAAGGGTTATGAAATGAGAATCTTCTTTCCTGCTGCAGTCCATATGGAAATGCCAATTAAGCAATGCAAACAGAAGCCACGACTTCATAGCTAGAGTGGTTAATTTGCATTCAGCCAATCAGAAGCGGCTATCTAGTGCTGCTGACCATCATCATCGTGTCTCGTTGCACCAACCCTCCAGCACACAAAGGGGTGCGGCTAATGACAGGTGTATATATACGTATGCGTCCAGGTATACTTCAGTCTCAGTTACGTGTACACACCCTCCTCTGCCCAAGCTTGCCTTCCTGTTCCTTGTTCCCCACTCCAAGTGTAAGGAGTTGTGAGTGTATGTTGCGTCATAATCTACATATGAGTGTAAGATTATATCTTGTATAAGGTTTAATTGAGATTGAAGATGTTTGTCTGTGGGGAGATTTTTTTTTATACTACTGTAAATAGTAACTTGTGCAATTTTTTTTGTGTGTGTGCCCGCTTTCATGATTCTGCACTTCACATTTTAATTTGTTTAAAGTCTTTTTTATCAGTCTCACCAGGTTGAACTGTTATCATTGTTTACAGGCTGTTATTAGTAATACTGCGGTACACAACTTTCTTCTTTTTCCTGATGGCGATTCTTGGACAAGGACACCCCTCATGACTGTAAGAAGTAGCACCTCCACTATTTCATTAGTCAGTAATCAAATGGTAAATGCTGTAAAGTGTTGTATGAATTGTGTATTGTTCTCTACATAATTATGCACAATGCAGTCTCATTAAGCGTGCTACGCATGTGTGAGCTGTTTTATAATCTTTTATAGGTTATCTCTCACCAATCTGAATATGTTTGTAAATTTACATTTATAATAACTAAACACAGAATACGATTGGAAATTAAATGCATGGTAGTGGGAACATTTAGAAAATATTTAGCACATTGTTGGCCTAAGCATATACATAAAACTAAGGTATAATGTGTATATTTTGAGTTGCACTTATGTCTGAAGGTGTATCTTAAGGTATCTTGCGCAAGGGGGGGGGGGGGGGGGGGCGCTTGCCACATTTATGTGCATATCCTTACTGTGTGAAGTGACACGATGGTCGAAAGTCTGCCCAAATGGACGAATGGTCGAAAGTCTGCCCAAATGGACGATTGTCACCTCATTTGGTTGGTCGTACCGTTTAATATTTTCGTTCCAATCTCGTTTCCGTTGTGTAGTGTGTATAAACTTCCAACCGATCCACAACAGTGAGTCGAAATTACAGTCCTTGCTCACGACAACATGGCTGTAAAAAGTCGCTAAAGGGACGTCCGCTCTTCCCTTTATCGCCCTAAACAAGGCTAGTGTGTATGCAGTCCATGGACCGAGCGATCGGAACATTGATCATTGAACATTGAACATTGATGTAAAATCGATCGGCATAAAAAGTTGGTGGAAAATTCTGTAGTGTGTACCTAGCTTAAGAGGCCACAAGAGCAATTAATGCTACACTCTAAATGCCACATGGTTTTACTGCACATGCACAGACAAACAATACAGATTTTTGTGCTCGGGATTTGGACAACTCTAAAAGAGACCAAATGTATCAAGTGTTTTGTTTTCTCAGCATTCGGTTGGAGCGTGTACAGAAGACAATACTGGTTTCAGTGAGGTCCTAATCCAGAATAACTTTTTGCTTCTAGCTTGATGGAGGAATAACTTTTTGTGTGTGGCTTGTGAATTATTGGATGAGATGAACTCTGTCAGGCATAGACAAAGCCCTTCGCCAGGGTTATACATTTTTCAGCTATTAACCAGTGAGGAACCAGCAAATGGTGCCAAGTGTTTCTAGGTACTACATGGCATGTACCATGCCAAGAAAATAATTTTGTGTATGTGATTGTTGGGTTCAGAGAAACTGATCTGTAAACTGGCAGATATCATAAAATGGTGTCCTGAGTGGAATACGTTAACAATCCAGTTATTCTGATAGGAAAACAGTATCCTCAGTATTAGTGGTCAGTTCATGATAACCATGAAGCTGATATACTGCTAGTGACGATCATATATAGCAGATGTACATACACTGCATTATAATGTACATGTGTGACTAGATAGTGTACACAATTCGCACGTACACATCAGTGCAATGAAAGCTTTTATGCTCAAATCAAGGCAGCATCTGTCTTCAACAACCATCTTCAAATAAGCCCTAGTGTCTTTTTCCTGGGTAAGTTCATTATTTTCACTTGGATATTATTAAGTGCGTCTTTTTGCCTTTGAATCGTTGTTCGTTACGCTCGTACGGTAAGAAATACAAATCTTTTTATGGTAATATCAGTTTCATTGGTATAACAGTCTGCCATAATCCCCTGCAGTATCTAGGAGATAAGTAAGTGCTGATCATTACTCTTAACATGTGCAGATAATCTTTCTCTTGTTGTGCTGCACGTTCCCATGTCCCCCTTTCTTTCAGCATCTCTCTTGCTGTATTCTATAAAGAGAAGATATTTGTTACATTGTGTATTTAGGATGCTGCCATTGTTCCACTCCTTCAAGGAACACAAAAGACATTTGCAGGAATAAATAGTATTGTGTGTTTGCAAAACAGTAGAAATACTGAGTCACTGCAGATAGCAACAAATAATACATAAGGCAGAAGCATCTACAGAGCTTAGAACTTAGGCTAAACTGTGTCCCATCTTTGTAGACAAGGTCAAGCAAATAGCAGCGTCTAGAATGGTGGTGCTCAATCATTTTTTGTATATCTGGTACCCACACGTGTATCAGTGTGTCATTGTTGTTGAACACAAAAATGTGCGTTCCTCAAAGAAAAAAAATGGATATCTGACAATGATGTGCTACAAAAACAGAATGAGACCCCAATCCACAGACTTGCTTGTCTCTGTTCTAGATAGGGCCATTGAGATCCATATCTAGTACTGATGATATCTTAGCTTGAAACTACTGTCTTCAAGATGGATAAATGAGTGAAAATATAACACTCTCTGTATGTATGATCTATTACAGGTGTGTAAGGTAAGCACAATGGATAGACGTCTGGTCTGCTCTTGGGTGAGAAAGATATCTGTGTTGATATTTCAGATTGCCTTGTCAATTCTGGTTGATGGCTGTGGAAAGTAAGAGTTCCAGTCTCACTTCATGAGAAGTCTCAGGGCTGGGGGAGTATGCGTGAACACACTGTTATATTAGTTTCTTGTGACACTGTGGTGTGAAACAGGGGGTGGTTGGGTGTTTATGCTGCAGTCAACCTCACCTTAGAAAACTTAGCAGGAAAGGTGTCTGCTTTCAAACTGCAAAGACTTTAACTGCATGAAGAGTGGAGCGTAGTTATTAGGGGTCTGTGACATTGAGCTTTAGAAAGGAATTGCTGAGAGATTTTTATATGTGTTACTTAAATAAGCTATAGATAGTGTATACAGGGAATGGTTAGTGGCGCTCACCATCTGTAGCCGGATGGTATATATGGAGAAAAATTAGAGGAATTTTGGGGATAGGTTATATGGAGTAATAGGAGGAGTTATAATAATATAATATATATGCAGTAATAGGATGAGTAATGGGAATATAAGGTGTATGCAGTAATAGGATGAGTAATGGAAATATAAGGTGTATGCAGTAATAGGAGGAGTTATGGGAATATAAAATGTAATAGGAGGAGTTATAGATTATAAGGTTATTTCAGTATTTATGGGGTTTTTCCTTTTAATGTATAAATAACTCAATGCAGAGATCATCCTTTTTTTCACACACTTTTTCGATAGGTCTGTGTGCTGATTTTTAAACATCTGACATTTCTGATTAAGAGGCGCAAAACAAATGTATTTGCATTTTTGTGTTTTGAAAATGCACGTAAATCAGGAACACACACGTCCGTATTCAACAAGGAGCGGATGTAAAGATACATCTGTTGTTGAATACAGGTCCTGGTACTCTCTGCTCTAACAGATAATGGACGGCATGATACGTCCAATACATATGGGGAATATAAAGTAAAAAATGAACGCACAGAAATATAAACTAGTGTTGATGAACATTGTAATGCTGTTGGTTGCCCAAGTACTTATACCCCATGAAGCAATATTACAAGATTAGTTATTCATAGCTATGCTTTCTTAAATGATACCTACTGTTTCTGTCTTTATTACTAATATTACGGTTGAATTCACGCCCATAAGAATGACTTTGGAAGTAAAACAATTTGGTGTAACCAATGAAATAACTATTTCATGTGTACTATTGTTAAGGTATATAAATAGTAATCATACATTTTTGTACATTAATTACAGTATCTAACAAGGAATCCTGCCCTTCAATGAAATTTATAACAAAAAATCAACACCATCATATTTATCAGGGTGAAACACCAATGTGATTGTCCCAATGTCCATTTTCTTGTTTCACATAAGACATCAGCGATACTTTGTAACCTGACCTCTTGCAGTAGACCTATAGTCATTGTTTCTTTATGAAGAAATTAATAAATGGTAAGTTACGCTGGGAGCAGACCTTTGATTCATTATGTATTTAGCAGAGGTGTGTTAAAGTTTTTTTTTCTTCTTCACCAGCATTGTTCCATTAAAAGCCCCTCTTTAAAATGAGATGAAGATAGTTTCTCTTTTGGAATTCCATCAGATGTTCTGAGAATCTTGTCTTCTACTTCTTTCCTTTCTTCACCACTGGACTCCTCTAAGACTTTAGGTTGTCCACCAGTGATCTCATAAGGCTTGGGATGACGTCCACCTGTTTGCTGATATTCTTCATCTTCTTTTTCCCTTTCCTTCCCCCTTTTACCACATGAAATCCTTCATCATCTTCTTTAGGTTGTAGATTCTCTGCAGGAGATAGAGTTGATTGTGTTTCTCCACGGTTGTCTTTTGCTTATTTACTGTTTGGGAATTCTACATCTTGATCAGATGTCACATTCACTACAGCTACTCATTTGTTTTGTGCTGCTTCACTGTTGTTCTTCTCTTGGTCATTCTCCCGTTGGATGTTTTCATTTTGCCGCGATTGATTTACCTTAGTTATGTTGGTCCGGTTCCAGCTCCTCTTGCTCCATGTTGATAAGGTAGACCACCTAGAGAACATGTCCACCAACGTCACAAGGAAAATACTGTATAATTGTCACTGTCATTGTTTTGTCACTCAAGCAAGTTTAATCTGTTTACAAATGTCATTCTTTGAATGAATGAGGTATAAATGTAATGTACATCAAATGGCATAAACTTGATAAGAAGTGTGCAAACAATAAATAATCCTATCTGGGATGTCTGATTCTGGGACCAGGATTATCACTCTTGCAACATTCTTCTGGGAAACATCCTGTTTTGGTTGTAAGACATTAGAAAGTAGTAGTTCCAGTTTGCAGCAGCTCTGTTCACATTCTGCAGATGATCTTTGGAGGAAGCTCTCAGCAGTTGTGCAGACAATACATGTTTAGCTGTTCATTAGCAGGTACATTTACAGATGGAAGGCAGCAATGTGACTGGTTGTAATAGGCACCTTTCCACAACATATTCTGTGGTTTTAGCTCTTAACAAATAGGTTTTGGCTCTGTCTGCACACCCAGTGGTTGTATTGATGGATTGAGTTGCCACAGTCTGGGAGTCTGTGGGCTGCTCTTACCAGCAGACTCTTTACATGCAGGGCTTATTCACGCCTGTATGCAGGGCAAATAAATAAGTATACGTGAAAACTGACCGTTTTTCATCATGCATTTTTCCATACACTTTTTAACGTGTTTCACTTTTTTCAATATGACACATTCTACTGCATGAGAAGTAGGTCACACTGTGTTCTGAAACTTTAAACACATCATTTTAAAATAGGATGGTGTAGAATGGCATAATTTGCTCTTATTTGAGGAGGAGTTATAGGGAGATGATATATGGAGTAATAGGAGGAGTTACAGGGAGATGATATATGGAGTTACAGGGAGATGATATATGGAGTAATAGGAGGAGTTACAGGGAGATGATATATGGAGTAATAGGAGGAGTTATGTGGAGATGATATATGGAGTGATAGGAGGAGTTACATGGAGATGATATATGGAGTGATAGGAGGAGTTACAGGAAGATGATATATGGAGTAATAGGAGGAGTTACAGGGAGATGATATATGGAGTAATAGGAGGAGTTACAGGGAGATATATGGAGTAATAGGAGGAGTTACATGGAGATGATATATGGAGTAATAGGAGGAGTTACAGGAAGATGATATATGGAGTAATAGGAGGAGTTACAGGGAGATGATATATGGAGTAATAGGAGGAGATATATAGTAAGATAAAGTAATCGGAGATGATATATGGAATAATAGGAGGAGATACAGGGAGATGATATATGGAGTAATAGGAGGAGTTACAGGGAGATGATATATGGAGTAATAGGAGGAGATATATAGTAAGATAAAGTAATCGGAGATGATATATGGAATAATAGGAGGAGATACAGGGAGATGATATATGGAGTAATAGGAGGAGTTACAGGGAGATGATATATGGAGTAATAGGAGGAGATATATAGTAAGATGAAGTAATAGGAGATGATATAGGTAGTAACGAGGGACTAGAGTGAGATCAGATTATTCCTAGTTGAGGGATGATCTTGGTAGAGATTATATGAAATAGCATCTGGAGAATGGACGTTCAGATAATGAATCATAGTCCTTTTTCTGAGAAAGTTGAGATTGAGAATTGTAAACCTGCTTTTTTGACATTATAAAGATTTTCTTCACATTACATATCCCCTCTGCTGGTACGTCTTTACCACTCGAGACACATCATCCAGTCTGAGTGAGACTTGCATTGATGAATCTAATGTTTGATTTCTCCCCGGTGAGAATCAGTACTGAAACAAGTATTTTTGTTTAAAGCATATTGACGGTTTTTGGCCCTTAATTAAGCGAAAGTCTTCGTTTTAATGAGATTGAGCAGAAGTTTGAAATCAAAGACGCCTCGCTGTTTTATTGCCCGCAGCTCTATCGATCCTCCTGATGGCCTGTAGCTGTAATTATGCAGAACTTCTGTCCTAATGATGTATTTTTTATGCACAGGTAGCTGTCCTGTCTGTACACATTTTGTTGTGGACCAGAGTGATTTTCATCAATCTATCTCCGATGTGCAGATTTACATTTTTGGTATAACATTGTATTGTACTTGAAACTCATAAAATTTGAAAGTACAAGGTTTATGTTTGAGTTGTGGACAGATATGGGAAATGGAAACCTGAAGGCAGACATAGGATCAGGTCACTAGTGTCTCTACACTAAGCCTGTCTTAATTGAAAACCAAATAGAAACACATGTTTGTAGAAACTGCATGAAAATAATGAGAAAAGATTAAATTCTTTCTTTTTTTCCATATTTCTGCTCTTTTCTCCCCCCCTTTATAATCAACATGTGACTATTATATTGTTACCAAATTCAGCCCTCTCTCACTATAACACAGTGCTTTCTTACTAGAAAGCCATCCCTGTTTATTAACAAAGTAAGTATATTCTAATAAAGCTGTATATCCATTACATTTCGTGATATCTAACTGACCTTATAAGGTCAGTAAGTGGGAGTTAAAACAGTTTGTATGGTGGGTAGACTAAGAAGAAAGAAATTGAGCTTTTTCCCCCTGTGTACATGTGGTTTGACCATGTAGGGTTGAAACAGCTTTGGGAATAACTGGGGTTAATTTTCAATAAAACACATGGGTTACTCATCAGAGACTTATTTTACTCTACTTTTTTTTTACATAAATTACTATAGTGAGAGCTGCCATTTTGGTTTCTTGGACAAGGTCATATGAAATTATACCCTAAGTGGCTTTGAGAAAAAAGTCACAGGTCTGATTAGCCACAGTGGTGTACATTCCCTTAATGAGCATGCCCAGTGTGGAAAAAACGCAAAGATACGCTACGCAAAAGAGCCCACTGTCCGCAAACAAGCACTTGTGACCTGTTAACCGTGCTTACATTCTTCACCTCTGCTTTATAAGTATACGTACATTGCTGTTGTGCACATCAGAATGATGACTAATGGATACACTGTAAAAGTGCAGAGGTCACAAATATGGGATTGAGACCCAGGAGTTAATTGTAGAAGTAAAACTTCTATCCCATGAGAGTTGTGTGTCCCAGACTAAATGATTCAGCCCTCCTAATGATACATGGTCGTGGTGTGCTCAGAGACTTATCTGTCTTAATGCAGAATTCTCTTGCCTGCTCTTTTTATTATATCTGTCTTAAGGCCATCTAGAGATGCAGCAGAGAGATTTTCCTGTAGACTATAAAGTAGCCTATCAGGAAATCAGCTACATCTTCATTTGGGCCTTTCGATGTCCATAGTTGGTCTGTGCTATTCAAGGGCAATGGAAATAAACTTATCTTTCTGAAGCAGACTTCATTTATGGATTTACAGCTACGCAAACTGATCTCTTTACTACTATAGTAATATTCTGTGTAGGAACGCTACACTGTATTGTACAGTATACACTAATTCTATCTGTATCCTAGTTACTAGCACTTTGCTGCTGGCCAGGTGGGTTACAAGTGAAGGCAGACCTCTATGCACTACAGTCCTCTTCGTGACATGCCTCTGGATCATAATTAGATTGTATTTTTGCACTGTAAATAATGAGGCAGTAGGTGGTATACCTCTCCATTGTCAGACCAACTTGTAAGGTTTTATTTTGCATTGGTTTCACCCTCAATTGCTTTTTAATTAATCTACCCAGACAAATTTTGAGTTTTGTTTTGTTTTTGTTTTTTTATTGGGATGTGTAGGGGAATGTTTTGAAAAAAAATTAAATGGATAATTACTTTATGTCAATTTAGGAAAACAGAAATGGGAGAGGAAACAAGAAGAAGTGTGTAGCGGGGCACTCTAGAGGGATATGTGATAGATAATTAAATGGGTATAACCTTGTCTAAATTTTAAAAATAAATGAGTATCTCCAATAAGGATAAAGCTAGCGAAATAATTAAAAGACAGGGAAGGTAAAGTGAAATAAAATTGTGGATCAACCACAAATAACTCTGCCTGCCTGATGAATAATATATATTATATTACACTGATTGATTTCATTATTGTCGTAATCCAGGTGCCAAGAATTGGATCTGATTCGCACCTAAATTAATTAAATTAATACTTGCAAATACAACACTAATATGGTTGGTATAATTTTCCACCTCTAATGTTCCTTCCAACCTAGTTTAAGCCTATCTAAATGAAACTTGTATAAGGTCTTTAGATTATGTAATAAATTTATGATTTTGCGGATAGCAGCTGGTCTTAGAAGGGTAATCGTTTGCACATATAATAAAAGTGCTTAATATGCTGACTTGGTTTTAGAGGCAGGTAAGGAACTATCTATTGTAGAGTTCCGGTGAGGCTAATGGTGCCATTGCCAATAGAGAATAGTTAGTGCTCTGCTAAAGGATTATTCGGTGCGAGTCAAGGAGGTCATAGTGAACGCTGAAGCACGTTTCGCTTATAGAGCTTTGTCAAGATGAACACAACACAAACAACGGGTATAGTGGGCTTAGTGTGTGTAGAACAGGCTCTGCCCTGTATGCTATGCACCTGGTATTGTGTGGACATGATGAAATTGTTTTGTACTGGTTGTATGTGGGTGTCTGTGTGGTCATAAGGTACACTACATGGCCAAATGTATGTGGACATCCGAATATCACATCCATATGTGCTTGTTGAACATCTTTTTCCAAAACCATGAGCATTAGTATGGAGTTGGTCCCCCCTTTGCTGCATTGTAATAGCCCCTACTCTTCTGGGATAGCTTACCACTAGATTTTGGAACATGGCTGAGGGGATTCACATATATTCAGGCACTGACGTTGGGCTTGACTAACAGTCGTTGTTCCAATTCATCCTCAAGGTGATTGATGGGGTTGAGGTCAGGGTTCTGTGCAGGCCAGTCAAGTTCTTCCACGTCAAACAATGGAAACATTTTTTTGATGGACCTCGCTTTGTGCACAGGGCATTTCCCAAACTGCTGTCTCAAAGTTGTAAGCATGCATATGTCTAAAATGTCATTGTATGCTATAGCATTAAGATTTCTCTTTACTAAAACTAAAGGGTCAAGGCCAAAGCATGAAAAACAACCCCAGGCGTTATTCTTCCAAACCGTGCTGATGTAGCTTCTAGAGGCAGATTGGAACTCTGTTGTGGGTGTTTCAACAGAGGACAGACTTTTTTTTTTTTAATATACAGAATATGCGCTTCAGCACTTGGCGTTCCCATTCTGTGAGTTTGTGTGGCGTATTGCTTTGTGGCTGAGCTGATGTTGCCTATTTTGGGCACAGCGCTGTATGTGGTGGGCAGCAGACTATTATTCTGGGCACAGCGTCGTATGTGGTGGGCAGGAAACTATTCTGGGAGCAGCGCTGTATGTGGAGGGCAGCAGACTATTATTCTTGGAGCAGCGCTGTATGTGGCGGGCAGCAGACCATTATTCAGGGAGCAGCGCTGTATTTGGCGGGCAGCAGACCATTATTCTGAGAGCAGCGCTGTATGTGGCGGGCAGCAGACCGTTATTCTGGGCACAGCGCTGTATGTGGTGTTGAGGAGACCTATTCTGGGCACAGTGCTGTATGAGAAGGGCATGAGCTTTATTCTGGGCACAGCGCTATATGTGGTGGGCAGGAGACTATTGTTCTGAGCACAGCGCTGTGTATGGCGGGCAGGAGACTATTATTCTGGGCATGCTGTGTGGATATGCTACATGCGCTATTCCTTTGATTGCCATATAACAGGTTACATATTACATGTTTGCCATGCACGCTCCAGTACATATATCCATGTTTCCCATAGCACACTACCCAATTTTTAAAATGCTGCAGTCCTCATGATATCCAACCCTACATCATGTGCTACCAAAAAAGTGGCCTAACCTTCCTTAGGAAGTTGTCCATCACTGGACAGAACATTAGCGGCAACACAGTGTAGTGATGCCAGGCTCTTATCACATTGATGTGGGAATATTGTCACACGCGCCACTATGATACAAAGTTCATACACATACATCCACTTTGTTGCTTTGTTTTTCTAAATCTAGAATTAGAATCGGGGAATTCATGGCGATTGGTCCTCTTTATACAGTAATGATGACCACAGCAGCGCCTTAGGCTAAACATTGTACTGTATATAATATCATTTAGATAAATAGATTATAATACTATTTAAAAGGTACAAATGCCTTTTGAGCTGCAGTACAATGATGGACCCATTTGTAGTTTTAAGGGTTATTAAGAAAACTTTGCTCAGTATTACCAAGTAGGAAATAGTTGGCGTGTGTTTTCATGCCTTGTGTTGCCCACGGGCATTTCCCATCATTCCCTGCTTTTGATGAGATGAGGTTATGTGATGGAACTGTTCTGGGTTCATTTATACACTGTTTGCAGACCAATTAGTTCTTATTTTTCAGAATCCTTTGAACACCCTGCTGGAAATCATATTAGGCCCCTATTAATAAGGAGAGATGCTTTTTTTTTTTTTTTTAAATGAATGAAAGGAAGCTCATTTGACGTGTTAAACATATCGGAAAGCAACCTTTTCTCTGCATAAATGTAATTATTATTGTACAGTAAGGTTTGGTGCTAGAGTGACCTTGGTCGGAAACACTTCTAATTAAGAGCTTTGACTTTATACTGAGTGGGACGGTATAATGTAGATGTCTGCACTACACCAGGCATCGACACGCAAGGAAAATTAACTGGACAAAATATCCTTTGTAAAGGCTATCCCACAATGCCTCTTGCATCGTGATGTGCCATAGGATGTAGAACTTTCTATATAATGTATATATTTTGTCTGGCCCAGGTTGATATATGAATACAACTTTTTAATGAGTAGGAAATAGAATAAAATGAGAGGATATTTAAAGAGAGATAAAGGACAGTATCTTGACTGGGAATGCAAGAAATAAAGTTATATGAGGCTGGTAAAAAACAATATAAGAGTGCAGCAAATAGCCCCAACAGGGTGGGGGTTATAAATTATGGAGATATATGCAGAACTGGTGAACAGAGAAGTAATAGGGTGGTGATATAGACCAGGAGCAAAAGTGCAGACGCATATAGGAAAACTTGTGTTTCTGGGAAAATAATAATATAAGACACTGTTAGTATGTAAATTCTTATAGTTTTCCTGTCACATACATACATACATACATACATACATACATACATACATACATACATACATTCTGTGGGCTAAGCCAGTGGAACTGCCCACTGTTTTGGGCAGCACGGTGGTTAAATGGTTAGCACTTCTGCCTCACAGCACTGGGGTCAAGAGTTCGATTCCTGACCATGACCCTATCTGTGAGGAGTTTGTATGTTCTCCCCGTGTTTGCATGGGTTTCCTCTGGGTGCTCCGGTTTCCTCCCACACTCCAGAAAAAAACCATACTAGTAGGTTAATTGGCTGCTATCAAAATTGACCCTAGTGTGTGTGTGTGTGTCTCTCTCTCTCTCTCTCTCTCTCTCTCTCTCTCTCTCTCTCTGTCTGTCTGTCTGTCTGTCTGTCTGTCTGTCTGTCTGTCTGTCTGTCTGTCTGTCTGTCTGTCTGTCTGTCTGTCTGTCTGTCTGTGTGTATGTTAGGAAATTTAGACTGTAAGCTCCAATGGGGGCAGGGTCTGATGTGAGTTTGCAGTACAGCGCTGCGGAATCAGTGGCACTATATAAATAAATGATGATGAACTAACTACGTACTAGCTGCTTGTTACACATTGGCTTAGCCAACAAAATGTATGTTAAGTCTATACCACAATGCTGATATGATGTACAAAATTGCTCAATCCAACCCTAGGGATGGAAGTAATTCCGTGCCAAGTGGGATGACGTCAAGGCTCCCATATAACAGAGTAGGTAAGACTAACTTGCACCTTTTCAGCCCAACGGTAATTCCTTGAAAATTTTTACTTTGTGATGTTAAAAAATAGTTAAGCGTTCTTGCACTCACCAATGTATTCTTCTTAATGGGAAATATTGATTATTGTGTACATGATTCCTCTTGTGTGTTTTTTTAAAATGTATTTTTTTTTGTACTCTGGCATAAGCTGAAGGTTTTGCTGTTCACAAGTTAATTCAGTAAATGTTTGGTAAGTTATTACACTCCATTGCCATTTTGTTTATAAAATCACATTTTAGAGCAGACTAGATAATAAAAGATCCTAGGAAATGTATTGCAACAATAGCTGGAGAGCCACATGCAGCCTAAACCTGCCGTTTGTGCGCTCATTTGAAAGCAACTTTGCAGATCTGCCCTACATCTATAAACCTGTCAGAACATGTGTCTTAATGGAGTGCAGGAAGATGACATCAAAGAACTGTTGTGATTTGATTTTGTGTCATTTAGCTTGTTTGACTTACTAAACTGTAGGATTAGGAAAGGGAACTTAAAAAGAGAAGATTCTAGCCAGAGATATTAAGATAAATCAGAGTTTACGTCATGACCTCAATTTACACAAACTTCTGTTATTGATGACTTGGATTTGAATAGTCCTGTGAATTTGCTATCCATGGCATCTGGCCATCCATTCTTGGAATGTCATCTGGCTTCCAGCAGCAGCGAGCAGCCGGTTGAGAAGGTTTTCATACGTCTTGGCTGGGAGTGATGTCCCTGTGAGATCAGGTGAATGTAAATTGGCAGAACAGAGTATACAGAAAGAAGGTGGCTGCTTTATCACAGCATCACTGGAATACAACGTTACCAGCAGAACCTGAGTGTCTGCGCTGTGCCATTGGTTTAGAAACAGTATAGGTGGGTTAGTGCTGTGGCCCTTAGCCCCTCTGAGAACTGTGTCTGTGTGTATGTATGTATGTATATATATATATATATATATATATATATATATATATATATATATATATATATATATATATATATATATTACATTATCTCAGAAATACATAACCTTCTAAAATAGCACTTAAGCAGGAGGAAAACATCAATGTAAGTTAAAGTACTTTGTAAAAATGAACAGGTTAATGATCAAACAAAGTGAAATGGTGATTGAACAGTTGTGACTGACTGCAGGTGCATTGGCTTCCAGCCATGAGAGTAATAACTATCAATTAGAAATATAAATGTTGTAATCATAGTCATTATTAATTTCACTGGATAGGAATCGGAATGAACTTGAATAGCTAGAATGATGGTTAATGATGAAAGTAAGGAAGATATTTCACAGTTCTAGAATTAATCTGTTGATTGACTGTTGACCAGAATTTAGACATTTATGGCAGAAACAAAAGCAGTTGCTGCTGGTGTAATACTACATCTGCATTAGAGCAAGAATTACTCCCAGTGTTTGCAGTGCTGTGTGTGTGTGTATATGTCACTTTTTCATAAGGAATGAGATAATTAACTCTGCTCATTGATAGATGATGTTGAGCTATATAAATCTATTTCCCATGACAATGTGCCTGTTGCGGTATACCACACATAACCAATTATTGGTTTTCTATATCTCTATATTACAGCAGTGTTATTTTATTTTTATTTTTTTTTATAGGTTCATGCACACTTTAAAGATGATATTCACCTTCTGGAACATGCTATGATTCTGATTAAAAGCAATAAAGGAAATTCTGTCAGCAAATAAATAAAATCCTTTAATAGGATTACTGTGGAGTATAAAAGTGAAATGAAGGGGTAGAATAGAGCGCGGACTGTATGACTGTGTGAGAGGTACATGATGTTCACAACATTTTTTTTTAATGTGTTCTTATTTGTATCCAAAATCGTGAAGCTGCTTTGGATGCGCAAAATTGTCTTTAACATGTTACAAGCTGATTCCACTCACTCTAAACTTGTGTACCCCTTAATTCAACACTCCTTCCGCCATTATTTTATCCAGAAATATGTGATTTGAGAAACACACAATAGCAGAAAATTAAAATAACAGCATATGATTTATATTCTGTTCCCTGAGCACTGCTTAGTTTGTGATGAAGAAGAAAAAGTCTGCGTTTTGTTACATTTCTGTGACTGTTCTTTCTGATCTCCCCTCTGGTGCATATTTGATGCTTTCTGTACTGCAGTGACTTAGATTGGTTGTGCAGTAACCAATATTCTGATAGGTCTCTATGTAAAAATGTATCCCTCTTAGGGATAGTATATTACACTCTCAGCTCCCTGAAGGTGCTCTGACTGCTCTGCACTGTCCCAGCTGCAGAGGAGGTGCTCAAGTCCATGGGTTAATGGAAAAGGAAAGTGTCTACACCCCCTGCGGAGGAGGCACACTGTGTGTCTGCTGCTGTAAGGCTGGTGCGTAGATACCTGAGCGTCTGCTTCGGTGCACACACTGCAGTAAGAGGCTGGCACCAAATGTGCAGCTCTGCCTCTCTCCTCCTCCAACGTCCTCTATCAGCCCAGCAGAATGGTGCAGTGCTTCTGTCCGTTTTGACTGAGGTGAGAACGTACTTTTCCTCCTTAGTTAGCTGTGAACTGTATGCATGTATCAGTCAGTGGTTGTTGGCTATGTTTATAGTGGTACTCTGCCTATTGACCTTTAGAAGCTTCCAGTGTTAGCTGATGCAGCTTTGTAGTGTATATCTATATATCTGAGAAATGTATCTGTACCATGCAGCGTATAGGTGCCACTTTGCTTGTAATGAACCATTATGGGTATTTGATGAAGTAGTAAGACCCAAGATCTTTTACACTTGATTTATTTCTCCCATTATAGTACAGAGTAGCTGATGCATGTAAGTTCTTGCATTGGCATGTTCCACACTCCAAGGTTTAACTAGCTTGGACGTTTAGGGCACTGACATGTCATGGCTTTAATGTGGGTTTCTAGTCATGTTGGCATATGCCCCTTAGCACTGTCCTGGGCATCTATTTTGAGTGCCCCCTCATGGTCCCCAGAGTGTGATACTAAACAGCTCATGTCTTTGTGTTGATTCCTGCTGTAGTGATATTTTGGGGCAAATAATCATGGTACTGTTTGGCAATTAATAAGAAGTCCCCCGCTTGCTGTTTTTTCTGCCCCATGTTAGTTTATCTGGCTATAAGGTCACTATGTACAGTGCAGGCATGTAAGGCTTTCTATGTACAGTCTAGCTTGTCACTACAATATTGCTGAATCACTGGTCCTCTGACATTGCTGCTAGATTACCAGCCGAGAAATATATTTACCAGCTCTCTGTTGCTTCCTATTTTCAGTGTGAAACTACTTGCTCCTCTAGGAGCCCTGCTACCGGGATAACATATAACATAGGTAAAAGCCAGCACTTGTATGCCCATTTAGTGTGGGAGGAAATAGCAATAGGGAATAGTGTATTATTCTGACTTTTAAACGTTATACCCACTCGGCATCATGTGGATTAATACAATGATTTATTTTTACATTTTTCTTTTATGCATGTGCAGATGTAATGATCTATTTTTAAACTAGGGATTTTAAAGTGGACCAGTCTGCTGGCTGCCATTTTATGTGCTGAATCAATAGTCATGAGAATGCAGCCTATATATTCAGTAGGAACCAGTGACATCACTGAGGCACAAGGCACTTTTGTTTGCCTTTTGCTCCTACCTCTAGGTAATTATTATGTTAATTATTTAGGATTACCCTATAGATCAACTGCTTTCTTTATAGTCCTAGATCAGTTGCACCTTTACTGGGGTCCAGCACTGTTTTACTATAGAGTCTGGTGTTAGGACTTTCCACTCCTGTCTTAAGGCCTTATATCCTCTGGTGTTCTTGTTGTATGCCTTTGTTAGCTTTTTGAGGTCATTGGAGGTCACTGTAGGCTTCTCTTGTGGGTAAACACAGGATGCCTTCAGAAAAACCAAATGTACCTGAATGCCAGTAAATACCATGCAGAGTGGCTATGATGTCATGGAAACACTGGTTTCTATTTCACGTCCGCTAGTAAAACACATGACATTCACCATAACTCCCAGCGGTTCTGTTTTAGGCAGACGGTTCTGATGTAAAGGGACTGTCCCGCGCATCAGGACTACTCTATACCTTTTTACTGGACACTTACAAATAACGTCTTTAAACTAAATCTGCACTGAATGTTTTATTGAGAGTTATTTAAGCAGCAGATACCCTTTGTAGAAACTGCCTATTCGCGAGCAAAGTTTTGACGGACAACCTGATTACATTCTGTGTTCTGTGCTTTGCATAAGTCATGTACTTTGTGTTCCCCATGATTTGCTATTCGCATTTGTTCAGACATGGGATTACCCTTATTTTAACTTTATTATACGAAATGTAGATTTTTAAAATTAGTATTTCTGCATAATTACCATTTACTCATTAATGATTTTTTTTTTTATGGACTGCAGTTTAGAGAGTATGTTATTATCCTTTGCTTATAACGTGCTGACATATTGCACAGCACTGTACACTGAGGGGGTCATACTGCAAACACATGACATGAAACAGAAGGTAGAAAGCCCTGCCTAAATTAGTTTATAATCTAAGAGGTTGGGGGTGGTGGAGACATGAAAGATGAACTAGTTGTTCTAGAAATCTGACTGTCCTACACCATTTACACTAACCTGTGCATCCTTCCTGTTTGTGTTCTGGAGAAGGCTTTTACTCTTGCACTGCATGGGTAGTCTTGTGCTTATCCACCAGCTCAGAGTAATTCTGTGTACAATATATTTGTTTGACATCATACTTACTGCTGCACAAAGAGCCGGGACACTTGTCCACAGAAGTTATAGCTGTCACCACAGAATTCACCAAAGGAGAAACCGAGATGGCTCCAGCAAGGACTGCTGAAATCACTGGGATCAGCAGCTGGACTGAGGTGATATTCAGTAGTTCTTCAAAATAACCCTGTCCTTGGTGTGATGACACTCCTCGGCACCACCTCCCTAATTTCCCTCTGCCTTCACACATTTTTAACTGTTTTGTATATGTGAGAAGATGACTATGTGGGAGGTAGGGCACAGAGCTGATCTAACCTGCAGCCGTCTCTAATTGGATTCTAAACAGTTTAACTGTATGCTCACACAGGCGTTCAGAGGGAGCGTGCGGGATCTGGAACGCATACAGTTATAAGAGGAGTCCAAATTGATTCAGTTCATTGATGCTGAGATATTCTGTCTTTCTGCAGTTGTGTGCTCTGTGAATACAGGCTGCAAGAGGAAAAGGGAAGTATATTCCGCAGGCAGGAAATTGCAAAAGTCCCTATGAAAGTCCCTGTGCATTTCAATCTGGTTTCTCCAGAAAATAGATATATAAGCTGTTTCACTGATGTTTAATAATGTCCAGCTGTATCGAGGGTAGACAGACTTATGAAGTTAGAAGTGTGGGGAAGAAGCAAGCCTGGATCCCTCGGTTCATTCAGTTTGAATATTGTAGCCAGTTATAGAACAGTGAGAACAATATTGGAACCAGGGACAGTTCTGGTCTAAGGGCCTCCTGCAACTGTGGAGGCTTCTTTGCTTAGCTGTAAAACCGCCTCCGGTGTCTTCCATATATTTTCTAGGTTTGTGGCATCCTATGCCCATTAAATAGACTTTTTGTACATCTGTGTGCTGAGGCATGTGTCATCTTTTTCACACATTACTGGGGAAGCTTATATGTAGGAAATATGGGTAATTGTCACTAAGAGGCTGCAAAGCTGCCTTGTTGTGTACAGCAGCTAATGAGGCTGCTGTTCCGTGTTATTTGCAGCCAGTGCCCTACAGTCAGGCCCAGAGAAATGTATCTGCCTCTGATCAGGGCATTCCCTATGAGAGGAGGCATGGAGAGACGCCAGCCCGTAGCCATTTATAATTCATGTCTGGCTGGCTGACTTGATTGTAATTACTGCGCAGCCGCTGTGCCCTCAATGGGAGAAGGCTTTCAAATATTTACAAGTTAAACTTGCAGATCTTGGGAGGAACGTTGCCAGGTATGACTTCTCTTCCGTTTTAATGCTGGTAATTCTGCTGGCTAGAGGCAGTGGCAGAACATTTACAAAACAAACTCACATTATTTCAAAAGGAAGTTTGTTGGTTTATTTTCCCCAGAATATAACATAGTTATAGAAAAAATATTATTGAATTGTTAATTGTGGAAATGGCAAAAGTTGTTGTGTAGTACCTGTTTAATTATATATTTGTGCAGTGGAATTCTTGTCTTATACAATTGAGCCATAAAAGACTAGACCCTCCCCTTCACATGGTAAACTCTATGGGCCTGATTCACAAAGGAAAGCAAAAAAAGTATTCGTAACCTTACACCTTGGCAAAACCATGTTGCATTGGAGGGGGAGGTAAATTTAAAATGTGATGGCAGATTTATATTTGGGATTTTGTACATAAGCTATCAAGTATTTGTGTGCAACATGAAAAAACAGACCGTATTTAAATTATGTGTAAAATAAAAAAAAAAAATTGCACCCCTTGCATTGTAACAAGGCTTTGTCCAGGAGAAAATGTACTCCTTTTTTTGCCTTACTTTTATTAATGAATCAGGCCCTATATGTTTATTTTTTCATAAATAAGCTTCCGAACTCCATTTAAGGCAAGTAATTGAAATCTGTAGTATTAGTACTGAAAATCCTCATAAGAAGCTGATCTGAAGAAACGTCTCTTGTTGAATACGGGTGTAGGTATGCTCTGTGTATATGGCACTTGCTGTATTGAGACACAACACACTGCAGGATATGTACAATACATAAGCAGAATGTAAAGTCCCAGCAGAACACACAGGAAAAAAAAAGCATTCAGTTATTGTCTCCTTTTAATAATATAGTAGTTAATGATAAAACCTAAAAAAAAACAAAAAAACACTTTTTTTTTCCCCCCATGAAATACATTAATCGGGATGTTATTAATTCCTACAGTACATAAAATGAATTTTTTCAAGTTGCTCTTAATCGCAAGCTTACGTGACCGCATAGTTGCCTACTCTCCCGGAACATCTGGGAGACTCCCGCATTTCCCGGGAGAGCAGGGCAACCTCCCGGATTCCGGTGCAGTTAGGAAAGTTAAATGGAGGGGGCGGGGCTTAGTGATGTGATTCACGTGTCACCTTGGCCATACAACCTGCCAGAATAGGCCAGAAATGATTGTTGATTTAGGAGGCGGGGCTAAGTGGCACTATTCACCAAGTGCCCCCTACCCCCCACACACACACACACAAAAGCCCACCTCCCCCCCGGATCTCCAGTATTCAATCTAGCCAAAGCTGGCAAGTATGTGTGACCGTCATCACTTGTAATCGTCACTTTCACCAGACCTGTAGCAGGTGCAAGTGATACCACTGAAATACATGTACCTGAGATATTCCCAAAGCTGCTATCCCCTCTCCTTTCTGCCCCTGAAATTGTGTTTATAGCTCAGTAATAGCTCTTAAACGAGATGTTTTACACCACAGTGGTGATACATACACAGATACATAGATAATGTTACATGGGGCATTGTAGCCTTTTTTATACAGTTTCTACATGCTAAATCTAGCCACCTGTCCCTTAAACCAGTATAGGTTTATTCACATATCTTATACGTGAATTCAGCCTGGTTCACAGTTTTTGCATTAGTAGTTGGGGTATTTGAGGCCACCTCTCCACCTTTGGTGCCATTAAGTGTGGAATGGGAAGTTTATCTTTAAATCTTCCAGGAGACCTGCTCCAGAGTACCTCCTCCTTCAACCCACTATTGCCCCCAGACGAACTGTAGCTTAGACCCCAGGGCAGCCATCTCCCTGCTACCACACATAATATTCAGCATATCATCCTCAGCATTTATTTATATAGTGCCAGCAAATTTTGTGTGCTTTTCAATTGACATATAAAACACTTACATTTATACATTAATATATAGGCACACTGTGGTTCATTCATTTAACATTTAATGCAGTTAGGGGTACAGGGCCACATTTTTCTCTTTAACAATCAAATGGGAATCTTGTTTCCTGCAGTATTCCAAATAAAAAATGCCATTTATGTCAAGCAAAAGGACAGACCCTATTTCTTATATTATAGGCATGACACTAATGAAGGAGTCAGTACGCAAGCAGCCAATTGACTACATAGTGCTTGCATATGATATGCCTCCTAGTTGTGTAATGTGAATACTAGACTGTACTCAATCTATTCTTGCCGGATCCCGTTCTGTACAAGGAGACACAAATGAACGGTATGCAAAAAGCTATATCTAGACATATGCATGCACATTTTTTGGTGCACATGCGCAGTGCAGAAAGGTTTTCAGATTACGCAAAAAAGATTTCTTTGCTAAATGAGCCCTATTTTGTTGCTTGGTGTACCAAATGCACCAAAACTATTACCACAATCTAATGATACAGTGCAATGCCCCACATAGCCTTTATACAACTATGTTGTGGCTTTATTCCTGAAAATTATGTAAAGGAGAGATGGACTTATACTTTAACCTTGTGGTATACATTTGTGTCTGCCTCTGGGGGGGGTAAATGTATCAAGCTGAGAGTTTTCCGGCGGGTTTGAAAAACCAATCAGATTCTAGCTATCATTTATTTAGTACATTCTACAAAATGATAGCTAGAATCTGATTGGTTGCTATAGGCAACATCTCCGCTTTTCAAACCCCTCGGAAAACTCTCAGCTTGATACATTTACCCATGGGCCTCCAGCAAAAGCGTTTAGATAAGTTTATTCCACTTAACCTGCCTTGATAATGAGATCTTTTCTTGTTTCGTCCTGTTGACAATTGTTACTTTACCGAAATCATTTCTACAAAACCGCAGAGATGTGTGAATCAGTTATTTATATATCTTCTTGTAATTTGTTATGTATTTTGGTTTATTTATGTTGTGGATTATGTAAAGTGTGTCCACGTTATTGTAACAATCACATGTGTTAACTTATATGGAGCATGTCAAGAATACGCACATATCTGACACAAGATACCACAAAAACATTAATTCATGCACTCCATCTCCTGCATCGACTATTGCAATTCCCTCCTTACTGGTCTTCCCAAAGTCAGAACCCCTACAATCTATTTTGCACGCAGCGGCTAGATTGATTTTCCTTACTAACCGTTCTTCCTCTGCTGAGCCACTCTGTCAGTCTCTACATTGGCTGCCTGTATATCAACGAATCCAATATAAAATTCTTCTTCTAACATGCAAGGCCATCAACAAAATTGCACCGACATACATCTCCTCACTTATCTCAAAATATCTCCCTACTCGACACCTCCGTTCTGCACAAGATCTACGTCTCTCCTCCACTCTCATCACATCCTCCCATTCTCGGTTACAGGATTTTTTCCGGGCTGCACCCAATTTGTGGAATTCCCTCCCACGCACAATAAGACTTTCCTCTAGTCTTCAAACCTTCAAGCGTTCACTGAAAATCCACCTCTTCAGACAAGGTTATGATATTCCTCAACCACCATCTTAATTTCCCTAGATTACCCTATTACCATCCTCTACACTGCTAACGCAAGACAACAACCCTCTGACCAACATTGCTACACACACAGCCCACTCAATACTTTTACCTTTGCGTACTAGCTAGTCCATTGTGCAATATGATGTAGCACATGCCCTTGTGTTTCAAACTCCCATTGTCCTATAGATTGTAAGCTTGCGAGCAGGGTTCTCTTACCTCTCTGTATGTATGTATTACCCAGTATTGTCTTATCAGTGTTTGTTCCCAATTGTAAAGCGCTACGGAATTTGCTGGCGCTATATAAATAAATGTTGATGATGTCAAGTATAATAATGTTGTAGGACAGTTTCTTTGTGGTAAAAATAAAATGTTATCCATGCACTCCCATAGCCACCACCTTATCATGGAAAATGGTAACGTTGTATCTCGAATACATATGGAGCACCATTATTTATCCAGCAAACATAAGTATTGTGTTCAATTTATGTCTATGTATCTAATTATTAAAGTTTTCATGAACTTTCCAAAAAGACGCTGCACCCCTGACCCAAGCACTGTTCAAGGGCCGCATATGCAACCAGTACCCTTAATTTCAAGAATAAAAAAAATAGCCAAAAAACAACATCTGCACCTCTACATCACTCATTCCAAAATGCACCCACATGCCCACCTGCGCCAGAGATCCACCATATGCCACTCAGATCTGCCACTTGTCACAAAATGCCTCCATATGCCACTTGCATGCCACTCAGACCCCCAGTTGTCACAAAATGCCTACACATGCCCCTCAGACTTTCCCACATGCTCCCAGATCTCCCCACATTCTGCTTAGACCTTCCTATATGCAGCTTAGACCCCCTCCTAAGCCTCGGGGGTGTGGTCAGACCAAGGAAGGACCAAAATATGAAAGAGCAGGTATAAATTTGGCATGTACATTGACTCGAGTTTGCACATAGCCTGCAAATAGGGATAAAATAAATCTGATATATGACCTAATGTGTGCACTGAATATTATTTTATTACTCTGTATTTAGTAATGATAGTAAGGATGGTGCTTGGCCCTTGACATGCAGCTGTGAATAATTATTGGGCGAGAGACGCTGATTTATCCGCATTAATATCCCTGCTGTCCATCAGATGCACGGTGACACCGGGCATAAATATATTGCATATGAATATTTATGAGTCTGCCACATCAGATTAGTTCTGATTTAAAGAGCTCTGTGCAGGCGGCAGCTGTAGAAACATTGAATATTCTGAAAGATTAGACCTCTGTGACCCACAATGTCAGACCTATCTTCTACCCCTGTACAACCTCTGGAATGAATTGGTCCAGAGCCTTCTCTATGTGTGCAATTTAGCCATTTATTGGCTCAGTGCAATCACTTTCCCTTTAACTGCAGAGATATATCCACATGGGATCCAGTTGGTCCGAACAGCAGATTGTCATTAGCTTGCCTGCTTTTGCAGTCTCTGCTAGCAGCTCATTGATCCTGAGGACAGATTGAACTTGATTGCTAGACTTGTTTGGACCAAGCTGCAATAGTTTTGGGCAGATCTGGTCTAACAAATAGGCAAATTGTCCCTCTAAAACAATTTATGTTAAATTCAAAGACTGCATGATTGATTAGTATTTTCTAGGTCCCTGCCCTGAAAAGTTTTCCAGCTACAAACTAGTTAATATTTTTGTGAAGTAGGAAATGTCTTTCTCCTTACAAAACATATTCCAAACTTGTCCCAAACTGCTGCAGACAAACCAACATACTAGATCAGGAAAAGCAACTTAGTAGGATTAGGAGGTCCCGTTGTGTTTCAAGAAAGACATTCAGAGGCGCTCCATCCTGTCCAAGGTCCAACCGCCTTTTTGTCAATTTTACATCTAAATATCATACTTTAAGCAAAAATTATTATATTTTTTAACCTCTACATGGAATATAGGGAAATTATACAGTTCTTTTGTCTAATACATAGTGCCTACCTCCTTGTCTTACCCTTGTGTTTCCCTCCGTAGTCTATTCTCTAGAGACCTGTATAGCATTCTTAAGAAAAATTCAAGCACTAATATAATATTAAAGAACATCTGAAATCTAGCACAAGAAGGGAGGTCAGGTAAGGTGAGCCGAGCTTGGGGATAGCTAGTAATGTCAGCCGCCTTTACAGTCTGTGCTGCAACTTCCTGTAGGGATTTATGATCAAATTATATGCATGCACAAAGGGTGAAAAGGGTCATGTCCTCAAAATACTACAGATAAAGGGTAGTAGATGAGTTGAATGACTTCCATGTGGAGCTGGCACAAGCTATTAAGTAAGCACCTTTATTATTTATTTCAGTTTTTCTAATTTATGGGTGAAATGGAAGGTATAAGGTGAAAACTAGCCGAAATGTCACTCCAGGTAAGAAGAGAGCATTTATGCTGATCATCCTTCACATTCTGTGGTGGCGTTATTAGCAAGACTGCAAATGTAGCACTGTCATATAAGCCTTGTTTCTGCTAATCACATTTCTCTGATGCAATTAGCAAATGCTAACAAGATAGCTCCACTTGCAGGACATCACATGGCTGACAGAATGACTTTATCCAGCAGACCTGGCACTGGCGGTCTTTGGTGTGATTAAGCCAGTGTTGGGTGTCATAGTACATAGTCTCTGAGTCATCCATAGATCACAGGTTCTATAGACAATAGTCAAACAGGTTTGTACTTAATTAATCTTCTACCATCTTCTGAAAGTGTTCATTAGTGTTAATGGTATTCAGAATTAAGAGTTGCAAGTGTATTGTTCATGGAACCTTTTTGTTTTAGATCCATTGTATTCCCAGAGAGTGGGGAAGCTGCACTTATTTTTTTATTTTTTATTTAACATGTCTGTGACAGTTTAATAGGAAAACACAGCCTTTTTTAAAATGGGATATATAGTCACGTTATTATTTATCTACACATGTTCTGTGAAACACATTTATAGGTTAATTTCTACAAAGCGAGAATGCAGCCTAGCCAGGCACAGTGACTAATCCAGTGCCTCAGTGATCCCACTAGTACCCAGCATTCGCCTAATATTGGTCATGTCCCACTAAACTGCTGTCTCCATTCTATATAAGGAACAGGTGCGCTTAATACTTTTTTTTTTTTTTTTCTGTCATCGTTTTTCTGTGCCCCAGTGTTTAAATATATTGTGTGAAGGAGTGAAATTATGTGAGAAAGTAAATCTTCTAGAACATTGAGGCTGTGAAGCAAAGTACAGAAAGGTGGCATGTTTTACAGTGAGGGAAATCTGAAAACACAAGATAGAAGACCACAGCTGAAGTATTTTATGTGTAACTGTATAAACTAATACTTTTTATTTTCTAAAGAGTACTAAAAAATGATCTTTAGAATCTGTTTGTCTGTGGTGGGCAACACCAGAACTTCTTTGGAAAATATAGGCCAGTGAAGTGGAAGTTTGTGGGATTTTTGTTCTTTTGATACTTCATCATTTGACTAGGAGGTTGTAAAGCAGTGGTAGGAAACAAGTGGCCCTCTGAAACTTCGCCTGCAGAGAAGCCTCGGTGGGCCTCCTGCTCTGTGCCCCGCTCTGGTTTATTCTCTGCTTTCTTATAATGAAATCATAGGAGGAGCAGTGCAGTGCTCTATGCACCATGTGCTCTTCCTCCTTCCTCTGCAGGCTCTGGGCTGCACTAGATAAGCTATTGAGTTGGGAAGTTCGAGTAGCGTTTGGGGGAGGACTGAGAGGTATGTGGTTTACATGTACAGAGGTCTGAATGGTATGTGTGTGGCATGTGGGAAGGTTTGGGTGGCATGTAGAGGGCCTGGGTGTCGTGTAGGGAGGTATGAGGGGCAAGTAGGAAGTATGAGGGGTATGTACAGAGCTCTGAGTTTTTGTGGGGAGCTGTGTGTGGCTTGTGGAGGACTTGGGGTATATGTTGGATCTTAGGGCATGTGGTGGCCATTTTATGGCAATTAGAGTTTTGAGTTTTTGTGGTGGAATTTTGGAGCAAATGAGGAGAATGTGGGGGCATTTTATGAAAATGAGGGATTGAGTGCTTGTTATGGCGCATGGTGGAATTTTGGACCAAATGAGGGGCATGTGGGGGCATTTTTTGATGAATGATGGGGGTGTAGAGATTCTATTGGGGCTTTATTTTTATAATTCTTAAAATTAAGGGTAATGTGTGGCCCTTTTGAAGGTTGGAGGGCAGCACATGTGATTCTTGAATAATTGCCCATCACAGCCGTAGAGCTTGTAGAATACACCAGATGCCCTTCCAATTTTTGCTTTTCGGCTTGTCTTACTCCACCCAAGTTATTTACATACTTGTACTGGCCAATCCAGATGCTAGATCCTGCTGCTGGATCTTTGTCACATTTAGCCACACATGATTGGACTAGACACAGTTACTTTGGTCTAACTGCATCTGATGGCTCCTTATCGGTTATTGATCAGGGTTGACTGTCTTTTTTGGGCCCATACTTGCTGCAGTTGTCTGACAATTAGGCTTAAAAATGGATTAATCATTAACAAGACGGTGCTTAGTCTGAAGCCAGCAATAGCCTTATACACAGAAAACATTGAGATATATCTCTATGTAAGAAGAGTCTGAGGCAGGATTTTGTATGACACCATGTTCCCTGATCTCTTTGTTCTCCCCGCACAGCCTGCTTGCAAGTCACTTCCTGTCTGTAGCTGTCTCCTCCTCAGGTTCAATGTTACATATTATTCAGCTGCAGTGAGAGCAGAGCAGTGACTTACGTAAAACCTCACCTCATCTTTTGCCGCCTCTGGATAAGATGGCAGAACACCAAGGGGGGAAGAGAGGACTCTTTGTTTCCTATACAGGCCTTACACAAACTGCTTAGTCACTAGCTGCGGGCTCAGGATTAGTTTATATGGGTCAGTTAAGCTAGTCTCGTTCTCTTTCCTTCGTGTGGTCCTTGTCATTCCAGGAATTGGAGGCTGTCGTTACTTACCGACATGCTGATCTTGCGAAAAGTATAGCAAGGTTGCAGCCGCTCCACCTAAAGGCCTTACACAGGCTCTGAATTGATCTGCAGCAGTCTGGAATTAATCCAGCTGTGTGACTGACATACAGCTGACGTTGAAAGAGTGCAAATATTAACTATTTCTGTGGAGAGCTGGAGATACCTGTTAAATAAAATAGTAAACGGAAGCAAATTCAAGTGTATATTGTATCTTCTCAGAAATTACCTTATAGATTGTAAGCTCTTTGGAGCAGAGATTTCCTACCATATTGTACTGTCTATACTTCAATGTGCCACATACTCGTATTGATGAATATGTGGGCATTTATGTCTGTGTACTCGCACATTATTTTCCTCCTGAATCACTTTTTTGCTATTATACAGCAATATTTTTATTTTGATGCCAAGGGCTATTTTGCTAAGTTTCCTTTCATTGTCTAACTTGTGGTGCACAGACAAAAGGGAGTTACTGATTGGTTGCTGTGGTTCAGTGCTACTTTTGCAATCTCTGTAAAAGAGCTGTCGCCAGCTTTAACTTTCATTATTATTTTCATTGTTTAAAACGTATTTGTTTACAATGGAAGTTGAGTGACTGGATGTAAATACAGTGTGTACTCATTAGTGCTGCTTTGTGGCAGGCATATATAAATGTCCTGTATAAGGGGGTGTGGCTAGGACAACTGGGTTGTGATGTAGTGATGTAGATCCAACCCTGTTTGTATCCACACAGACTAATAAAGGGAAAAGACAGTTTATTCTAGTATAATATCAATGTACGCCTGTATTGGACAGGAAATAGCAGCTCCTCATACCTTTCAGCTATTCATGAAATAATTTATTATACCAGTGGGAGGGATAACTTTAAAAGTAGTGGATCACACTTACTGTCGCTTTTGAGAATAGTTAGAGAAATGCACCCATTGCAACCAATACGATTCAAGTTGTAATTTTCCTTGTGCAGTTTAGAAAGTGAAAGCAACTGTCTGGGGTATGTTTAACAGAATGGAGCTAGGTGCCCTAATGTATTGTAACCAACAGCAACCAGTTAGTATTGGACACATTGTAAGTTCAATCTGTTCCAAAATCAGTTTTGCTCCTTAAAGAGATCTGGAAGGCTCCAGGAATAAACACATCAAACTGGAGCAAAACAGCACATTAGTGACAATATAGTAATAAATAATGAAAGGTTGTGCTGCCTGTGAGCGTCCATATTTCAGACTTGCTCCTACACTGATATTTTCCCCACCTGCTCGGGACATTTAATTGGCTGCCTGACCATTGGCTGCCTGACCATTGGCTGCCTGACCATTTTAATATGAATAATTCAATTTGCAAGTTGCCTTTTATTTTATTTTTTATCGAACACTGAACCAATACGAAAGCAATATATTGTGCTATATTTATAGGGTAAATTTGTTTTTCCTTTTAATGTTCCATAAAATTTAAATAAATAGCTCTAGTGCCACACAGACTGTGTATATATGTATATAATATAAAAATAAAATGTGACTTGCCATTCATTAGTGTGAGTTAATATAGTTTGTCTTATCCATGTAATTTCAGCCATCACTCTGCATCTTTTCGGATTGGTGGCTGCAATAATTCCACTATAAAGTATAACCTTCCTGATTCAGAACATGAACTTTTGTTTCTAAGGATTTTCTTGGAAATAAGTTTCCTTTTTCAGCTAAAGATTTTCTACCACTTCCCTCCTTTTGTTGCTTACAAGAAGAGGGATTTAAAAGTACTTGTGTTTCCTGGCTTTATAGTGCTTCCTGTCAGACAAAATAACTGTGCTCCTTACGGCTGTCTTTACCTGCATACATTCACCGTACAGAACTGGACGCCTTTAACAAGGATCTGTGAGCGAAGATGGCCTTAGGCTGACGATCCCTTTGTTATGTTTTACATGTGCTGCTACTATGATCATTTTCTACATATTCTAGTAATTGTTCCCCATACGTCCCAATAGTTCTGATTTGGTTTCCCCTGAAAGGGGAGTGGTCTACATGAAGCAGGTGGGGCTTTATTAAAAGTGGGAGTGGCTGGGGATTAGGGTGAGCCTGTACAGTATTTTATCCCCATTTTGATTATGTATCTTGGTGCAGTCAGCATTACATATGATCATGCAACCGAGGAAGATCCAGTATCACATGTGGTCAGATCCAACCAGTCCAGTCACCTGGAGCTCATGCTGAGCCCCCACTGATCCCGTTGGCCATATGCCAAACATACTTTAAGTCAGTGAAGTCATTAATGCAAAATAGTCTCAAATTCTCTTATTCTTTCACACACACAAAAGGCAGCAATGTATTCAGGATGCAGGATGACCTCAACTGCATTGGACAAGTGAACTATCCCGAATATATATTTTTAGTTTGCAGTGTAAACATTTACTGTAAGCTTACAACGTGCAGAGTTCAGAGTGGTAGGTTTGTTTGGGCATTTAGGTACAGAGCAGTGCTTCCCAAACAGTGTGTCATGGCACCAGGTTGGATGGCTCAACAAATTTATAGGCAGATTAAGGTCAGATATGAAATATGCAATGTTCTCCCCAGCACCTATTTCCTGGGTGCTCCACCTGGCCCAACATAGTCCTATATTTATAGAATAGACCATTGTTTCTCCTAGTATAACAGCCACTATGTGAACACTACAGCCAGCAGTGTGTGTTAGACCACTGACCACCAGTCTGACCAGTCCTGGCAGGTGTGGGCAATTACCTGCAACGTTTTTACTTCTCAATACTACCTGGCTGGCATGTTCTGAGGAGAACACTGAAACAGGGCTACATTGTATATGTACACAGGAGTTGTGGTAATTCAATTCGGGTTTCAAACAGCCATCTATTTATTAAATATTCTGGGTTGATTTCTGACAGTATTTTAACACTTCTGTGTCACAAACGATTGACTTATGTGGCATCTATTAGCAAGTGTAATGTCTGCACATTTATTCATAGTGCCCCCTAAATTTAGTAAATGTATAATAAGACCGTCCATATGCATTTAAATTTTTTTAGAATACCCATTTGACTAGTTATGTTTTTATTATTTAAATGTTATTTTGAATTCTATACAACAGACTGAGGTATCCCTTGACCCTATCGCTACGGAATATGTTGGCGCTATATAAATAAATATTGATAATGATCTGAAGTATCTTTTTGGGGTTCATATACCAAAGGTTGAGATCCTAGGGTGTAATTGCCTCTTTTTGGTGAACCATTGTAGCAGCAATGACCCATACAAGGCTGTATAAAGGTGTTGTCCAAAATAGTGAAAAGGATGAACATAAAAATTGCTAAAATCAAATCCATTATAATAAACATAAATTGCAACCGTCAAATCTGCAACCGTCAAACAAGCGCAAAAACAAGCTTATATTTTGATGATATTTATCCTCTGATGGTAAGTGGACAGCTAGCAGGAGTGAATAGAATGAACTTGTGTTTGGAAAGAAAACCCTGTATCCTTCTCCACCAATTTGTACATTACATTCATACATGTTTTATGTACACAAGAGAGCTATGTCATAGTGACTAAACCAGTTGTCATTAGCGTTGCTGTTTACATGTAAACACAACAGATAGCAGCTGTCTATAAGCCCCTAGGATAACTAGTACATCCTGGGTGTGTATTCGAGGGGGGTTAACTTTGTACTTACTTATTCAACTGTTAATCATATTTAAATGTGCCACACAATTTGTCCACACCCTTTATGTGATATGAAAAGCTTTTAATGCCCTTATGTCTGGAAGGTGTTAATCCACCAGTCATCTGCATGTTTTGTGGTTTTTATTTTAAATGTCACATTGTACAACACATTATACTCATTAGCCTGACCCAGGGTCTATACTTGGAGAACCTTAATAGACTGCAAACTCCCCAAATAGTAGTGTGTATGTGTGTGTGTGTATGTATATGTGTGTGTGTGTATATATATATATATATATATATATATATATATATATATATATATATATATATATATATATATATATATATATATATATATATTATACTGCATTCACAGTAGCTGCAGGATGGCCAAATGTATTCACTGTACAGCATATAAATCCTTCCTCACTCTGTTTTTTTAAAATAAATCTTGGCTTTCATTTTTAGACACTTTTTTAACTCTCTTTTGCTTCTTTTATAATGTCTGTTTTATATTGTGCTTTCTGCATACTCCTGTTTTTAGTCCATTGAGAGTCTAGAACAGTGATGGGCAACCAGATACACTTCATGGGTTTCATGTCCTGCCTTCTAACCTTCAAAAGGTGCTGCCCTTTACCTTGAATCTCTGTAATAAGTAAGAACAATACATTTAATGAAAAAGAGACAGGACAAAATAGTCCACGTGCCCTAATTCCTCATGTACTCCAAAACTCCTCTTAGGCTTCCACACATGTCACACACACACATCCCTCCCTCTACCTATCCATGGGAGTACCAATGGCCACACACTACTAATTAACAATTAATCACTAATAGCACAAAGTACACTTACTTGTCAGTCAGGATTCCTGAAACACTGTCTTTCCTGCAGAGAAAGGAGGGCGATTACATTCATTTTTATTATCTTTTATTTATATGATGCCACAATGGGTCTGCAGCACCGTACATAATGTGTAGGAGAAAACAATACACGGCATATAGGGAACTACAACAAGAACAAAACAAAGTGCAATATAAGTAGACAACTAGAATAGCCAACCAGGCTGAGGACAAGTAGACCAGTCAGAGAGGTACAAGTAGAGGTGAGGAGTGACCTAAAGCATGGTGGGTGCAAGTAGCAGGACCAGAGCTGGTAATGAAGGGGAGAGGAGGAGACCAGGAACCCAGTCAAGGTAGAGGAATGAAGCTGGGGTTCCAGGAGCCACAGGAGGTGAAGGACACAAGGAATAGACAGCCTTGTTCACTGGAGTTTACAATTAGGGGAAGGGGCAGACTAACAGGAAATACCAGGAGAGTCGGGCTGAGGAGACTAGAAAACTAAATGGAGAGGGGAAGGGGGCGTACTAGAACAGTGAGGGGACTAGAAATCTCAAGGGAGTAAAGAATAAGGGCTGGTGATATGAGGTGGAGAGGAAGACAGAGGGTGAGGTGTAAGAAAATAAGTGAGGAAGGATATGAAAGGGGTTGAGGAAAGGAGAGGTTAGACGGAGGAAGGGTAGGTGAGTCTGAACAGGTGGGTTTTGAATCTTTTAAGGATTTGCAGGCTAGGGGACAGCCAGATAGAACAAGGGAGATTATTCCATAAAAGGGGAGCATCCTGGGAGAAATCTTGTAAGCAGGAATGAGATGTGGTAACCAAACGGGAGGTGGGATGGTGGTCATTGGCTGAACGTAGAGGGCGAGAGGGAGTATGAATGGAGATGAGGTTGGAGAGATAAGGGACTATGGAACTAGCGTGGGCTTTGTAGATGAGAGGAAAGCTTGAAGAGGATTCTTTGTCAGAGGAAGAGCTTGACAGAGGGCAGGCAGAAGTAGAGCAGTGAGAGAGGAAGATTATTCGTGCTGCAGCATTGAAAATCGATTGAAGCGGGAAATGATCAGAGAATGGATGAGTATTTTGGTGGTATCAATAGGGAGGAAGGGATGGATACGAGCTATATTGCATAGATGAAAGCAACAAGATTGGGTGAAGGATTGGACATGAGTGGTGAACGAGAGGGAGGAATCAAGGATGGCTCCTAAGTAGCGAACTTGGGGAATGGAGGCAATTTTGGTATTACAAATAATGGAGAGGATGGGAGGGTAGGGGAAGGTGCGGAATGCACAACACTTCCTACTCCTCTGATCTCCCTAGTGTGATGCAATGTCGGCTGCACAGAACACACGGTCTGTGTGAGGCGCTGTTCTCAGCTCTGACATATTCAATAGCAGTCTAAGCAGGGCCATAAGTATGGAAGGAGCTGTGGGACACCATGTGTCCCTCAGTGCTTTACTAGGTGGGTTAATCATTCGGGGACAGAGTTTTCAAGAAACAGTCAGGATGTAAATGGATCGTTCTGCAGCTATAATATCTATCTATACAAGTAAAAGTACATCTAGTTCAGTCTCTAAATTACCTGATTTTTGATAAATGGAAAAAAAAACCCTCATACAACAAAGGAATAACTCAACATGAAAAAATATTTTTTTCTCATTCTGAACAAATGGAATTACTCATTCAAAATCACAATAATACCATATATAGACTATCTAGAAGATTAAACTCTTGTTCTGAAAAGATAAAATGAAATTTTAGATATTTTCATGATATTACAGACAAAAGAGAGGAAGAAGCTACAACGACAAGGCTGCACTGCAGAGAGATCCTGTGTATTGCCATGATCTCAGACTATCAATCAGTTCTCGCCCCACTGCAAGGCATCATTTACACCACAACTAGCGTGTGATTTATTACAAGCTTTATCTTTTACTACCAAGTTTAATTTTCATCCATAAAGTGGTTACTGTACAGCAGTGTGGATGAGGCTCAATAATAAGTTTAAAATGCTTGCTGTTTCTTTTCTTTCTTTTTTTTGCCTGATATTACTAATTAGTGCCCAGTCCATTTTAATTATTAACTTACGATTTGGCATTGAAGTTCTGTGCAAACAGGTTGCAGACCTGATTGTTTTATGGCTCAAACATCTTTGTGATGACCTTGCAGGATAGCATATGACCGTGTACATGTTGATGTAGGCATTTGTAATATTGTTTATAATACCAGACCCCTGAACTCCATAGGGTAAGATCCTGCTCTCAGCCCTTGGGCTTGATCTAATGTTCTATATTGTTCTAATCAGGCCAGAAAGCATATGAGGCCTATCATATAGTTTTATAGAATTTCAATGTTCCCTTGCTGATTGTTGAACGCAATCTTGACCTGATTCTCAATGGTGCTCGCTAATAGGTCACCAAAGGTGATGTTCCTCATAGCGGTGACATCCAGAACCCGTTTGCATTGGGTAATAGATATGTCAGTGATTCAAGCTGTATAATGTCTGTATCTTGGACAGATGACCACTATCACATTAACGCTGTATTTTGTTTTTGTTCTTTTCTAGATGGGGGCAATGAGGAGCCACAGGACCGCAGGCAGCACAGTGTAGACTCCCGCCACGGCCGAGCATCACAAGGTGAGAAGAAGCACTGAGGTCTCTACCATGCAGAGATTATACAGGCACTGATTCAGTATTGCATGCATGCATGCATACATACATGCATGCATACATGCATGCATACATACATACATACATACATACATACTCTCACTTACCATTTGTGTGCCACAATAGTGTCTTCAGGTGCTTGTGGAGAGTCCCACAGCATGCTGGAGGACTTTTAGCATGCCGTGTAAGTATGTCGGGTTATCACAGGTAGTCTGGTGGCATCTTAAAGTTTATAAAAAGGACAGATAATGTAGAGGTAGTGGGTTAAAGTATAGCTGGCAGACCATGCCATATTAATTTTCCAAATTCTTTCCATGCCTATAAGCAACCGTGTTATTTGACAGTGCAAATAACTGAGAATGACTGTTCTATTCGGTGGTGAAGAAATAAGTGTAACACAAAGACACAGAAAATATAATTCTGAAAATTGGAAATGTAACCGTTTTATTGTTATACTGCATTTCATATTCTTGTGGTCAAACATATATATTTTAAGGCTCAAAGAAAAATCTCTTTTGACAACAAAAAAACATACTCGAGATGATGAGTGCCTGAGAGATGATTTTTCCCCAAAGCTTGATAATGCCTATTTTGCTATCATTTTATCCACTAGGTGTCACTTGTATCTTATTTATCATCCCCATTTATTTATATAGCGCCAGAAAGCTCTGTAGCGCTTTACAGTTGGGAACAAACACCATAATAACGCAATACCGGATAATACAGACAGACAAAGAGGTCAGAAGGCCCTTGTCCGCATGCTTGCATTGGTTATTTATATAACACCAATCATATTACGCAGTGCTGTACAGAGAAGATGTAATGGTCACATCATTGCCTGCTCCTTTAAGGCTTCCACTCTGAATTCCTTACCACGCCCCCAGACACAGTGGGGTCAATGAATCTACCAGTATGTTTTTAGACTGACAGAGAAAACTGGAGTACTCGGAGGAAACCCACACAAACACGGGGAGAACATACAAACCTAATGGTAGATAAAATGATTTATCCCTTGTACTGCAAAAGTAAAATATATTGTCTAGGTTAAGGGGACAGTCTACCCTTCCGTTTAGTGCCCTTGGTCCAATGAGACCCATCCATTACCAGTATACAGTCTCTGATACTGATGACAAAGAGATTAGAAGGACCCAACCTGTTAGTACGGTGGTGTGTAATAAATGCAACGCCTGATTGGATAGGCCGTAGCTTCTGGACAATAAGGGCCTAAGTTCACAGTAAACATACTCAGCAGGAGTTTACACTTCCCTCCCTGGCTGCATTTGGTATTTGTGGGGTCCGAAAGATTCCTTGGGGGGACATGGTGTTTCTTATGGGCTGTCAGAAGACGCTCAACATCTTTAATGATTCTACCGATACAGAGAAATAAAGATTCTGTGTTCCAAATAAGTAATGCCCGTATATATTTTGTAGAACATGTGTTTAAAAAACAAACCTTTAACTATAGCAAGAGTATATATTCTCTTTACAATGCCTTCTTGAAACCACTGTTCTTGGGCAACACAAATGTTCCAACACCTGGAGAATAGTTGTTTACTCATCCAAGTTGCTATTCAGAGGAATAGTGCCAGGGAATTAAGATTGAAAAATAACTTGTCATGTTATGGAGTGTCCCAGTGTTTTACTGAGGTTAATAGACAAGGCGACTTTCAAGTGTTCAGTGGAATCCTAGGCATTACTCCCTGTTCTCATCCATCAACTGGGGACTCGCACTAATTGGGTTACTCTTCCAGGATATATTTCATTCTGCAATACTGAAATGTAATATCAGCCCTCTTCTTTCCAGGAATTTCAAGCTGTCTGGCTATTTTTAGTTTTATATTAATCTGGGTAAAGCTTTTTACGCTGTTCATATATAAACCCATATCTCTTGTGACCAAATTAGCACCAATATTGACAAACCACACAGAATATTTATAATCCTCTGGTAGGAACCTGAAATCTAATTTTATTAATTAGCATACCGATTTGTATTTGATCCTTCTATAGTTTGAGAGCCATTGATAAATACAGAGTGAAAATGTTTTGCCACATTGTGTGGTTGATTAGTGCGAAAGCCTTTTATTTGTTTATAGGTTCATGGTTAAATAGCGCAGCACGGTGATTGGTGGAGGAATGGTGACATTTCATATCAAGCATCAGAGTCTTTATGAAGCAGTATAACCATTAACGTATACTGGGAATGTTTCTGTTCTACCAGTCATTTTGCTCTACTATTCGACCATGAACCTATTTGTGAAACAATAAAAGGCTTTTATGGTAGTTGGTTTGCTGCCTACTCATTTGGATGCGCAGTGAAGCCTGGTCTCTCATTATACTTATACGTCTATCACAGACTTAGAACATATTAGATTATACATACATGCAGATTGATAGCTTAACAGTCAAGAAAAGCCAAACAAATGTGGGCATGTTTTTGACTTCTAAAGTTGTAGCTCTTAAGCATTTCTTAAATACTGTGGAAGTGGCATGTGTCCTACAGTTAACACTCTGAGAATAATGTAGAATTATAATGACAAATGTTTTCTTGCTGTTTTTGATGAGTCTTAATAATTACTCATCTGTGTAATAAGTGACACCAGTATGGCACATGTTTAGAATGGCCAACCCATTTTAGAATAGACACTCCCAGTGTTTGATAACACCACGCCCCCCCCAGCATGCATGCTGTACACGGCCCAAAGGACAACACCTGGTTCCTAATTTTCTGAGCTGGCTCCAACATTTTTGACCGTTTCATTGAGCCCTGAATTATACACATCCTGCCTGGAGGGGTTAGTGAAAGGGAGCACCAGGGCTCTCCCCTGCTCTTACACCAGTCCATCTTTGGTGTTATACCTCATTTTATGTAACGTTCTCTCACTGCTCCCTGGACACGGTGATACTCTGATATTCGAATGAAGATGCCCACATGTATGGGAGCTGTGGGGGTAATGTATATCTATATCTATCTATATATATATATATATATATATATAATTTATGAGGGAGAGATATAGCCAGTCCTTGTCTGCAGTGCATAGTTTTATAACTTCAGTAACCTCCCAGCGAAATCACTGGGACAATTTATATTTACTAGATACTGTCCATGATGTGTGTTACAATAACTGAAATTTTCGTAGCCATAATGTGCAAAAAAGAAATTAAATAGCTTGGTCAAATATTTAGAAACATTCAGAGAGATATTTAACTGCTGCCTCAGTAATATTAATGGATGGACTAATGAATATTGATCCAGCCAAGGAATAGCTACAGCACAATATAAAATATAGTCATGAAAAAATGGTGCAGCAGACATGTTCACTGAACACACGAATCCTGCACCCATATCGGTTAATGTGAAGCAGCGATACACAACTTGACACATGACATTTGTTGTAACCAGTGGAAAGCAGGGAGATACAGGGAGACTTGGGCAGAACTATTTCAGTAATATTTTTTTCCTGTATTGGTATGTTTTGCTACATACCAACAAGGAGGTGATGCGTTGGTACAGAGGTGAGGGAGGGGGAGGGGATGCGTTGGTACAGAGGTGAGGGAGGGGGAGGGGATGCGTTGGTACAGAGGTGAGGGAAGGGGAGGGGATGCGTTGGTACAGAGGTGAGGGAGGTGGAGGGGATGCGTTGGTACAGAGGTGAGGGGGAGGGGATGCGTTGGTACAGAGGTGAAGGGGAGGGGATGCGTTGGTACAGAGGTGGGGGAAGGGGTGCGTTGGTACAGAGGTGAGGGAGGGGGAGGGGATGCGTTGGTACAGAGGTGAGGGAGGGGGAGGGGATGCGTTGGTACAGAGGTGAGGGAGGGGATGCGTTGGTACAGAGGTGAGGGGGGGAGAGGATGCATTGGTACAGAGGTGGGGGAGGGGGATGCGTTGGTACAGAGGTGAGGGAGGGGGGTGCGTTGGTACAGTTGTGGGGGAGGGGGATGCGTTGGTACAGAGGTGAGGGAGGTGGAGGGGATGCATTGGTACAGAGGTGAGGGAGGTGGAGGGGATGCGTTGGTACAGAGGTGAGGGAGGTGGAGGGGATGCGTTGGTACAGAGGTGAGGGAGGTGGAGGGGATGCGTTTGTACAGAGGTGAGGGAGGTGGAGGGGATGCGTTTGTACAGAGGTGAGGGAGGTGGAGGGGATGCGTTTGTACAGAGGTGAGGGAGGGGATGCATTGGTACAGAGGTGAGGGGGAGGGGATGCGTTGGTACAGAGGTGGGGGAGGGGGTGCGGATGCGTTGGTACAGAGGTGAGGGAGGGGATGCGTTGGTACAGAGGTGAGGGGGAGGGGAGGGGATGCGTTGGTACAGAGGTGAGGGAGGTGGGGGATGCGTTGGTACAGAGGTGAGGGAGGGGGAGGGGATGCGTTGGTACAGAGGTGAGGGAGGGGGGTGCGTTGGTACAGAGGTGAGGGAGGGGGAGGGGATGCGTTGGTACAGAGGTGAGGGAGGGGGAGGGGGGTGCGTTGGTACAGAGGTGAGGGAGGGGGTGCGTTGGTACAGAGGTGAGGGAGGGGGGTGCGTTGGTACAGAGGTGAGGGAGGGGGGTGCGTTGGTACAGAGGTGAGGGAGGGGGGTGCGTTGGTACAGTTGTGGGGGAGGGGGGTGCGTTGGTACAGAGGTGAGGGAGGGGATGCGTTGGTACAGAGGTGAGGGGGGGAGGGGGATGCATTGGTACAGAGATGGGGGAGGGGGATGCGTTGGTACAGAGGTGAGGGAGGGGGGGTGCGTTGGTACAGTTGTGGGGGAGGTGGATGCGTTGGTACAGAGGTGAGGGAGGGGGGTGTATTGGTACAGTTGTGAGGGAGGGGGAGGGGATGCGTTGGTACAGAGGTGAGGGAGGGGGGTGTGTTGGTACAGTTGTGAGGGAGGGGATGCGTTGGTACAGAGGTGAGAGAGGGGGGTGCGTTGGTACAGTTGTGAGGGGGGGGGAGGGGATGCGTTGGTACAGAGGTGAGGGAGGGGGGTGTGTTGGTACAGTTGTGAGGGAGGGGATGCGTTGGTACAGAGGTGAGAGAGGGGGGTGCGTTGGTACAGTTGTGAGGGGGGGGGAGGGGATGCGTTGGTACAGAGGTGAGGGGGAGGGGAGGGGATGCGTTGGTACAGAGGTGAGGGAGGGGGGTGCGTTGGTACAGTTGTGAGGGAGGGGGAGGGGATGCGTTGGTACAGAGGTGAGGTACTGGAATGTATTACAAGGGGATGTCATGGTTGGGGTCCTATGTGACACAACCACTCCCACTACATATGATGGCTCTCCCCCACATCTTTGTTGTAGTACACACACATCTCTGTCCCCCACATAAGTTTTAGTACTCATTTCAAGTGGTAGCAATATGTCCCACTGTTGCTCTTGGACCAAAAATGTGGTGCTACCCTGGTTTTAACACCTAGAAATATTTATTTTACCATGGTGGGGTGGAAGTGGATTCCTAGAAGCCCTTGCTGCAGTAGAAGCAGTGTAATGTGTATAATACTGTTCTCGGGGAACAATGTTCCTGACTTTGTTATATAATTCTTCTTTTAACAAAGACCATGTAAAAGTGACAGGTGGAAACAGCTATTCATCTGGAACAGGCCTGAACATTGCATGGATGAGTAAAAATGTGTTCTGTTTGAAGTGTATAACATTACATATACTCGTGACTCCTACTACTGCATGACTGGAAACTAGTTCAGTCAGGCTGATGAACCTCTTCATAGTTTTCCTACACAGTTAATATTTTAAGTACTGTGATGACATCAGTTTTGTGTTCACTTCTCAGTGGGTGACATATGCTGCATACTGTCTTTTGAAGGCTCTGCTATACTGCCACCTAGTGTATAATCAGATGCACATCACCTAAATCTTAGCCGTTATGATTGGTATCACTAAGCTGAAATTCTAAAGGCCACAAAACACCACATCTAAATGCTGCAAACGCTCTTAAAGTACCCAGAATGCAAGTGATTTTGTATCGGAGAGTTACAAACTACATTCACTTAAAATATGAATGTATAGGAGGCATTTTTCTTGTGTTCACCAGGTTTGCAAAAATGTTACAGGTGGCTCCAGAACCAGTCTCCTGCAGTGATTACAATATTATCAGTCAGGACAGAAAATCTTGTTGGCTGCACGTACCTCCTGCACGTGTTATCTGCTGATATCTGTAGCCAATTGTGAATTACCTTTCTTGGGAAAGTGTGCATCCAAATACCATCATCTATCCAGAGTAGAAAACATTTACATACATTTATGAATGTCACAAAATGCCTTTTTAAATTCAAAATTTACTGTGCATTTTAGGTCTAGTGGCCTCATCAGAAAGCCTGGTAAATGATGATAAATTTTTCATATCTTATGATAAAGTCAGAACAGCACATTATTGATATCCGGTCACTTAGATAACAAAAGCGGTCCAGGAACTGTGATGTGTACAAATAATTGTTCCGCTGTGTGCGTGATGAGGGGTCTCCACATTGTCTGAGGAGGGTCCAGTAACGGTACCAGCAACTTCCTCCTACGAAGAAGACCTTGTATCTTGAGTGTGTTAACTAAATCAGCTCTTTCATTGAAGGCAATGCTAATGGATTCTAGTTTTTTGTCCCTAGCTAATGACCCCTAATAGAGTCATTGTCAAATATCTCCACAAACTTAGAACATACTTGCCAACTCTCCCGGAATGTCCGGTAGACTCCCGAAATTCGGGTAGATCTCCTGGACTCCCGGGTAGAGCAGGCAAATATCCTGCATATGACAACATGCTCCTCAAAATGATGTGATTCACATCATTTTGCCATATGCGGGATATTTGCCTGCTCTCCCGGGAGTCCGGGAGATCTCATGCTCCTTTCTGTTGCTGATAAGTGTGATGTTCCCCACAAATTGAGACCTTCACTGTGTGTATCTGAAAGGTACACTTTAAATCTGAGAATACCGACTTTTAATAAAACCAAGCATGCCCATATGTAATTTCTCAGTGATTGATAGACCTGTCATTTTATTGTGTATATATAAATTGCTTTCTATAGTTCATCTATGTTTTGCATCCATTGGTAAAATATCTCATAAAACTGTATGATAATAATGTAAGGAAAAGATTAACCAGTTGGCTGAATTCCCAGAATGCTGCTATAGCAATGAGTTGTCCTATCTTCCACAAAAGAGAGATAAGAGATATTTATGTATAAATATTCTTAGTCCGTACACATTTGTAGAGTATTTGCTATCAATATACTGAAATCCATGCAATGTGTTTATAAATACTCCCAGAATTTACACCATAAAGATTATCTAGAGATTTTTTTTAGATTTTATTTGCAAAAAAAAAAGAAATGTGTTTATAGCAAACAGAGATTTCTAGCTAGTGCTTTCAGGAGGGGGGGGACTTTTCTTTGTTATTCATGTGCCAGATTGTGGTTTTATCTGTTCAGAATAAGTTAAAAATAATATACACATCAATTGTTTTGAATTTGTTTTATTTTTTTAAAATGTTTTTATTTATATTTTTGTACCATTATTTACATATTTTTCACGTCTATAGTTTTTGGTTAATTTTACACATCAAACTGCTATCTTGTTTCAAAACATTATTTTGTGTGCCCACTGACTTATTATTATTTATTATTATTATTATTATTATTATTATTATTACAATGTATGTAGTGTCAACATTCTTCACAACTGAGAGAAACCCCTACATGCCTTGGCGGAAATGATGACAAAACTTTATATTCACTTTCTTCACCCGTTGCCCTCTCATCCTGATGGGGGGAGGGTCACACACTGTGCGATCCAGTTGTGTGTCCTGATTGCTGGATGTTTAGGTGGCAGAAGCACCTCTGGAGGCCTGGGGGTAAATGTATCAAGCTGAGAGTTTTCCCGCGGGTTTGAAAAACCAATCAGATTCTAGCTATCATTTTTTTAGTACATTCTACAAAATGACAGCTAGAATCTGATTGGTTGCTATAGGCAACATCTCCACTTTTCAAACCCGCTGTAAAACTCTCAGCTTGATACATTTCCTCCCTGGACTGTACAGATTTGATTGACAGGCATTATAGTCAAACCACTGCTTTGCAAAGTGCCCATACATCTGTCTTGTATTTTTATGTATGGTAGCTGCAATTTTGTGCAAATGAGGAGACAGATACAGCAGCAATTCTGTTCGGTACAAGAGAAGAACTGTGTTACTTTAGTAGTGAGCATGCTCTATGGAGGCAACCATTGTGTGGGCTGTGCCCAATGCTTACATGAAATCGACCACTAGCACACGTTGTGCAGATAGCAAAGACTGCTACCTGCAAGATCCAATTCATCCAGTGTACTGTTGGACCTAGTTCTAGATTCTGCAAGTGCAGAGGCTTGTGGCTTATATTTGTGAATTAATAATGTCCGTTAGTATCTTACAAGATATAGCAATTTTTCTATAAATATTCAGTAAACCTATGGTCGTATTATTTTGTGCATGATATCTGATGTCCTTATCTGTATGTATTATCGTGACTAGGAGCTATATAATGCTCCCTTGGCTGACATCTAGAGAGTCCAGTGTAATGGTGCCTCTAGTGGACACATTTATTAGAAACATAGCTCCTTGAGTATTTGCATAGATCCTCTTGGATATACGAGTACTCTTGTTTTGTTCAACAAACTATAAAAATTGTTGTTTTTTTTTTTTTTTTTTTAAATCTATGGCCAGAACTAATTAAGTTATTGCCCTGAGGCATAAGGTACAAGTGTCTCATACCTCAGTGATGTCACTCCTGCCTAGCAAATGTATAGGCTGTGTTATCATGAGTTTTAGCTCACATTTTACTATAGTGTTTGTTATGTTTCTTAGCAGTGATTTTGGGAAAAATGTTAATATGTTAATATGTTAAAACTTGTTTATGTCTGACAGGTGGCTCCTCCTCTGAGAACGACTGTGCGTTTGAGCCAGATTACTCCATCACCCCCCTGCCTGTGACCGAGGGAATGCAGCATATACGCATGATGGAGGGCATGTCCCGCTCCCTGCCCTCCTCCCCCCTGCTTACCCACCAAGCCATCAGTGTGCGGCTGCAGCCTGTCAAGAAACTAACCGGTAAGGAATGGCACCGCCTGGCAGAGCATGGTGGGACTTGTAGTTCATTAACTACAGGACAGACTGTTTAAAGGAGGAGGCCAGGCAATATTAAAGGTTCTGCACCTACACAAACCCCACCAGTGCTGTAATGGTTACTTCTCCAGGCATTAAAGCCTGTAGACGTTTGAAAGCACATGGTCGGCACAGCTGATTGGACTGTAGTGCAACTGGTGGGGTGGAATTGTTTTTAATCTGTGTGGATCTCCAGCTTCTACTTGGGGAAAAAGGATTTTGTTGCTGAAATCTTTTAATTTGCCTGAAGTTCTTCTGCTTTTCTATCCTTAAATTGTGTGTTGTTCTGTAAAGTATGAACTGTGTTTCAGAACTTGTATCCCACTGCGATCACCGCTTACTATTATAAAGAGAGAGTAAATCACAACCAAATCTGTGGTTGATACAGTTACATTAATATCGTTTGGATAATGGCAATTCGATAATATGGTTCTGTTGCAGATGACTTTCAGTTACTTGGTATAAGGCTTTGGGGAATCGGTGTTCCATAAACAATTACAAGTTATCAAATTGCTACTTCTCATGCTATTTTGGGTTTTTTACCTTTTTGTTTTAGTTGTTTCAATATGAACTCCTAATGCACTCTACCAAGAGCTACTGAACATTTAGAGGCAATTATTCATATTATTACGGTTTGCTGATAACATGTCTTCTGACTGTGAATAAATGTGTAGCACCCCATGTAGGTTGTTATTACAGAACATGCTGTTACACGCCAGGTCTAACATAGCCAATTAATGCTATAGATTTTCATCTCGCAAATTTAGAATGTTCTAAATATTGATAATTTTTCAAGATGACATTTAAGGTACATTTCGTGCAAATTAAAATGTAATTCCATATTCAACTGTTTGATATTTTTATTTTATCAAAGTTAATGTAAAGATTACCTTTATTTTATTAAGGAACCAACAAACCCTAAATTGTTACTTTTCAGATGTGAATTAAGAAAGGTAAAATCCATTGTTCAGTGTTACATTTAACATGTTAACATTCCACTGCAGCTCTCTGAAATAGTGATATATGACCTACACATCCCATTACAGACAGCTGCAGCTTCTCCTACATCATTGGCCATTATCCTCACAGGATCGGATGCAGGACAAAAAGCTGAAATTCACACCGTGCATTTCTGTACATCAGCTCTACAAAGTTGTCGCTCAAACTCATCCTGATTAGTCAGAGAAGGAGCTCTCTCCTAACATAACAATCCACTGCAGTGAAGCGTAAGAGCATGCTGGACTGACTTGGGTATTTCATGTACATTATTCAGCTCAGTAATACATACAGACTTTGCTGTATATTAATGTGAAATATGGGCTTTACTTGCTCTGTAAATTGACAATTCTAATTTCTACTTTGACTGATTAGAAGTTATACTTTTTGTACACAGGTATGGTAGTATTCATATTGGATTAATGTTTTTGAAGGGGTATGTTTTTTTGGTTTTCTATTTAACGTTTTTACATTTTTTTAAAAAAAATGTATCTGTTGCCATAGTAATGATATAATAATGTCTTAAATCCTGTGCTGGTGTGTGATATCCTGTATCTGTCTCCTCTACCTCTTGTCATTGATGTTAGTTTATACTATCTCGCTGACTACCAAGATGGCCTTGCCCTGCTGTAATGCATTGCAGTGGAGTCAGCCAATTTGTAGGCTGTTAATGCTGCATATCAATTTATTAGGCATCAGTGACATCACTCGTACACTTTCTTGCTAGTGAGCTAATAGGCTGCATTATCGTAATTATTAGTTCAGCCCAAAAAATATGATTTCACTGTGTGGAGCCGACCGGTGCATTTGAACTATGAAGCCGATAGCACTGACAACACAGCAGTTCTACATGCGATCATTTGCTAGGTGGTGCTGTTTGACACTTAATTTGTTCTCAGTGCTGTATTAATGCAACGTCTGTAAACACTTAATGAACAGAAAATTGGTTTATCCCTAAATGTAGGCTTGCTTGAAAAGCTGTCGGTGTCTATTGTATGTAGGCTTGCTTATTGCCTTAACTGGCGTGATTGTCTAATGAGGCTCTGCAGGTCTGACTCACACAGAGCCACGTTATATACCTCCCAGAGGGGCCACTATGCCGTAAATTCTGCTTTAGGGATCAATACAGACTCTGCAACCAGCATCCCTTGCAGCAAGGCACTGTGTTATATAAGCGCTGTGCGTTCCTTTCCGACACTGTTAAATTGTTAATACCTTACAGACCTTCCTTTATTACAGGGACATGTAGATTAGTAGTATACGTGCGCGGATAAGCCGCTTGCTAGTACAATTGCAGAGCAGTCTACGTGGGTAGCTGTTGCAGTGTAACAAGATAGATCACATTGTATGGAGTAGAACAGCATAGAAGTCTTGTCTGTGTTGGGTGCAGCAGGGGTTGTGACAAATGGTGGATCATCTGTACCTGTGATAAAAGATCTGCAGCGTTATGTATACTGTGCGGCAGTAAGTCGGTTTTTGTAAAAAATGAGAAACTTGCTGAAATGAAATGCAGGCGTTCAGTAATTGAGGGACATTTCATGAATGTGTGTTCCTTCTGCAGAACACATCAGTCTGTAGCTGATTGGTGAATTTGGAACAAGGCCACTTCTAAATTCCTCTGTAGAGGATAGTGAAGTCATCATTTGTAGCTTGTTAGTATAGACAGTAACAGATGAATGGTGGAGGATTATAGGAGGATAATGGGAGGCTCTCTGAAGTATCTACAACTTGGACCCCTGGATGCAGCAGAGATTGGAGAACAATGGTGCTGATGGTCTGCATATAATTACATCTCATGGAATACTGGGCACTTCCAGGGTTGCAGAAATCATCCATCTTTCAGGCTGTTGCTCTACATGGATTTCGGCCTCATCCTCAGATCTGTTAGGAGCCATAACTTTTTATTTGCTATAGTGCATATAATGATGGTGACTTGTAAACCAGGCAAATATGTAGCTGATGCAGAAGTGAACACATCTCCAGATGTGCACAGGTCCTCATATGGACGAAAATGCACTTTTTATGTGTTGTTTTTTGTTTTTTTTTAATGCAATTTACACCCATTTTGTGTAACTAAAAGAATTTCAGCACAAATTACAATTCCTGCTTGTACCTCACCTGAATTGACTTGTTTATCTTGTCTAAGGTTACAATGTCATACAGAAAGAGACTTGTCCCAAAACTTTAAGCTGTTAAACTTAGTGGGCAGTTTAAGTGTGGACACAGGTGCGCACATGCATGTACAGCTTCTACAACACGTATGACCAGCAGTCCCCTCACAAGAAACTTTACATGCAGAAATACAACAATGACTGTTGCGGAAGAAACTGGAAATTCCAAGCACAAAAAAATTACTTGCTACACCCAGATCTGTAATTATGTTTTAAAGTATACGTCCTCCCAAGAATTCGAAATCCATCCAAAGTTTTCCCAAATAAAACTGTCACCCTGAAATTTTGGGTTATAATTTATACTGTCCAAAGACATTATTTACTACAGAATATCTTATAATACCCTATATACCAAACAGAGGACTGACGCATTAAGCTGCAGATTGTGCTGAATACATAGAGATACCATATAATGTTCTTGTTTCCATAATGTGTGCATTAGGCGATAAGATGACATAGAGTTGTGTAGAATGGATCTCACCGTTGGAGAAGGTGTTGCTGGTATATTGGCAATCCTCGGTTTCTTTATTTGTCCAGTTTAAGAAATGCGGTGGACTTGAGTGCTTGGTGTGGGTATCATAGCCAGGAGAATGGTAATGGGTGTTGGGGTGGGAGAACTCAACCTTTCAGGTGTTGCAGTTCCATTCACATATAATTGGTATCCTTGGGGGAAAATAAACCTTGCTAACAAAAAATTACTTTGGTTAGTCCCCCCCCAACCCTAAGACTTTTTAATTTACTTTTTAACATTCGAAAGACTCCTGGGATCAGCAGAGGTCACCTAGAACAGGAAACAACATAAGCTATACAGCCACTTCCATGACTGGAGGAAATCCCAGGTAATATTATAGAAATAATGTACTAATGAAGTACAGCCATCTCCTGCGACCTAAACGGATAGGAGAGATGATCTACCGGAGCTGGAAATCAAAAGAATTACCCAGAATACAGGGGAAGTCCCCAATCATCAATTTAAGCTGCAGTTAGATGGCTAGGTAAATACAGACATATACAGATGAGAGTGCTGGAGAAGATTGGATGATGTACTGGTGAACATGTATGGAAATTACAGAGAAGCACAAATCTGTATAGCAGAGCCACTCTGCGCACACAGCACAGCTTTACTTTTATCAGAGTAGCACATTTATTGTGGCCCTGAGGCAGAAAGACATGAAGCTATTTTCTGGGTTTTTTTTCCAAGAAATGAGGATTTTGCAGAACCTCCTATTTTTATTATATGTGTGTATACGTGTGTATGTATGTATACGTGTGTATGTATATAATATTTCTTGTTGGGCTCATTTGCATTATATTAGTTTCCTTTTTATACCTTTCCGGCATCATCTGGGACATACCTGCTGATCCTTCCTACAGTTCTGTACTCCCTATTTTTCTCTGATTCCCAAATGATTTAACCTGGGCTGAAATAAATATTTGATGCTAATGGCTTTTTTAATTACTTTGCTTAGCCCATCTTCGTTTGTGGGGAGTTTCTTGGAAGGGAAAAGCAGAGCACTGTGTATTGTGTGAAATGGATCATTTTGGCAGGTATATTGTCTTGAAAACTCAGTTCCTGTAACTAAAGTATTTGGAGGAACAATGTTTCCTCTCCTTCCCTCCTTACTGCACTGTTAACCCCCTGGATTGAATTGGTATCTTCAGAATCCGTAAGACAATTCCACTGTGTGCCGTAATGGCAAAGCTATATTGTGGTGCTTTGACGTAGGCTGTATGTTAGGTGTATAAGATTATCTATCTGTGCAGTGTTCATTCCCAGCACATTATCAGCACAGCCCTTAATCGTGTAAGGGTAGACGACATTGTTTCTTTAAACCAATTTAGCCTCCCAACTCCTGCTCAGCTTATTGAATATTCTGGCAGTGGCCTCTGCTGAGCAGCAGGCTTAGCACACAGCACAGTCTTCTGGAGCACCGGAAGGAATGATAAGGACCAGCCGTGTAACAGGGCGTCAGAATCAGGAGGAGTGACGTGCTGCTTCCTAGCTCCGCGGCAAGTAGCGGGTCCCAGTGACGTCTACAGGGGATGTTTCACGCTGTTGTAATCCCAGGCATGCAGATCCTTTCCTCAGCTACATTACCAGCATACCTAAACCATTTGCATCCTTCTGTAGCCAGATCATACACAGGCTAGACTTGTCCCTGTTGGTCTTATTTATGTGAAATGATTGCCTCTGTGTCTGCTCTGCACAACACCATCAAATCTTCTATTAAACCCTCCAGGCTGTATATCGGAGACATGCAAATCAGTTTAAGGGATGTGTGAGGATGAACCGGGCCAAGCTGCTTTCGTCGTTGGGTTTTATACTAGATGGGAAAGCAGTCGTGTTTAGATATCAGCATCGTCATGCTGATATGACCACTATATGTCGGTGTAGTATTGTCTCCTTCCCTTGTATAGTCCTATTACAATACACTTTCCTTTGCTGTTGATTAGACTGCACTTTTAGTGTAAGTCATAATGTAAACGTTAGATGTTTCAGTGCAGGGGTTATTAATGGATCATTGAAGTCATTGTAATACGTGTTACTTAGATTCTCATGGGAAAGGTTATGCTGTATTTGTTTACATCATTTATTATTAGTGTTTCTATTGATGGTGATGAACACGTTATCATATTTACCACTTATACATTAGCACACCAGCTGTTTATGGCAGGTATTGTTATAAATATAGGCACATAATCTATATTGCACAACCCCTTTTTAATCTTATAACTCCAATAGGGTAGAAATCTCAAAACAAACACATTATGCATAAATGAAATAATGTGTTTTTAAAAGTACATTGATCCCCTTTGGTGACCCATTCTCAGTGGGCACTCATCTGAATATGATCGTGTAGTAATTTTATTTTATATACTTTATAAATGGATTAAAACATGTATTTATTTATAAAACTATAAACAAGGCTATCAATGGTTTTTATACGTGTATAAGTTTGACTATAGTAAGCTTCCTGGATGGATCTAATTCTCTCTCATTTAGCCAACTGCATATGCGCTGTCCTTTAGAGCTCCCCTGGTAGTCACCGAGTGGCGAAACGCATGGGGTATGACTAAGGGACGTGCAGATGTCTAAACCAGAGAGAGGCTTGGATCCTACCAGGAAGCATACTATAGCCTGGAGACAGTGCAAGGAAGCAGTAATCGCGTGGAGTGTGCAAGCAACCTGTTACTGGTTTAGAATCCAGTCATACGCTTGTAGATATTTTTTTTTATAAAGTACATGTTTTTAATCTTTTTTTTTTTTTTTAAGTATTCTAAGTATAAGCTATTTCATTAAACCTCAATTAGATAAATCATATGGAATACCTTTCTACATTTATCCAGGCAAAATCAGGATAAAGTAAGCCTCACCTGAGATTTAGACAAACCGCACTCAAAATTAATACAACTCCACACAATCACATCCATGATCTGAATGAGTACCCCCACCCCTTTCAAGGTCTACAAATAAGGACTGTCCTGCGAAAAATCTGTACAGAAGGGAGACTTGACAACATATGGGTAGTTGTTCTTTAATGTCAATTAAAGCTGCAATACCAGCTTTATAAATACTTTACAAACATGCCCCTGACACTAGCTGGAGCTGCTACATGCAGACCATTTCTGGGGACTCTGCTGGAGATTGTGGTTTGTAAAGCTGGGCGCACACTACAGGTTTTTTTTTATCCAATTATAATGCCAATCCCAGGATGAAGGACGGTTTAGTAAAATATTGCAATAGTGTGCACACTCCCACGATCATGTTTTATATTACCAAAGCACATTGTATCGCTTGTTTTATTTTATAAAATTCTTACAAATCACAATCTTTGATGGAATGATGTTGGGCAAATGTGGAAGTGTGCATGCACTCACGGCCAGGCGATCTCTAGAGCGTGCACAGCCACAATCTTTTCAGCCGATGGTTATGAGAGATGTAGAGCACAGATCTGAAGTTATATCGTGTAGGTGTGTGCATATAAATCTGCTTGATCAGCGGGACTTTCAGTCGTTGGTAAAATCGTTACCGATATGTCACCTGCAGTCGTCTTCTGTAGTGTGTACCCAGCTTAATTGTTTTTCCTGTTCACCTAACCACCTGCCCAGCTCTGGTTTCTTTGTTGTTTTGGCTCAGCCTGCATAAGGAACGGCGCTACGGTGAAATGGTTGCAAGTAGTAGACCCAGAGTTCTGGCTAGGGGGATTGAATGCAATTATTTATTTTTACATTTTATTTTGGGGAATGAGGAAGATTTACATTGACTGAACACAGCTAGCATGAGACAAGACTAAAGTGAAATGGTCTACCATGTATACACTATACAAACCATTACCATAAGAATTGTGTACTTTATATATGTAGAATAAAAGCAAATGCACAGCAAACCATCCAATGCTAATACTGTGCCCTTGTGCATACATGCGTAATAACAGATAATGAGAAATCATCATCCACCATACAAAACAAGATAAATTCCACTGTGTATTTGGTAAGTACATGCAGAACATATGAACAGGTACTAAGAATTGTATGCAGAACCCAGTAGGTCATTCTGTGCATCCTCCTTGCATAAGGATAAAAAACAGATAGTTAATTATATCCAAAATTAAAAAACAGTCAGTAGAGAATTAATTTTCATCTGTGTGTTTGTTCATTTAAATATACCGTTCTAGCTTATGTTTACAATGTTACATTTTACCTACTTTTGAGTAACATAATAATTCCAAATATTGTACAACTGCATTTCTGGATCTACATACAGCTCCCAAACTCTTATCTAGGTAATTGTAATTCTGTTTTATCTTCCAAATTCTGTCCCTGTCTGTAGTGTATCTTCACACAGGAACTGGATGAGAGAACAGTTTGGGGAGAAAGGAGGGGGAGAGAAGCAAAAATAGTACAGGAGTGGGTGGAGGGAGGAGAACTTGTTATAAGCAGGAGGTGGGGTCCCTGCAACATTGGTGAATGCAGAGTCACCGTTGCTTTCATCTTGCCCTACATCGGGAGTTGGCAATCCAGGTCTTGCTGCGCTGCAGTGGCTACCGTTCTCAGCCATCATGTCATATATGTTTACAAGCAGTGAATACATGTTTGCTTCATTAACATCTCCTTCTTTAATGTGCATCAAGAAAGTGGTAGCTCAGAAACAACTAAAGTCGACATATTTATAGTGGGTGGGTGTGTGTGTGTATATACATGTATGTATATGAGTGTGTGTGTATATATGTATATGTATATATATATATATATATATATATATATATATATATATATATAATATTTGTATTTATTTTATTATATAGTAGTGTGTTTGGCCATTTCAACAACACCCATTGCTAACATGAATAAAATCAAGCATACGGCCATGCAATCTCCATGGTCAAAAAATAGCTGTAGAGTTGTCCATACTGAAGAGCTCAGTGGCTTTCACCTTGTCACTGTCATATGATGACACCTTTCTAACAATTCAGCTTGTCAAAGTTCTGTGATGCTTGGTTATCCACATTTTTTTGCTGACACAACACCTCTGAAGGTGTCCTGTGGTACCTGGCACCAAGACGTTAGCAATAGATCCTCTAAGTCCTGTAAGGTGCAAGGTTTGGCCTCCATGGCTCAGACTTGTTTTTCCAGCACATCCCACAGATGCTCAATTGGATTGAGATCTAGAGAATCTGGAGGCCCAAGTCAACATCTTGAACTCTTTGTCCTGTTCCTCAAACCATTCCCAAAATATTTTTGCAGTGTGGCCGGGCACTGCTACAAAGGAATACTGTTACCATGAAGTTGCGTACTTGGTCTGCAACAATGTTTAGGTAGGTGGAACGTATCAAAGTAACATCCACATGAATGTCAGGACTCAAGGTTTCCCTGCAGAACATTGCCCAGAGCATCACACTGCCTCCACTGGCTTGCCTTCTTCCCATATTGCATCCTGGTGCCATCTCTTCCCCAGGTAAACAATGCAAATGCACCCGGCCACAAGATGTAAAAGAGAACGTGATTTATCAGACAAGGCCACCTTCTTCCATTGTTCCATGCTCCAGTCCTGGTGCTCACATGCCCATTGTAGGTGCTTTCAGCAGTGAACTGGGGTCAGCATGGGCACTCTGATCGGTCTCCGGGTATGCAGCCCCATACAGAGCAAGCCGTCATGCACTGTGTGTTCCGACGCCTTTCTATCATAGACAGCATGATCTTTTTCAGCAATTCGTGCTACAGTAGCTCTTCTGTGGGATAGGCTAGTCTTCCCTCCCCACTCGCACCCATGGCCCTGTTGCGGGTTCACTGGTTGTCCTTCCTTTGGCTGATTTTGTAAGGTAATAACCACTGCAAACTGGGAACACCCCACAAGACCTGCCATTTGGGAGTCGTCTAGCCAACTCAATTTGGGTCTTGTCATAGTCCCTCAGATCCTTACCCTTGTCCATTTTTTCTGCATCCAACACATTAACTTCAAGAACTGACTGTTCACTTGCTGTCTAATAGATCCCACCCATTGATAGGTGACATTGCAATGAGATAATCATTGTTATACACTTCACTTGTCAGTGGTTTTAATGTTGTAGTGTGTGTGTGTGTGTGTGTGTGTGTGTGTGTGTATAACATACACACATTCACCTGCATTGTGCTTTGATTTTGTTCTTTGTTTGTGGCTACTTGACTTGCCAGTGAGGTTTTTTTGCTGTAATTTCCTGTCTTATAATGGTCCATTTCCCAGCAAACAGTTCTTCTCTTGCCTTTGCTTAGCAACCATCTTTTGTGTTCATTTGGTCTCTATACTTTTAGATTTACCCAAGAAACTGTCTCTATACCTACAGGTATATTGTTTGACCTGTGGTCAAAACTTTATTATCATAATGTTCTGTTGATTTTAAGAATTAATTTCATGAGAGATAAGAATCCCATTGTGATTGTCTTCAGGTATGTTCCTGGTGCCCTTCATGCTTTTTCCCGCTCCCTAGACGTTCCTCCTTTGTTTTCATTGAGATTTTTCATTGATTACAAGAGAATGGCATTCCGTTAGGTGCTTCTAATTACACTAATTGCAGGATAATTAAAATAGAGCTGGTTGTAAATTTCTTTTGATGTAATTACCTTAATGTATACAGTGACTTTAGCTTTTCGTGCTTCGGATTTCTTAATTAAACCCATGTCCCTACGGGAAACTGAATTGTAATGGCCACAGACAAATCTCTATGATGTGCTTTGTCTCACTCATGCAGACTTTCAATAGTGAAGTCATGTCCACCAACAAGTACTACCCATTATCCATCATTTGCTTAATCCCAGGTTAGCCAGTTTGGTAGCAAATCTTCTCTTGCTTTGGTTGACATCTTCAAGACATGCTTTATTTAGCTAATGAGTGGTAGATTTCCTCATTTAGGAATAGATCTGTTTTGTCTGGATGAAGGTCTTGGATCTTGGCTGCTTGTTTTGAACTCTTAGGTTTAAGTTAAATAAAAGGACACTGTTATAATTCCTTTGGAGCATCCGTCTAATGATGTCATACAATTATTTGGTGCTGTTGGTGATGCCATTATTTTTTGAACTTGCCACTGTACCTTATGTTTTCACTTTTTATAGTGAGAATGTTTACATACAACATAGCGCTTTGTAACTATGTTCCCTTTCTAGAATCCTAGTTTGTACATGCAGGCCTTATTAAAAAAAAAACATTATTATTTAATCATAAGAACTTTTGGTAATGCTGAATTAATACCTTTCTTATTCAGTAGAACGAGCACATGCTAATGGAGGAAATTCACTATTTATTGAAGTTTTTGCTTCTGCATTTCAATGACATAACAAACTTCTGTAATGTATTTATCTTGTGGCAATTTGATTGTTCAGCCCACGTTCTGAGCACCCGGGTCTGTCCCCAGTTTGTGTGCACACGTGGGAGGCCAGATCCTGTCAATACTGAGTCCGGAAGTAAACACATCACAACTGCCCCTTGTTTTCTGCCAGCTGATTATCAGTCACACAAGCTGTTGTAGTAACCTCCTTATTTGGCAGAACCCTGTTGGAGCAAATCCAACCAGACTTTGATCACCTAGCAGTTTGAAGAGTGGATGAGGGGGTGTCACATGCATGCCCCTAGTCTGCAGCTCGGGTCTAGAACAACCAAATTTGGTGGCAAAATTGCAGCTGGTTGTAGGATGACTGGAAATGGACAGAGATAAAGCAGTACATGCAGCGTTTTCAGTGTTATTAGCATTGCACTTCTACCCCTTACATCTCTGACCTTGTCTGGAGGTACATACCTACCCGGCCACTCCACTGTGCCTCTGTCCTCCGCCTCAATTCACCTCTCATTAATTCTTCCCATGCTCGCATCCAAGATTTCTACCGGGCTGTCCCTAATCTTTGGAACGCCCAACCACGTCTCACTTGTCTCTCCCCCAACCTTCAGTCCTTCAAACGCTCACTCAGAACTCACCTTTTCAAGCTTGTCTTCCCTACCACCTCCTAACCATTCTATCCATCGCCTCCTCTTCCTCACCTGCCATCTCCATTTTCTCCCAGTTGTTCTTACGGTCTCTCATCACCCCTCCCTCTAGAATGTAAGTTCTCGCGTGCAGGGTTGTCTCTACCTATTGTCCCATGTCTGTCTACTGTCTGACTCCCTCGTTCCACCTGTCATGTCTTTTGATGCACTCTGTGTGAGTCCCCATAGCATTACTCACACTCATCTGTGCTACTTATATGTATTAACTTATCTATTTGTTACTTGCTTCTGTATCCAGTGCTACGGAATCTGTAGCGCCTTATAAATAAATTAATAATAATAAAATATTGTAATGTGTATATGGATCTCTTCTCAATGTACAAAAGTTTTAAGTATCTTGAAATACTTTTGTTTGAAATAAAATTCAAAGGCTATATTTTCCTACCTACCTTGTGCTTTGGTTATATTTACTTTGCTTGCATGCTGTTATTTTATTCATTTTTTTACATAAATTGCCCTTACCTCCTGTAGTCAGAGGTTATTCTTCATGTCTGTGACTGCCCGCTCTGTAATACATACTCATATTGTACATTCATTTTCCACCTATTAAAGAAGTGTTTTTCTTTTTATTGAAGGACTACACAAAGCTTACTGTCTGTGTTAAGAACAGTGAAATAAAATTGCTTGTCTAGAGTCACAAGGTGCTGACGTGCAATAGAACCAAGGTGTCCTTATCTCATTATGTGACAGTCAAGAGCGTTTAAATGTCCTAACCTTCAGGATCCATAGGTGTACAGCTAACCATCAGGTCACACTGAAGTTCCTGGTTGTGACACTTAATAGCATCTTGTATCGCCAGAGTAGCTCCAGACCCCAGGCGTCGGCAGAGTCATGATAACACATCAACCGATAGGCTGCCGTGATCCTTTTATCCTGGTAAAATGAATGAACTGAATCCAGTAAACAAAGCTTGTGCTGCAGTGTAGCTGCATTGATCTATGAATGACTTCACTGAACACAGGGATCAGGACACGAGATAGATAGGGTCTTCGTTTTATTAACATGCATTTAGTGGTTTACCGTCAGTGGGCGAAAGCCTTCGTCACACAGCTGAATAATTTACTAAGTGCAATGTTACAGCAAAATGAGGTGGGGAAGCATTGTGACCTTAGAGAAATGAGAAGTGTAACAACGCACAGTGATGCCATGTGTAGGGAGTTATTAATCAGCTCTCCTTTTTCTCCTGCTTTCTTATGAAAGGAGAGGGGGTAGGCTGTTTCATAACACCCCCACTCCTTTCCTAATCTGCTGTTTCAAAAACAATTCTGTTATACTAGCTTTCCTTTATTTGCTATAAAACATTGTGATGAATATATAGTTGTCAGGCTTCACTTTCATTTTATTTTTTTGTGAAAAAAATGTCGTTATGGTCAATATTTTTAAAAAAGGAAGCAAAACCAATAAGTTCAACCAGTCATTGCCAATCTGTAACCTCCTTGAGGAACTAACTGGTTCCCTGTGGATTTATAGTCGGACTTCCCATGACATTGGTTCTGGCCACAAAATGGCCCCTGTTTGCAGGCAGCTTTATGATAATAATGTTTTCCCACAAATGCTTTTCAGTAGCCAATTGCTCATTAAATGTAACTCCAGCCACAAGACTATAATTCCTGGTATTTAGTTATGCCTGGAACAGTATAGAGTTGCCCTGAAATGCAGATCGCTAACTGCATTAAAAAAGTATTATCTTCTGCCTCATGCCTCAATAATGCCGCTAGTTCCTAGTGAATTACACTCTCAATTCAGTCCACAAAATGTCCGCCTCCACTGAGTGTAGCCAAAATGCTACCTATAGGATAATGTTTTTTCTTCTAATTACTACAGATGCCCCTTGTCGTAGGAGCCAACGTTTTAAAATAATTGGGGGTGCCCATGTGTGCCCCAGTATGCCATGCATAGACACAGTTCAAGCACCCACAGGGCTGGCTACTAAGCCCCCTGTCACTCGTGAAATGTTCATGAAAATGTAAGATGTTATGTTTCCCTTGTGTATATATATGTAATATATTTATTACCCTTCTGCGATAGTCCATCCTCATAGCTTAGGTCCATCATACTGTCTGTTAAATTGGTTGCTTTCCATTGTGCTGTTTTTCAATTGTGTGATAAGAACATATATATACATCTTATTTTTATTTTTTTTATTTTTTTTTATGTTTATTTGATATGGTGTCTCCAAGGGCATATATAGAGGAAAGTTTTTATATTTGCCATCTTATGAGTCTATGAGGAAGATTAAGCTGCATGGCGATGTCCCACTGCGCACACAGCCAGCTATTACCGTAGGAATCTCTGCTTATTTTTCTCTGCACCTATGTGCTATGCGAGAAAAAATGAGCGGAGATTCCTGTCATAACATCGGTGCGATGTGTCTCTCTGCACGTTCCAGAGACGCATCTCATTGAATTGAAACCCCTCTATATGTGTCGTACCCATGATAAAATGTAATTAGCTGTTGCTGACATTGATTAGTACATTGGAAGGCCAGGGAATTCCAGCACTAGGCTGGAATAACATCAAAGGGGAGGTTCATTATTGGCTGAATAATGATTACATAATAATAATAATTACATTAGGTATCTTAATGGACATGGTATTTGTACTTGTGCATTATGTAACTTTATCTGGAACTTTGCCACATGCGTGTCTCTGAACCTGGAGCAAAAAGTACAATGCAGGGAGGTATGACACAGTGATGTTACTTAATCCAAGCTCAAGGGAAAAATGTATGGGATCCAATGCACAGAATTTGCATCCGTTTATGTCCTGTTAGTGAGGAAGGAGTTAAAATTCCTTTCGCTTCATTGTGCTGGTGGCATGGACAGCCTGCTTCTTCCTGTCAGTGGACCACCTGTCGCAGAACCCCCCCTCCCCCCAATCACTCTAGTTATCTCTCCTGTCTGATCGCAGCAGGGCCTTGCTAGCACAAACCACAGCACCAGGGTCTTTACGCTCTACCTTGAGTAGCAATAGCTGTACAATCCTTCTGTCAGTGAATTAAAATTGCTGCCTGACATGCACAGAATGCACATCAGCCGCTTTCCTTTCCTTTATTTATTTTATATATTCTAATTTGTTTCTAGAATCCATGTCACCGCTCCTTATATGGCAGTGATTTTTTCCTCTTTGCGTTTCCATGACAACAAGAGCACTGCACCATTCATTAGCTCAGGACCGAACTGCATCCCTACGCCGCCTTTTGCGTCTCTCTCTGTGCTGTTCTGCACCGTCCCACTCCCCTCTCTCGTGTGTTGCCCTCAGAGGTGGAGAGTAACGAGAATTTGGGACAGAAATACAAATTTTGATGCCCTCTGCAGCCTTGCTTGGGAGATGAGTGCTAGCTGTGAGATCACAGGAAAGCAGATAGAACAGAGGGAGGGATGTGTTTGTAGGTTGAGCAGCAGTGCCTGCTGTGCTGGAGACACAGTATTGACTCTTGGGAGGTCAGTATTGCCAAGCGGGACCCAGCTGGACCTGTAAAAAAACAAAACAAAACATAAAAGACTGCTTATTAGTAACAGCAAAACAGCTTCGGAAGTGCTACTGAAAGGAGAGAGCAGACGATGCTTTTCTAGAGCTTGGAATTTTCAGACTGCTTTATCCTTCTGTCAATGTAAGTAATCTTCCCTTGGACACAGGGGTGTGGGTGAAGCTATGTGTGAAGGGGGACTTCAACTTGACATTTAGAGCATCCATTAAATGGAATTATTGTATTGTAATTTATGTTGTGTTGCTGGTAAGGATATTATTATTTGTGGGCTGTCCGTTTAATCTTCTCTTTATACGTTCTGTATTTCGTCTCTTTTCTTCCTCTGTAACCGTATTATTGCAATGAGGTGGGTGGTATTTTATCTGTAGGCTTCTTGGTAATGGAGGCCATCGTGAGAAGGAGCTTCTCAGTGGTTCCATGCTCATGTGGACCAGAATGCATTGGGGTGCGGCATGTAGTCTGGACTACGGTTACCTGAGTTTGTCAACTTGATTTGTCACAGTTTGCATTAAAAATGGAGAGTTGCTGTAAGTGTTGGTTTTTTTTGGCGTCACCTACTTGTTTAGGCCTAGCCAGGTTTATGTCTGAAATGTTTTAGTAATGATTAGGGCAAGTATGACGGTTTTTTTGTTTTTTTTCTAATTAAATAGAAACCTCTGTAACTTTGATACGAGTGTCTATTTTCAGTAGTTGCCATTAATCTTGGTAAATATCAGGGATTTGCTGCTAGAGTGAATGATGTATACACTAATACGTGTCATTCTGCATCATGACTGAAAAATAACCTTCATTGTTGCTGTGCATCTCCGTCCTCTTTTGAGAAAAAGGTTTTAAACCATAACATCTATCAAGTCCTGTACAGAAGGCCCTGCAGGCATTTTGTTGTCCCTCAAGAAATTAAATGATTAACGGGGAAAGAGGATGAAGGTGAATTATGATTTGGGTTGCTGTTGTCTTGTGATTTGTAACATTTATTTCAAGAAGGAAACCTATTTTAAATTGTTTAAATGTGTTTGTCTTATTGTGACAATTTCAACATGATTCGCTGCAATTTTCATAGAATTAGAGTGCTAATAAAGGCTGTAATTTTATTGGCTAGTGACCTCAATCCTGTCATGTTAAAGGAGAGAGTTTGACTAGAATTGTTTTAGAAAAGACTCTGCAAGCATCATAATCACTAATTAATATTCTGTTTTTACAGCTGAAGAAAATGGCTGCTCTCAGTATCTGTATTGCATTGTTTTTTACAGTATGGCAGAACGAAAAGGGAAGGCATACACACACACACATAACATCTCATTATAAAAATAAACCTGTAGACACGTGTGCTTATACAATGTCACATCAAGTAGCCAACAAGGCACCTGGGTTAATAAACTTGGTGCTTCGGTGCAGGACAGAGATTTTGATTTTAGAACCAATGTGTGTTATTACTGTGTTTATACAATTAGATCTAATAGTTACTTATATTTATTGCAAGCATTAAAGTGGACATGTCACCTACAGCATTAGTACGCTGATAGGCTGAATATTGGTGCAACCCACAAAATGGCTGCCTCCAGCAATGTGTAGTTAATGGGTCCACTTTACCTGTTTTTTCATGCTGTTACAGCTACGATTTTCACGCTTTCTCTTCTAAATTCCTAGCATAATAACCCTTAAAATGTAATTCCATCTAAAAGAGCATAATTCCTGGTGTTAAGTGGCAATCGATAAATTGATGTTTCTTCTTTTCTAACAATTCACCAGTGAGGTATTGAAGTGATTTGGGCTCCTAGGAATCGATTTGAGTTGTACAATGGCTTGCTGGGGTTGATGTGATAACTTGTAGGCCTTAAATAACAGGCCAAAGAAAAATATACTCCAAATGGTTATTTTATTTGCTTGCACCTTTGTTTTATTATGGGCAGCACAGTGGCTTAGTGGTTAGCACTTCTGCCTCACAGCACTGGGGTCATGAGTTCAATTCTCGACCATGACCTTATCTGTGAGGAGTTTGTATGTTCTCCCCGTGTTTGCGTGGGTTTCCTCCGGGTGCTCCGGTTTTCTCCCACACTCCAAAAAAACATACTGGTAGGTCAATTGGCTGCTAACAAAATTGACCCTAGTGTCTTTCTCTGTGTGTGTGTGTGTGTGTGTGTGTGTGTATGTTAGGGAATTTAGACTGTAAGCTCCTATGGGGCAGGGACTGATGTGGGTGAGTTCTCTGTACAGCGCTGCGGAATCAGTGGCACTATATAAATAAATGGTGATGATGATATTATTTACTTATTTATTTTGAGTCAATATCACCTATATGTGTGTTTTGGATCACATATGGATAATGTCAGGATTAGCCAAGTGATTATAGGTTTGTCAGTTATGTACAGATAATGTTTATAAATTCTAATACACTTTTCAGATGATCCAGGGTAATATTCCAGTCTTAGTGGAGCTGGGAGCAGCAGGCATTTAATATCTCAGTCCCTAATTAGTGTTTTGTGCTGTTAAGTTTTTTTGATTTTTAAAGCTCTTTATTTAAAGTTTGACAAAGTGTAGGGAAATGAATATTGTCATTATAAACAGCTACAGACGGTACAGTTAGGAAGAAATAACAGTTATCTGGAAGACACTTTACATTGGTTTCTCTTGGTAGTAACAGTATCTAAATAACTGCAATAAGTAAGCAATTTGTAACAGTCTAGGTATGTTAGACGTGGTTCTTGAAATTGACATTGTACAACATTGGGGGGGGGAGGTAGTTATTAGGTGATGTGAGAGTGCTGCAAAGTTGGGGCGGGTGGCTGGAAAAGCAGGGGGGAATAATTGAAGGCGGGGTGGTTTGGTTGAGCCAAGTGGGAGAGGAGTTTGGCCGTACAACGTATATGCAAAATAAGGTTGGCAATATTGTCATAATGAATTTGGGCTGGAAGTGTGTAGAGCAGGAGGTTAGGGAGACTAAGGTTTAGAGAGAGTCCCGTGATATTGGAGAGAAATGCTAGAATATTATTCCAAAAGGGTTCAATGAGGGCCTTGTGGTGGCAAGTTTAATCATTTACATTGCCGGAAATTACGGTAGGAATCTCTGCTCATTTTCCTGTGCGAGGGAAAATGAGCAGAGATTTATGTCAAATATCCGCTGCGCTGTGTATCGCGGACGTTCTGGAGACAACTCGCTTCTAATTCAATCTCCCCGACTTGCTGTTCTTCTGCTAAGTCAAAATTGTCATTAAATATTTTACTACTGCCATTGTACCAATTTTCCAAGAATAAGTAATGTGAACTAAATCCAGATGTTGACTTCATTCAGCTAATGTTGGTAAAACTAGGAACCTAGGTCCCATAGGTTTTGGCAATAAGATCCGCCGATCCCCAGCGCTTTGAGGTTATTTTCTTCACAGGACAATTTTAAATTTAAAACCCGATGGGCGTCGTCTTTAATAAAAGTGGCATTTTTAAAAAATGCCTTCAAAGTGCTGAGAATCGGTGGTTCTATGGAACCGCAGCATAGTTAATATACCCCTTAGACTTAAAGGACCGGGGACAGGTTTTATTCATATCTCAAATTCATCAATGTACTAAATTTTGTTTGGATAGCTGTTGACTTCTTAAAGAAACTCCTACCTCCTGCACTACCTCTTGTGGCCGACAGGTGATAATAAACCAAACCATTCTTCCAAGGCCTGTTTACTAACTAGACCATTGTAAGCACAAGTAGTAGATTTTAAGCAAGTTTATAACCAGATATAATCATTTAATTTGAGAAGTCAATGTTCACACTCTTAACTACCCCTTTTGCCCCCCTTCTCCTTTGAAAATGAACAGTCCATTTTATTTGGGCAATGTTATCTATACATGTGTGTCTCACACCTAGGAAGAATTAGTATTTATGTATTGTATACATTACGTATTTTGGGTTTGAAGCCTGTAAAGGACATTTAATCAATCTGGTGCAAATGGAAAATGTGGTGTAGCATATAGCAACCAGAATTTTCTCAACTGTAGTATAGATAATGACCGAACCTGTTTAATATAAGTGATGCTGCCTTTTCCTTTTTTACAGCTGCTTTCATGAATGTCCCTCTGTATGTCTGTTGATGTAATAAAACGTAATGGAATTCTGGTGCTTTACAGATGCAAACTTGGTCCGTCATCAGAAAATTGTGGGGTCCAGTATAAACAGAAGAGGTAGGGTCCCCTTCTGGATGTACAGCGCGGAGTATAATACATTGACCCCCATATTCAGCCACACAGTAGTGCCCCTAAATCATATCATGCCATACATAGTACCCCCAGTTCATACAGTAGTGCCCCCCTAGGGCTGCCATCAGAAGCTGTGGGACCCAGGACTAATTAATTGGCAGGGTCCCCCCACCGCCTCCCTCTTTGCTGGAATATAAATATTATTAAGAAAAATAAATATATATAATAATAGTTACTATAAAAATGATATTCTTTAAAAATAAAAATTGACGATAAAAGTAAAATAGAAATAAAAATCAATATACCTGAAAAATTATATATAATAAACTAAATATAAAATATATTAGGGATGTAAAAAAAAATCTATATAAAAATGTGTACAGAGAACATATAAATATGTATAATATAAACTATACAAATAAATATAGAATTTGTTTTAATTGTGAAAATAATTAAAATAAATATAAGGTAGAGAAGCTGATTAAGTATGGTGGTGAATTATGCTAGAGAAAATATGAAAAAAAGAAAAGGGAGAGGAAAGCGTTTAAAAGTAGGTAAGGCTTAACGTCACTGAGAAGATGGTAGTGAACTGTGCTCCCTAGATGTATAATTCCTGCACAGCTGCCAAAAGGAGCAAGATATAGGTGACCCCTGGCCCTAATTGAAGATGTACAAATAAAGAAGTGTGTAAAAAGATAATAGTTTATCAATGTATAGTGTTTCTTTATGAACACAATAAAACATGCAGTTCTGGCCATAATAAAATACAATACAGCACTGGTGTGCCACAATAGATATACTACTACATGGTCTATGCTGCAGATGGGGTGCATGGATAGCACCACAAGCAGTCAGATATAAAGTCTCAAAAGGCAATATGTTGGCCAGTGAAGACCTATTTAGACATATAATCATATATGGCTTAAATTCAGGCTTGAGTGGCGGTCAGCGGTGTTTCAATATGCAGCGGCGGCCGAGCGTCTTCCAGTTCTGGTGCTTGGAACACAAATGCGTTCCAAAAGCCGAACCTCCTGTTTTCTGTGGAACGCACAGTCGCCGGTGCGTTCCACTGTCTGATTTGCTAGGGGACCCACATGTTTTGTACTGCCAAAGAAGACGTCATCAGGCAGATGAGCTAGGGGGTCAGGGCAGTCCAGGGGCCCCAGACAGACGGGGAGGTCTGTCCGGGATCCCTAGTCTGTCTGGGCCCCTCACAGCCATACTGGCCGTACCCTCCTGAGGGCGTCGCTGGACTACCTGCTATTTTTCTTTAAAATATTACTAATGAGCCTCCCTGGGATAAAATATGCCAGCCAGCCCCTGCCAGTAACCTGATTTTACAATGCCTGTAAGATGCGGTCAGCTGTGTACAAATTGACCTGCTCTATAAATAAAAGCTGCATGTTTGTGAAGGTAACTGTGTGCTGTGATACAGGATGCTTCAAGCTGTATGACATTCATGTGTTGTATATACTGTATATCCATTAAATGCACACAGCTGGGAATATAAGATCAGGGAAGAGAACATTACAATATACATTTATCAGATGAGCAGGATCCTTGCTGTCCCTGTCCCTTCCTCCATTAGGCCAGACTTGATAGTGGTCCCTGTCTTCTCCACTTATTGCTGTCTATACTGTGCACTTCATCCCTGTATATCATCAACATCATCGTTCTCTCTCTCTCATATATATATATATATATATATATATATATATATATATATATATATATATATATATATATATATATATATATATATATTTATTATACACATACTTTCTGCTTCTCAATCTTTAACTTGCCTCTTGGTTATACTGTGTTTCCTGTGACCCTTTCACTGCTTGCCCCATGGTCCATGTAGTTGCTGTCCATCATCACCATCATCATCACCATTTATTTATATAGCGCCACTGATTCCGCAGCGCTGCACAGAGAACTCACTCACATCAGTCCCTGCCCCATTGGAGCTTACAGTCTAAATTCCCTAATATACACACACAGACACAAACAGACAGAAAGACTAAGGTCAATTTTGATAGCAGCCAATTAACCTACTAGTATAGTAAGTGTGGGAGGAAACCGGAGCACCCGGAGGAAACCCACGCAAACACGGGGAGAACATACAAACTCCGCACAGATAAGGCCATGGTCGGGAATTGAACTCATGACCCCAGCGCTGTGAGGCAGAAGGGCTAACCACTACGCCACCGTGCTACCCACCGTGCTGTCCAGCCTCTGTGTGCAGATTACCATTATGCTAACATAGTTATGCATGGTCTATAGCTGTGCTTCTCAGTCCTCGGCAATAGTGCTTGTTTTGTGCATGAAGCACTGGTTTAAGCAATTTGATAGTCACTCGGACTGCTGGAAACATGAGTGCGGTGTGTAGACATGTTGGCTAACAAGTGATGACAACAGCATGGTACAGGCATCAGGGAGTGGCTGCATAAATTATTTGTATTTCTTCAATAACTAGACTTGTTTGTGATGTTTCCAAACAAATTATTGATGTGAGGCCATTCTGGCATCTTGGTATAATTTTGTAATATGCTTTTTTTTCTTTCAAACTTTATACTGTTAAACAATAAACAGTATGTAAGTTGTGGCCCTCTTGAGTACATCTTGACAAATATGTCAGTTTAGTGTAACTTATTGCTTTGGTTTGAAATAAATACCTTATTAGTAACTGAGTTTTGGTTTCTCTTTGTAACATTATAGTAGTTAGAACATCGATTTCTGAATTTGTGTATGTATCTGTTTTGGGTTTGTTGTTGTTTTTTTGTTTTGCTTTTAGCCACAGTTCATATGCCACCCACCCTCCTCTACATGACTTTCTCCCCTGCACACCTCTTCTGTCAAGGCAGATCATATTACCAATATACATACAGCCTAGCTGTCCTCAGTTCTGATATCCAATATCTGTATTTATTTCTAGGTCCTGCACTATTTTTATACAGAACATTAATGTCCTTGAGGTTCACACAACTACATTAGTTTATAATGTAATGTTTGTTATGATGATCTATTACATTTATAGACCATCTCACCTTACCTCAAGGTCACACCTCAAATGGATTATTGCAGTGATTTTTTTATCTGCATTTTGTTTAATGGTGATTTTATTATTATTATTATTTATTAATAATTTATTTCCAATTCCAATATCTGCTCCATTGCTTGAACCCGTTCTGTGAATGTTACCACGCACCTTACTATCCAATCATATTTAATCTGTTGGGAAGTAGGCCACATACATGAAGGGCAAAATCGAACCGATCACTTCAAATTAAAATGATCCAATAGGTTTGGAATACAATGGAAACTGGACACACCCCTTATGATGCAATTTTAAGGGTCAGCCAATGACCGCACACAAGTGATAATGGGTTTCATCAGTCAACTTAATTCCTACCCTCCAAGATCAAATCCAATCAGATTTGTATGGTCTCTGATGGATGCAAACACTATTCATGGATTGGTCAGTTTGTTTAACCTGAACAATTTGATCAACAAAAATCCTAGTGCTTTGATAGCACAAGAATCTATACATAACTAGTTTATCCCTGTCTCACCTCACCAGAAATTATTTATAAGACTAATGTTGAGTTTTTACCCGTAACATTAAATAGCATTTATAGTCCCAGCAAATTGCTTTGTCATATGTCATTCATAAAGGAACACTTACTTTTTCTGTCACCTACACCCAGAGGCGGATCTAACGAGCTGTGGGCCCCAGTGCGGAGATGTGGGGAGGAGGAATCCAAGGCCTCTGACCCTCTGCATCTGCCCTGCAGCGGGCCCCATTATCTCCATGGGCCCTGGTGCACTATAGCTGCTGCACCAATGGTACTTCCGCCACTGCCTGCACCCCTAGCAGGAAGCCATTTTGTGGTTGCCAATGTTCATCCTGCCAATTAAATATTAACATGACATCACTGAGGTATGACGTACAAAATCCCTCATTGATGTACTAAATCTTAGTGAATTGGTTTTTTTTTAACTCGGAACACGGTTTCAGCATACAAAATGGCTTCCCAGCTGTGTCTAGGCATTGGTTACACTTTAAGATGAGTGTAAAAGGTCAAGTTGTGACAGATTGCAGTGTCTTATGTCCATCGACCACTCTACATACTGGTTAATGTGATCACTCTCTGAAAAGGTTTTTTGTCTTGAGTAATCAAAAATCCTCACAATCTTACTTTTATTTGGCCGGATCATTGTTTTCAAGATTTTGTAGCCCATTTTTCTAAAATGCCCTAATTATCCAAAGAAATCACTGCCTGTATGGTCATCTTATCCCTTATGTTCTCTCTTATTAGAAGGGCAGTTCTCCAACATCTATTTTGTCCCCTCTCCTTGCACTAAATGGAAAATGATCATGCTATCCATCACAGACAGATATACTACACTTATGTTATGCTATTTCTGAAACACGCGCCTGCATTTTTCCATAAATAAGCATCTTTATGTAGCAGAACATGCATCTGGGTGCCCATATACCAGCTTTCATGTTATATTTTTATTTGCTTGTCTGTGTGCCATCTGTTTAACTTTTATGGTGTGTGTGTTTGCTACACACATGCACTAGTATACATATCTGCATATGTGTTTCTGTTTTTCAATAGATGAGCATGTATTTTTATAGCAACATATCCTTGTATTTGTATGTGTGCATATGCTATAATAGTCTCAAATCTATTTAATCTGTATATTTAGAACTGTTAAGTATCCCGCTGATCTTTGCCTTGGGTTTGCTCTGCAATGATGATGCATTAGTGCAGAACACAAATAGATTTCCCTGTTTCTGAATTGGTTTCTAGATGTGAAACCTTCTTATTACATTTAATTTTTTTGGTCTAAACCGTAGCTATGCACAGCAGTTAGGCCTCGCTTGGTGATATATCTTGCTTCATTCTAACTGCACTCTCTTTGAACTATAGACAACACTTAGCTAATTAGTGACAATGAAAGCTACCTATTGTTTCGGAACTTATTGTTTTCAGCTATCTGTTGTTTCATGAAGAATGATAAGCCATTGAGACAGACAGAGAAAAGCTACAGGAACTTCAACAACTGTAGCTTCAACATGTTGCACATTTATTCATACAATGGATCCAAGAAAAGAGAAATGATATCTTTAGAAAATAGATAAATCTACCCTCTACAAAGCTGTGCTTAAGCATATATCTGTATTATATGATGGTGTCACTTAAATGATTGGTAGTGCAAGAATTTGGGACCCATCATTCTAAAATGTCCTAAGTATCTAAAGAAATAACTCAGACATTGTTACATAGCAAGGACACCAGATGTAACCTGTTCTCCATCATCTTCTGTACATCCGCATTTTTGGTTGCTTGCCCTTAGGGTGTCTTGATTTAGGTCAAGGCTAGGATGGAGGCCCCCGTGTGTGAGGGGGAGGAATGTATAGAGAAGATCGGGAAAGAGATGTAGGTGGAATTATTGGTGCAGTAAAGAAGTGAGTGGGCAGAGATTAATATAATTACACAGTGCTTTGTGAATGGACAAAGCACTGTGTTAACCTCTAAAGGGACTAGACTGTAAGCTCTCTGACACCTGCTTCCTTATTTATGCTTGTGTACCTGTTTTTTTGTTTTTGCACGTTGAGTTTTGGAAGTAAACAGGAGCCCAATACATTGATTAATGCTTTTAACCAATATGTGGATTGAAGGAGGAATTGGTAACTGGTCCTGATATGTGCTTATGAATGTTATAGAAATGCAGGCGTAAAACAATGTGTTTATCGACTGTCCATGTATATAACAGTGAGTTCTGTCATCACGTCAGTGTTCATTAGGAAAACATGTGTATTATAAGAAATAATGCACCCTACTATATATTATTATAGACACCTCGGATTTTTGTGAGGTGTAATGTCCTATGCATGTATGGAGGGTAATATAATTGTGTTATATTGCTGCCTTACGTCTGTTTATAGTGTAATAGTATTGTATTTATGATCATATCCAGTGAACAGGTCATGTTGTGTAGTTATAATGTGCTTTGCATATAGAGTGTGACCAAATTCTATTATGACCTTATCTAGTGGGCATGTGGTGCTGATAGGGATTGTATCATATATTTGTGATCAGGTTACTTTGGGTAAATCCATCATCATCTACCATGATTTTGTGCCCTTGGCCCTACAATAACCACTGAATTAAAACATTGGCCAATACATACTTTCTAAAGACCACCTACCGAGATTCTTAACATGCGTTAACACTACAGTCTTTGTATAACTGATGAAGCAGCAATGATTGTCTCTCACAGTGGGTGATACTGTGCTGTATATTACTAACTTTGCAGGAAATATTTTTTCTTCAACGTTATTATGTGCACGTCAATAGAATGAATTCTAGAAAGACTCCTAAATTCTCATGAACCGGGCTCTGCCTCCCTAAAATCTGTGCCAGTTCGTTTTGTGACTTTATGTAAAATACAACTAGTCCCATTCTCTAATATACATGTACAGTGCTGTGCAATTACAATGCAAAGGCTTTATCACATTAGTGTGCTCTTCGTACTTTGTGTTATTTGGGTGCTTGAAAATTGGATCAAAAAAGAAAAGTTGTTGACTATAGCATTTGTATTTAAAAAGGTTGTCCTCCTCTTTAGTTGGCGACACCCCTGTGTACTGCCCAATTAATGTAATTTAGCAGACACCGCCGAGCAGGCAGTGTGTGTGTGTGTGTGTGTATATATATGTGTATATATGTGTGTATATATATATAAATATATATGTGTGTTTGTGTTTTCACTGCTAGCTCTGAGTATGTGTAGGGGAAGAAGGGATTGCCCCTAAATAGCAGTGTGACAGGATGGACCGCCTATGCCACCCTGTCTGTTGTTGCTGAGAACCGGCTGGGCTTACTTTGCCACCGTTCCCTTACGTTATCCCAAATGCGCCCTCTTGCTGCAGTAGGAGGGGCTCACAATGCTGCCACCACTAAGCTCCTTTAGGGTGCACAGAACCACGTTCCTTCTGGGTAACTGTCACTGCTAGTGTACTCCTGTGCTGGTACACTTGGGCTGGTAACTCTGGACCTCTTACTATGGATCAGGGTTGCAGTGGATGGATCCCTCCTGGCCTATCACACTGACCAGAGCTGCAGGGTAGCGGCAGATCTGTGATACTGGAGAGCTGGGTCCAACCTCAGAAACAGAAGGGTAACGGATTAGATTTAGGGTCTAATCTGCAGGTCATAGGATTACAGCAATATTGAAGAAGTTGTCAAGCAGGGTCTTGAAGAAAAGAGTGATGTTTTATTTCGCTCAGGTGCCCTGACAATCTCAGTTCCACTGATTAAAGGTATCAGTGGTCAGGTCAGATGGAACATCAGAATGATGCATTTCAGTGTACAGGACAGTGCTTTTTATACAGATTTGGACACAGGCTATTTTTAGAATCAGGATGTAACCTGTTTACCAAAACATAGATTCACATGCATTGCAAAGCTAACAATATTTACACTTATCTGTGATATCTTAAAAATTCAGTGATGTCCTGCATCTTGTTTTTAGACACAGGAAATCTAGTAGCAAGGTCTTAATTAACCCTTCCTGTCTTCAAAAGGCCCCACACATCAGAAGGCCTGATTAACATATGGGCGTTTCTTTAGAGAGTTCAGAATACACATTCACACAAAAGGTCACAAACCCCAAACAAGCAATCTCCCCAAATCACAATAGCCAAAAGGCTTCCATCCACAAAGGCTTATTGTATCATATACCTTAAGAAATTATACATTTCCTCTACTAAGGGTAAAAAAAGAGACACATTTTTTTCCCCTGGTCTCAGAAATTAAAGATTTCCCTTACCAAAATATACACAATATCAAAAATAAGTGCATGTGCAATTATATAAAAAAACGCACTGCACTATTTCTTTTAAATAAATTTATACCATAAGTTATTTATACGTGATCCAGTCACAAGCAGGCATTGTCCAAAGGTGTCCAAGTGCTGTAGTGCATACTATTGCACCCTTAGCCTTTTTCCTCAGCACCCTGGTGTCCAAGGAATATAATACACCCCCATATCTCAGAAAGGATTCTGAAAGGATTCTCTTCTTTTGAAGTTGTCTTCTGAGTCAAATAAGAAAAGGTCCTAAATCTACTTTTATACATAAGTTGTTTTCTACTAAATGTTCACTAAATTCCCCTCCCTTCCTAATAATAATACTTTGGGTACAACACTTCGCTAATCAACAGTCAGGTTTCATTCACAGCCAGTTTGTTAGATCTCTCCTGCTACAGGGAGAGCAGAACAGCAGTAAACATGAGCAGCAGAGATGCTGGATATATAATAGAATCTTGCTAAATACAGGCCTATGGCATGAGGTAGTTAGAGAGAAAGGACTTCCTCGAAAGTACTGTTACTTGGAAGAGAAAGAGAATGGTTACTTCCACATTTAAATTACAAGATTAACGAGACCTGATCCAAGCCTGAATCCCAACTGCAAACCTTTCTCATGTTCTAAAACTAAGTGAAACAGAGGCCTGAGGGAATTAATCATTCAGAGCAAAGTACCCTGCAGAGCGGGTTTTTAAGAATCTCTGACTTAGGACATGGACGCGCAAATCATCCTCTCCAAACACATTTTGTAATGACTAACACCTTCCTTCACATTAGCTGTGCTGTGTGTTCCTCCTCCTACAGGAGAATGAGACTAACTCACTTACAATATGAGTAAGTAGATCCCAAAAAAGATGCATGACAGGTGATCCACAGTGACAGCCCACAAAGTATTTTATATTACACCATGTATTTTATTCATTATTCATACAGATACCATCAAAATGTACTACAGCTCCCACAAACATGTGAGACTAGTACAGGAACTTTGCCAACTAAACACAATAAAGGTGAATCCCAACCATGTATAAGTGGTATAGTCCTATGATGATATTATTTTGCTTTAGTACATAGTGCCTTGCGATCTATGTTTTCCTCTGGACAGGCTTCCTCTAGCTCGCATAGAAGTAGAGCTTGTGGATCATCGGACAACCCAGAAATTGAGAGATGTCCGGGTCTTCCCGGTGTCCTGGTCAGACCACGAGGCAATTGAGTTGTCTTTGCTTTTACCACGGCTCTTGCAGTCACGTCCTAAATGGCGTCTGGATGAGTCATTACTTCTTAAAGAAGATAACATTAGTCAGATATCTCAGGCTATCACTGATTATGTTTCACAGAATGCGACCCCGGAGATATCACAGCCTATACTCTGGGAAGCCCATAAGGCTACTATAAGAGGCACCTTCATCAGAATGGCAGCGCATCAAAAGCAGAAAGAAAAAGAGCGCATCCGCGAACTCGAGCAACAGATTCAGCAAGTAGCATCTCGTCACCAAACAAACCCTAAAAAGAAGCTATATTTAAAACTCCTCTCACTTAGAGGACAATTGAATCAAATACTATCAAAACAGGCGGCTAAGACTCTGTTGTGGGTTCAGCAAAAATTTTATGAAAAAGGCGACAAAGCAGATGGTATCTTGGCTCGCAAACTTCGAGCCCGCTGTACCCGCAACAGAATATTATCGGTAAAAGATTCTTCGGGTTCTCCTCTTTTTGACCCTCAAAAAATTGCACAACGGTTTAGGGATTATTATGCTTCCCTATATAATTTGTGTCCAACGATAGAAGATCCAGTCCTCCTTAAAGAAAACATTAAGAGCTACCTCCACTCCTGCCACTTACCCAAACTCAGTAGAAGTCAGTTAGCGACCCTTAACGCAGAGCTCACCCCAGAAGAAATTACTGAGGCCATTAAAACGCTGAAACGTCAATCAGCCCCAGGTCCTGACGGATTTTCTTCTTTATATTACAAAAAATTTGTGCGCCAACTGGTCCCCATGCTCTCAGGGTTATTTAGCTCGATCCTAGAAGGAGGAAAATTTGATGGAGCCACCACCGGAGCAGGGATTGTCCTAATACCTAAACCAGACAGAGATCCGACAGAAGTGAGTAACTATAGGCCCATCTCCCTGCTTAACGTTGATCTAAAACTTTTTGCTAAGATACTAGCAAATAGACTAGGGGCTGTTCTCCCTTCGCTGGTCCACCCGGACCAAGTCGGATTTGTTCCAGGAAGACAAGCTTCAGATAACACAAGAAGAATAATAGATTTAATTCATATAGCTAATAGTGCGTCTCTCCCTGCCTTGGTGGTTGCTCTAGACGCTGAGAAAGCCTTTGACAGAGTGGCTTGGCCATTTATCCAGCAGACCTTGGGAAGCATGGGGATCCAGGGCTCCTTTTGTAAGGGGATCTCGGCACTATACCATAATCCCACAGCTTCAGTGTTAGCAAATGGCCTCACATCCACACCCTTCAAAATAAGTAATGGCACTCGCCAAGGCTGCCCCCTATCACCCTTACTTTTTGCCCTCATTATGGAACCCTTAGCTGCTAGAATCAGAAACAATACGGAAATTACGGGTATTCCCACGAGCTCTAGAGATAATAAGATAGCTCTATACGCTGATGATGTTATACTTACATTAACTAACCCACATAAATCACTGCCTAATCTTTTTGAAGAAATTTCGCTCTATAGTTCCTTATCAAACTACAAAATTAATGCGGACAAGTCGGAAATCCTAGATCTTAATATTCCTCAGCACATCACCCAGCCACTTAAAACTGCATATAATTTTCGATGGCAACACAATAAGATTAAGTATTTGGGAATATATATAACCAAGAATTACTCTTCTTTATACGCAGCTAACTTCCCTAGACTAATTAATGCAATTCGAGGCGACCTAACGCAATGGAATAAATTTCACATTTCCTGGATTGGCAGGATGGCCTCAATTAAAATGAATGTTTTACCTAGATTGCTTTATCTATGGCAAACACTCCCAACCCAGGTTCCCCTGCATGTACTTCAGCACCTTCAGCAAATGGTTTCTAAGTTTGTATGGGCGGGGCGTAAGCCTAGAGTACGTATGCGAATACTCTCTAAACATCAAACCTCTGGAGGACTGGGCCTCCCAAATATAATAAAATACTACAGAGCTACACACATGTCACAGTGTATCTTGTGGCACTCACCCCCTCAATATAGAGTATGGACGCAGATTGAGACAGATATATTACAACTGTATTCTCCGTACTCCTTACTCTGGATACCATCCCAACATAGGACAAGACGTTTAGCCCAGCTTCCAACTGCTCGTTTTTCCGTTTCATTGTGGGATCAAGTGACCAGATTCTATAAGTTGCGTTCCAACTACCCATTGCTTGTCCCACTCTGGAACAATAGAAACTTTGAGCCAGGGTTAGATCATAAAATGTTTCACTACTGGTCCGCACATAATTTGCTCTTCATTTGGGATCTGGCTCCGTCAGGAGTTTTTCCTACATTCTCAGACTTACAGAGAAGATTTCACTTACCTCAGAAAATCTTCTATCAATATCTTCAACTCAGGCACCTCTATCGATCTTTAAATGCGCCCGCCCCTTCGGTTCGTTGTTCTTCATTAGAATCTCTGTGTCGCCGTTCCCCGACTACCAGAGGCTTAATCTCCACCTTGTACCAATTGATTAATAACTTTGGCCAGCCCGACAAAGACCCTCATGAGCTCGCCTGGGAGAGGGACACTGGGGAGACCCTGACTCCTAAAGAATGGTCAAAGGTGAGAGCTAATATAGCCAAGTCATCTATATCAGTTAAGATAAAGGAAAACTCTTACAAAATTTTCTACAGATGGTATTTGGTCCCCTCTCGTCTCCACTCTATCTTCCCGACTACTAGTGATAGATGTTGGAGAGGATGCGGTTTTCGGGGTACCCTGTTGCACGTCTGGTGGTGCTGTCCTAAATTACGACCTTATTGGCTTCAAATTCATAATCTCATCAAGGACATCACTCTGGTTCAGATGCCCGAGTCCCCCCTGTATTCGCTTCTACCTAGACGGCTCCCGGGCACTAGTCGCTCCTCACAAAAACTTATCAATCATATATTAAATGCTGCTAAATGTTTAATTGCCGCTCTATGGAAAAACTCCTCTCCCCCCTCTCTCTCAGCCACTATTAATAAAGTTTGGTCAGTTTATAGAATGGAAAGCATCACAGCTCATCTTAAAGACAAACCAGTGAATTTCAAGAACACATGGTCTTCCTGGACCAATTATTATGAGGCTGAGCCTCCCTTGACAACCGTTTGACGAATCTCCATTGCTCTGATAGATTTGCCCCTTCAGGCTTAGGAGGGACCGCCTCACAAGTAGGTTGTGTAGATTCCCAAATTAAATTGATCCCTATATAGCCACAAGGGTTAATGCCTCCCTGCTTTATAGTCGATAGCATGAAACAATGAGTAAAATATCCTCCGGTTCCCCTCCCCATCCCCCCAAAACCTTTCCTTCCCTTTTTGTTCGTCTCCCCCCCCCCCCCCCACCCCCTGAAAAATAAAAACAAACAACATTTTTCTTTTGCATATACAACATACCGGATTTTAAGATAACTTTTCCAAATCTTTCTTACTAATGTGTGTAAAGTTTACTGATTTTCATATGTAAACATTATGTTTATACATTCTTTTGGTATGTTTCAAATTCATTGTTATGTTTTGTTTTGAAAAAAAAACCCAATAAAAATTATTTTCAAAAAAAAAAAAAAAAAGAAGTAGAGCTTGTGAAGTCAACAGTAGAACCGTGATGTATACTGGAAGTATGTGTAGTGCAGTCTGAAAGATATAGATAGTAAGCTTGTAAAAGGGGCTCACTTACTCCTCTGTCGGTAATACCAGTCCTGTTTTACTACCAGGTTGTTCCCAATTGTACAGCACTAAGGAATATGCTGGCGCTATATAAATAAATGCCTTTCTCTATATCTCACAGCTCTCCCGCTGCTGCAGGGCTTAGCGGGATTGTGCCGAGACAGCGTATAGCACATAAATAGGGTTTTCTCAGGAACCATGTTTGCTTGAGAGAGAACATTTTATTCAAAAACTGTGTGTGTTTTGTGAACTGCAAAGACTACTAGACTGAAACCTAAGGTAGTTATAGTCATGTTATGTATTGCTCTTACACTAGAAAGAGAAGAAAGGAAATTGTATTGACAAGATATGGGCAATTAAATGACAGGCTTGATGCCTGTAGCAAGCACCTTTTATTCCTTGTTTGGGCTTTTGCAGATTTGCTGTGGATATGCACACTGTATGATAACAAGACTAACAGTAAAGGCAACAGGAAACAAAGTCTGCTAGCTAAGTTATTATGCAGAGCTATCAATAATAGTGATTAGAACAGGCAGCAAGCTTCATTGGGCAAAGCATGCAGAGTATGGAGACTTGTAAGAGACAGCCACAGTATCACCCCTTGTTAAGTTATTAATTGGGTACAGATCCAAAGGTTCTCATCACCCAGCAAGTGATGTCGGTGGAACAACTTATACTTGCACACAGGGATGCAAGAGGACCATGTTGCACTAGGTATATATATAATATGTATACATATATATACATACACACACAGGGATGGCTCAAGGGGCGATTGTAGGGGGCGAGATGATGCGATTTCTCATCAGCATGCAGGCCAATGTGCAGCAGTTGCAGGCTTGATGATGCAAATCACGTACTTAAGGCTCCGCCCATTTCACACGGAAGTGACGCGGGATCTGGAGGGCGGCCTACTTTACCAGGAATCCGAGAGAACCCCCAAAATTATATATATGCCCAGAATCTAGAACCCCCCTCTTTATCCACAAGCTACTAAATATATTTACAGTTCTGTATGTAAAATTTCGAGGAGCTTATAAGATCTGAATGTTTTATTCTTTGGGGTTTTTTTTTTTTTTTTTTTTAAATAAAACTGATTTCTGGGGGAATGTATTTCCATATGCACATCAGACTTCCTGTACACAAGACAAGTCAAAGATGTTTCAGGGAGCATCTCAAGTGACTGATAACAGAACATCAGTTCGCACTGTGGGTTGCATAGCAAATGTAAGTACATTGTCACACATCTGAAGTGGTGTTGAAGTGTGGGAACATTTTACATGCATGTTTCTGACTCTCATTAGCAACTCTCTTGTGTAATGCAGCTGACATTTAGGTGATCCTGTAAAGAAGTTGAAAGCACATTTGCATTGAAGAGTGCAGTTTGTAAAGCTTCAGTGCCCTGTTCGTGTCCTGTGACAGCCCCCGTATGTGACGGAATACAGAACTGAGATTATCAGAGGTGTGATAGGAGCCTTGTTGTACTGGTAAGCCTAGCTGCAGTGAGCATAGACATCACAGCTATGAAGGGGTGAGCAATAACATGGAGAGGTTCCAGTGCCAAGCTGATAAGGGAAGGGAAAAGGAGGGGGGTCTCCATTACAAATCACAGACTGTTGCTATGGAAAGGTCATGGAAGGACATGAGCCTCTCCCAGAGAGAGCTGGCAATGTCTCCAGCATTAGCCAGTAGAGCACTGACTCACCCCCAGCACCATTCTGCAATAATCACTGGCTTTTCACAGCCCATCAGATGCCTCGGTGTCTGAGCCACACTCCTGAATGTAATCGAGCCCAGACATGACAGCCGCCTGTGCCAGGTCCTCATGCAACCCAGTGTTTCCTAGATCCGCTTCACCAACCCTATCGAATGGGATAAAAGGAGGATGATTGAGACATTTTCAGTGCTGCGGTTAAATGAGGCCTGTCACACATCACACATCATATACAGGACACGGGACAAAGTCATCCTGTCATTGGTAAGCTGTGCAAGTGGAATGCAAGAATGCAATGAACATTCCAACCCAGAACCTTGTGCATTGCTGGCTGAGTGAGGTGAATTATATGAACAACTTCAGTGCAACATTCCAAATGAACTTAAAATAAGATGTCCATCTATGCAAAAGCCACTCATTATGAATACGTGCCATATGGTATTTACTGTTCTGAATTAAAAGAAGCCCGTTATTTTCTTATCTTAGTTACCTCTAAGGACTTCTTAATTACGTCCGTAATATTATATACTTACTATAACTTTTTGCTGTATTGTAGCAAACTGCAATCTTGTAATATTTAATTAGCAAAGTCACTTTAAAAGAGAGAGAACATTATTTAGCAGTGCTATATTGAAACAAAATCCCAGCATTAGTCTTAATTCAGTGATATATTACAAAAACAATGTTGTTATTAGAGCACAAGAATAACTATAATAGCAGTTGAGCCAATGTGAATAGGAGTCTTATACATTCACAAATGTAATGGATAAATGTTGCCATGCCATGACAGGGTCACGTATATATCAGACCTATTATCTTTCTCACTGCAAGCTACTATCTTCTGTTAATGTCAACTTTAGAATAGAAAAAGCTCCCTGCCGTGTTTTTCAATAGACTTCGGAGAAGCATTGCTTGTTGAAAGTGAAGAGAAAACCTTGTAACTTGTCCTGGCTTTTAACAGAGCTTTCAGAGCACGTTCTCCAAGCCCCACTGCAGTATAGCATGCCAAGTGCCAAAGTGTGAATGCTGCATTTGCCAGTTTTGTTCAATTTTCCTTAGTGTTTTTATTCAAGCTGCTGTTCATGATTTACAGTTCATTGATTGTTATGTGATTACCATGATAACCACAGTTATTTGACTTAAGATGCAGAGAGACTTTGGAAGATCATAGCATAACCTTCGACTCCACTCCTCCCTCTTCCATCATCATCTACACTCTCCTAGTAAAGAATCAAATGTTTCCTTGTGAGAGTTTTTGTTTGTTTGCAGTGGAAGCCATATCAATCTGCACCAGAATTAGGGTGTTCAAAAGGAACACTAACTTATAGAAGAACCTCTTAGGGAAAAAATATTGAATCTGCTTAAAGAAGTAGAAATTTTCTGAGTCCCCCAGAAACATCTACATGTGACTGCACCATTAGCAATGTCTGTGTCTTGTTGTGCAGTACTCTTTTTATGTTTTAGAGCTGGTGTTTACACTCTGAGGGGGAATTGGATTAGCAGCAAGGTTCCATAGTAGCCTGGCGTTTTATGTTTCCACGTGATGATTAGGTAATGATTTTCGATCGCACCTCATATGGGTGTGAGCTAAAATGAGCGAGGTTATCAATTACCATAATTGCAGAAACATAATGCAAAGGCTGCTATGAAACTATCCCATATACATGTGTGGGAAGTACGTTCTCTCCAGTGTATATAAATATTATGTTGACACTTTACAAAATGATAACAATGTTGCGGCAACATTCCAGCTGACCCAATTCAGTCTAATGAACTGATGCGACTACAGTGCAAGCCACGTTGGGTGAGAAAGCGCTCACTTGAGCCTGCGTGCCTTGTATGTGACAAGGGGTTAATCACTGCAAGACCACCTGGTCTTTCTAAAAATGATTAAAAACCCCTGAACATTATACTTCACATTTAGAGGCAAATTTATCCAGCTGCAGGTTTTGAAAAAGTGGAGATGTTGCCTATAGCAACCAATCAGATTCTAGATATCATTTTATTTAGTACATTCTACAAAATGACAGTTAGAATATGATTTTTTGCTATAGACAACATTGCCACTTTTTCAACCCGCAGTTTAGTAAATATACCTCTTAGTGTCTTTGTTCAGATTGCTATCACAAAGAGTTGAAAGCTACCATTTTACAAGCTACCATTTTACAGGAGCTCTTAGGTTCCTCCTTCAGTTATAGCTCATAATAATCAAACTGTAAAATGAACCAGAACGATCATTAACCAAATTATACCTTCTATTCAGTTATGTAGCGCTATATATGACCAAGCTTAATTAACACATGAATTTGTTAACACAGAGACAGAACTTTAAATTTAATATTGCATAATGGCCACAATTCTAAAGATATACAAAATAAGATAACAAAATGACATACAATAATAATATGCAAATGTTGTAATTAATTTAATTTTTAAAAATGAAAAGAACAGTAAAAATAGAAAAAAAGTATTCATTTACTTAACTGGTGCTGTTGGATGCAGAAACATGGACCATTTCCCCTACATGGTTGGCCTTCAGAAATATAACAATTTTTAATAATATGACATGGTTTTTTACGCATACTCCTTCAGTTCCAGCCCCCCTATCTTGTGAGGTAGCTAGAAGAACGCTGTGTGTATGCCGATGGGGTTTTATGTTAGCTATTTATGCTCCCACAACTCAGTGGGGAATTTTTAAAAATTACATATTCCTTGGCATGAATATCATAGGAATATGATTTTACACCAAACAGTAACACATTTACACACAGATGTGTTTGAAATATGACAATACTAGTTATATTATTGGGGACAATATGTTCTTGCCACATAGTCGTTAAGGAGGTAGTATTTACTTTTAACCTGTGTTAGGAGCCTACTTTCAATGATTAAACATACATGCAGACATTGATGCCAATATGAATTATGAACATTATTTATTTGATGCATCCCCTTTCCTATATTACCATATACATTCTGGACCTTACTGCTAATATACTTTTTGTAACTTGATACGTGCCTCAGTTCTCCTTGGTGGTGGGGTGAGGGGAATGGGGGGTGCATCATACACCTAGGTGACAAGTTATTCCTATCTGGTCTCCAGACCTCGATAAGATGTAAATAATGCCTTTTAGGACAGGACATAATCAAGAGCAGGTGGTCCTGGCCATGGCATATGGACAGGAAGAGGTAGCAAAATTAGGTTAAACCCCTGCTCTACTTGCCGGCAAGATGTTCAGAAATGTATGGTTTTTATTTTAACCCCTGATTGTGTCATACTCCCTACATCTAACTTCACCAGATAATTGTAGTTGAATATGGGAACTGCATATTACATTACCTTATATATTTTTAGTTTGGCGCTATATGGTACATCGTGCATCCACAATCGGGAACATTAATGGCTGTGTTAAAAGCTCTGGGCTTGTATCTTTGTCACTGTTGCTTTCTTCACCTTCTTGGGTAGTTACGGTAGATCCTGATCAGCCAAGGTCATGGGGTCTTACCAGCCTTCTGTTTATTAGAGATCTGGATCTCTGCTGTTTCATTGTGTTGCGGTGGTCTATGAGGGGTGGTGGGGAAGGTTGTGCAGTTTTGATGGTTTGTATGTGTATCTATACAATACAGGCACATAAATCTACCAATTGTCTATTGTGTCTGGCAATTACATAAATTAAGAAAGAGGTTTATTTCCTTCAATAAAGCAGCCACTCCTATTACTGACACTGCTCCCTCGATGTCAACAGAGAAAATGGCATAATAACTACAAGAAAAATTCTTACATTTATTTTATTTTCCCAAGACACGTAGGTTTCTGACAACTACATTTTAGAACCCTCTGCCATATCCTCGGGCCTCATAAACATATCTTTGTGGAACAGGTTGATTCATCACTGGTTTATCCAATTTGATGCATTCATCTGTCTTCTTCTGAGAAGATTTACAAAAATACAATACAGTTTATAACAGCTGGTGTATAGGTTCAACAGATACTAATCATAGGATAATAAAGGATAGGTTTGTAAACTGCTTTTTTGTTATTGTTATTTTAAATAAGGTTGAGCAGTCCTATGATGTGATAACCCATCCAGTCTAGACAACATGAATGATTGAGGTTATACTGTAAATGTCCCATAGAGAAGAGCATTGGTTAATTGTAAGTAATGCATATAAACTAATAGCTATTGAATACATACAGCCTGTGAAGGTTGCGTCATTTTGACCCTGACCCCTGCAGCACGGTGACTCAATCATGGCATTTTGTGGGGGGTGGGGGGAGGTTGGTGTGGCAAAATGATACTTTACGGCACTAAGCCCCCCTTCCCTGAACTTGTCACTTGACCTCTGGCAAATATGAATAAATGTTTTGAAAAGTTAATTAGATTGTTATACGGATTCATCTGCAGCAATAGCTGTTTTATCTCTTTGGCTGCTGACAATACATTATGTTATGACCTTTTAGAAGGTATTTTATTATTTTTGATGGTTTTACAGTTCTGTGATGTAAGTTGATAATTTCAGCTAAATTGTGTGTTTTGGTTTATATATTGTAAACTGGGCACCTATTCTGGTTTTATTTGTTTGTTTCCAATTGTATAGCACTGTAAAGTATGCTGGCACTTTATAAATGATGATATTTTGTGCATTAAAAAAACGTATGCAAAATAAAAGTGTAAAAATGTAGATTCTTGTATGTTCACTAATTCGCTGACGAGCAAGAGATACCAAATAAGGTCATCTACACACTGCTTTATACTTCATTTGTGTGACATTAATTGTGGAGCAGTACTCTAAATTTACAAGCATTAAAACAAAAATAATATGAATAACGATCCTCTAAAATATAATTTTTTGTTTTTATTGCTTTTTTTTTTTTTTTTTTTAAGTATGAATGTTTTTTTTCTCCATTTGTTCTGCACTATTTCTTGAGAGTCTTGTAGCAAGAGGTGGATTTTGTTGTAGAGTGAGAGGTGTCAGAATTTTGGTTCAAGAAACATAGAAGCAAATATGTTTCTTTAATAAAAGGATGCACATTCTAATTTGGGACATAGCATATTGCCTCTAGTTTTAATAGATACTCCAATTGTATCATCAGGAGGTATATCTATAGAGTTTCTTTAAACAAATAAAGGAATGTGAACTTTCTCCATTAGCCGTGAGGGTATTTGAGCATATGAGCTTTGATCCCTCAGAGGAGCCACATATTTTCAGAGGCGCATTGGATTATGGTCCCCAACATCTTCACATCTGCTTGACATACAGTATATCCCCAACAGTAGGTTTGTCCATGATTGGCCAGTCTTGCTGTTCACTGAGTGATAAAAACTCCATTCTTAAGCTGGATACACACTGATGCAATTATTGTGCAAATCACATTATAAACAACTGTTTGGTCAGATATTGCAAGAGTGTGTACGCTTCCACAATGGGGGGGGGGGGGCAGGGGGACATCTGCCACGTGGGCCAGTCCTACAGTGGGCTAGCTTGAGCTGGGTCACTGGGCCACCTGCATTTCTTTTCCTTTTAATAGGCTGCTCAGTCAAGTCTTGCGCCCGGGCTAAAATTTTCCAGCCCTCCCCTGCCCACAATCATGTTCTATCTTACCAAAGTACTTTGCATCTGTTGATTTGGTTTTATCAACTTCCTAAAAATCACCATCAGCGATGGAACGAAGTCGAGCAAATGTGGAAGTGTGTACACACTCACAGCCAGCAGTGCAGACAAACATTTGTAGCAGATGGTTGAGAGATGAGGAGCACAGATCTGAAGGTAAATCGTGTAGGTGTGTACACATAAATCTGCATGCTCATCAGGACTTTCAGCTGTTGGTAAAATCGTTACAGAAATCGCATTTGCAATAGTGTGTACCCAGCTTTATATTGTTTACATTTCTTATTACATGTGGGCACCTTAATGTGTGATTCCTTGGAAGAATAAATTACTTCTGATCTGGTAATCCGCAGACCCTGGCGTGATGCCGGTCTCTGACAGCTAATAGAAGTAATATACAGTGACTATAAAAAGTATTCACTCCTTTGGCGTTTTTTCACACTTTATTTTCTCACATCATGGAAGCAAAATGGATTTATTCGGTAATTATTGCAACATAAAACAAGACAATGTCAAATAAAAACTCGCCTCTAATGCATTGTGTTCATTACATATAATAATTGATTACATTGTTATTCACCCTGTTTTAATAATGGGTAAAAGCACCTCTAGCAGCAATTACAGCTATGAGTCTCTATAACATTTACACATTTGGACGCTAGCAATATTGGGCAAGTTCCACCAGGCTGGACGGGAACTGTTGGTGAACAGCAAATGTGAAATCCCTCTACATATTCTTGATGGGAATGACATCTAGGCTTTGGCTGGGCCACTGCAGAGCGTTTATTTTCTTGGTATTTAGACCACTCCAGTATGATTTTTGTGGCATGCTTTGGGCCATGTTCTCCCCAGAACTTACAGACTGCAGCAGGTTTTCATCCAGGACTTGTCTAATCTTGCGCCATTCATCTATCCATTTTGCAGTCTCTTATGACAAGTTTTCTAGCCCCTGAAGCAGATAATTTTACAGGGGAAATGTCCACTCCGTCTCCTTGATCTGGTGGTCCCCCACAAGCTTTCTGGCAAACTGTGGGCACGTTTTCTTCAGCAATGCCTTTTTTGTTTATTTTTGGTCACCCCCCTTTTCCCCTGGACTGTAGTCCTGTGCGCAGTTTCTCTCTGTCCTCCTTACGTGCTTGCTCTGTTTTAGACAGTCACCGTTGTGCCATATTCTCTCTCTTTCTTTACAAAGGACTTCATAGTGCTCCGGGGGATATTAAGCCTTTGAAATCTTCTCCTATGCTTCTCCTGATTTGGTACTTTTCAATGTTTTTTTGTTAGTTTTGTTTTTAATTTTCTTTGCTGATAAAGCTTGTTTTGTAAATGCTCTAACCAACTGCGGAATCTCTCCCATACAAGAAATCCATTGAAGAACTTTATCTGTACACAGGTGGAATTCTATTGGTTAATTAATTAAGACAACCAATAGCTCCTGGATTTATTTAGGTGTATCTTTAGCTGCATATGCAACCAACTTTTGTCTGTTTCATACTTCTGTTTACTTTGTTTTTTACTTAACATTACAGAGTATTTAGTGTTGATCATTGGTAACAATTCCTAAATCCAAATTTATTCCATATTGCAAAAAAAATGTGAAAAAAATTCCAAAGGGGTTGCATATTTTTCATGACCATTATAGTCAAAATAATCAAAGTAGTAAAGGAGAGAGTGGTGGGGGATTCCTAAAGTTGTGCCATACAGGATATTTAATGCTTAATAATACCAGCACAAATGGAAACATATTTTATTGCATCTCAGTAGGAGATATGACATATAGCAAAATATATCTAGATATCTTGGCTAACTCTCCTCCGTTCTAAAGGAATGTGGATAGGAGATGATTTCTTCAATGCTCACGTGTGGCAGCTATAGTCTCTTCAGTGAAATAGCAGAGCTGCTGTTGCCGTGTGGGCTGAAAGTGGACGAGTAGCAGTTATTTCCTTATTTACCAGCAATATCCTTGTGGTATGATTGCAAGAGCAGTACATTCATCACTTTTCAGCAGTATCTGCTCTCTACAGGAGGTTACGGGGACACCTTGGACCTCAGTGTGCCAAGAACCGTTTCGGTTCTGCTTCTAACTCTGTAGCAATAACTGGCCAGTATAGTCCTTGGCAGGTAGATTGATGCTTCTCCCCTCTTGTGCTGCCCTAACACACTTGAAATTGTCATCCGTCTGTACAGTTATACGTCACTCTGATTAATGACCACCTTCGTGGAGGTCTGAGTAGCTGGTAGTTGGGCATAAGTGAGAGGAGCTTTGCCTTATCACACAAGTTGTTTCAAAATAATGTTACTTGTCTTCATTAAGGGTCTAGCCATTTGTTCTACAACTTATTTTTTTATATATAGCAATTACCTTTTTCATCACCATACATAGAGGAGATAGCCATACTCTGAGGTAAACCAATATTCCTGTGAATGTAGCCAATCAATTTGCTAATAACTAATGAATATAGTGCCATGGGAATTGGTTAGATGCTTTCTCCTATGGCATCCTGCACAAAGGAGAGGCAAGGTACAGATTAAGCAGCATTCTCGTGCTCTTGTAGTTTAAAATGAAAGACCTCCTGTAGTGGTAGAGAGAGCAATGAAAAGGAAAATACATGTTTCTTTCATATGAACCTGGCATTTTTTGTTTTGAAAACCCACATATAGTTGTTTTATATGCATGACAGATTTCTACAAGATGTATGACCCTGCATATTTAAAATGGGTCGAGGAAGAGAAAAAAATTATTTGTATGCAGAACTCTGCCTTTTCCCTGTATTTGTTTTCTGTGACCGACCTCATTATAGTTTGTTTGGCATACATTTTTGGTACCAGTTCTAGAACCGGTGCCAGTCTCTATCAGCAAGGTGATCGGACAGTAGGACTCTATCATTAGTGCTGTACTACAGCAATTAAATTGGCTTCTCCGTATAGCTAGAGCTTACTCCTATCAAAGCAACAGGAATCCCCTGTGTGTTTCTAAATCCATTTCTCAGCTCCATCAGGCAAACTTCGTCAGCATGTTTTCCAATCCCAACAGCCATCTGTAGTGTGAACATGAACATTATCTTCTCCTACACACAGCTCAAAATGACTGAGTCCCTGGCAGGTGTTTGCTGCATGAAGGTACTGTGGTGGGATAGAAGACATTACAAGATATGTATAGGCATTTAATGTGTTCCTGTCACCTACACACACATGGAGGCATCCAGTGGTGTCACTGGCTCCTAGTACAGTGATTTGGCTGCATTCTTATAAAACTGTTTCAGCCTTCACAAGTCCTCAGTAATTTTACTTGTTCCCAGTGAATTTATAGGCTGCATTCTCATGATTGGTTCGTCCCACAAAATGGCTGACTCCATTATGTACATAAGAAAGCAGTCTAACCTTGTTTAATAGGAAACCATTTATATGAATTCCTTCATGGTATTGAAAGTCAGATTAGAAATTTAACTTAAAAAAAAAAAAGAATATATTTACATATTTCATACCTTCCAATTATCTCAATTTAGTCAGGACAGCCCGGGGGCTCTCTCCACCATCCCAAATAGGGACAGCTTTGTCCCATGGGTGGGAAATTTGAGAGATATGTCTTTCACTGCTGTTCTGCATAGCAGAGAATGGCGGAACAGGGGCCACCTGCACTGGTGCGCATGGCAATGAATGTTGTTGGGAGGGGACATGGCCATGCCCCCTTTGTGATGTGACCACGCCCCCTGTCCTGATGAAAGATACCCAAACCTTGGGAGGTATGATATTTGGTGAAAATGGCACGGTACTCAGCTGCTCTGGGTATACCACTACAAAGAAAATGTGGACATGGTCGTTTTCAAATGGGTGTGCTCCTTGGGCTGGATATTAAAAATATGAATCCTTCTACTCCCACCACTTTCTTGCTGTACTTATTTATTAGTACTCCACCATATCACGTAGAGCTATATATAGAATATTTGTCATTCACACCGGTCCCCTTTCCATTGGAACTTACTGTATAAATTCCCCAACACAAAGCACGTTCATATTATGGTCCACTTTAATCAGTAGCCAGTGAACCGACTTGTATGTCTATGGACTGTGGGAGGAAACCAGAGCACCCAGAGGAAACCCATGCAAACACGGGGAGAACATGCAAACTCCACGCACTTAGGGCCTGGTTGGGAATCGAACTCATGACAGTGCTGTGAGGTAGCAGTGCAAACCACTGTGCCACCATCCATGATTCCACTGTGTAGGTATTGATATAGCATCAACATGTTCTGCAACATTGCATAATCATAAAATATTTATTCATTCACATCCCTAACAAACATGATAAATTCACTCATTAGTCAATCAACCTTCCAGTATGTCTATTAAGCATGTGTGTAAGTATGAGCACCCAGAGGATGTGGTGTGGGCCTGCCTCCACACTGACTTTATGTGGTAATACTTGATTATTTAACTTGCACTCTGGATTGTGAATCAAAGGACCATGAAAAGGATTAATTTTTTAAAAACTATAAGTAATTAACCAGTAGATTAGTCATTAAATTGTGGGCAATTATTTGTTCTGAAGTAATTCTCCTACCACGGATTGGACCAGAAGAAACTTGGACAGAGTTATGAGTAGGTTTAATCTAAATTTTATATAAATCAGCTTTGCAACTTACTCATTGTTCAATAATAATGTGCTTTATATTTAATTGTTGTCTGTTGTGGTGAAATGTAATAGATGGTTTGTGAAAGCATGAGTATAGTATGTTGGTAGCACACGGTAGGTTTGTACACAGAGGGTGATCGACACTAACCCCAACTGGTTTGGCGGCCTGTGTCTTTAATCCCAACTTGCTGTTTAAGAAGCGTTAATATATTTCTGCACATATACCAAAAGTTGGTGGCATGTAGTCCTTATGTAGTACGACTGCTTAAGAAACATTTTCCTTAGGTGAGCCAGCTTTACGCTCAACATGGCAGCTTCCACCTTAGCTTCTTAACATTGCTTTAACACATATATGCAGCGCTGGTAGCTTTTCTGCACATAATAAACTGTCCCGTGTTTTTACTGCCCACTTGAGGGAAATAAATTCAACTTTTAAACTGGGAATATATTTATTTTAACGAGTTTCTTTCTTATTCCTTTACTTGTGTCTGGAGGAACAGATGTAGGAATGCCCAAGAGACCACAGATTTGAGCTAGATGACAATGACAAGCTGAGGGAAGTGCTGGTTTTTCTTCCTCTTGTTTTCTCTGCAGTATTTCTGGCCCTAACTTTCCATTACAGTGTGTACTGCTGTGTTTTATACACTGCACCCTGTAAATGTGTGCTTGTTTTGAGCATAAGCTGTAAGAGCTCCCAATAAGAGCAGCCATTTTCCATGTTAAACCCTGTGACCAACTATGTCTTAATTATTTCCTGTGTGTTGCTCACTGAAACAAAACTTTAAAGTGTCAGAAGGTCTTCATAGAATGACCCCACAAACCGCTAATGTACCCTATGACTACAGAAAAGCAGACAGAGGCACAAGGCTAGGACAGAGGGCCAAGGATTTGCAGATGATTTTCTCTATAATGGTGTGTTTCTGTGTAATTGTACTTTACAGTTAGGCACTGCACAGTCTCCATTAGTGTTCTATTATTCACATCTGAAGGACTAATACTCTTTAGAAACACACAGTGGCCTAGTGGTTAGCATGTCTGCCTCACAGCACTGGGGTCATGAGTTCAATTCCCTACCATGGCCTTATCTGTGTGGAGTTTATATGTACTCCCCGTGTTTGCGTGGGTATCCTCCCACACTCCAAAACATACTGGTAGGTTAATTGGCTGCTTTCAAAATTGACCCTAGTCTCTCTCTCTCCCTCCCTGTCTGTCTGTCTGTTTGTGAGTGTGTGTCTATAGTAGGGAATTTAGACTGTAAGCTCCAATGGGGCAGGGACTGATGTGAATGAGTTCTCTGTACAGCGCTGCGGAATTAGTGGCACTATATGTTGATGAAGTGTGTGTTATCCCATAACCCAGAAGCATATCACTCATGCATGTCGGACTATTCATAATGCAAGCCAAACATTGAATTTCTTGCTTTAAGTTATATTTATTCTATTTACCCAGGTTTACAAGGTGGCACAGTAGTCAGCATTGTTGCCTCACAGTGATGGGTCCATTGGTTTGACTCTGTCCAGGGTCCTTTCAAAATGTAGTTTTTATGTTTGCGTGGGTTTCCTCCCAAAGCATGCTGGTAGGTTTATTGGCTGCTGATGGCAATGGACTATTGTCTGTGTGTGGTACAAAATTTAGACTGTATGGGCAGGGACTGCGGTGAATGATTACATATTTTCTTTACAGGGTTTAGTATTGTGGTTATGCTATGTAAATAAACAATAATACATAACTAATAGATAAGTGCAAGAACAATGGTCTCTAAAGGTTTGCTTCTATCCAGTGAAATGAAACAAGTATATTTCTGCATGGTCAGCCATTAGCATAGAATATATTATAATAGGGGATTGGTAGACACCACAGTGTAATCCCAGCAAGATCTTATTGCTTGTTGGTGGAGAACCCAAGTCAATAAATTGTGAGAGTGAGAAAGTGTTAATCCACATGGTGAATGTACAGTTTGTTAAGCAATTGGCTTGTGCATGATGATTAGCAAGGAACCAGCTTTAAATGCCAGTTATCCATTTCAGAAAATGCAGGATCGATGACACTGCAGCAATTAAAACTCTTTTATCTCTGGGAAAATGCAGTATGAAGTGCTCTCTGCTGAAATAGAGCAGACCTTCACATGGAACCAGTACCTCGTTTATTAGCTGGCAAGAGAATGCGGTCATATATTATTTATCAAAAAAAAAAAAAGACTGCCCTTGACCACAATCCAGGTTTTCTTATTGCAGCCTCTAAAGATATAATAAAATATTGCTACCAGGCATCCTAGGATCAAAAGACAATGAGAGACATTTATTCAAACTATTGTCTAAAATACATACAGCATTTAAAAAAACAAACAAACAATAATATGTTTTCATACAGCATGCAAAGAAATGACTTTCATTTCACACTCACATCAGAATGTTGTGCTATTAGGGAACCCTGCTTCATGTCCTCTGATTGCCTCACATCATGCCACTGCCCCAGTCACATCCAGTCCTATCCTCCCTAACATAATCAAGTCAATGCCTCCCACATGCTTAGCACACTCATCTCATACTCTGCAGCCAATCAGATGATCACAGCAGTGTACCGCGGAAAGCAGCAGATAAAGACGGATAACTAAAGGTGCTCTGACCTAGTTAAACAAACCTTTAAGAAGGATACCCCACTGCAGCTGCATCAAAATCAAAACCCTCCTCCTCCTGCCTGACTGACAGTATTTATGCAACTCTTTTTTACTAACTATATTTAAAACAAAACAAAAAATTGTTTTGGTGCTTGTTTTAGTCAATGCACCCTCCCTACCCTTCTCCAGCCTGTTACTGCTGCTGTTCAGTTAGTGATTGTAAGACAAGGAAAGGGATCCTGTGGAGAGGGAGGTGAGGCTTATTTATGGGAGAAATTCCATATTGAATGGAATTAAATTCTGTAACTGCTCGGTACAATTCCATAACCTTACTACCAGGGGCACAATTATTATATTGCATGGTGGGTGACATACCTGAAACCATCTGTGCTATCTACAGTAATTGGATTTCTAGGTAATCATAGAGAGCGGTTGCTGACTAGATGAATATACTGTAGCGCACATACAAGGTAACCAGCTCCATGTTTGTATCCTCTAGTGACCATTCAGACTTTGGTTTGTACCCTTTTACAGCAAGTAAATGAAAGCATAAAACATAAGGGGTGTCGGATGGGCACGTGGTCACGTCAGAAGAGCTCTGGTGCGCTCACACTCAGGGGTCTCTCCCTCTCACACAGTGCCGTTAGGCTCTGAGCGTAACTGCACTTGTGTGATAGAAGGAACATCTCGCATTTATTTCATTATGGAGCAAATAAGTGGTAAAAACATTACCGTATTCTAGGGTTCAAAGCACCAGCCTGATACCACCCTCAAGTATTGCTTGGATTACACTTCCTGAAGGTTCTATTAACACATTATCATTTAAATATACCATATAAAATGTAATATCTTTTTTTTTCTTAAATGTTATAAGTAATATACCTACATTTTGTACCGTTAATATATTAATAACTGTGCTCCGTACAGTAAAAAAGTTTTTTACATTTTTTTTTTTTTTAAAGTTTCAACACATTCAGGCACAAATTGTGAAACATCTATTCAAAGTAATGGGAATGAACATAAATATTTACTCTTGTTTTACAAAATAAGACTTACTAGGCAATGCATACTTTCCAACATTACAAATGGAGAAATCCTGCCCCTATACTTCCAGGCCAACATGTCTCCAATTTGTGTGGCCCTGCCCACAAATCATTTTATTCCGCACCATTGCAGAAATCAGGATTGTCTCGGCCAAATGGTGTTGTTTGTGGGAAATTATATATGTTTTGCTAAAAAGTATTTAGTGTTTCCATATATTTATTTCTGAGCTTGAAAAATGTAACTTTTATAGAAATTATATTTATTCGTTTGCCATAGTATTAATGGGCCTGATTCATTAAGCAAAAAATTGAGTCAGTTTTCTTACTCAAGTTTTTGGGATAAAACCATGTTGCATTGCAAGGGGTGCAAATCAGTTTTAGTTTGCACATAAGGAAAATACTTTAATGTTTTTTCATGTAGCACACAAATACTTGATAGCTTATTTGTACGCGAAAATTTAAAGTTGATCCAGGACATGCCTTACCCCAACTATAAATCTGCCATCACATTTTAAATTTACATCCCCCTCCAATGCAACATGGTTTTGCTTTACTTGCTTAATTTTGCTTAACTTTTCTTAATAAATCAGGCCCAATGTGATTAAGTATTAATGTAATTTTATGTATGATTACATTGGGGTTGTGATGATATTATTGCCAATTACACATAAGGCAGGTGATATTTTTCAGTAAATAGAAGTCTTAACAATGTACTAATAAATGGAAATAAATATTTAAATGTTGAGTATTTTCTTGTAATGTGTGAATGGAGCAGCTACGCATCTACCTAGAATCCTTTTGATACTGTGAGAACTCTGTAAGCTCTGACATATCCTGTACAAATGAAAGTTTAGTTCTAGCACAGGGCATGAGAGTGATTATCTAATTTCCTTACTGTGAAATTTGCTGTAGGTTTTTAATCAGTTGTTCCCATCATAACTCATTTGTCTATTTTGTATTGGGACAATATCCAGCTTGCGTTGGCCACAAACCGCCCTCTTGTTAATAAGACCTAGTAAATTGGAAACCACTGTTGATGAGTAGGTTCCCTGGCTCTCCTTGCCTACCTAGACTGTGCCGCTAAAGCACTAATAAAACAGCATGCATATGAATTAATTAACCCGTATCTTGAATCCCCCCCATTCAAAAGTTAATACAGTGGAACATTTTGTTTTTGTTTCTTATAATTATGTTTCATTTTATTTGTCTTGTCTTGTCTTTACGATTGCTGTATATCTGACATTTGGGTATTGCCCTCCCAGACTTTTACTAAAAGTGTTATTTAGCCTTAGTCAGTCTCCCAGCGCTGCACTGATTTGCTCAGTGAATACAGAGCCCTTTGTCATATCATTAGGCTGAGATAAAACATGTTTGTATTCTGGAGCATATACAATGTGGGCTGGTATGCTTTATATGCCAGCACTATTCTTTAGTCCCAGTTCAGGCCAGATGAGAAGTACTGAATACTATATTTACCAGTGTTTTATATTAACTTCAAAATTGATGCCTAGATGATAAAGTGCCTCTGTCACCAACACCGCGCAAGTAAACATTTTGTGGTTGGGCCAGTATTTATGAATATGCAGCGTATTCGTTCACTACCGGTGACATCACTGGCTGTGCAGCCTATCAGTCCACCAGAAACTAGTCTCTGCGGCTTAAGTTCATGTTTGTACCTTTGCATAGCGTATTTTGCGTAAAATAGCTCTGTGCATGCCCAGAAACAGACATTACGCCAACGAACGCAATTCATGTCTACAACTTGAGAGACCGGATGGACTAAAGTAGGCCATGTAAAGTATGGGCGTTCCAACGCGGATGCGACCGATTCAACTCCCGTTTCTGTATGCTTCATTTCAGCCGTAAGCTTTGCACCCACTACAGGACAGGTGTAAATGCCAACTGATTGTGATGACCAACACAGCATTTTAAAAGTATACATATGTGTGCCAGCCACTATCACAGAACAACGGTATACAACTAAGATATACTATTAAAACGCATTGTGTGTACAGTACGCATTGAAAGCATCTTTATGTAATTAATGTAAAAAGTATAGATAAAATATATATATATTTATGTAAATGATTATACTGTTAAGAGCTGCTGTTTTATTATATGATCAAATAAAAGTCTTATGCTTTCTGATTTGACCTTTTATTGTACTTACACGTGTGCTTATACTGCAGTCTGTTCTGCGTGTCTATGTACGGCAAGTACTGTTTAGGCAGCGCGTCCTTCTACCCAGATTTAAAACAAGACGTATCTTGAGATGTGCTTCAATTTGAATCTGGACGGAACTATGCTCAAGTTGTTTTCTCTTTTTAAAAGCGCACCTTACAGGTAAAATTGTGTTTGGACATGAATCGGGCCCAGTAACTTTATGCTTCAGTGATTCCTTGTTGCACCAGGTCCATTCACCATTTTCAAATTGCTGTGATTATTTAAGCAAAAGCAAAAATTGCACCCTGTCTGCCAGATCATGTCTCTCTCCTCCTCTGCTTTAGAAGTGACTTTGTATGGCAGATTGCTCTCCAGTGCTTTTGCTGAGACCATTATAGCGGTTTCCTTGTGCTTACATCTCCCCAAGAGCCTATTTGTTACAATTTAACTAATCCCTGGGATAACTGTAATTTTGTTATCGTTGCTAATCATGGCAAATTCGTTCACGCACAAGCATATATATATATCTATATCTCATAAATTAATAAACACAAATTTATTGTTAATAATTAAACCTTATTTAAACGTTACTCTATTCTAAGTTTAAAGTGTTTTTTTAATGCGTTAGTTCTGGCAACACCATCCTAAGAACAGGCATTACTTGATAAATAGGCTCCCCATACATAAGCATAGACTGATGCAATGACGAGCCATATCATCAGTCAAACCACCCATTTTCCTTGGCAATAGGTCTCTTACCTCTTGCTAATCACAAATTTACTGTGTGATTCAGTCACCTCCCCAGAATTGAGCGTCTAGATATTAAACCACCAGATATCTGGTGACTTCTGTTTGTTAAGATGGGAACACATTGAATGTGGTCATTTTAATGCAAGCATTCCAGATCTTTTGTGTTCAGAGGAAGGATACGAAGTGTGGTCTTTAATCCCGTGAGACCTTAGTTTGTGCAATGTGATTAGTCTTTGGGCAGAACATTCCTTTATTTGTATGGACTCAAACAGCAGCTTTGAGGTCCTCCAATTAAAGTTTCGTGATGATGTGAATTGTCGAAATAGTGTACAACTGTGAGACACAAAACAGGATAAAGTTGACAGAAGCCAAATCCAGAGACCTAGTCTCATTCGGACTTGGAGGTGATGACAGTGCTCTTGGCACAATTAGAAGTTCTATCTCTATTTGTCCTAGTCTTTTGTTAGTCATCGCGTTTTATAAATAATTGCGGTGGTCACACAAGGCATGGCTTGGAATGTTTTTTGCAAGATCAGAAAGGTTATATGGAAGCATAAATGACTGGAGGGAGTGATAGCTGGCTATAAGAAGGGCCACGCTTTGTGTTCAGTAGCTACTTGTTTCCATATATCTCCAAAGGATTTTATTTTTTGTCATTTGTACCAAGATGCAAAATTCAGTCACATTAACACTGCTTTGATGAAGAGGCAGGGACCATCTGTCTGCAATGCTTCTAAGTACAGGAAGTGTGAAGACACGATATATATTTGATTATATGCCTCCATTTTCTCTTACAATTCTGTCCTGAGTGGCTGAAGTGTTCCATGATCATAAGACTGGTTCGTTTCTAAATGACAATATCTTTGGCGTCAGGAGTCTGTTTCCAGAGTTATGTGTTTGATGTTTTAATTTTGCTTGTGTTTGTAGGTGCTGTCCTGAATCATACTCAGAGATGCATATGTGTTCCTGTTTTGTAGTCTTTAGTGGCAGTATTTCTGCCCAGTCACAAGATGGTGATGTATTTCAAACTGTGACATCTAACCTTGGCGGTGCAGGTACAATTTGCTAACATGTGCTTACTCGTCTTGTAGCAGTTCCTGAACTTTAAGATCCAAAATGCCTCAACAGCTGTATGGTGAGCAACAGGTTGGCTATTCCTGCCCTATAATTAGCTAATTATCTGACTGTTTTGTTTACAACTGGGTAGTCTGAGCTAGGATAATTGTGGTAATAGTGCAATAGATGCACTCTTGTAGAGACTCAATGGGGCAGATTCAATGGTCAGCAATGTTCCGAAGAACATCAAGGATGCACATTTTTACAGATATTGTAAAAAGTAACAGGGATTAATCAGCATTATGTCTGATAAAAAAAAATAAAAAAATCTGCAAGAGGTGTCTTGCGCCTGTTCCTGGGGAACCTCGCATGGATTTTTTATTAATTGAATCTACCCCATTAATGAGTGAGTAGTAAATATCTTGTGCAACTGTTGTAAGATTCTAGAGACAAAGGGGTGTGGCTTGTTGGAATATTGATTTAAATTGGGTAGAATTATTTCTAGAATAATATAGATAGTGACTGCTGGATCTTATCATAAATGGCCTAATTTCCTCTCCTGTTAGCTTAACACTGCAATATATAACTTCAGTATTTTTACACTGTTAATGCACCTCTCCTCCTTATGGTGTCACGGTGTCCCAGGTTTGACAGGCATGTTTCGTACTCTGATATGACTAACCTACATTGCAACCGTTGGTTCTTATTACTTCACCTTTCGCTCAGCTCACTGTGGTGCGTAGATCCTGTGCTTGCTATGCAACAGTTTAGTGACGTCTTCCAAAGGGAGAATGGTTATAAATACCTCCCTGTTTTGTTACCTTGATAAAAGGACAATGTCATGAAAAAGACATCTTTGCCATGACATTGTCCTCTTAGCTGTTTTTACTTTCTAATCTGCTACTCCTTGCACCAACTGCTGCCCCGATGCTGTTCTTAGCCGTCTTCATTGTTTTTATTGATTGTTGCAGTCTGCTATCCATTTCAACATTGCTATTACTACACTGTCAGCGGTCTTCATGTGCGTGATGTTCTCATAGCAACAATGCTTCTATTTCACAAAAACTTACTATGTCCCATCCATAGCGAATTATGTTACGTTTTGGATCCATCTATGTCCTACAACCTTCAGTTACCTTTTGGCAACACATTATGTGGGGATACCTAATAATGAGTTAAATCCACTGAGTGAAGCAATATTATTAGCATAATTTATATTGAGCCATAATATTCCACAGGGTGATACAAATCCAAGACAAGGGCACTACTTGTAAGATGCTTGGGTGATCTACTGGATGAGGAGGAGTTGTAGCAGATTCGTTTTTACTAGTGTTGATGTAGTGCAAAGATCATTGTCATTATTTTTGTACGATATTGTAGAGGACTGTCTTTTACTTGTGCTAAAATTCCCCACACGTTGCAGTCTAGTTGTTCGTCACAGCCTCTAAACAGCCAGTACGGTGACTTGTTTGGCCACATGTAACACAATCAGAAAATCCAGATTGCATTTGGGCAAGTAAGCACAGCAATTACTTACATGCTTGGCAGTAGTTTTCATCACTTCTCTCAATGTTTCTCCAAACCCAATCTGATCTGTTTAAGCGAAACTGAATCTGGCATGGCAAATTAAAACACTGTTGGATTTTCTTCCTTGGATTTAGTCACATTAGGACACCTTTTAAATCTGTGTTACTAATCATTTAGAAACTGTTGTTGATTGAACTTTTTAGGTAATCATCATGGAGAAATCATTTTGAAAATGAGTTGTGAGAAGAACCTATATTTTTGGGTAAACCACATTTTTAGGAGCACTTTCACCAAAAAAAACCACTCAACTTAGAACCTGAAATACAAATAGACAGACTCAATGACCCTAAAGCTAAGCAGAGTAGTATATTAGGAGGGAAAACAGAGAAGCTTCTAATGAGGGTGGTTTTAAAGTGACTTTGAAGTGACATTCCACCATGTGCATTTTCAGCTGGACAATGATCAGTAAGTGGGTGCATACCTTGAAATGCTTAGTGGATACAAAGGTGCCACATAAACAAGTAGTCTCTGTCCACAGTTTGTGAATTACTTTTAGTGAGAGAAGTTTGTCAAAATCTCTAGTAGGATCTTTTATAGAAAGCATTGTTTGTCAATGAGAGATGGTTGCTGTTCTTAAATCCCCTTTGTACACAACACGCTGTCTTTATTCTTCATGTGTTTGACCCTTTGCAGACGCATTACACTGTGTACAGAGTCACCAATCGTGTTAGGAGTATTCCATAGTGCTCTCAAGAAAATTGGCCAATCTCCTATGAGAGAGGTTTCTTATGTATCCCCTCCTCCCCATCTCATTACACAGCTGATTTTCAATTGAATGTGCGTACAAGTGCTGGATTATTGGATTATTTGATTTACCTGACAACGGACGGGAAGTAATGAGATCTCTGTAGACCACCGTACGCATGTAGATGTTTGTGTACTGTCGTGTCCTTTGTGGTCTGACCTATATTCTTTATGTCTGACCATCAGTGACTTATCCCACGTTTCTCTACCAGATTATGACTTGACAGTGATATATAACAAATATTTAACACACACAAATATAAATTGTGCCGTCATGCTAAGCAGCAATCTGTTACAGTAGGTATAGCTTTTATAGATGTATAGTGAGATGTGGTTTTCTTTAACTGTTACATATATCATTGTGGAAATAAAAGCATCATGCTTCAAGCAGGCTGGGCTTGTTTTTTGAGTACTGTCTGACAAACAAATGTGCATTAGTTTTGTCATGACCTTGGCAAAGCATGTCTGGTGCAGAATTTGTGACTGACTGATTTGCTCTTTTAAGTACACACTTATCAAAACAGCATGGATGAGTTAATTATATACTTGTGGGACTTTATTTTTGGTTTAAACTGTTTTCATCTAGAGCGTCTGATTTATCAACAGAACATGTAGGTGAATAAATGTAGTTGTTAAAGGATTATTTAGATAGAGCTCACCCAATTTTCATGTATTGCCAAATATTACATGAAGAACATAAATTAGCAACCTCATTGTGTTGTTGGAGGGCACAGCATTATTTATTGTAAAACTATTGTTTAATTCTGAAATACATTTGCTTTTTTTTAATGAGCAATTGAAGCCAAACAGATTGCAATCCTTGTGGTTCAGGCATCATGCCACACAGTAGGATCACACTGCAAGATTAAGATATCCATACACAGGCAAATCCAGCCGCCAAGCCCCGATTAGTGTGTCGGAATCTATGTCAAATTCGTCAGCACAATTAGGGATCCACTTCTGGCACTTGGCTGATGACCACACATACTTTCACATCATGGTCCCTGTCTGGTTTCATTTAATATAATCGGTCATCTTAGATCAGCACATGTACCGATTAGTGCCACAACATTCAAGTTGTTTATCAACAGAGTTGTATTTGTTGGCAACTATAGGTGCCCTTCAAATTTACTCCGGTTTCATCAGATTTGTATTGGGTATGATGAAATGAGAATTCAGGAATTGGCAGCACAGATAAATCCAACTTTGTGGATTTTTTTTTTTTTTTTTACTTCTTCTTTTCCAGTGGATTATTCAGCCAGATATCCAACTTCAAATGCTAAACGTGAGTCTATGGACAACCTTTGACATTCTGTACTTAAAAGAAAACATGTAGAGAAATTATGAGCTTTGCCCCTCTGTATGTAGGGTGCGTTTCAAACAAAATATATATTTTGCTGGATGTATAGAAGTAGGTCAGGGCTCAGCCTGCAGTTTGAGACAGGAAAGACAATGTAGAACAGACTGACAGCTTTGCAACAATAGAAAATTGGGAGATTATTTAGACCCTATAGGGAAAATTTGTTAATATATCGTAAATCTACATTAGTTGTCATCGCCAGAATTTTAGTTTGGGTATTAGAGGAATTTTTTTCACCACTGACTAAAATTCATGTATGGGACAAAATTGAGTGGGGATCTGGCATCTCGGATATTGAGATAATAAATTATGCAGAATCCAAATTTACAAATACAGCGCGGAATGCCATCCTGAGGAACAGCTTGGTCTGCAACAAAAACTCTTTGTGCAATATTTTGCTGCGATTTCACCCATCTGTAGTGGCCATCATTACTGTTGGCAGGGAGTCGCAATCAGATACACAAATTACTTGGGACATTAGCTGCTGGGCAAGTGTGGTTATGCAGTGCTTGAGTGGTAGGCTATACAGGTAATACAGTTCTACATCCCAGCTCCTGCATTACACGACCTGTGGAGTAGCACCGGCCTTGGATAAATGCTACCATATACAACACAGGCGTATAACAAAACACATAACCTACAGAAGTGACACTTGTAATAGGTTAATATCAAACATTCTTAATGGCAAAAACAATTCAGATTTTCAAAAGAAGTGACTAAAGGAGATCAGGAACAGGGAGCAACTATGATAAATGCCAGGATGCTCCCAATCTCTTAGGGAGGAGATCCTCCTATACCTGTGTTCCTTTTGCAAAATCTATCTGTAGGGGAGATGTTTGTGTTAATATAAAAATTAGGGATGTTGCAGCAGTACAATGGCCCATGTTTTTCTTTTGACTCAAAAGATCTCCTACCTTAAAATTAGGTCTGTGAGGGTTAACTCCTTTCATGACTGTATATAATGTCTGTACAGTGAGTAAGTCAGTGGGAGAGCACGTATGTGTGTCCGATATCTAGACAACGTGTCGCCTACCGTTCTCCGTTGTAGTATGCCCTTCTCCTAGTGAATTCTCCTCTGTGTTCTGAGTACTGAGACAGGAGAGATGATTGAGGTTCCTTGTTAGCCAGGATGTGCAGCGAGGATAAAATACCAATTTTCCATTGCCGTGGGTATCTAATGACATGTCAATGTTATAAATTGCAATGAGTGACAACTCATTCTGACACCAGTCATGAGAATTAATACTCTACCTGTAGCAACAGGGATCAGTTGCTGCATATAGCAGGATAAGGGTTATTCCTTCCTTTCATACATGCAGGGATGGAACATTCCTGGAGACAGCAAACCCCAACTATGTAACACATCTTGTACCTACGGGCTCTGTAATGTTTTTGGTATATGGTAATATTTTTCTTGGGCCAAGAATCCAAACCAAATTTTACCCAAATATTCAGTTAGGTTTTCATTGCTATAGAGCAGGGTTTACCACACCTAGTCCTCGCAGCCCCCTTACAGTGCATGTTTTCCATATCTCTTTGCTGGAGCGCAGGTTTATTCATTACTGACTGCAATAGGTGGTCCTAATTATTTCACATGTCACCTGGAAAACATAGACTGATAGAGGGCCATGAGCAGAGGCGGGACTAGCAAGCTGTGGGCCCCAGTGTGGGGAGGAGGGAACCAGGGCTCCCAAACCTTAGCATCTGCCATGTAGCAGGTCCCATTATCTCCATGAGCCCCGGTGCACCAATGGAAGTTCTGCCACTGGCCATGAGGACTGGGGTTGGGGAAACCCTGCTATAGAGCATTTCAATGCTTTGAAAGAGCTGAAATTATCAAAAATAATAATGCGTATTATATACTTAATGAATGTTCGACTACAGCTTTCATTAGTTCTCAGATCAGCTTTGTTTTATTCTGAGGGTAATTTATTTTTTTTCCTGTGTGCTCTCTTTATGTTGCCATATATCTGAGGATGTTTGTCCCAGTTACTTGAAGAGACTTTACATTCACTGTTGTCTGCTCAGAGCTTCAGTTTATGCCACAGCAGCTGTTACTACCAATTCATACCACCCAATCTAGTTGTCACTTTATTTGAGGTGCCCCTTAATAGTTTCTGTCTGGTGAGACAATAGCACCCTACACTACAGAAATAATTAAGAAGTCTAGGGATAAGGGAGAAGGACACAGATCTCCCTGATCTTGGATAAATCAGGGGAGCCTTCATTTGAAAGAAGGGAGTCGGGGCTACCTACATTGTTCATTTTATGCATTTCATTCAAGTGCAAAATAGTAAAAAAGAACAACAAAAAAAACGTTATCACTTTCAAGTGCAGATTTTATTATAAAAAACTATGTGTAGAATCCTGCTTTTTGCGGTTTTGGAAAGGTGGGTTAATGCCAAAGGAAGAACCACAAAGTATTTCTTGGTGGTGTTTAGAGAAAAAAAAAATACATACTTTTGCTTTTAGTTCACTTCATTGCAATTTCAATAAAAACACTTTCTAGTCCTGTTTTGGGTAGATTTTTGTTTTGCTGTGACGGGAGGTATAAGCAAACTAATGGTATTTTTTTGAAAATGTATGTCTTCTGAAGAAAGGAAAAACAAACACCAAGGTATAATTTGTGTGGGTTCCACACAAACAGATGAATGATGATGGTATGTGACCAGCCCAAAAAGCACCAAAATAGACTCAGCAGCGAAGAGGTTCAACTTTGCTATTCTTTGTAAATCGGATAAATACACAATGCTTATAAGAAGTACAAGATGGTCATTGATACCACTCTGTTTATTATATTACCTGATTATATGATAAATGTTACATGGTCACATATTATACACTTTCTGTATTGTACATAATGTTTGTTTGTTTGTGTTTGTTTCTAGAAAAGACTAATTAGCAGTTTCTCTTGAATGTGTAGAATAAAGCCATTACCGGTACTACACAGGAGACGTAGGGGGGCTCCCCAGAAAAGAATGCAGGGCAGACAATGTGTTTTTCCAATACAAAAAGACTAGAGAGGAAAAATTAGAGGAGTAACTTGATCTAGGTTGGACACTGTTTTCGTGTTCATAACGGTTTCCATCTGCTGACTTTACTAGTAACTCACAACTCTGTATTTTCTCTCCCTCTCTTTCCCACCTTATCTCTCTACCTCTGTCGTTTCCTGCTTTTTACTTCATCTGTCCCTTTCTCTTCCTCCCACTCGTCCTCTCATTGCTCTCTTTGTCTTTCCCGTCATCTGACAACCATTGTTAAACCTTCTCCTTTCTTTTATCACTGTCCCTCTCTACTTTCTCATCCCCCCTCTCTGCTCTTAGCCCCACTGAGGAAAGCAAAGTTTGTGGAAAGCCCCAGAATTCCAGAATCTGATTTAGGCTCCCCGACTCTTGGCTCGTCCCAGAAACTGGACGCGGATGCATATCTATTGGGTAAGTGCAACCCCATTTAGCACTTAAATCCCAGGATGCAAACAGTAAAGGCTTCCCTCACTGATGGGACGCTGCAAGAAAATGACATCTGTCATCGGTCTTGCTGTATACTTTATGCCTAATGAGGATGGGTGCTACATGCTATTTACCCCGTACTTCAAGATGTGTCAAAGTTCATTCCATTATAATCTACTGATGATTTTTATTCAGGATAAGGAATTCTCATACACACTCTCATACTCTCTTGCACACCTTTTTTAATATTTAAAACTGTATGGAACATTATCCTAAATGTACAAATAATTTATGTGACTTGTGTGATAACATACAAACCTTCTAAAAAGTAGAGCTGGCGCTATGAAAATGTTAAATTTAAAAAAAATGAAATTGATCTGTGCCCCCATTGTAAGGAGTAAATTGTATGCACGTCCAGTGTGTATAAATGCATTTTCTATGTTTTAAATTTCCACATATAAAGATTTATCAAATCGCCTATTGCAAATGTATCCAGGGTTATTAATATATTCAAAAGTAGTATTAACTTTGAAGAAGTAGTTAACAAATGTGTTAGCATTGATTAGGAATACCCTAGATATGTGTAACTATAAATTAGAATAAGAAGGGACAGCCTTCGAGTAATGATACTATGGGGGGAGGGGGGGGCGGTAAATACTCCATATTACTCCCTATGACCTCTCCTAATAATTTCTCATAACTCCTCCTATTATTCCTTATATCATCTGCTTGTAACTCCACCTATTACTCCATATATCATCTCCATATTACTCCATATATCATCTCCATGTAACTCCTCCTATTACTCCATATAGCATCCCCCTGTAACTCCTCCTATTACTCCATATAACATCCCCCTGTAACTCCTCCTATTACTCCATATAGCATCCCCCTGTAACTCCTCCTATTACTCCATATAGCATCCCCCTGTAACTCCTCCTATTACTCCATATAGCATCCCCCTGTAAATCCTCCTATTACTCCATATAGCATCCCCCTGTAAATCCTCCTATTACTCCATATAGAATCCCCCTGTAACTCCTCCTATTGCTTCATATAGCATCTCCCTGTAACTGCTCCTATTGCTTCATATATCATCTCCCTGTAACTCCACCTATTGCTTCATATATCATCTCCCTGTAACTCCACCTACTGCTCCATATATCAACACCCTTTTACTCCATATATCATCTCCATGTAACTCCTCCCATTACTCCATATAGCATCCCCCTGTAACTCCTCCTATTACTCCATATAGCATCCCGCTGTAACTCCTCCTATTACTCCATATAGCATCCCCCTGTAACTCCACCTATTGCTTCATATATCATCTCCCCTTAACTCCACCTATTGCTTCATATATCATCTCCCTGTAACTCCACCTATTGCTCCATATATCAACACCCCTTTACTCCATATATCATCTCCATGTAACTCCTCCTATTACTCCATATAGCATCCCCCTGTAACTCCTCCTATTACTCCATATAGCATCCCCCTGTAACTCCTCCTATTACTCCATATAGCATCCCCCTGTAAATCCTCCTATTACTCCATATAGCATCCCCCTGTAAATCCTCCTATTACTCCATATAGAATCCCCCTGTAACTCCTCCTATTGCTTCATATAGCATCTCCCTGTAACTGCTCCTATTGCTTCATATATCATCTCCCTGTAACTCCACCTATTGCTTCATATATCATCTCCCTGTAACTCCACCTACTGCTCCATATATCAACACCCTTTTACTCCATATATCATCTCCATGTAACTCCTCCCATTACTCCATATAGCATCCCCCTGTAACTCCTCCTATTACTCCATATAGCATCCCGCTGTAACTCCTCCTATTACTCCATATAGCATCCCCCTGTAACTCCACCTATTGCTTCATATATCATCTCCCCTTAACTCCACCTATTGCTTCATATATCATCTCCCTGTAACTCCACCTATTGCTCCATATATCAACACCCCTTTACTCCATATATCATCTCCATGTAACTCCTCCTATTACTCCATATAGCATCCCCCTGTAACTTCACCTATTGCTACATATATCATCTCCCTGTAACCCCTCCTATTACCCTATTACTGTATACAACATCTATGTAAATATTCCTATTGCTCCATATAGGGCAGTAATTGTTATATATTCACATATGTATATATACTATATAGATTTCAAATAATTTAGCTTTAATTGTTGCCATATATTGCTTTCAAAGTATCATTTTTGTTGTTATTTCCACCAACATGCACCCACCCTATCTTCCCCATAAACTCTCTCTAGCTTGCTATAGTAAGGTTTGCTGTTAATTTGGAGCACATGCTTGAGGCAGTCTGGGTACTTTTCACCCATGATGTGTAATGAGGCCACAGGAGAACAACCAGCTTAGTGTTGGGGTCAGAGGTCAGACAGTAGCCAGAAGAACATCATGTTCCTATCTGTCTAACTTTTATCTGTCTGACAAAATTAGAAGGGACAATAAAGTATCCCTTTTAGCTACAATATGGCATGTACAACGTGTTGGCTTATGATACATATCTGGTTAAAGCATAAAAATGATAGTCACAATACCATGTATCCTGAGATAGTGTAGTAATGCATTGATAACAATAACACGGTATGTGTTGCCACAATTCTTTAGTGAGATTTTATTAAATCAAAGTTATTACAATATTAGCAAATGTATAAGTAAAAGTTCCCAGTCAAACGGTTTGTGGATTAGATAAGTAAGTTGTCCTTTGGGGAACTAGTCATGTGCCCTAAACATGTGGGAATGAGATCAGTTGTTGTGTGTTTGATGAAGTCTTGAGGCTACATAGGGGGGATCAGGTTGAAGGGTTGTTGTCCTAAAGTGGACAATCCTTTCAAGAGTAAATCCTAATGCACATGTAAACAGCCACCCATGGTACTATACAACACAGTGAACATACTCTGGTGTCTGTATGAGTGCCCATGAGCAAAGCATGTAACAATGCCTAGAAAAGCGGAACGACCCTCTGGTATAAGCAGCTTGTTTGTTCGTTATTTGCCTTTATTTTCTGGTTGTATTAGTACATGATACAATCTTCTGTATGTCCCCATTGAGTTTATAAACAGGTTAATTATTAGTTTTCATTATTCCACATACTTAAATGTATAATCCTCCTACTGCTTTCACATCAAGTATCTTACTTGCCAGAAGTCAACTCTTCAACTCCCACCTTGAAGGGATGTGTTATTAGTAGGGACACGTCCTATCCTCCCCTCTTCTCATTCACTTGCTCAGGCCCCACAGGCAGACTACTCACCCACAGATTGATCAGCGAACCAGCATACAATATACATAGAGTCTATGGCAAACTATCACTGCTGAGTTCATAGGCATTCTGGTTGCTGGGCTGACAACCCCCAGCAGTTATTTTCAGTAAATGATTTGGCACATAGAATTTCAGAAATCCTTTATCGTTATATGTAAAAAAGATTGTCAGAGCTTATGTCATCTTTCCCAAACTGTGTTTGATGTCCAGGTACGTTAGACAGTCAGCAACGTCCTGTCTATTGCATGTGCCTTAGACAAGAAGGCGATTGTAGTAATAACGGTGTCACTGACCTCCAGAAAATACAGACCATTTGAGTCCATCTATCTTGATTGATCATCAGGCACTCGACCTGCAACTGCTGCAGGATTGAGTCATCCTGTTATGTGCATGTGAGACATCAAGCTCGGCATAAGTGTTAGAGAAAGAACAGACTCATCCTGTTATATAATTCCAAAACTACAGACCTGTGACACTGTTGTATATAGATAAGCTGTACAACACCTTTTAATCTGTTCATTGACATTGTTTAGTTGTTTATTAAACTTGTAATGGTGATGCTATCCCATCTATCACACTGATAGTATCGGACGTGCAAGGGTTTTTGGGTTTCTTTTTTTTTTTTTTTTTTTTTTAAATATAAAATATAACCGCAACCAAGTCTTAGGGGCAATTCTGTTAGATTTATGTTGCCTCGCATGTTGTTTTTCTGCCTGGAATCTACCAAGAGTTTATTCAATTACAAGACCTGAGGCAATGGCCACATCTGAAATAGGGCTTAATTCACTCATTTTTGCTCATTAGGTATCGAGGCAACAATCATCTAATTCATTCACACCTTACTTTGTTTTACTTATGTGCTCATTTTTAAGTGTTTTATAGTTGCTCATATGTTAAAAAGTCACAAAATATTGTTTTTTATTTTGTGGCGTTTATCATGCAGAGTTTTATGGCAGGATGAAAAGTGAAAAGAAATAAATGAGGGAGAGAGGGGCAATCATGTGTGCTTGGATGTCTCCAAACACGTTTCACCAATGTTTTTGGCTTCCTCAGTGGGCAGATCGCCATGATAAGGCTTGTGAGAGATGTTTTTGTTGGGTGATATAGAAGTGTGCGAACATGTAATATCCAGGTTTAGACGCGCACATAACTGACACTTGTGTGAAATGCATCTGGGATGTATCTGGCTAAGTTTCGCCACATGGGGAATCAGGCCCGGACCCTGGTGAGCACAGGGCGCTGCGCAGGCCAAATTTGTGTTTGTTTTTATCTACTGCGTATTAGTCTGGCATTGAATATGCCCAACAGTGGGGTGGTGGAGGTATCTGTTTGTTATATGTCTAGTGTTGATGGCCTACTTGCTGCATAAGAGAATAACAGCTATTTGTTGTGTAGGAGAAGGGCAGACATTTGATGTGCATAAATATGTGCTATATCATGCTATCCCATACATGTATGCATCACTTGAAAGGACATTTCATTTTCTTTAAAAACAAACTATGAGATCAGAAATAAAGACACCTGTAATTTTTCATAAACACGCTCACTTTAAAGAACCATACTTAACGCACAACCAACTACTGCCAAAAAGTTCCTCACCAGATAAAACTTGTGCTTTCATATTTCAAACATTAGAAAGGACATTGTTCTGTACCCCATTATTACATACTATTTTATGAGTGGCAGTAAGTTGTGCTCTGGCCCTGAAAGCCTTAGCCATTGTCTCTCCTGTGAACTTGGTCATTTTTGTCTTCTTATCGAGTGAAAATGAATTGATGAGACACATTTGCCAGACATATTGTCTTGATTGCAGAGGGATGGATACATACTTGTTTGTAAAGCGCTGAGACACACTGCAACATTTCCAATAACCATCTATCTTTTATTTCTCAGCACATTCACAGTTCTGCTGTAGTCCTAGCTACATTCTGTGCCTCTGTTACCATGTGTATTCCACCACCCACGCCTCTCTCTAATGTTCCTGTTGTGCAGAAGCATTGTATGATAAGAGGCAACTAATGTATTGACCAGATAGATCAAGTGTGTAACTCTTTGTGCAAGCTCTGCAAAGTGGCTCCAAATATACACTACACTTTATGCAGATACAGATCTCTGTTTTACTATATCCGCTGCCGTGCTTCTTACTTGAGGCTGTTTCATGTATGTCTTTCTGATCTTATGCTCTCCTCCATAAAAATGGCTACTAGACGTTCTTAAGTAATAGCTGAGGACCTGATGCGTGCGTTTTCTGAAGGCAATGAAGAATTGAGCCTCTCTACTGTAAACAGTACTAATATGACTGTGTCACAGGGACAGATTTCATGTATTATTGATATGTATTAAGGCCTTACTAGCACATAGGTGCCTGCCTACTTTACAGATTTGGAGTGATAATGATTTTTGGCTATGTTCTTCTTACTAGGGGAAGAGGAGTCTGTCCTGGGCCCTCCTCCATCCGTTGATGAGGCAGCCAACACCCTCATGACCCGCCTGGGCTTTCTCCTGGGAGAAAAAGTCAGCGAGGTCCAAGCTGCCAGTCCCCAATACAGTATGGAGGGGCAAGAAGAGAACCAGGTGAGAAGATTTTACTTATTATTATTAATTATTTTTTTTGTAATGTAATTTTTTTTTTCAGTAGAGTAAAATATTCATGGGATATTCTGCACAGAGAGTGTTTGAATTCTCTGGATTTTAATGAATGAAGAGTCCGTTTTACATAGGTAAACTCTAATATTCCTAGAGTCCATTGAGACAGTGGCCACATTCCCATGGAAGATGGTAGAGAATGGACTTGTATGTGATCTTTTTAGTGCCCTTTTACATGGGTATCTTTGACCACAGTGTGTTCAACAGGAGCAAATCACACTAGAAGTATATTTTATAGTTTTTATTGCCAGTGTGTTGAAGTTCAACTCACACTAATGTCAACATATAGAAGTGTACAACATAGGGAACAATGTTCCTTGTGACTTTCCTGTCGTGCCTTGAATGCACCACTGACACATGCATCCTTGCATATGAGCACTTAAAGTAAGCACATTTTGAGCCTAGTGCCCCTTTAGTCCAGTTTGGGAAATTACAGTAGTATTAATATGTATGGCATCTGCAGCAGTTTAGTTGACAATCGGGTAGAGAGATAATGACTATTTTTCATTCTGTCATCTTTCTTTTACAAATAGCTCTTCTTCTTTTTTTGGGACAAACAGCAGACTCCAATGCTTGTATAAATAAGAGCATGCTAAATTCAGTCCTCCTACACGTATATTCCTCTTTGTGACTGTGTTGCTAGAGGTGCGAAGTGTGATCAAAGTGCTCATAAGTGTGCTTCAGATAAAGCAGTATGTCTCAAACAAATCTGCAGGTTTCATTACTCTTCCACTGTAGCAATTACATATCCTTTATGTGTACTATTTAATATACCTCACCTTCCTTCTCTTCTTTACCAGTCCCTCATTCTTCTCATCTAGAAACCCCATTTTCGCCCATAGTCATTAACTGCTCTTAACATGGTGTTGTCCTTGCTGTTATCCAGGGCTCTGCGGCAACACAGCGGATCAGTCCCTGCTCCACTTTGACCAGCAGTACTGCTTCTCCTCCTGCCAGCAGCCCCTGCTCCACCCTTCCTCCACCAAACACCACCGTCCCCACCAAGGACTGCAGCCCCACATCCACCCTGGAGAGCAGGGACAGCGGCATTATTGGTAAGTAGACATATTTCAATATATGATGAAGAGCTGTGCGGTGTGAGTACATACCTCATGCGGATTTAGGGATGCTTGCTGGTTGTTGACATTGTCATGTCCTCTTAAATCCAGGCTGGCTTATCATTGTCATGTTTTTCGTCCTCTGTTTATACACAACTGTCAAATTTTACCAACAGTGTTTTTAATTAAAGTTCATGATCCAAATATTTGTGCACCCTATTAGTGATAGCATTGTTCTTTTTCATTTGATAAGACCCCAATCCTATGCTCCTATTTATACAATTTGTCACTAGCATGCAAACATTGTACCCTTTTCCTTGTTCATCAGTCCTCATTCTGACCTCACTCCCGTGCTATCATATCTACTCCTCACATTAACAGTCTTCCAGCATACAGCCTATCTCACTAAGCACTGAATAGTCCCACAGAGCTTTGACTAAAAACTATCCTGTCTGACTTCTGTAAGGCAGAAATCAATCCCATTCATCCTACAGAGAGATCTTCACTGTATGATTGATTCTCCTCTGTCAGAGAATCATAGGGTCCTCTGAATAACCCCTCCCTACCGCATTCATATTCTGCAAGTACAAAACCCTTGCTGCCCCAGTCTCACTCTACAGACCTTATCCTGTCACATAGTCTATGCAGGTACCAACCATTTTATACCCAAAGCGTACTATGCAAGTACTAACCCCTTTCCTTATCCAGGTACACTCTGTGGGTACTAACCACTTTGTAATCCAAGCACATTATGTGGCCCTTTCCTAACCCAGATGCTCTCTGCAGGTACTAACCCTTTCCTAACCTATACTAACCCTTTCCTAACCTATACACACTCTGCAGGTACTAACCCATTCCTAACCCAGGAACACTCTCTGCAAGTACTAACCCTTTCCTAACCCAGACACTCTCTGCAGGTACAAACTCTTTTTTAACCCAGTAACACTCTCTGCAGGTACTAGCCTTTTCCTAACCCAGACACTCTCTGCAGGTGCTAACCTATTCCTAACACTCTGCAGGTACTAACCCTTTTCTAACCCAGACACTCTTTGCAGGTACTAACCCTTTCCTAACCCAGACACTCTCTGCAGGTGCTAACCCTTTCCTAACCCAGTAACATTGGGTTAGGAAAGGGTTAGTACCTGCAGACAGACACACTCTTCAGGTACTAACCCTTTCCTAACCCAGTCACTCTCTGAATGTACTAACCCTTTCCTAACCCAGACACACTCCCTGTAAGTACTAACCCTTTCCTAACCCAGACACACTCTGTAGGTACTAACTCTTTCCTAACGCTGACACACTCTTCAGGTACTAACCCTTTCCTAACCCAGACACTCTCTGCAGGTACTAACCCTTTCCTAACCCAGACACACTCTGTAGGTACTAACTCTTTCCTAACCCAGACACACTCTTCGGGTACTAACCCTTTCCTAACCCAGTAACACTCTCTCTGCAGGTACTAACCCTTTCCTAACCCATACACTCTCTTCAGGTACTAACCTTTTCCTAACCCAGTAACACTCTCTGCAGGTGCTATCCCTTTCCTAACCCAGTAACACTCTCTGCTGGTACTAACCCTTACCTAGACACACTCTGCAAGTGCTCACCCTTTCCTAAACCAGACACAAGCTCCAGGTGCTAACCCTTTTTTAACCTAGTTACACTCTACAGGTACTAACTTTCCAACCCCGGTCTCACATTGTCGATACTAAGCTTTACTGTTCTAGTCATACTGTTCAGGTACTAACCCTTTCCTACCCCAATTACACTTTTAGAAACTAACCATTTCTGACCCTCGTAACAGTGTGAGTTCCTTCATGCTCCGGGTATATCGTGCAAGCATTAACCCCTTCTGAGCCCCTCAAGTACACCTACTGCAGATGTTAACTTTTTTCAGCCCCCGACGCACACTCCCATAGCAGGCAGAGCAAGCTCCACATGTACACCTTCTACTGTTATTAACCCCTTCTGGAATCAATCAGACTACAGCATTTCACTTTTTCTGCCATGAATTTATGCACCATATTTTGTTATTTAAATACATAGAATAGCACACCCGTTTGAAAAAATTGTGTTTTTTTCACATTATTACTAAAATATTTTAAAAAAATTTAATTTATTTTTCAAGGCTGCCATGATACCTGGTCCATAAGGTTCTAAGGTGCCAAGTCGCTTTTTATACATTGTCGTTTTTAGAATAACTGTTCTTTTTTGGTCAATGTCATTTCTGACAGCATTGTCAGTGGCGAAAATTTATACCACACCCGATTACGCTCTTACTTTTAACATGTATCTTGGTTATTCCACATTACCTGTGATATCTCATGACCATGGCCTTAAGTTGGACACCCCGTGATCTTGGCATACCCCAGGAGGCCCTGTCCGTTATCTAGAGTGCTCTTATCCTGCTCAATTCTCCTCTGTCCCCCAGAACGTGCATGTATTTCCAGAGTGAGGGGGGCAACCTAGCACGCTCTCCATCCTGGCACCAAGTCTGGACTGGCGGGTTTATTTTTAAACCCCCCATCCCATTATCCAACCATCCCTGGTTATCTGCCCTGATCCACCAGGGATGGTGGTCCCAGGGTATGTTTCTTATTAACCATTTACACATTTAAAAGCATCATTTTAACTTTAAGCCATGGAAATATTTGTTACCTTTTTACATAGATGTACTATTAAAGGTAATAAATTGATTGTCTTATCCAAAATGAAGTTGTCCCAAAGCACAAAGGGATTTGTCCGCAGCCAAATTAAATGTAGAAATTACCTCTAATAGTACACAAGAGCGGCCAGTACACCGCACAACCGCTTCAATCCATAATGCCTATTTGCAGTCACAGACTGTGGTGTTTTAAAAAATACAATAGAATACAGTTAGGTTACATCTCAATAACTTGAAACGCAATATGTCAAACTGTCTTCACTGTGTTAGTATGCTGCAGGTGGTTTTCAAACTTGTATAGTGTGAGGCTCTCACTACTAGATCTTAGTTCAGACATACTAAAGTTGTGAATGTTCTATTTAATACTTTATTAATTAACCTAACTTTTTATTAATATTACCTGTGCGTAAAATACGATATGCTGTGCAATCGCAAATATACTGAATGTATAAGTCGTGAGCGCTCGCAGTAATAATTTATATTTTCCTAATGATATTATAATAAAATTACTTTAAACAGTACCATCTGAACATTTCCAGAAAAGAATAAAGGAAAGCCCTCCGCACGAGCACAATCTAATTTTAACCCTAAGCAATAGCAATAATAATTTCCACAGATATCTATATTCATTTAATTGTTGGGTGCCCTCCAGTAGTAGTAAACACTTATAAGGTAAAAAAGAAAGAATGGTACTACTTATACTTGGAGGCACTTATCATTAGTGGAGTAGTGCTTAGAGAATTATAAGTAGTACTATTCTTCGTTATTTTTTACATTCCCCAAAATGTAACCCTTCAGTCTATGTAGTGGCGGACATGAAGGTGAATCCTCCCCCGCTGTGTGTGGGTGGTGGAGGAGGGAGAGCCCAGCCACACTGCTCTTCACCAATTGAAGGCATGCGCTATTTCATGGCAATAAACATTCATTTGCATATTCATGAGACTAATTTGCGTACATTGTCACAGTTAAGTAGGCATGAGATTAATTTGTACGCTGAGCCATTTTAATTTTCCCTTTTATTTTACAATGGTAGAGGAACAGTTTGTTTTAACCCATAAACGACCCCTTTATTCAGTCAGGTTGTAAGATGTACCAGTGTTTGTGTATGTGTATTAGTAGAAGGTGAAAGACACATAATCTCCCATCTTTATAACGGGAAGTGAGAATTGCGTTTGCTGATGTCTGTTTATTACAAGAAGATGGGAAGTCTGTTTCCTAATGTCTTTGTATTAGGAGAAAATATGTCTGTCTGTTTGAAAGAGATGAGATGTCTGTTTGGTAGGGAAGATTAGAGGTATGTGTCCAAATATCTGTGTATTTGGAGGAGGTGAGAGGTATGTTCAGATATCTGTGTATTAGGAGGAGGTGAGAGGTATGTCCAAATATCTGTGTATTAGGAGGAGGTGAGAGAAATGTCCAAATATCTGTGTATTTGAAGGAGGTGAGAGGTATGTCCACATATCTGTGTATTAGGAGGAGGTGAGAGGTATGTCCATATATCTGTATATTAGGAGAAGGTGAGAGAAATTTCCAAATATCTGTGTATTTGGAGGAGGTGAGAGGTATGTCCACATATCTGTGTATTAGGAGGAGGTGAGAGGTATGTCCAAATATCTGTGTATTAGGAGGAGGTGAGAGGTATGTCCAAATATCTGTGTATTAGGAGGAGGTGAGAGGTATGTCCAAATATCTGTGTATTAGGAGGAGGTGAGAGGTTTGTCCAAATATCTGTGTATTAGGAGGAGGTGAGAGGTATGTCCAAATATCTGTGTATTAGGAGGAGGTGAGAGGTATGTCCAAATATCTGTGTATTAGGAGGAGGTGAGAAACACATGTTCTGTTATTTGTGTTTTATGAAGGGAGAAGTATATGTCATGATAGTTGTGTATCAGGAAGGGAGACATATATGTCATAATGATATATAGGTTAGGAGGAAAGAAACATGTGTCCTGATATTTGTGTATTAGTAGATGACCGCTACATTTTCTAATAATTGTGTATGAGGAGAGGTGCATGCCCTGATATTTGGGTATTAGGAGGGGAAAATCACATGACCTCCTGATATGCTTGTTATGAGGGAAGTTAATATGTCCTTCTTCTCACCTCTTTGTCTGTTTTACCCAGTTTGCTTCAGTTTATTGTGTTTGTCCCAAATTGTAAAGCGCTACGGAATATGTTGGCGCTATATAAATAAATGATGATGATGATGTCCTTTATATTTGGGTATTAAAAAGACTGTAGCACATATCTGGATATCTTGTTTGGAGGGAATAATATGTCCTGACTTTTGATAATTATGAGGGGAGAAGCACATGTCCTAATATCTGTGTTCGATGCAGAGAACCGTGTCCTGATATGTCTATTATCAGCATATTAAAATTTAGTCAGAGAACATGTTTTACATTATTAATATGTTGACAATATATTGTATATTACAGATATGTCAAGAGAGATTTAATATATTGGATGGAAATATGGCGCAGGGATTACTGTAGTGGAGACGTGCTGTGCATTACAGAGATCTCAGAGAAATGCTGAGCTGGGCTTAGTCTGCCACCCAGCTCCGCAGCTGGTTGTCAGCAACTATTTGTGACTGACTACTACTAATGACCCTACTTGGCCATGCCACCTACTTGCCAGCAGCGCCTCCCTGGCGTGTCTACGGCGCAGCGCCTCCCTGGCGTGTCTACGGCGCAGCGCCTCCCTGGCGTGTCTACGGCGCAGCGCCTCCCTGGCGTTTCTACGGCGCAGCGCCTCCCTGGCGTGTCTACGGCGCAGCGCCTCCCTGGAGTGTCTACGGCGCAGCGCCTCCCTGGCGTGTCTACGGCGCAGCGCCTCCCTGGCGTGTCTACGGCGCAGCGCCTCCCTGGCGTGTCTACGGCGCAGCGCCTCCCTGGCGTGTCTACTGCGCAGCGCCTCCCTGGCGTGTCTACTGCGCAGCGCCTCCCTGGCGTGTCTACTGCGCAGCGCCTCCCTGGCGTGTCTACTGCGCAGCGCCTCCCTGGCGTGTCTACTGCGCAGCGCCTCCCTGGCGTGTCTACGGCGCAGCGCCTCCCTGTCATGTCATAGAGATGTTGTGTTTTACAGAGAAATGCTATATATGAGGAAAATGTGTATTAAGAGATGCTGTGTCAGAGATGGTGTGTATTGGAGAGGACAATGCTGCCTATTAAGAGATCTTCTAGAAATGATGTGTATTGGAAAGATGTCAGGATTTGTACTTTTCTCTGTGTCGTCTATCAGAAGGTGAGCGGAACGTGTCCATGATGTCTGTATTAGATGCGCTCACCCTCTATACTGACGTACACAGTGTGTCCGTGGTTTGGAAGTATAATATCTGTGTCTCTGTGTTTTGCTCTTCTTTTCTGCGCACAGACTGTTCTTTCAGCAAGGAACCTGCCTTCGGTTCCCATCGATCTGTCTCTCCACCTCCAGCTGCTGAAGTGGAGGGGGAGAGGGATGACAATGTCTCCTTCCCCCGCCTCATATTGAAGGGGAAGATCGAAGATTATGGATCAATATGTCAGATTCCGGCATGGCCCATTATTGTGCTTAGTATATTTGTCAACGATGAGTATCCTGCAATGAAATATATGCATGTGGCTGTGTTCCCACAATGGATTGGGGTCTACTAGCAACCTGCAGTTATTACAGTATTCCATGGAAAATAAGCTGCTTACATTTTCTATCATGACATTTAGAAGAATAGGGCATTTTGCTGAAGGCTAAGATAATGCATATAGGGTAAATTGGTTATAATGCGAACTCCCTCCTCTTACCTGCAGCCACCCTGACCAGCTACTCGGAGAATATGGACCGTTCCAAGTATGGTGCAGATAGCAGCAAGGACCTCAGCTCTCGTGGGTGTATTAAACAGGCCCAGAAGTCCATGGATTCCAGTCTGTATCGGGTGGATGAGAATCTAATGGCCTCCACTTTCAGCTTAAACAAGATCCCTGAGAGGGGACTGGACTCAGGACTCTCCCAATCTGTGCAGTCCATCCCACTCTACCTCATGCCCCGCCCCAACTCTGTAGCAGGTAAGAAAAGATGTCTCCTTGTGACAAAGTTGTATGTTCAATGGGATAGCAGTGTTCTTGCAAGTCTCTGTGTGTGTGTCTGGAATGTTAATGCCACTTGCTTTCCGTGGGTGTGAGGGGGAGTAAGAGAGAATACAGGACTGCAGATGGTGGGAGGGAAGTGAAGCAAGCTTTAAATGTACCAGTACAGTTCATTAATCTGCCTTCCCTTTGGCAAAGAAAAGGTTAACAAGACACAGCCTCTTGGTTTGTTTGCTTGTTGGTCGATATTCTTTCTAACTGAATACATATTCTGTATACCTCAGGAAAGGGGGTATGTAGATGGCTGTAACTATTTGATCAGGGGGTTTTACATCACAAATGAGGGACTTCGCTCCTAATATTTGTTACAGAACATGATAACAGTTAAAATTGACTTCACCTAATTTGAGCTCTAGAACAGGCTTCGGTTCTTAGAAATTTCCAATAGGTTATGGATAGAGAATTTCCTTAATAAGTTAGGAATAATGGGCCTGATTTATTAAGGATCTTAACTTAAGAAACTTCTTATTTCAGTCTCCTGGACAAAACCATGTTACAATGCAAGGGGTGCAAATTAGTATTTTGTTTTGCACATAAGTTAAATACTGACTGTTTTTTCATGTAACACACAAATACTTGATAGCTTATTTGTACACTGAAATTTAAAGTTGATATTTGTGTGTTACATGAAAAAACAGTCAATATTTAACTTATGTGCAAAACAAAATACTAATTTGCACCCCTTGCATTGTAACATGGTTTTGTCCAGGAGACTGAAATAAGAAGTTTCTTAAGTTAAGATCCTTAATAAATCAGGTCCAATATTATTATTTATATAGCGCTTTTCTCCCTATAAGACTTATAGCACTTTCCATATTTTGTAGAAGGTGGGACAACCATCTTGGGTACATTCAGTTGCTGTCCTATGAAATTTTTCATATCAGTCCTTGCCCCATTGGACAAACACGAACATCCATCTTTGTCAGAAGTAAATTATCCTACCAGTATGTTCTTGGACTGAGGGAGGAAACACGAGTAGCCAGAGGAATCCTACACAAACACTTGGGAGCTTACAAACCCCACACAGAATTGGAATAGAACCTATGACACCACGTTGTGAGACAGTAAAGCTAACCACTGAGCCATAATGCTGCCCTTAACTAAATACAGGTTAAAAATTTGGAAAGTGTTGAAACTATCGCACATGTTCCCAGAGAGTAAAAAATACTCAAAACATAACTGGCTTGGGGTCCTTATAAACTTGAGTTTGCAAGTCCTGTTCTAACATCAACATGTGCACATTATTCCTGCCTCCAATCCTATCTAAGGTCTTCTTCCTGAAATAGATGGAACAGCGTGATTGTCCCTCCCAGGTGGTCTCAGCTACTGGCCTGTTTCCCGTCACCCACAAAGTGTCTTGCATTCTGTTTTTCTTCTACACCTAATGCTTCCTCTTCTTCTCTCAGCCACTAGCTCTGCACATTTGGAGGACCTTGCATACCTGGATGAACAGAGACACACACCCCTGCGTACCTCCTTACGAATGCCACGACAGACCTTGGCTGGCCCACGCACCCCGCAGGATCTACGAGGTGAGAGAATACAGTATCTGCATTAACTGGAAAGCTTATTGTTACAATAAACATGTTTTCCCTAAAGGTGACATTGTTATCATGTCTTTGAACAGATGGTGCTGTTTCATATGCAGTGTGTAAAAATGGTGTGGCTTACATCACGAGGCAAGAATGTCAGCTCCATCTTTATATTTATACAAGTAAAATGTAGAGAAGCAGGTGCTGGTTTACAGTAATTTATCATCCTCGCCGTGTAACATAAAATAATCAGTGAACAATTAATAATAATTGTTTTGCTTTAAGGAGTCTGGAAACATTTGATTATTGCTTAAAATGCAACTGTACACAGCACTGAACCAATATGAGAATCCTCCCCATCAATACGTTCCACTTTTCTCTCGCCAGTTCGCTTTGCTCCGTACCGCCCCCCGGACATCTCCCTGAAGCCCCTGCTCTTTGAGGTACCTAGTATCACCACAGATACCACGTTTGTTGGCCGGGACTGGCTTTTCCATGAGATAGATGCACAGCTGCAGAGTGATGACGAGACCGTGAACCGGGGTGTGGTGATCTGCGGCAACATTGGTTTTGGAAAAACCGCCATCATCTCCCGGCTGGTATCCCTAAGTTGTCATGGGACGCGTATGAGACAGATTACATCTGACAGCCCTCACGCCTCTCCAAAGCGTGAGTTACTGCTACTGTACATTGTTTACCTGCATACACATTTACTTGTATTTCCCCTATATCCCACGTTATACGTTATGTAAAGAAATGCCAATATGGGTTGCAATATTGCAACATATTCTGCTCACAGAGGAGTTTCACTCTGTCTCAGGATAACAATGACTCTGGTAGACCAAACATATACTGCTTGGGTCACTTTATGGTATACTCACCTTGAAAATCCTCTTTGCTTAATTGTACTTATTGTCCCTCAGGCTAGCCCCAAAATACTGTACTAAAGGAGAATTAACATAAATGAGGTTGACAAGAGGGTCTTTGTAAGAGATAAGGGGATTATGGTAGAAATCAAAAACACTGGTTCTACAAGGAAACAACAGGCTGCACATTGTCTTATACCTCTGTAGAAGCTAGGGCATTTCCCTCAACATAAGTATTGTTGTATTCTCATCTTTAATAATAATCACATGCTAAAACTTAATTACCATGTTCTATATTTCAGCTTTGTAGCCCTATGTGATCACGTGAGATTAGTTTAAGCTAATAGTAATTAATATGTATAAATTGGGAAAACGAACGCAAATGAGATAATTTTTGTGAAAAGAAAAAAACAGAGTTCTACTATCCGGGCATTTATGTGTTTATAGTTTAATTAGCAAATATAAGTAAAGAAATTAAAACAAAAATCAGCTAAAATGTAAAGTTTAAAAATCAGACGTCATCTCTTCAATCGAATATGTGTCTTTATATACACAGATTCAGAGGCTAACCGCGAACTTACACAGCCAGGACAGACTCACTCTGGTATCTCCAGCGGCAGTTGTCCAGGAACGCCAGAAATGCGTAGAAGGCAAGAAGAAGCTATGAGGAGGATAGCAGCGCAGGTATGGCAGTCAGTGATTGATTTCCCAATGTCATGCTCTGAATATGGGAGAGGAAATGCATGAATGCAGTGCCTTGGTTTTAATACAGCAAGATGAGCCAGGACATAGATTAAGCTGCAGTGAGATGAGTCATTGCATGATCAACAGGTTGAGAATGTATGGACAATACTGCAGCTAGATGATGCATTGTATGGATTGTGGTGCTGCAGAGAGATCATACAGTGTGTGGACTATCCTGCAGCTGGATGAGGCAGCACATATACTGTGATGTTGCATAGAGATCATACAGTGCGTGGACTATCCTGCAGCTGGATGAGGCAGCACATATACTATGATGTTGCATAGAGATCATACAGAGCGTGGACTATCCTGCAGCTGGATGAGGCAGCACATATACTATGATGTTGCATAGAGATCATACAGAGCGTGGACTATCCTGCAGCTGGATGAGGCAGCACATATACTATGATGTTGCATAGAGATCATACAGTGCGTGGACTATCCTGCAGCTGGATGAGGCAGCACATATACTATTATGTTGCAGAGAGATAATAAAGTGCGTGGACTATCCTGCAGCTGGATGAGGCAGCACATTTACTATGATGTTGCAGAGAGATCATACAGTGCGTGGACTATCCTGCAGCTGGATGAGGCAGCACATATACTATGATGTTGCATAGAGATCATACAGTGCGTGGACTATCCTGCAGCTGGATGAGGCAGCACATTTACTATGATGCATTGGAGTGAGGGCAGGATTCAGTGGGGTACAGATTATGTTGAAGTGGGTGGGTACATTGTCTAGCTTATGATTCAGTAGGTTGGGGCAATGTTGCTTTTGGCTTTTTTTTTTACTGATGCCCATTACTAGTTGATCATTTTTATTATTCTCTACTTTTGTCCATCTGTTTGTTTACTTTAGGTGGTGGCATATCACTACTGTCAGGCTGATAATGCGTATACATGCCTGGTGCCTGAATTTGTTCACAATGTGGCTGCCCTGCTGTGTCGGGCTCCCCAGCTTGTATCTTACCGGGAGCAACTCCTGCGCGAACCACACCTACAGAGTTTACTGAGCTTGCGGTCTTGTGTGCAGGACCCAGCTGCATCTTTTCGAAGGGGAGTTCTTGAGCCACTGGAGAACTTGTACAAAGGTAAGTGTACCTGCATGTTTACGTCTATGTTGTAACATTTCTTGCAAACCGTTTTAAGTAAAAATGTTCCCTTCTGTGTCTCTCATCCAGAGAGAAAGATTCCAGATGAAGATTATATTATCCTGATAGATGGATTGAATGAGGCAGAGTTCCACAAACCGGACTATGGAGACACCATAGTGTCCTTTCTAGGCAAGATGATAGGAAAGCTCCCTAGTTGGTTGAAGCTTATTGTTACTGTGAGGACCACCTTGCAGGTAAGGTGCCAGCGTGTCCATTATTTTCTATTTATTCTTTTCTGTATATAGTTATATTTTATTCCACATTTTGATCTTGAACTCATCTAATCCTAATCATTTTATATTTGCCTATCTATCTGTGGTGACTTTACTTTGTTCTGTCCATGTTAGACTCTCTTTTTTTCTCTTTCTTTTATTCTTACTTCATTTCTTTATTCTACTAATAGGAGATCACCAAGCTTCTTCCGTTCCACCGAATTTTCTTGGATAGACTGGAAGAAAATGAGGCCATAGATCAGGACCTTCAGGCCTACATCCTGCAACGCATCCACAGCAGCTCAGAAATCCAGAACAATATCTCCCTCAATGGAAAGATGGACAACACCACCTTTGGAAAACTCAGTTCCCACCTCAAGACATTGAGCCAAGGCTCCTACCTGTACCTGAAGCTTACATTTGACCTCATAGAGAAGGGCTATCTGGTGCTTAAGAGCTCTAGTTACAAAGTGGTTCCTGTGTCACTGTCTGAGGTCTACCTCTTGCAGTGTAACATGAGGTTCCCTACGCAATCCTCCTTTGAGAGGGCCCTTCCTCTTCTCAATGTTGCTGTGGCCTCTCTCCACCCATTGACAGATGAGCACATCTTCCAGTCCATTAATGCTGGCAGCGTGGATGGAGGTCTGGAATGGGAGGACTTCCAACAACGTATGGAGAACCTTTCCATGTTCCTGATTAAGAGGAGGGACCTGACTCGAATGTTCGTACATCCTTCCTTCAGGGAATGGTTAATTTGGAGAGAGGATGGGGAGAAAACCAAATTTCTGTGCGATCCAAGGTAAGGGCCCTAAAATCTTTAAACACCAAACATAATTAAAGAGAACCTAGTTAAAATCAAACTATATCCATGTATAATTAAATGTATGGAAATCTAAAACTAAATTCAAAGTATATGGTTATGTACAATGCAGTAGATATGTCAGATTAAACACACTCGATTTACAGCTACTGGGAGCATGACTGCAGCCATTTTTATCCAGCATGTCTTCATTGTAAATGGACATTGAGCTCCACTGGTAAAACATTATTATAAAAATAATGTTGGATGAAGAGATCCTTTAACAATTTTTTTTTGCTTATGTTAAAATTTGACCTAGGGAGAGAGAAAACTAAATACTTCTAAGAAATGATTTATGAGAGTAAATGCAACTAGTGTCAAAGTGTCGTATATGGGTATTAGAAGTCACGGTGCAATGCTATGACTGTAAAAAAAATAATAATAGCAGACGGAGTAGTTGCACAAGAGGTTCTGTCTGGTCAAGTATATGCTGGAACGAGCTAGGGTTCTAATCTGTGGCATATAATTGAATATTGTGTTTAGGAAGAGCATTACATATAGATTCCTTCCAAAAGAGAATTTATATAGCAAATGTATAATGTCAATAGGGATCTTTGGAAATTAAAAAGTAAACCTCTCATTTATCTTAGGCTTGGATGGGTGGCTAATCTCTCTTTATTGTGGATGCACTGAATAGTGTTAGCAACATTTTGGTATGTCTGCATTGTGACTTTCCTGCTCAAATAACAATAATAATATTGTGGATTTGGTGCGTAAATTTAAAAACTGCCACTACTGAAAATAGATGTCCAGAAAGGAGAACAAGTTGTAGGTTAGCACACCTATATCTGTTATAAATATCCAGTGCCCTGTGCAAGGTAATAGATCCAATAAAAGACAGCACTGAAACCAGGCACAAATAAAAATAGTTAAAATGTAACCTTATTGATTCATCTTATAACATGCTAAAAAGGGCAACATTGCACAGATAGTAACTATGATAAAACAAAATGATACATAATATAAAAGTTTTTGCACTGGTTCCATCAAGGACATTTTTTGTATTATTGTAATGCTTTCTTAGTGCATCGGTGTTGATGCATTAAACCAGAACTTCCCTGTGACATGAAGTCTACTCTGTACATACAAACACCTATTTTTATGGGCTAAATGCAGTGAAACAATACATGAGGAATCTGTTCTAAATAAAGTGGTACTATCCTTTCACAAACTAGTACTTTTAGGAGCCCTGTGTGCGAGAGTCATTAATAACAGTAGTCCCCCTCCTGTGTGTGTGCTTGAGTTACCCAGTAAGGGAGGCATGTGAGCGAGAGAAGTGGAAAGTTCACTCTTAATCCCACTCCCTGTTGTGTTAATGGCCGCACCATCAGACCTGTGACTGACTCCATATAACACCACGCTGAGCCCGCTGATGGGTGTAAATGATAACCCTTTGTGTTGTCCTTAGGAGCGGACATATCCTGCTGGCCTTCTGGTTCTCTCGTCAGGAGGGGAAGCTGAACAGGCAACAGACCATAGAGCTTGGACATCACATACTGAAAGCACATATCTTCAAGGTAGAATGCGCAAGGGAAACGAGCCACTGGGCTTCATTGTTTCCATATCCCCTCACATTTACCTGTATCCTCTTCCTCACTGTCCCTTACTCTTCTAACACGTCTAACCATATTGCTTTCTTTTCCATTTACTTTTTGCCCTTCTGCTGTCACTTCTGTGCCACTTTTTGAAGGCATTTTCAGATGATTTTAATTTATTGCTCTGTGAATGTTCTCCAGCACCTATTTAAGCACAGTGGTTAGCATTGCTGTCTCACAGCACTGAGGTCAGGGGTATGTTCTCCCTCTCTCTGGGGGGTTTCTTCTGGGTGGTCCTGGTTTCTTCCCACTCTCCATACTGGTCGGTTAATTGGCATCTGACGAAATTAATCATAATGTATGTGTGTATATCCATGCGGTAGGGAATATAGACTAAGTTCCACCGGGTCTGATGTGAATCTTTAAATATCTGTAATGCGCTAGGTAATATGTAGGTAGGTGCTATTTAACTGCTATTTAACTGCTAATAAATACATTCATTGCTCTTTCTCCTCTCTTTCTTTTGTTGTTTTTACGCCATGTCTTGTTGTCCTAAGACACAAAGGTGCTGTATTGATACATAATTAGAGCTGTGTTTCCCAGATTAGAAAAGTCAGTCTGTCCCTTTATATAAGTACATTATAACCACCCTCTACATGCCTATAAAGTGCAAAAAAAACATAGAATTAAAACGTATATGAGGACTTACACAAAGCTATAAGTTAGTCATCTGAAGGTGGAAACTCCATTTGGTTTTACTATATATTTCCATACCACAGTCCACTGGCTTTGTTTCTCTTATAAATCCACTTTTCTATTGTACAGGGTCTCAGTAAAAAGGTCGGCGTTTCCTCGTCCATCTTGCAAGCACTGTGGATTTCCTACAGCACAGACGGACTCTCCATGGCGCTTGCGTCTCTTAGAAACCTCTACACTCCCAACATCAAGGTGAGCCTCAGGTGTAATGCTAATCACTCAGGAAAGCAAACAGGAATGGGTGCGAGCTACTAAATCCAGATTCCTTACTTGTTATGTTCAAGTTTCTTACAATCTGAGTGATACGTTTTCTTTCTGCAATCCCCTTGTTAAATAAAAAATAAAGTCTCTGTAGGTGCTGCACTTCCTTGGTGATAAGTGCCCCGAGGACAGTCTTTGTACCTGGCTGATCATATGAATGCCACTGGATATGCTGTGATCATGATATGATCTCCAGAGCTCCCTTTATTATATTGCTGTCATCCCAACATACTCTTTCTGTCATTGTGCAGAATCGAACTTATGTGTCCTGTGTGCAAATGTATTCATAAAGCCAAGCTATAAATAAAATATATAACAGCACTTTGTGACAACTAGCAGCTTAACAGTAAGATATATCTTTGCTGGATTTCTCCCACTATTCATAGTGACAGCATGGAGTTATTTTACAACCATGTTTGGGGGTTTATAGACTGTTTAGGTTTTGCTTACAGTCAGTGACTTGCCTGTACTGATCGCTCCTTCTAGTGCCGCATGTGAGTGTCAGCTGCGTGCCCAATTGTACAAGAGCAGTCTCCGCCACCACCAGACACCGGGCTGTGTGTGTAACTACTGCAGGACTTATTTCCTGGTTATTGTGGCTGAATAGGTGACTGCTTGGTAACAGCACAGATCATTTGCTCAGAACTCCGGGTTCTACAGAGGATGCATAGTTGTGTTAGCTCTTATCTGCAGGTCACCAGCGCACGGCAGGTATAGGAATCTCACAGGAACAGAGCTGGATCTATAGAAGTAATGATGCATATTTGCTCCAAAATAGCTGCTACACACATACCTTCCTATCTATCACAGGAATCAGCCTGGAACATGAGCGCACTTTTACATTACACTTGGGATGGGGCATCTTAAATTTTTTTGCACTGCACCAATACAATTATAATATGGTGGAGAAGTGGGACCTGCCACACTTTTAACTGCTGGTTGCATTCACTCTCTAGTTGGGTGTATTACCTGCCTCAAGAGACTTCTTTCAGTGTGGGGGGGGGAGTTGCAGTACTCAGTCTTTACCCAGCACCCCATCCCCCTGCAAAGTTGAAGTTACTGTGTACTTAAATGCTCATATCTAGTTGGCGTTTTACAAGAGTTTTATTATCCCCAGTTATGGCTCCAGGCATTGGGCAGCACAGTGGCTAAGTGGTTAGCACTTCTGCCTTACAGCACTGGGGTCATGAGTTCATGTCCCGACCATGGCCATATCTGTGAGGAGTTTGCATGCTCTCCCCGTGTTTGTGTGGGTTTCCTCCAGGTGCTCCGGTTTCCTCCAACACTCCAAAAACATACTGGTAGGTTAATTGGCTGCTAACAATTTGACCCTAGTCTCTGTCTGTGTGTGTGTGTTGAGGGAATTTAAACTGTAAGCCCCAATGGGGCAGGGACTGATGTGAATGAGTTCTCTGTACAGCGCTGCGGAATTAGTGGCGCTTTATAAATAAATGGTATTAATAATAATTCACCTTGAAGCATGGTGGTTCAATCTGCATCAATAATCATACAGCTAAAAATGTATGCACTGAGCATGTGGCAGTTACTGTAAACCAACTACATAGGGTATTTATGTGACGTTAGATATGTGGAATTACAATCCCCCTTAATACTTGGCTTTTGTGAGTGAGATTATGTTTATTTCCTGTATGTCAGTTTTGTCCCCATCCTCACTGCTGTCCTTCCACATCCTCAGGTGAGCCGACTCCTAATCATGGGAGGAGCCAATGTTAATTACCGCACCGAGGTGCTGAACAACGCCCCCATCTTGTGCGTTCAGGCCCATCTGGGATACACTGAGATGGTGGCCCTGCTCCTAGAGTTCTCCGTCAATGTAGATGCTAGCTCGGAGAGTGGCATGACCCCTTTAGGATATGCTGCAGCTTCAGGTCATCTGACCATTGTCATGCTTCTGTGTAAGAGGAGAGCCAAGGTGAGTGCTGCTGCTCATTCACAGATGATCTGTATACATACATTCACTGACAGAACCAAGGACATTACTACAGTATGATTTGTGGGTGGGGTGGGGGTCGTCAGTGGTATAGTATGTTAAGGGCTCTTGGTGTAAATCCCCTCCTCTCACTCGTGCACTTTTCTGTACTGGAGAAGAAAATATGTTATCATCAAGAATTATTATTAACTTGATTTTCTTGTTCTGCACCGCACTCTGACTGTCAGATTACAGAACAGGAGAGTAAATAGCGCTCTGCTAACTAATGATAGCGCTTGCTGATAGGTGTCCTGACTCTCTCCATTGTTACCATGAATATTTGTAGGGCAGTTCAGTATTGACGCCGGTAGGCTCCGCCCCTTGGTCTTGTGCTCCCACTACTGCCATTTGTATATAGGAGGCATGCAGTAAAGATGTGGACATCTCTTAGCAATTTGTTTCACTAAATACAATGTGCAATTTTGATTATAGTTATAGAGTAGTGAAGTTGCCTTTCTCCAGATAAAGACACCTACGGACTCTTAGACAGTTTTGGACAGAAATAGGACTTAAGTAAACAAGAAAGAAATAAGCACTAAGTACCTACTGTGATTTTTTTGATTCTGATGGATGAATCAAAACTTGTTAAATCAGTTCAACAAATGGTTTTAAAAATTAAAGGTTAACTCACATACACTTGTTGTAGTAGCATCAAAATACGTCACAACATAAATAGTCTGATATTTATTAGGTACTTTGAATTTGATTGATGATATATGATGGCTTCAACTAGTATATTTTAAATAAGCTTCAGAAACGTCAGAACAGTAACTGATTGTAGTTAATACACTGTAAAAAAAATTTTGCAACTGCGCTAAAAGTTCTTAGCAAAATATAACTTGGCAGATGAGCAAAAGTTATTCTCAAATTTTATTTAATTAAAATCTAATTGTTAAAATCACATACCAGGAAGCTATTAACCTGTGAACTATGGTAGACATACAGATTCTTAAATGACCTAAAATGCAAACCTGGGGCTGATTCATGTCCAAACTTGCACGTATACTTACGCCCGTATTCAAATCCAATCGTATCGCAAGGTACGTGTCTATTGGAAGTCTGGAATAGACACTGGCATGGTTTGGGCGGGTCAGATATGTTTCCTATTTTGTTTGATTTTCCGGTTGAGAATGTTGGCAGGTACAGCAACGAAGCCAACTGTCTGTCCTGCAGTGAGCTCCCGACAGCATCTTCGGGTCATGCAGCGGTTCTCAGTTCACTACATTTCTAAACATACCGCACTTGAGGCTGCTTTAGATCAGCCATCCTCTTTTCAGCGCCACTCAGTGGTACAACACAATCGCTGTTATGCCAACGTGCAACTTTCATCATTACTTTATTTCACAAAATATGAGTTCATATGAGTCTCCTACAACCTGCCAGCGGTTGTCCACATGTCGACACATTACGAGACATACTGGCAGGTTGTAGGTGGCTCATATTTTGTGAAATAATTTATTTCTTACTCTTTGGAATGTAAATTGTGTTTTCACACATTTCAAAGTCATGTTGCTTTTATATTCGCTGGTGTGATTTGACAATACCGTTCCTTATGTTATAGTCTATTGTTGTTCATACTTTAATGTGCTCTTTCTTATTAACGGTTTCTATTAGTTTTCTTTTTTACCCGATTAGTGTTTCAGGGGGTGTATGTGTGTATTACAATATGTCTAAGTACTGCAATTATGCCCTTGTCAGTACTAGCATTCCAGTGACACTATATACATAACTATATACATATATACTGTCAATATAGCGGAGCTAAAATAAAGATTGTTTTAATTGGAAGTCTCCAGAGTTAGATTGAACTGTGTTTTGTATAGTGACTCTGAGATCCCCTGGCAATTCCGTTACCAATAACTGTCCTACAACACTAATGAAGCAGAAACTGTAATTTAGTGTTGCCAAGAGTTAATTAGATGGTATGTTCTATGTCTCTGTGTCTGTATTGTGTTACATGTGTCCTGCACATAAGCACCCTGCTGCGGGCGAGGCCATGGAGAAAGAGCTGCATACAGTGCAGACATTCTGTCCTCACCCCCGCATGTGCCAGTGTCTGGGAACCCTACCAAAGCCTGCAGGTTATGCACTTGACAGTTAACTGGCTGCCAGACAAGTTTGACAACAAGAGGGAAACACAACAGAATGGGATAAACTTTCACCAGTTCATGTTCTGCACTTCCTCTGCTCCCTTCTTTCTCTGGCCTCATACTTTGTTCTCTCACCACTCCATGCCTACAGGTGGATCTCCTCGATAAGAACGGCCAGTGTGCGCTGGTCCATGCTGCTCTGCGGGGCCATCTGGAGGTAGTAAAATACCTCATCCAGTGCGACTGGACTATGGCTGGGCAGCAGCCTGGAGTACTGAAGAAGAGTCAGGCCATCCAGCAAGCTCTGATTGCAGCTGCCAGCATGGGATACTCAGAGGTGAGACAGGTTACCAATGTTGGATTGGTTAAGCTTATTTTCTTACAGTCTGCTGTATATACCCCCCCTGCGCCCAGACTATTCTAACCATTAAAATAATAATCAGACCTGAAGAAGGCCTGCTGCTTGTTCATGCTGGCAATGGTAGTTGTAGCCTTGTATTCATGTTACAGAACTAGACGCACAAGACTCATTTCCACCTCTTGATAGCCGAACTGCCGAGAACAAGACTGAACATTTCTCTCAAAGAAAATCTATAGCAAATTCCACCTCCTTGATTTAAGGGAACATTGTTCCTATTAACAAAATCATTCTTCTACCTAAGGTGGAAATGATATGATTAATAAGTTTTATTACTGGTGCATAGACTATCTGCTATTTTACTTTTGCAGATTGTTTCCTACCTCTTGGACCTACCAGAGAAGGATGAAGAGGAGGAACAGAGAGCTCAGATCAACAGCTTTGATGGGCTGTGGGGTGAGACAGGTAAGTGCTTTGGAGAGAGGATCGTCCAGACTACAGAGAGCTTATGAGGCAAATTTATAATAACTCTACTTCATGCAATCACTTTATTATAATACACATGTCGGAAACTTCATCCACCCTGTCCCTCTTTTCCTACTCTGTTTCACTGTACTCCAACTCTTTTCCAATATGAACTTACCACTTCCCAATATTTTCCTTTCCCATCTTGATCTTCTGCCATTTCCTCTTGTCACAGCATTAACAGCTGCAGCTGGTCGTGGGAAGCTTGATGTTTGCCGTCTACTCCTAGAGCAGGGGGCAGCTGTATCACAGCCTAACCGTAGAGGTGTTGTCCCAATATTCAGTGCTGTACGTCAAGGACACTGGCAGGTAATACTCGGCATCCTATCAACGTAGAGAATTGCTGTCTGGTTCTATTATACGATGCTGCCTTGTCGGGTACATAATAGAAACAAAGAAATTCCATTTCCCTTCTATTTTATGTCAGAGACGGGATGAACGCACACAGATCCAAATTTGTGTGTTCTGGTGGGACTTGTAATGTGTATTTGTATAGCATAGGTGCCACCAAATGAATATCTTTGAAAGACCACGTTATATATATTAAAAACACTTTAAAATATGCCCAGGGAGGCAAACCCCATCTTGTATTGAATACTCTGTATGATAACCAATTATTGCGCCTTGTGCTGACTAATACAAGGCAAAGGAACTATAAAACTCTTTCTCTTACAGATTGTGGACTTGCTACTTACACACGGTGCAGATGTTAACATGGCAGACAAGCAGGGTCGAACGCCACTAATGACCGCAGCATCTGAAGGACATGTAGCCACTGTGGAGTTTCTGCTGGCACAAGGTTGGTATACATTGGTTTATTGGGATATTGTGTTAAAACTACAGATCTTTATCTGCAAATTCATACAGAACAAACTTTTGTAAGGAAGAATAGTGATACTCAAGATGCAAGTTGCTCAATCACCTTATAAGCAAAGAAGAACCTGCTTTCACTAGGTAGCAGTAGTTTGATTCTTAATAGACATTTTGCGGTTCCTAGTGAAATGGTGGTTTGCATTCTCATGAATATTAGTCCAGCCCAACAAAGTGGCTGCCTGCTCTGTGTGTAGATGACAGGGTGTGCTTGATTTCATTAGGAAATCTTGTATGCAGTGTGCGAAAATGCACTTAAGAAATCCATGCTGTCACTGACTGACTGTATTGCAGTATACAGGGCATCATATTTATAGGTTACCATCAGACAATCTAGAATGCTATTGCTAGTTCTGTTACGTTAAATATGGAGTGGGGGAGTGAGTGGCTGGACAATCTAGAATGCTATTGCTAATTCTGTTACGTTAAATATGGAGTGGGGGAGTGAGTGGCTGGACAATCTAGAATGCTGTTGCTAATTCTGTTACGTTAAATATGGAGTGGCTCCAGATTTCTTTTTGTTAAAATATTTTGATACAGAGTAATCTGTTTGAGGATTCAGATGATAATTTGAGGATGTTTTAAATGTTAAATCCAGTCATGTATTGGAGTTTATAGTCCTGGTTGTAGCTATATGGGATATATATTTCAGGCAGAGATGGATGGACTTTTCGTGAAAAAAAAACAAAAAACAGTCTTCTTTTATTGTTTTAATCCAAGAATTGGTGTATTGTCCCACTTTTAAGGAGCTTCCATAGGCCTCATGGACAAGGAAGGACTGACAGCGCTAAGCTGGGCCTGTCTCAAGGGACATCTCGCTGTGGTGAGGTCGCTGGTGGAAAGCGGGGCTGCCACTGATCATGCTGACAAAAATGGACGCACACCCCTGGACCTGGCAGCCTTCTATGGAGATGCTGAGGTGGTGAGTAAACGTTGTCGTAAGTCATGGACTATTCTGCGATGATGAGTGAGACAGATCAGGCCTTGACCGTAGATGTATTGTGTTATACGTTAGATGGAGATTTGGCACTGTAGTAGGAAGAAGATTTAGCTTCTTGTCATTGACTGCAATAATTGTAGTAACAACGAGATGCGATTGAATGAAATTGCACCGACATAAAACAGGAATTAGCATCTTTTGAATGATGCATCATGTAAGAGTAACAGGTAGAATATGAGAACATAGTTGACTTTCAAAGACTTTTAGTAGATTGTGGATGCATTCTCTAGTGCTGAAAATTTAATGAAAAAGACTTGTGCAATTTCAGTATCTATCTGTCAAACCTGATCATGGGTTAAAATCACGTGGGATTAGTCTCTTAATGTAACACACAGCCCCTTATGGACCAACCGATATATGTAGCGCTTTCCTGTAGCTTCCATCAGTCCCAGGAACACATAACACAGATAAAAGCGGATACTGTTCAGAATTGTCCATATAGCATAGCTCAACCCCTTATTAAACAGTCTTTGATGCTATTGAATACTTGCTTGCTGAACAGTTACAGATACATTACATTTGGACTCCACAATTATAACTGAACTATTAATGAATTTCCTCTGGTCAAGGATCACCAGTCGTCTTCTCAAAGGAATGATAAAGTGACATTTGTCTCCTTTCCATCTGCAGGTCCAGTTCCTGGTGGACCATGGTGCAATGATAGAACATGTGGATTACAGTGGAATGCGCCCACTAGATAGAGCCGTGGGCTGCAGGAACACCTCTGTTGTGGTGGCTCTCCTGAAGAAAGGAGCCAAAATAGGTAGGTGAAATTGTGGTGACATGCCACCACTGCCACCGTGTCCCAAATAAAAGTGCAGTTGTCCAAATGTTAAGTTTCCCATTCTGTTTAATGTTACTATACGTAGGCTTGCATGTTCCTGTCAGCTTCAGCTGCATACTGTGCTTCTGTTACAATTTGGACCTCTGAGCACCTATAGTCCAAACACCAGAAGAGCAGCTATTAACTGCACTGCTAAACCACCTGTCAGCCAACAGCCTTCCCTTTACTAGTAACTATTTTGGTGCTTGGCAAAGTAGAGCAGGATCCCTGGATAATCCCACTGCTGCCAGAATCTGTCCCTGCGTGTTTTAATGTCCATGATTTTGGTGAGCTGCGTTCCTCGCTCCCCAGTCACTCTGCTGCTTGTTGACGATCTGCTGCTCAGACATTAAGCTTCTGTGCTCGCTGCTCTCTCACTCCTGCTACATGGTTTGTTTTCTCTCCCCCGTCACTCCATCCGATTACTCTCCACACTCTGTCACTCACTACCTACGTCTCTGTTGCTTTTTGACACCCGGTTGTTTTACCCCTCCTTTTCCCTTCTTACCCAATTTTCATCTTTTGTGCACTACACCACGTCCCTTTTGTTTTGTCTCTCTTCTTTTCTTTCATGATCTCCTATCCAAATTTTCTAATGTCCCTCATCTCCTGACTATATTTGTCTCTCTCGTACAATTCTATCCAACTTGTCTCTTCCTCCCCTACTCCTGTTCTACAACCCTTTATTCCATTTATCACCACCTTTTTTCCACTCTCCTTTCCTTCTACATTTTCTTTTTCAATTCTGTCCCTATTTGCTGCTTTAAGGCTGTCAGACCTTACCAAGTCGGCCAAAAGGTTAGAACTTGCTCCCTTCTCACAGCTTTGCTCCGCATGCCTTACTCACTTTTACTAAACACGCAAGTTGACTGAGCACTTTATCACTGACAGACTAGTGTAGGCATTCCTCAACCACTCCGCATAGGAGCAATTTAAATATAAGTAAAATGTACCTGCCCTATACATGATGATGCCCACGGGTTTGATTACACTGAATAAAATCATTTGTCACATTCAGAACTACTTTGTCTATGTATGTGCTCTACTAGGTCCCCCTAGTGGCTATGTTGTTGTATCCCTTTTGAGATGACACACCCACAGATATAGCCACTGTTACTGTCCAAAGTGCTGAATTCTTGTTCAAAAAAGGCAGATATATTTTTGATATATTTGCTTGTCTGTACTAACTCTAAAGTGTATATAGCGTATATTTGTATTCCAGCTTTGTAAGCTCTGTATTCAATATTGATACACAGGCAAAAGTAAACTGCAATCTAAATGACTCTTTCATGTTTGTTGAATACTGAAATGTTACAAAGCACATCATAATTGATAAATAATAATTCTCATTTAACAGCATGTGCAGGTACTTCATGTCCATGCTGGGTATCCAGAGGTTCTCAGGCATCCAATTGAGGGACACTTGTGACATTGGGATATAGAAATCAGCTAGGAGTGGGGGCAGTTTAAATATTTGAACTGTAATATCCAGCACCTTAAGGAGCATCCGGAAGTGCCCGCAGTGCGGGGACCATGTTAGGTTGGTGCTTCCAGCAACTTTATTTATCAATATTAACATTGACTGACCACATTGAGGGCTGTTGCAAGGGACTGCTACAGGAGTACCATCATACATCACAGAGGGCTGTGCCATACTGGAGCGGACATTGAAGGTGCAGTGTGATGCCTCCAATGATGTCTCTCACCATTGGATTTCTCTATGGGGCTGGTCACTGTCGTCGCAGATAATGACTGGGGGTGCTGTGCAGCGGCTGCAGGAATGCAGTTGCTGTACCATCGTTCACTAGACAGCATCCTCGGGGAGGTACACTCTCTCCCAGCTTTGTGCTCCAAGTTCAGGGACTGTGATTTATTAGGAATGGCAATCCTTTAGTTAGCCTGCGGCTGGGTCAGTTGGCGGTTGTTGAGGAGTAAGCCCATGCTAGTTTGGGGAGGGTGGATTCTGAGTAAATCAGTTTTCTGGTCTGCATAGCAAGTTCGCCTTCATTTTTATTGACTGGGTTCTGCTTATTGTATTCTAAAATTTGCGTTTTTGCTATGTTAGATGAGTAGTTCTTTCATAAGTATCCTTGATGTCTAAAGACACCATATGCTCAACCCTTTCTATTCTATTTAGTAATGATCACAGGGACTTCACCTTGAATCTGTCCAGCCAAAGTTTAGTGTTTAAGGTTTCCTTCAAAATGGGCATAAATGATGTTTGAACCAACATTAGTAAAGTTTGAGTAAATCCCTGCTTGGGTGATCTGTTGATCAAAACAGAATTCTAAAATGTGCTTCAGGCCCATGTGCAGGAGATGTGTGAATTCTTAATCTCAAAAAGTCCAGTGGGTGATCATTTTGGGTCTTCTCCTCAATACCAAGAAACAGAGGGTGTTTTTATGGTCAAGACAATTCTGTCCTTGCACAACATAGCAAAAGTTTCTGCTCACAGACAGACTTCTGTACATTTCTGTATGATGTTGTTGGATAATATGGTCTCAACCTTCATGGTGGTCTAGTTGGCTCAGTTTTTTGCAAGATCGTTCCAACTAGAACTCATCTCGAAGTTGAACGTCACCTATCCTGCATTTGGGAGTGTACTCTGGTGACTATGGACGGCAGCCTTCTCTACTTGGAGGAGCTGTCATTCTTCATGACCGCTTTCAGGGTCTTTGGAAGAGTTAAGACCCACATAAACATGTTAGAATTGCAAGCAGTGTTCTGTGCTCTAGCCAGCTCAGAACATTTGTTGCAGGAGAAAGGTCAGTGAAGAAACAGTCAGACAGTGCCATGGCTGTAGCATACCTCAACCACCAAGAAGGCACAAGAAGTCCTCTTGCCATGTGAAATACAAGGAAGATCCTGGGTGGAAAGGAATGTTCAGCCATCATGGCCATCTTCCTCCCAAGGATAGAGATCTGGGAAGCAGACTTTTTGAGCAGACAAGACTGTTCACCTAGATGAATGGTCCCTTCACCCAGAATGTGGGCTCAGCCGAACGTCAATATGATGGCGTCTCGGTTAAGCCACAAGATGGATTTTTTTTTTCTTCAAGAGATCCAATGGTTTTCTTAGTAGAGGCAGTTAAGTCTTGTTTAATTATTCCACCAATTGCAATGCATTCGCAGATTTTCAAGAGAGTCAAAAGAGAGGTGGTTCGGGTCATTCTTGTGACACATTGGCCACGAATATCCTGGTACGCCGTCCTGATGCCAGGATGACGTGGCATCTGCTTCTCAGACCAGACTTGTTAAGTCAAGGGCCATTTCTGCACCAAGGTTTTCAGCGACAACATTAGCAGCTTATGCCATTAAAGCTAGATTCTTAGAGCAACACGTTTGTCTGACAGTGTGGTCCAAGCCATGCTTAAGTCAAAGAAATCAATTTTGGACAAGAATTACCACAGAATATGAAGAAATTATATTGCCTAGTGCAAAAAAGATCGGCTTTTGTCCAAAGAAGCCTTTTTTGCCAGACTTTGAAACATTTTTACAAGATGCACTGCATATATATTCTCCTTACGTTTTTTCCGATGGCTCTCAACATTTGAACCTTTGGATGAAGTAGACTTAAAGTTTTTTACTTGGAAAACTGTTTTTCTTTTAGCTATTTCAACAGCTATAAAAGTTTCAGAGCTTGGCAGCCTTGTTCTTCAAGTTTCCTCCTCTTATATTCCATGAGGATAGTCTTTCCTTTCAGCCTAAGGTGGTCTTGAAATTTCTTCCTTAACCAAGACATAGTGATTCTGGCCTTGGTCCACTGTAGATCTCCGAGGCAGAGTGCTTTCTTCAGTCTCTGGATGTGGTCAGGGCTTGAGGACCTATATACTTATAATATTCACAATACAGAGACTCTTTTGGCCCTTTTATGAGGCACATAACAAAGGTTGTCCGGTATCCAAGATATCCATTGGGAGATGGATTACATCAGTAACAATCAGGTTTATAGGTGACCAGGACAATCTGTTCCAGAAATTCTCAGGACTCGCTCCACCAGGAGAGGTGGGGCTGCAGAGCACACTGCCTCGGCTGATCAACTGCCGGACTATTACATGGTCCTCAGATCACACATTTACCAAATTCTATAAGCATAATATGTTTGCATCTAGGGGTGCCAGTTTTGGTGCTTTGCATCGATTGTACTGCGCGTATCCACCCATAAGTGTTGCTTTCCGGGGTCCACCAATTGGATGTCTGATAAAATAGGATTTTATACTTACAATAAACCCTTTAACGTAAGTATTTAATCTTGAAGCCCACTCTTTAGGTTCTAGTTCTCTTTATCTGATTGGCGTTTGTGGGAGAACATAGTTATTTCCTTGTTCATGTGTTTTCCCTACTCTGTAATGTGGGGCTAAATTAGAAAGTAACTTATGCCCCGACAGGTATGCTGGGGAATGACCTATAATTCAATTATTTAAAATGCCCGCACTCCTGTCTGCACTCTTTACCCCAATGTTTCCCGTGTGCCCCAATGGTTAAGAGAAAAGATTTAACATAAATAAAAAATCCTTAGTTTTCATAGTACAATAGTTTACAAAAGAGGGGATAATCTGTAATGAAAGAATTATATAGATGTTCTAAGGAGAACTGAAAGGAAACCAAGTTGGTTTTCCTTGTCTCAAGAGCACATAGTCTATTTAGGTGTAAGGCAAAACATGGAATATAATCTAATAGAAATATAGTATGTGCTAAATATAATAATGAAACTACTACTGGTATACCACGCTTTTGCTCCAGGCCCTTAGTCTTCCATACTGTATCGCTATACTTTCTTACTGACATTTCTTTCTCTAATGCCAGGGCCTATAAAATGCAAATGAGAGGTGCTAATCACATTTTTGTAAGCATTCTAATAGTGTAAAATGTTTCCTGACACTTAGCTTTTGTGGCAGAATAGAAAAGGCCATTGTAAAAAGTTCTTTTCGTACATATATTCAGCCAGACACACGTTCTCTGAAAACACCAGTTACATTTTAAATGGGAATAGTGAGTTACACTCTTTACATGTAGTACTAATATGCAGATACATATGTTCCAAAGTTTTTCATCAGTGTCCCCACTATCTCTCACTTTAACATTTTCCTGTCCTCTCTCATTTCTGCAACTCCACTCTCAACAAAGAGTCTCCCAAGTTTCTTTACACCACTTTACATTGCACCTATATTTGTTTCCCGGGTCCCCGTATTTATCTCTTTACCCATCCTACACCCAGCCCAGTCCCTTTGTTTCACCCTATCCTCTGTCTCCCATTTGTATGGCCCCGATGTTGTATCTTCTTCCTCCTCTTAATTTTTCTCCGCTCTCCTATTTGGTTCTTCCCTTGCATTGTATTAGTTTTTTTACCCATCATGCATCCTGTACACTACAGGTCCAGCCACCTGGGCCATGGCAACGTCCAAACCAGACATCATGGTCATTCTGCTGAGTAAACTGATGGAGGAGGGAGACATGTTCTACAAGGTGAGAATGATTTGTGGGAGTGATGGAAGATGAGGTGTAGGGTAAGACCATAATGGGTAGCAGATGGGGAAAATTCATTTTTGATACTTAAGGATAGAAGGAGTTGATAGAGTTTAAATGTTCCCGAAGTGAGTATGATAAAAGTAATAGGAAAAGATGAGCCGTAGTGTTTGAGGAATTATGGAGCATAGAATTCACGATATCAAGGACAATTGGATGAAAGACAATTGGGCATAGACACCAAGAAAGCAGAATAATAGGATGGTGGAAAGTTGGGTATCAATGGACTTTACATACAAAGACAATGGTACTTAAGGAAAGGTTATTGATAAAGGGGAACAGTGAAAGAAAAAGGTTGAATGGAGAGGTGAGGTATGGACTATGGACAGAAGATGGCAAATGGCTAAAGGTTGGCGTGATAGAGAACATAGTATTTGTGAGATCCAATCCCTTTACTCCCTCAGAAAGGGAAGGTAAAAGAAGCCGCACAGAGATACCAGTACGCCATGAAGAAGTTTCCTCGTGAGGGATTCGGAGAGGATCTAAAGACTTTTCGAGAACTGAAGGTGTCACTTTTACTCAACCTTTCCCGTTGTCGCCGGAAGATGAATGTGAGTAATCAACTCTTTACCACTAATTACTACTTACTACTAGACATAGTTGACTTTTTTAAATAGGGAATATGATTTATAAAAGAATGCAATTACTTTAAAGCTGTATGAAATTTATTCCAATACTTTTTGAAATGCACAGTTTGATTGTTTATATTTTTAAGAAATCGTTATTGAATTTGTGGCGGGTGTGGAAAAAATGTTGCAAAGTAAGAATGCTTTCTAAAATAGAGGTGTTAATAGTTTTCAAAGTGAGTGAACAGCATCAAGTATTCTAGGTACACTTGCAGACAGTTTTTGAAGGAACTCTGCAGGGAGGTTGTTCCAAACATCTTGGAGAACTAACCACAGATTTTTCCTTTGATATAGGCTTGCTCTTAACCTAATCCCAGACAGAGTCGATGATGTTGAGATCAGAGCTCTGTTGGGGATATATCATCACTTTCAGGACTCCTTGTTCTTCTTGAAGATAGTTCTTAATGACATTGGTTGTATGTTTGTGGTCGTTATCCTGCTGCAGAATAAAGTTAAAGCCAATCAGTCGCCTCACTGATGGTACTGCATGAAGGATAAGTATCTGCCTGTATTTCTCAGCATTGAGGACACAATTAATTCTGCCCAAATCCATTTGCTGAAATACAACCTCAAACTTGCAGGGAACTTCCACCATGCTTCACTGTTGCCTGTAGACGCTCATTATTGTACTGCTCTCCAGCCCTTCGTTGAACAAAATGCTTTCTGTTATAGCCAAATATTTCAAATTTTGACTCCTCAGTCCAGAGCACCAGCTGCCATTTTTTCTGCACCACAGTTCCTATGTTTTAGTGCATAGTAGAGTCGCTTGGCCTTGCTTCTACGTCGAAGGTATGGATGTTTTTTTGCCTGCAATTCTTCCATGAAGACCACTTCTGGCCAGACTTCTCTGATCAGTAGATGGCTGTACCTGGGTCCCACTGTTTTTTTCCAGTTCTGAGCTGGTGGCACTGCTGGACATCTTCTGATTTCAAAGGGAAGTAAGCATGATATGTCTTTCATCTGACGCACTAAGTGTCCTTGGCCGACCACTTTGTCTATGGTCGTCAGCGTTGCCTGTTTCTTTGTTCTTCTTCAAAAGAGCTTGAACAGCACAACTTGAAACCCAAGTCTGCTTTATACTGCTTCAGGATGGTCTCTCCCAAGCAAAGATTTCAACTACCTTGTGTCTTGTTGCTGTGCTCAGTCTTACCATGGCGACATAAACTGTCTTCCACAACCTCATCTTTCCTCACCCAGTTTTAAGCTTTCTACACAGCTGTTTCTGTTTGTTAATTACTGTGTTTCAACCTACATATGAAAATGATGAACATTATCACCTGTTTGCTATGATTGGTTGATCATACACCTGACTATAATCCTACAAAATCCCTGACTTTGTGCAAGTGTACCTAGAAGAATTGATGCTGTTTTGAAGGCAAAGGGTGGTCACACCAAATATTGATTTGATTTAGATTTGTCTTCTGTTCATTTACTTTGCATTTTTAATTGATAACAACAAAACTATTAACACTTCTATTTTTAAAAGCATTCTTACTTTGCAGCATTTTTTCTACACCTGCTGAAAACTTCTGCACAGTAGTGTGTGTGTGTGTGTGTGTGTGTGTGTGTGTGTGTGTGTGTGTGTGTGTGTGTGTGTGTGTATTATAATTAAATAATATACACATATCAGCCACAACAATAAAACCACCTGCCTAATATTGTGTAGGCCTCCCTCCTGCCACCAAAACAGCTGTGTCAAGGCATAGACTCTGCAAGACCTGTGAAGGTGTCCTGTGGTATCTGGCACACAGACGTTAGCTGCAGATCCCTTAAGTCCTGTAAGTTGTGAGATGGGGCCTCTATTGCTCGGACTTGTTTTTCCAGCACATCCCACACATGCTCATTCGGATTGAGATCTGGAGAATCCGGATGCCAAGTCGCCACCTTGAACTCTTTGTCATGTTCCTCAAATGATTCCAAAACTCTTTTTGCAGTGTGGCAGGAAACATTATCCTGCTGAAAGAGTCCACTGCCATCAGGGAACACCGTTACCATGAAGGGGTGTACTCTGCAACAATGTTTAGGTAAGTGGTACTTGTCAAAGATAACATCCACATGAAGGCCAGGACCCATGGTTTCCCAGCAGAACATCGCCCAGCGCATCACACTGCCTTCACCTGCTTGCCTTCTCCCATAATGCATCCTGGTGTCATCTCTTCCCCAGGTAAATAATGCACATGCACCCAGCTGTCAACATGAAAGTGCGATTCCTTAGACCAGGCCACTTTCTTCCAATGCCCTATGGTCCAGTTCTGACCTTCACATGCCCATTGTAGGCTCTTTTGGTGGTGGATAGAGGTCAGCATGGGCACTCTGACCGATCTGCGGCTACATAGCCCCATATGTAGCAAGCTGCGATGCACTGTGTGTTCTGACACCTCTTCTGTGGGATTGACCAGATGGCTAGCCTTGCCCCCCACCCGCATCAATGAGCCTTGGGCACACATGACTCTGTCACCGGTTATCCTTCCTTGGACCACTTTTGGTAGGTACTAACCACAGCATACCAGGAACACCCCACAACACCTACAGTTTGGAGATGCTCTGACCCTGTCGTTTAGCCATCAGAAATTGGTCCTCGTCAAAGTTGCTCAGATCCTTACGCCTGGCCAGTTTTCCTACTTCCAACACATCAACTTCAAGAACTGACTGTTAACTTGCTGACTAATATATCCCCCACCCCTTGACAGGTATCGTGTAACAAGATAATCATTGTTATTCACTTCACTTGTCATTGGTTTTAACGTTGTGGCTGATCGGTCTATGTATAATATTAAAGTTCTGAGGCTTACAAATATGCAGGAAAGATTCTCTCTGGTAATCAAGGAGCAGAGTGTGGGAGAAAGGTGATAATCTGCTGGAGAAGCATATTTACTGCAATTGCTGTGTTGAATGTAAATTATAGAGCATATAGCTGTGTAAACTCTTTCAGCCAGTACATCATTCCATAGTTTTATGTTGTGTGTAACCTTTCAGTCTAAAAGGATGTAGAGAAATCAGCATGGGTTTCTAACACATACAGTACATTCTCTCTATTACAGTCATGGCCAAAAGTTTTGAGAATAACACAAATATTATTTTCCTGCAGCCTCAGTTTTTATGATGGCATTCTACATATACTCCAGAATGTCATGAAGAGTGATCAGCTGAATTGCAATTAATTTCAAAGTCCCTTTTTGCCATGACAGTGAACTTTATCCCAAAAACAACCTTTTTACTGCATTTCAGCCCTACCACAAAAGGACCAGCTAACATCAGATCAGTGATTCTCTCGATAATACAGGTGAGAGTGTTGACGAGGACAGGGCTGGAGATCACTCGGTCATGCTGATTGAGTTAGAATAACAGACTGGAAGCTTTAAAAGAAGGGTGGTGCTTGAAATTATTGTTCTTCCTCTGTTAACCATGGTTATCTGCAAGGAAACACGTGCAGTCATCATTGCTTTGCACAAAAGGGCTTCATAGGCAAGGATATTGCTGCTAGTAGGATTGCACCTAAATCAACCATTTATCGGATCATCAAGAACTTCAGAGAGGTTCAATAGTTGTGAAGAAGGCTTCAGGGCACCCAAGAACGTCCAGCAAGCGCCAGGACCATCTCCTACATTTGATTCGCTGATGAATCCCCTTTCAGATTGCTTAGGAGCATCTGGAAAAACGCTTCTCCGGAGAAGGAAAGGTGATCGCTACCATCAGTCCTGTGTCCTGCCAATAGTAAAGCATCCTGAGACCATTCATATGTGGGGTTGCTTCTCAGCCAAGGGAGTGGGCTCACTCACAATTTTGCCTAAGAACACAGCCATGAATAAAGAATGGTACCAAAACATCCTCCAAGAGCAACTTCTCCCAACCATTCAAGAACAATGCCTTTTCCAGCATGTTGGAGCACCTTGCCATAAGGCAATAGTGATAACTAAGTGGCTCGGGGATCAAATCATCAAATTTTGAGTCCATGTCCAGGAAACTCCACGGACCTTAATCCCATTCAGAACTTGTAGTCAATCCTCAAGAGACGGGTAGACAAACAAAAACCCACAAATTCTGATTAAACTCCAAGCATTGATTTGGCTGGAATGGGCGGCCATCAGTCAGTATGTGGCCCAGAAGTTGATGACAGCATGCCAGGATGAATTACAGAGGTCTTCAAAAAGAAGGGTCAACACTGCAAATATTGACTCTTTGCATAAACTTAATGTAATTATCAATAAAAGCCTTTGACACTTATGAGATGCTTGTAATTTTATTTCAGTATACCATAGCAATTTATGACAAAAAGGTCTAAAAACACTGAAGCAGCAAACTTTGTGAAAACCAATACTTGTGTCATTCTCAGAACTTTTGGCCATGACTGTACAGTTCATGAAGCATAGTCACAGTGACTAGTATATATAATGGACTCTATGTACAGGAAATTGTATAGCTCTCAATCACTGGCAGGTGTTTGAAGAGACAGTAAATATTTTACATTGGTACTGCTGTACTATGCAATGCTAAGAAAATTCTTAATATGTTTTGTTTGGTTTTTTTTGTTGATTTTTAACATTCTGCTATGGGAGTGATGTGTTTTGTCTTTGTATGACAAATTATTAAATCTTCATCTAGGAATTGTGTAAAGACCTCGTAAATGCACATTATGAAAAAATATTCATACATATTGAGCAGCATTTATGAAGCCAACCTGTGAATGAATGATGCTTCTATATATCCTGAGCACTTTACGAATGATAACCACACACAGTATCTACAGTCCCCTCAGACCTAAAGTGGGTGGAGTTTGAGGGGCGCCATTCATGTAAACCATGCTTACAGTTCAGGAAGGTGGTTCTGAAGCTGTATAGATCTCCCACTGTTTTCAAATGAAGCCAGAGCTGTTTGTCATTACCTGTACTTCTCTATATTGTATTATGAGATGTGTGTCCTGATGATTGTAAACCTAGGCTGGGGAGGGGGGGTGTTTACATATTATTCCCTGTGGTTCACAGGTGATAGTTTAATCATGTATTCCTTAGCTGTATATTGAAATGTTGGTTCTGAGCTGGCTCTAGTCAGCCCAATACAACCTGTCATTGAATACTTCCATTTACATGCAGATTACTGTGACTGGTTACGTTGCTCTTTGAATAACTAGATAGTGCTGCACTGCTAAGGGCAAGATAGGCTGGTCCTTGATACCCACGCGCCTCAATGGGTCTCGAGGCGCCCACGACGCTGTCGCCGGCAAATTCTGCTATTCTGTTGTCACACGACTGCTTTTATATTGTCACGCTGCTTTTCCTAATGTATAATGACGACGTCAGAAATATATGCCTACATTTTAAACTAAGGTTTTGTTATGCTTTTTTATGTACACAAAATATTAAAATGACCGGGGAAGAGGATGACAATAGGGGAAAGTGGAAGGTGTTGCCCAAACGTGGGGGTCGCAGAGCTTCCACTGCACAAAAGCTTTTCATGGAAACCACCTAGCAAATTTTATTATCCATTGCTTTGAATGGGACTTCATTTGCTGACTGTGGCACACAGCAATCAGATACCAGTAAATCTGTGTAATTAACCTCTTAATGACCAGAACTACGTTGTAGCTTCTTGACCAGACACGTATTGGGATTTAGCTGAGTGCTGGTTAAACCGGAATACTTTATCTGTTAATAAATTCACAGTCTCTTATTGTTTTAGGATTATATGGACTAAAGTAGACAAAATAGTTAGAAACCAGCAATAAATAAATAAATTCATGATTAATAATTATTTTCAAGCAATTCGTGCGTGCCCAGAAATCTGTACTAAAATGTGTTCTTCTCCTAGTGTTGTTTTCTGTGCTTTAGTTCTAGGGGCTAGAAGTGAATATTGAGGTGTTTTTATAGTTTTTTATTAGCGTATTCGCTCCAGTTTGTCCCACAGAGACCTATTCCAGGACACCAGAGGCCCAGTATTTCTCACTCTTGCAGGGGAGTCGCCCTAGCATTCTATTGAATGCGATACAGCAGTGATTGTGTGTCTTGAACCTGTAATTGCGGATGTATTGTAGCCAAAAAAAGAAAGAAAAATATTAGAATTAAAAATTAGCAACCCATAATATTACAGTCACCCTACTGAGAGCAGAAAAGGGAATGTTTTTCAGTTTGGTTTGCCTAATTATTGGTCTTCTGCAATTCACAAATCGTCTAAAATTGTAAAGCCTTAAACACTGTAAATAAATAGTGTAAATTTAAATTAAATTGTGTAAATTTGTTAAATTTCTGACACTTTGCATAGAATTTGTTTCAGAACCATATAATAGAATAATACTTTACAAGTGAACTTCCTGACACACACACCTTTTTCACGTTGATTTCTGATTACCAAAATGGATAAAATTTAAATTCTGAAGTGTGCCGACTAGTTTTACTCAATTTAATAATGACTAAATATTCAGGAGTTATACTTTCTATACACTCTGGACAGGGACAGTTTTATGCACGGATAACATGGGGCATGCTACTTAGCAATGCCCCATCTAGCCATACATGACCTCTGTGCTATAGAACTAGTCATCTTTACTAGGAACCTGTGCCTTGAATCCTAGTGATTGGATAGGCTACATTCTCATGTTAACCGCACAGAATATGGCTGCTGCCACTGTGTGTGTAGGTGACAGGTGCTCTTTATAAATACCTTCATGAATAACCTTATTTTAATACCATTCTGATGTGGTAGATTAGCTATCTAATCACCAGATATCTCCCTGGTGACCAACTGTGTATTGATGAGGAGCGCTGAGCAGTTCTACCAATACATCACATGTCCAGTGTCATGATGTGTACGTCCTTCCATCTTTATGCATGGTGGATTCTCTATATAGCTCCATTGCTGTGTTTCTCCCATCCTATAAGTGTTGTTACATGCCTGATATGTTAGATTGGAATGGCTAACAATCTCCTTAATTGTATTTTTCCAATAAGATTTTTCATAATTATCCTGTTCCTTTGGTTTTGCTTTTTCTTTTGCACCCTTCCCACCTTCCGATTTCACTCCTTCTGCCTGGTGTCCTTTCAGCATTCTCACATGGATTTCTTCTCTTGCTTTGTTACACACAAATCTCTATCCTTCCTTGTGCATCAATGTCACAGCTATGGATTGCTCTCATTCTGTTTCTGTCACATAAATGTTGGTCTTTATCCAAAGCCATTTGCCTTTCATTATTTTCTGTGTTGTTATAGGACTTTGGAATGGCAGAGGAATTTGCCACTAAGGCTCTGGAGCTGAAACCAAAATCATATGAGGCGTTCTATGCCCGAGCCAGAGCCAAACGGAGTAGCAGGTAAGAATTAACTGTGAAATTAATTAGGAAAGTTTGGGCTACAATATCCGGGCTGCAGCCACTCAATCCAGCCTACAGGTGTGCGATTATAGTGCACAATAGAAGCTGCAATTCACAGAGACAGACCATAGACCCCATTCCTTCCCCACAAATGGCGCCTCTGGAGCCTCCACATGGCTTATGCATTGACATTTCCTGGATCCATGCACACCTTGAGCATCTCTGATCATTATAGTTGTGTGCCATGTCTCGGCTCATTCACTTCATATGTTAATATGGAACTCTGATTGCTGTCATGTTGGGGAGATACTGACCAGTTGCAACCTTCCTTGCGGGCCTTTCTTCATTTATCCACATTGACACTCATAATATTACTTTCACATTGACATAAATAAGATGATCAACATCTCCTCTGCTTAGTCATGTATGTTATCCTTCTTAGTCTCTCCTAAATAGTTATATGTTCCAATTTATCTTGCAGACAGTTTTCAGAAGCCTTAGAAGACCTGAATGAGGCAGTCCAGCTATGCCCTAATAACCGTGAGATCCAGCGACTTCTAATGAGGGTAGAAGAGGAATGCAGGCAAATCCAGCAAGAAGAGGAGGTTCAGGAGATGCAAGATGAGCCAGACGCAGAAGTCCCAAATGAGGACATTGACTCCACACAAGAAGACATGTATGAGGAAGAGTACCTTGAGCAAGACGTAGACAATGTTCCTGTGGAAATACAAACTGAACGAAGGCATTGTCAGGGCCTTCCAGGCATGCAGAGCCCACCCCAGTCTCCTGCCCATCGGGACTCTGCATATATGTCAGGCTCACACCAAGTATTTGACTTCAGATCTAACAACTCAGTCGGCTCCCCTACTCGGCAAGGTTACCAGTCCACTTCTCCATCCCTCTCTCCAACACACCAGAACTCTCACTATCGTCCTAGTCCTCCCCAAACATCTCCTGCTCATCAGAGCTCTTCCTATCACTTTAGTCCGCCTCCTGTGGGGGGTCAAGTAATGGACTATCCCAGCCCACCTCCATCACCGTTACGAAGAGCTCCTCAGTATAGAGCTAGTCCTCCAAGTGAAAGTCTTGGTATGTATAGGCAACAATCTGGTTCTCCAGTGAGGTACCAGCAAGAGCCATGTGTGAGTCAGCATCCTGGAAGACCAAAGTCTCCACTGTCCAAGATATCACAGAGGTCCTTCCAAATTTCACAGCTTCCCACTGCGGTTCCACAACCTGCACACAGATTGCAGCCAGCCAAGGCACAAATTGTACGCAGCAACCAGCCCAGCTCGGCAGTGCACTCCAGTGCAGTAATTCCTGGAGGTACATATGGGCAGGTGGCACATGGTATGGCAAGTAAATACCAGACATCCTCTGGAGAGATGAGTCAAAGCCGATTAGTATATCAAGCTTCCCTCGGTGGTCTTATAGCTGATGGACGCCCGGTGCAGCATGTGCAGGCCAGTTTGAGTGCAGGTGCCATCTGTCAGCATGGTGGCCTTGTCAAGGAAGACATACCCCAGCGGCCAACTTCTGCATATAGGGGTGGTATGAGGTACAACCAGACCCCACAAATTGGCCGCAGTCAGTCTGCATCATACTATCCTGTATGTCACTCCAAGCTGGATCTTGAGCGCTCATCTCTGCCCTCTAGTCAATTAGGGTCTCCAGATGTTTCCCACCTCATAAGGAGGCCCGTGAGTATTAATCCAACTGAAATCAAGCCTCACCCACCCACGCCAAGGCCACTATTACACTCACAGAGTGTAGGACTTCGTTTTTCTCCATCCAGCAACAGTATTTCGTCCTCTTCCAGCCTATCTGCCACTTTCCGACCATCTGCTTCTATACAACAGATGGAGATCCCTCTCAAGCCAGCGTATGAAAGACTCTGTGATGAGCTATCACCTGTATCCCCACCCCAAGGAAGTTACCCAAATGAGCCTACACGCTCTAGGACCACCCCATTCATGGGTATAATAGACAAGACCGCACGGACTCAGCAGTATCCCCATCCCCATCACCATCAGCAGAGCAGGACATGGGCCGTCTCCTCTGTTGACACTGTTCTCAGTCCCACATCTCCTGGTGTCTTGCCCCAACAAGAATCCTTCAGTCCCCCATCTTCTATCAGCAACATCGCCTTTTATAACAAGACCAACAATGCACAGAATGGGCATTTGCTTGAAGACGACTACTATGGCCCACATGGTGTGCTGGCTAATGGCTCTCGAGGGGACATATTGGAGAGAGTCACACAGGCCTCTTCCTACCCTGATGTCAAAGTGGCCAGAACACTGCCTGTTGCACAGGCTTACCAGGACAACCTGTACAGGCAGCTGTCTAGAGACTCTCGGCAAGGCCAGACTTCACCCATCAAACCAAAGAGACCATTTGTGGAGTCCAATGTGTAGGACTATAGACTCTCCCCCACCTGTTCCCTTATTTCCCTATATTGCTCCTTTCCTCACTCTATAGCTATACCTCCCTAAAATCTGGTGATTGATTAACTTCTCTTCCAGTTCCTGTCCCATCCACTATAGTGTTCTATTCTGACTATCCCATTGGGCAGAGCTGATCTTTTCGAGCAATAGGGTGTTCATGGAGACCTTTCTAGCACTGAGCAGCTTAGGTCACCGGGTATACCCAGATGCACCTTCTCTTCAACTGCCCAATTTATGTTGTGAATCTTTTTTTATTCACAGACTTGAAGTTTTAATGGAGTCATTGCACTTGTCACTAGGACATTCGGTCAGCCCATGATCCCTCTAATCCTAAGGAGATAATTAGAGTGAGACCATGGCCCCTCCTTATGACAATACTTTTCAGGCAATGCGCTAGGAACTTATTACCCTGCTCAGTGTAACTAGCCAGAAACCTACATGTGGTTGCAGGGGGACAAATATAAATTTAAGGCCACTTCCAGCAAAAAAAATTTTTTTAAATGATCTGGAAACCTAGTAAACAAAGGGCTGTATACATACCCATTGTTACATTAAACACAGTAGACTTTTAAATGTATGTGTAATCCATGACAATGTGTCATGTTTTAAGCATGTTTTTTTTACAAGGTCTGGCCCTTGTTTCACACACCCTCATTCTTCAACATTAGCATCCTTGATTAGATTGAGAAATGAGCCCAAAGTAAATAATGGTAAATTGCTCTATATCATACTGTACATTATTCTTGTACAGTATAAATATTTGTGACCGTTACCAAATCATGTGCAAAAGTCTGCTAATGTGAGACACATCAGGAAGCCACTTGGAACTGCTTTTACTATAAATGTGCTGTTATTCAGCTTTCCCCACAGTAAAATGATTGGGCTAAGACACACAAAAGGTAAAATACAGGCAGCAGTTTCTGACTTTTTTTTAAAAAAAACCAAAAATCTTTTGCAGTAATCATATCACAGTGGACTCCTGATGTGTCTTATAATTGGAGAGATGTGTTTTGCAGGAAGTTAAATCTATCTGAAAAATGATTTGGCTACAGTCAGAAATAGTGGGGGGAAAACTGTTACAGTTTAATTGAGTATAAAGGGTTATGCTGAATAAACATGTTTGCTCCCCGTGTCTGAAATACATTTTGTTCAAAAGTTAATGCTTGATAAAGGCAGACAAGCCTTTCATCAATTTCCATCTTAATTCGGGCTCTGGACTGAACAATATTTTCCCTTTAATTTTCCTTGTTCTGCATTATGGGTTGAGCACAGTGGGACCTATTGATTCGGTGGATGTGCTCAAGCAGGTATATATGCAAGGTATCTTAAATATTGTCTTACGACCAGACAATATGCAGGCTAATGCTGTCTGAGCTACTCGTCCACTAGACTTATTCATATATTCTTGGGCAATTTTTCAAAGTTATCATTTGTTTAATTTTTTGCATCTCTGCAATGTCATAACTCTAGGATCAGAAATGTAATGTTTTTGAAAGAAAGGGGTTTGTGAACCATGAGGCAAGACTAAGCCAGTTCAATGGCTCTTTAGAGCAGGTAAAACAGACAATGGGAGCTGATCGTTTTAAATGAACGAGTTTAAATCAGCTCAGACCTGATGCATAAACCAAAATCGAAGAATGAACAAGTCACATGTGACCATCATCTCCAGGAAGCAGAGATACAATAAGAGCCACACAATGGTCCTCAGGTTAATATCTTGTTAACTGTCCCCAGGCAGCAGCAGATGCTGCTGACTGATCTAGATTGCTTAGAATCAGACTCAGCAAGAAGGGCTTATATTTTATGGGGCAAACTTACAGCAGGGCCAATTCTCAAATAGTTTTATAGCCAGGACCCCGTGAGTAAACAAATTGCACCCATGATAATTATGTAAGTGCATTTAGTTTCATTGCTTACTAATATGCACTAAAGAAGGGAAGTCTATTAAAATTTCATCATGAAAAGTAAGTTATTGGAGCATGTTGCTCCCAATTGTTACAACTAAATATTTAGTTGTTTACTGTTTAATTATGACTAGTACATAAAAATGGGGATGCACCAAAACCACGTTTCTAGGACTCTCTGTGAAACCAAATTGAAAAGAAATGTGGAAAATGAAACTGGGGAAAGATTGGAGGACACAGAAATGATGATATTGTAGTCGGCTGCCCTTATCAAGTAAGGTTATTGGTGGTGTACAAACCTACAGTACTCCTCAAGCTGATTGTAACGTCATTTACACCTATTAGTCTAATAAAAGTAAACTTGTCTATGGTAGGGGGATTTTTTTTTTTTTTTTTAAACAAAAAAAATCAAAAAACAAATCTAAAGTATTAACCTTTCTAAACTTGTTTAATTTTCAGCATGGCTTATTTTTGTAATAAAATAGCATCTTCCCCTGTCCAGAAGAAAATACTGTAGGGATTTGCTGAAGTAGAGAGATTCTCCAGTGCCATTAACTCAACTATTCTACACATCAGCAATTCACTTGAAGAGTCCCTCTACCAATCACAAAGCATTCTAGATTCCTCTACAAATCACAAAGCATTTTAGATTACCTCTAGCAATCAAAGCATTTTAGATTCCCTCTACCAATTGCAAAGCATTTTTAATTTTCAGACTGCCGGTTATTTAGGATATATTCCTATTTGCACATATTTCTGTGTCCGTGCTGTTCGTGGTTAGAGTACATGCAAAAAAATACCACTCTTTAGTAAATAGAGCCCTCAGAGTATCACAGTTCAGGGATTTTCATGGTAATAGCAGGGTCCTTTTTTTAATTCCCTAATTTGTCAGAAACAGAATTGCACCTGCTTTCTGCTTGGATTAGGTGACGTCTGAGGAGAGTTACCTTTGCTCTATAGAAATAGGCACATGCCACTAAGTGTCGCCCCGCAAGAAGCAGAACACAACGGTGGAAGGTTTTTCTAGTAATCTTTTTAATTCTCCCAGGCTAGTCCGTCCTCAATGCACTTCCCCTGCTTTCCCCTCTCGCCTTCTCCTCCATGCTGCGGCTGTATTGCACACATCAGAAAGACTGAAGGAACCTTGTGAGGGGAGTGGGGGCATCCTCCTGGACTCTTCTCTGTACAGTGTATTTATTCAATGCATGGTCCGTTCTCTTTAACAATATACGGAACACAACCATTGTTAAATATATATATGTATATAAAATACATATATATTGTGTGGTGCTCAGGTCACGGGGTTGTTTAATTATTTTTGATTTCTTTGTTGTTGTTTTTTTTTACACTGTTAACCCCTATTTTCTCTCTGAATCTGGGAGACGAGAGAAATTGCAGATTTGAGCATTGAACTTGTAAATATGAAAAAAAAAGGGGGGGGAAACCCCACCTGGTTTATTTTATTTCTGTTTCCAACCTTTCCTTCCCCACCCACTTTGCTCAGGATTTCCTGTAATGCAGTGCAGAACAGTTTCTGATGGGAAAGGAGGTGGGTGGGATGTGCACTCTAGGTGTCTGGTATCAAAATACCCTCTTCATCCTCCCCCCAACACTCCTGGCTCTTTTCTTTTCTCAGTTACACTGTATTTGCTTGCTGTTTTTTCTTGTCTGTACATGTACGATGTGAGATAGATGTGAAAAGTCTTTTCTCCTCCCCCCTCCCCACAAATTCACCCCCTCTATACAGAATTAAACTGTAAATTGAACAAGAAACCTGTATGAGACAAAAGAGAAAAAATGTACTTATTTATAAATGGTTAATTACACTTGGAATCAAATGGCTGTATTTGTGTCTGAGATGTCTTGTAGAACTGGGCGGGGGGATTACATGGAGGGGGTAGGTGTATGACACTGCTTGGAAAGTTGGATGGAGCTGTGGACTTTCAAACCTTTTTATTTTTCACCTGCTGATTATAGAATTTTAGCACAAGATTTAAGATGACTGTTACACTCTTAAAGTTGGTACAAAAAGACACTGGACCTAACTAGACCAAGTATGCTTATTTCTATAAATGAATGCATGTCACATCTGACTAACTATGGCATCTCATGTGTATCTTAAAGTGGACCTGTCACAAACACAACGGATGCAGCCATTTTGTACCCTAAAGCAATATTCAGGACAATGCAACCAAACAATTCACCAGTTCCTAGTGACATTACTGAAGCATGAGGTACTTTGTGCTTCATGCCTCAGTCTTGCTACTAAATGTGTGTAGGTGAATGTTCCATTTTAACCTTTGCCTTCCGTGATTCAAATGATAACTGGGAACCAGCTTTCAGGCACTTGCTTCTGCAATTCACAGTTATATTCAAATTACATATTATATAATATGTGTGTTTTTCAGTGAATGTGATTTTTAAAAAATGTCCATTGTTTGATATCAAAATGATAGGTTTTAAAAAGTTATAGCTTTAATAAATTAATATTTTAGAGGATGCCAACAATAATATTTTATTATAATATTCAGTGTTATGCTAAACTACCCCATAAACACTCATTTGCTTGCAAATCTGATTGTTATTAGATAATTAAGACTTATTGTACTACATTCACAAAAGTGGTCTTTTTATTGTCCATAAGTCGGCAATGGATCATATGACTTAGAGACAATTTAACTGAATAACCTAAAGTCACCTATAGCCAAAAGCTTCTGTTAAAAGGCCACTGAACCTATAATACAAGATGGCGTATAAAGAGCTCTCATAACATACTAATAAATATAAATATATATATATATATATATATATATATAATTTCTCACACAAATGTTTGTGTATTTCTTGGTTAAACACTGATCAGCCATGTCCTTAAAGCACCTGCCTAATATTGTGTAGACCCCCTTGTGCCACCCAAACAGCTCTAACTCGTTGGTGGCATGGACTCCACAAGACCTCTGAAGGTATCCTGTGGTATCTGCACCAAGACGTTAGCAGCAGACCCTTTTAAGTCCTGTAAGTTGCGAGGTGGAGCCTCTATGGCTCGGACTTGTTTTTTCCATCACATCCCACAGATACTTGATGGGATTGAGATGTGGGGAATCTGGAGGTCAAGTTAACACCTTGACCTGCAATAATTGTAAACAATTATTGCAGGGCGCATTATCCTTCTGAAAGAGGCCTCTGTGATCGGGGAATACTATTGCCATGAAGGGTGTATTTTGCACAGAGCATCACACTGCCTCTACCAGCTTGCCTTCTTCCCATAGTGCATCCTAGTCCCATCTCTTTCCCAGGTAAACATGCACACACACCCAGCCATCCACACGATGTAAAACAAAAGGCCACTTTTTTTCCATTGCTCCATGGTCCAGTTCTGGTGCTCATGTACCCATTGTAGGTGCTTTCGGCAGGGGACAGGCGTCAGCTTGGGCAAACTGACCGGTCTGCGGCTACGCACCTTTCTATTATAGCCAGCATTAACTTTCTTCAGCAATTTAATCATCAATGTTATGCACTTCACTTGCCAGTGGTATTAATGTTGTTACTGATCGGTGGATATAAATTTCAGGATCTTAGCATTGGGGATGATATTCCTGGTTATCATTGAGTGTAGTCAAAATACAGCAAATGTGGTCAGAGGGATGACTGCTATCATCTTGTATCTTCTAAGTGGTAAGTGACCTTCTGAACACACACAAGAGTTCCTATGAGAACAGAAATAAACTGATCCCGGAGCTCCGGTGGCATGTGTGGATAAAAAAAATAAAAAAAAAAAAAAAAAAAAAAGGTAAATAGTGACATGCACATTTCATCCTAAAATCTTATTTGTCATTATTCCCAAAGTGTACACAGTTTTGTGGATTATCCATTTACACAGAAATTGTAACAAAAAAATGTAATTGTTAGGCAACTTTAGCCAGCTGGTAGATTAAAAACAATATTTTAAGTTTTTTCAACTTTGCAAGTAGCACTCAGCAAATCTAAATAATACCAAAAGAAGCACTTGTAATAAAATAAATACAATTTGTTCATTTCAGATGCAAATAAATATTTTAATGACCCATTAACAAAAACTCAAGTAAATACAACAGTAAATTTTTCCATGGCCTTTTTTAATAGTATATTTATAAAAAGGAACTCATGTTATTTGTGAAACCTTTGCTAAAGAAATCATTAGAACATAAAATAAATGTAAAAGTGTTGTGATATATTGCAGGTTCTGTCAAGGTATGGGAACTTTTACATATCTACTGGCTATAAAAAGTGTTCACCCTCTATAGCATTTTTCACATTTTAATTTCTTACATCATGTAATCAAAATTGATTTCTTTGGGAAGTGCTACAAATTCTTACCACTGATCAAAGCAAACTAGTAGTGTCCAGTAAAAAAAAAGCTTTTTAATTAATTACACAAGTATTCACCACCCTTGTTTTTTAATGTTTGGTGGAAGCACCAGTAGCTGTCATTACAGCTGTGAACTTCTTCATCTAGACATTGACCATCCTTCTATGCAGTATTGCACCAGTTCCATCAGGAGTCAGGGAATGTTAAAAATGCAGGAGGTGAATGCTCTTCTACCCACAGTATCTGTTGGTAGTAGTTTCTTTGTATAAGGTACCTAGGGCCTGATTCATTAAAGTATGTAAATGCTGATACGTGCCATATTTTGTGTAAGATCGCTCTGCACATGCCTAGTGCTGGACCATACACCAGTGATTGCAGGACCTTTACTACAGCCTATGATTTCATGGCTGTATGCATGTAGTCAGTCATAGGCAAACTGAGGGGGTTTTACTAGTGCCTGGAAACCCCCCTTCAAGCCTAGGGCACTATATAATTGTGGTGGCTAGATCCTGCCCCCGCTTCACACGGCTCTGCTCAAAAAGAGAGAGCTGCATGCACCTAACAGTAGTGCACGCAGCATTGCCCATGTATATTATAGGGAGAGTTTATGGCTGCGCTCCCATGCATGCAGGTCACGCCCACTGGCGGCGTGGTGTGGAAACCTCCCTCTACAAATCCTGTGTTTGAAGCTTGAAATCAGGAACTGCTGCGTGTGCTTCAGTTTGTCATGACTTTACTGTACACTGACAAGGGCAGACATCTCAAAAGGTAGGTGTTTCTGTCATATCACTTGCACCAGCTACAGGTCGGGTGTAAGTGCCAATAACTAGTGATGACGGCTGTATGTATGCTAGAAAATGTGCTTGTAATCAGGAACAACTGTAAAAATGCATTTTATGTACATTAGTCATAACTGGTTTTATGAGGGAAATTTTTTTTTATCATTTTTGCCACTGACAACTTATTACCAGGTGACATAACTTGAATTTTCCGGGCTTTATATTGGACGCATCCTGCAGTGTAATTATATGTTAAAGCAGAGCGGACCTAGTCGTACTCAGACAGACTTCCGCTCCTTGTTGAGTACGGACGTGCGTATGCCCGATTTACACGCATTTTTATTTATTTTATTTTTACCGCACAATACATTAATTCTGCATGTCTTAATGAATCAGGCCCCTAGTGTTTTAGGCTTTGTGGTCCATTAACATTTGATGCAATGATCAGACAGGTCTACAAAATAAAGTAACATATACAGTTAACAATTATACTTTATTAATCACAGAAATCCAGTATACACATTTGGCACAAGTTAAAGGACTTTGAGCTTTACTTCACTTGTGAGTAAATTTACCACTCAGACTGCATTACAGTATCAGTCTAACAATTATTTGTAGTGATGGAGGTGGACCTCAATGTTGGCACAGGTTTCAATAAATCCCTTCCCTGCTTAAGGTATGTTTTGTGACAAAGCTCAGGGTCCTTACTGGAGCTCTTAATGTGGTTCTCAAAACAGCATTCCAGAAGGAACAATTCACAATTTGACCAAACAGAACTTTTTTTCCTATAGGTAATATAGAATGAACGACAAACACGTTTCTACATCTGTAATGTGGACTTGGCTGAAAAGTAACATTGGGACCTGTGAGTGGTGGCAAAACATTTGGGGGAGTCTATAGACCCGATAAAAGGCGTTAGTCACCAAACCTCTAAAAGTTTTGCAAGCAGACATGAAAACTGACTATGTATGGACTCCTTTTTTTATTTGGACGGAATTCAAAGGCAAAGAGTCCCTCATTGCACCTGCCCAAATTTCATATCAGGCACACAGAAAATGCTTCTAACACCTGGATGTACATGGACAGAGCCTCCAAACACAGGAAATGTCACTAGTTTACAATTACAAGTGCTATACACATCTAGATGATAGAAGGTATCAGGGCTCATTTGGGCTCTCTCCTTCTGTCAGAGTTTTAAAGTCAATAGAGAGAGCCTGCTCCTCTGGTAATGGCGGTCGCCTCCATTCATCTCGTGTAAGGATATAGCTCATCACCAGCCCAAATGCCACAAGCAATAATCCTAAGGTGTTGCAAAGCACGCCCTCTGCTGGTAGCTTGGAGTACTCCTCTCTGTAAAGCAAAGAAATTGTATGGCTGATTAAAATCTAATTCCACCTTTATTAAAATACAGATTGCTCATTACAAAATATTGTTTACAACTGTACCAGCAGCAGGGCTGGAGATTATTTTTCTGGGATGTAAACCAGTTCCTGCATATGGCCAATACATGAGAAGGGACATTAAACAGCATCATGACTAAAAACCCCATATATTGGGGGACATCTTAAGCCCAGCAGCACTTTCTGAACAGAATCACAAATTTGTTTTTATCCACTTTTTTTCAAGTTGATTACCTTGATTAAAGTCTGCAAATAAGCAGAGTAGATGCTATCATTCAGTTATTTAATATAAATAGATGATTGTTGTGCAGACAATGTATAAATAAGTTCACATATAATGGGACCAGGAAGGCTGCCTGCAGTATATGGGGCATGGGTATAGACATGCCCCAAGATTTGTCTCATCACTTCTCAGAGCAGCACCAGTAAGAAAAACAAATAACCTTCCTTCTCAGCAAAGGACCAAGTAAATAAAGTTTTGCATAACAAAAAAAAAGTGTTTTTGCAGCCATTGAATTTCTTGAATGAATGAATGAAGCTTGCAAAGGGGATAGATAATTGGGTAAATGCCAGAGACAATCAGGTTGGTCAGATAAGCTGAGACGTGGCAATGGTAAAGTAATATTGGCCATACACGCAGTGGTATTAGAGAATTTTCTCAATGCCAAAGCATGTATGGGTTGTGCTGAGTGGCAGGATTTGGGTTGAGGCACTCTGCTCAGACCTGGATGATAATTGATATGTTTGGCTTTCTACATTTATTTAAAGGTCACCTAGACAGCTCATTAAAGAACAGAAAAAAAACGTATACTAATCTTATTAGAAGGGAAGTCAAGTCATTTTTTGTTATGCACATAAACCAATTTGGGAGTTAATTTCCAACAGTGTGGCCCCACAAACTTATTTTATGTACTGAAAATAATAATGGCCAAACTAGAGATGAATTGCCCATACAAACCAGTTGACCTGATCTGTGCAGTTTTGTTGTCTATACTGCTTATAGATAAATGGCTGAAAAGTCAAACTATGCTGACCCAGCTGTGCAGGTATCTAAATGCTCCCAATTGTCACATGCACCTAGTAAAATGATGACCCTATACAAGTGATAATAGGGATCTTTTTGACCTCATTTTCACTCATACTTTATCAAGACTGATAAACTGAGATCAAGTTTGATCAAGTTATGGCAATCACCTTGCTCCCCACACATGGTATAGTGTTTGGTCAATCAGGCCAACCAAAGCAGCATTGCCTGTGGCCATCTTAAGGGCGATATTCAGGTCCACAAAGCAGCCAATTCTAGTCTCTGCCTTTCCCTTAATATTGCCTAGGTATAACGCAAAATGTTTGGTACAGGAATCCAGACTCTACATAGATCATAAGGTGAGGAAAATGGAAATATTAAACCTTAAAATTGTATTAAGTACAAAACACTGACATTTTGTAAATTTTGGTTAGGTCTCGTACTGTGAATTTACAGTCACTATGCAGTAAAGGGGTAGATCCAATTCTCGGCGTTCTTTAGAACAATGGGGGGGGCGTGTTACCGTTAGTACAGTAATTTTAACACAAATTTTTCTGCTTGCAGCTCAGTACAGTAATTTCAACACTGAATTTTGCTCTAATAATGCCCATCTATTACCGTAGTATCTGTAATAGTGCGCGTCTCACGTTCTAAAGAACAACACAAGGAATTGAAACTGCTTCCAAATGTGTCCTTTCTTTTAAGCCTATGGTAAAAATATTTATTGATCTTTAAAGACTGTGTTTGGTGTAGGGAGATTAGACTAGCAACCCACTCTCTTAGGGTAAATGCCCATCTGGTACCGCTCAATACAGCTAAACCTGGAAGCTCTGCTTGGAGAACTTAAAGATCGAACAATGTATTAAATGAAAAACAGCACCTGACTTGATGGCTGAGCCTGGCATACAATTATTAAAGTGCCTTTGGAATAAAAATTTTCCATTTCATGATTTCTTTCTTTTCTATCATAATGGGGAAGTGTTCTCACAATAATAAGAGGCTGCCATAAAAGTGCTGCTCAAGGCTACGAATGTATAGGTCACTGAATGAGATCCATTCTTATTTGGGTGCCTGTATCTTAAGATCGGTCTTGTAAATTTTCGGTTAATAGGTCTCCTTTCTGGACAATTTACAAAAACAATTGTATATTTCTTTAGGCACAATAACATTATAAACTATACTGTAGTGTTCCAGCTCTTCCATCAGATGCAATAGGATTTGGAGAGGTTGGTTCGTGCAAAAGACATTTGTTCCACCTCTAGTATACTAGATGTGTGATTAGACATGTTTTGGACGGCCCCTCAACAAAATACGCACGTCTACCCCCAATTCTCCCTGGAGCCGAATTGTGCCGCAGCTTCCTCATTGACACTTCATGGAAAATGTGAGCACTATAATCCATTCACAGCTATTCAATAGGATTGGATGGAGCGCTATTGAATTTGTCAATTGAACAGCTATGGGTGGATTCAGTTTCCCAACACTGTGACCCAGCCCTCAAGTTCAGTTAACAAGATGTTCCCGTCTGCTGTAGTGTTATATGAGAGCCAGGTGGTGTTATTTTGGGAAGAATAATCTATTGCCAGTCACTTATAAATTTCTCTCATAGATAGGAGGGTCCCTGGTGGGTCTAACTGACCCAAGTTCTTTCTACTATTACCTTCCCACTTGAAACAAGCTGTGTATGTGTTGATGCCCCTTCCCTATAAAATGCACATTTGTTACAATTAGCATTATCCTTTTACCACACGCTTTTCACAGCCTGTAAGGAAAATTAAAAATACAACCATCCCGTCTTCTGGAGAAGCTCCCGGATCTGGTGACTACAATGCTTATCTCCAGCATGGCAATGGCTGGTGTGGGAGGGACAAAGCAGCTCAGTATGCTTTCCATCTAATGGGAGAACACAGGTGCTGAAGGGGTAAGGGAGGGAGGGAGGGAGGGAGGGAGGGAGGGAGGGGGGGGGGGGGGGCGGTTGTTTTAGCACAGGCTTTTATAGACCTGTCCCAGTATCAGAAAGTGGTATTGATTTAAAAATTACTGTAAATCAGAGGCCATGCTCTTTCATATCCCTCCACAAGGCAAAGAAGGTAGGACTTAGTTAGAAAATGAAGTATCTGGGTAGTTATAAAACCAAAATAGATAAACAACTGTACCAAGAAAACAAACTTCTCCCACTTTTGTTCAAAAGTACAGGCTGATCTGATCACGTGGCAACCTCTTATGATCCTACCCAGCCATGAAATGATATCCGTCCAAATGGATATCCTGAAAACATCCCCTAGTTCATGTACCTAATCCAATCTTCTAAAATATTCAGAGTGACTTGTGTGGTATGGCAAGCCCACTAGCATTTCCTCCTCATTCCTTTAGCAGGTAAAAAAAAAAAAAAAAAAAAGGTAGGCAGGGACTTTCCTGCTATTAAGTGCATTATTTGGCCTCTCACTGCATATAGTTTTGGTGGATGCAAAGCTGCGATCTATCTCCTGGCTAGATAGATATCAAAACCAGGTAATTGAATCTGCCCACCATGTTATCAATTTGGTCACTTCAAAACAGCCTTCCTCTAGCAAATATATTACCAGTGATAAGATGCTCTTTAAAAATCTGGGACTCTTTTGCAACAGTTTGACCTTACTCCTATTACCTTTCCCATAACCCAACTTTCCCCCAGGACTATCTACCATTCGCTTTTCCCAGTGGATCCGTGCTGGTTTCCAATTTGTAACAGATTAACCGAGTATCCCTCCCAAATATCAAACAAAATTCCTTGGAGATATTATTTTGCCCATTCGAATATATTTAAATTAGACATCTACTAGGGCTCCCATCTAAGCAAGTCCTAGAAATCCTTCTCTGGCACATAGCTTCTATACATAAATCTCATATCTACATAACAGGAAACATATCTTTGGACAGGTCTGGATTCCGTCCCTGCAGGACGCTCTGTATGTTTATCAAGCACTATCACCGCTCCTTCACATATATGGGAAATGCTTTAAAGGAGACCTAATTGAGATACAGAAATCCTTTTTACAATTGTTGGCTGGCAATATACATTGGGGCTTGTGCACATGGGTGTTATTTAAATCCATATCACCCATGTTTGATTTTTTTTTTACCCAGTAATCAGTTTTGTTTTTCACAAAAGATTCCAAAACTTAATCTAGGTCATTGGCACTGTGACCATAACAATCAGCTGTTTCATTTAATTTTCTACACTGTGCTAACAAAATGACAGACTAGTGTATACGAGGATACTGCAACTACAGCAACATGTTTTCATTAATGGCCCCTAAATCTCTGAGTAAACTTTCTATAGCTCTTTATTGCAGGCAAGTATCAGTGGGAACCACACCTGGGACAGATAATACATTTATGTTATGGCTCAGTCTGAATAATTTATATCTGCTCAAAAGTTTAGAAAAAAAATAAGTGTCCTATGTGTGCCCCACACCTCCAAGGTACCCCCTTAATAATACACAGTTACACAAAAGACACAGCATGTACTCACGGGAGTGCGAAGAGAAGTTTTTCTGTGAGGCCAAGCAGGCACGTGGCAATGGTGCTCACCAGCAGACTTAAGCCCAGGAACACATGTAGTGGCTTAAAACGACTCTTGTATGCAAAAGCTATGCCAGGCACAAAGAACATAACAAAGCCGCATATCCACTGTAACACAAACCATTAGGGGTTAAAAGACATTAATGTGAAAGTCGTCAATGGAAAGGTCAACCCGCAGATGCAAAAGACCAATACATACTACACAGAAATCATCACTCAGAGAACAATAAACAGTTACGAACAAGCAGCTTTGCACTGTACCATATGGCCCTGTATTTAAATCTTTCCTCTCGCTCACCGTTACCCTCTTTTCAAATTCCCCAACTGGCCAAAGGATCACAGCAGTTATTGCCACACCAAAGGTAAGTGGGTAAACATTTAGGACCGGATTATCCTAACCAAAACGAAATTGGATTCAGTTTACTGATCTTAATATCTACGGACTTGAAATTTAATAAATTAAAAGTAATTACTTCCATTGTTTTTACTCTGCATTCCTTTACATAAATCACTCTGGTCAGGTTGAGACACACCAAGTTGTTTGGCAATTGCATGACACTCAGCAGACTGTAATAATAGCATAGTAACCACTGTCACATGCCAGAGTGTAGTGAGCAGAGACTTGGATCATTCATAGCAGAAAACACAGCAAACGAGGAACTTTGTGACTGATTGGCTCAAGCTAAGAGATCATGTTACACTCTCCTGGGACCAAGTTGAAAAGTAACACTATATAATAAGTTTTGCAAAATCAACACAGAGTTATATTAGAAGCTACTGGTAATGAGGTACAAAACTTAGTTTAAAAAAAAAAAAAAAAAAGTCCATGTGAAATTGCACTTTTAACCAATCCCAAGCTAAAAGATCAACCATAACTTTAAAATTTGTAACAAAGTCGACCTTAGAGACTGCCCCACAATTGTACATGTGGCAGTCTCTAATTTTCATATTGTTTAAGAAGGTATAAAGACTTCATGTCACAAGTAAAGTGCAGTGTTTTTTTATCAGATGAATTTCCATATATCTGCAATCAAGTTATACTTTAATTTTTTCCTTGTCCACCAGGCCAGATCTCCCCCAGTACTTCTGTTCTACCATGACATTTATAGAAGAAGCATGTATCTGTGAGGGGTGCAGGAGATTATAAATAGTGACAGGTGGTGAGCGGATTGACAAATGAATAGAATCAGTGTCTCACCTGCAGAATATAGAGGGTGAACGTGGTAATGCCTAACCAGCTGTGCAGGCTGTACATATCTGGAATGTCTTTCTTTTTGTGGAACTGGAAGACCGCAATGATCCCTGAAAGTGAGAAATGCACAATATAATATCATCTCTACCCCGACACACTGTACCCATTTCAAACCAGGTATGTGCCCTAGAAGCAACTGTTAGCACTGGCTCTAAACTAACACCCTTAATACTACATTTTGTCTTGGTTTATTGTAGGCATGGCAACAGTAGCCAAAATTCAAACCCTGGTAATATTTTATAGTAAGAGATGATGCAGACAACTAGAATTAGTTGCATATCTGGTAATAAATGAGGGACATTTTAAGCAACTGAAAGATATGGAAAACGTCAGTGTCAAAGTGTATATTTGTTCATGGAAGGCTGTCTAGTGTCTTCTGGAAACTCTGATCAGAGGTAGGCATGGTCTGCTGGGACTTTAAGTTCCACAACAGGTTCCTTTGGCCTGCTCTAAAGAAACATGCTTGTGCTGTTTGTCTTCTTAGAGAGAAGTGGTCCCCAGTAGGAAAGCAGGGTGTTATGGCCCTGTTGATAGAACATAGAGAGGTAGGTATATGACACCTACCCACAACCGAGATGATCAGTGCCAGCATGTGCAATGCTCCATGAAGGATCTTGGTTGCCTTCTTGGACTCATGTCTGAACACTCGATATACCAGCAGCGCTGTGGGAACAAAACAGGTTACTACACAAACTCCTTAGTCAAACAACATCACGTCAGAGTCTTCCAGTTTGCCTAGTACAATTTAATGCAGGCTTCCGTGCCTAGTACAATGTAATGCAAGCTTCCGTGCCCCACTTCTAAAGACCGCAAATCTTTACCTTCCATGACATTGTATCCCAGAGAACATAGGGCTCTGGTGCACCTAGCCTCTCAGAGGAGGCTATTGCCACTACTTCTGGGTCATATGAAGCAGTACGTAGTGCCACACCAGAGGAGTCTGTATGTTCATGCTCAGAGTCATGGTAATTATAGAGCTGGCATGAGATGAGGTAGAGAGGAGGGCTGATCCTGTACATGATCATGTGTGAGGAAGACAAGGGGCATAAGCTTCTAGTAAAACAAGTGGCTGTTGTGGTTAAGGGATTGGAGACCTAGCTCCTGGGATGTTAACTTTAATTTGACAGGAAAAATGCAAATGGTGGCATCTACAGATTTTAGTTCATTAAAATGATATTAAATGTAATGCTGTCCACTTTTGTCAGTGATTATGGTTACATATGCTGGGGAAGGGGAGGTGTGACTCTCCTTATTAGGCTGAGCAGACTGTTTGTAAAGGCCCCAGGCTATGTGCACTAAGTGCAAGAGAATGATATTTACATGCAGGCTGTGGAAACAGCCACAATAACATGGGCAATTTCTTGGCAGATTCTCACCATAAGAAATTATTGAATATTTGGTGTATATGACAAAATCCTACAATCGCAGCCTATACCAGCACACAATTTTCCCTAGCTTGATTCTGGGTAAATCTAAAGAAGCAAATAGCCAGAGCATATATGAGGTCCAGGTATTAAGACCCGGCCTTTGTGCAATATTAAACTGTCTGACACTTCCACAACAACATTTTTTTCAATGCAGCTCTTTGAACACTCATGCGATCTGGTATGTACAGATTTAATACTCAACCATTAACAAAGGGGAAAAAAAAAAAAAGGTCAGTTACCGTTTTATCAACATCACACATTACGCACTTTAACAAGGATTTGTGAGCCAAGAGTGTGTTTGTTTGGATTTTTGCAATAGGACAATATTTCACTATTCTAAATTGTTATCCAGTCACTATCTTGCAAACTTAAGTCTGTTAAAACAAAATATAGTAACTCTACAAAATTTTAGAGATAAAAGTGTAGGAAACCTGAAGATGTTCTCTGGTTTGTAATGTGTGATAGTGATTTTTAACCTTTCAACAGGTCTTGCCTTTGGAGGTAATGTTGTCCACGGTTTTCAGTGGATCATCCTAAACGAATTGCATTTGATAAAGCATGCTCACAGTTCTTACCACTAAGTCCATGTAAAAAAACAACAACAAACAAACACATAAAATAAGCTTGATGTATAAATATAATTTTATAGACAGGTGTACCTGTCTATAAAAGGGATTTTCCTGCACTACCTTGATAGTATCATATCACTACACTGTGTGGCTGGGGGACCCTGCTCCTTTTACTATCTCGGTCTATAACTCCCCCCCCTTGCTGCCAACTCCATGAATGTGTAGCTGTGTTGTGTAATTGTTTCACTTTGTATGATACCCCCACAGACTACACTGCGGTTCCCTGTCCAATGTCCTAACCCAGACAAGCAGTGAAATAACACTTTCATTCTGCAGCCGTCAGATACACAACTGTACTGCACAAAATGCTACCCACCCTCTAGACATATGATTAGGCCACATTAAATACACAAATAAGTACAATACAGTCCCACATTGCCTGCACCTCCATCTTGAGTAGCAGACTGTTTTATTCCTGGACTGATCTTTAGCAAGTGTAAAATCTCTGGGTCAATGTAGTGTCCTAGGTGAAAATGCCCTTTTCCTTAAGGCTAAGAGTTATATTCATGTTAGCCATGAATAACCTGTAAGGCCACATACATAGTCAGCACGCAGGTTTTACAATAGCACACTTCAGAGACGCTGCAGTTTTTATTGGACAGTATCCAACCTCCAATAATATCTTTGATTCTCTACCAGTAACAATGCCCAGTCTTTTACCCCATTACATATAATACTTTAATGCCACATATACTCACCGTCCCCACACAAGAAAACCATTCCCAGCACCATGCAAATGGGATGGACATTGAATTGCTGAGGTCCGTCCCAGGAAAACCCCCCTCTATACTGAGAGAGCCATGTCCCTGTGACCGCTAATGCCGCCACTCCCAGGATCTGAGAGGCAGCCACCAAATATGGCATCAAGCCCGTGTTGTGACGTGCAAGCGAGTCATCCATTGTGGAGACTGAAGGAGGTCACTGCCTGCTGGGTACAAGGAAACATTACATCGTAAGAATAAAGCAAATAATCTATTACATAATTAACCTAGCTCTATTCACTAGTCTCCCGTAACATATCAGGAGTTAGAGTACCCTCCTCTCAGAAACATAGCACATAATCAGTCATAGATAATTGTTCACAACTTATTTAAGTTTTCCTTCACCTACAATCACACTCCTGACATACCTTAAAATAAGTTCTGGTCAGTTTCAGTGGGCTGAACCCTGCCATTTCACGTGCTTACAAGCCAGCACAAATTCTTGTTGTTCAACTAGATAGATATACAGCAGATATACACACAAAAAGGGCAGTAGGCCACAGGCCACTAAGGGAGGGACTAATAACTGCTTCACCAGCCTTATGCTGCAGGGTTAAGCCTCCACACACACAGCACAGAATCACAGGTGGAGCACATGGATGTGACTAATCAATTAAGATAGTTAGTGCTTGGGAGGAAGCTTAAATTGCTGGACCAGACTTGTGGGTGTGGTGACCAACGCCACCCAGTGGCCAGTGAGGGGTCACATGGAATTGTAAATACTTTTGTAGTTCCAGCGATGCACAAAAACAAACCAGAGATGCTGTTTTCTAACATCCTAATATTCCTACAGCCAAGTGTTTCAACATGCCTGTGTCAGCATTGTTTGTTTCGCTTGCCCTTCACTAAAGTGTGTGTCTGTGTGTAAATATTATAATATATATTTATTTATTTTACACATACAATGTTAATGAGAAATGAGGGATGGATTAAGCCAGTGGGAAAACAAAGCTTGAGGGTACATAATCAGTTTGGATTACTGAGGGTTAACAAAAGGAGTAGGAGTGGTAATGTACAAGCAAGTGTCACCCCCCCCCACCCATCCCCGCGTCCTGGGGTAAGTGTTCACGGCCAGCTAAAGGTACAGAATCTCATGCATCTGAACAAATGACCAAGGTATGCAGGGGCCAGTCTGACGATGGAGTGTAGATGGAAGCCGGAGGTAGGAGGAGCCAATTGCAGCACAGGCTCGTGGTATGGTACGGGTGTTGTGGTTCAGCCTCAGAGGTATGTCGAGCCAACAAGGAGAGACGGCCGAAGGTATGGTATGGGCGTACCCCGGAGGTATTAATGCACCAGCAATAAAATCAAGCAGCGGCATAGTACGGGCTGTGGTTCAGCTCTGGATGCACCTGCTGCCTTGTGGATGAAGGTAGTGGCATAGTACGGGCTGTGGTTCAGCTCTGATGTACTTGGTGCCACATGTCAATGGACCGTGGTATGGTACGCTTGTTGTGGTTCAACCCCGGAGGTAATACAGAGGTTTGGTCCTAATGAAAGTGGCATGGTTTGCCGTCCAGCGGCTGGTGCAACCTTTAACATTGCAGGTGAACACTGTACAGGATAAGCAAAGTGGTAAAGCACACATTTATGTTAGTCAGGCTTTTGGAACCCGTGCTCTTTAAAGAGGCGGCTTCGGTTCGGTGCAAGTACAGCTCATCTAGGCTGACTTGCGGTGCATTACAGTTGGTGCGGGTTCCGGGATGCCTGGGGACGGCTGTCTCATTAAGTTTAACAAACAGTGTGCTCTTATGGATGGACAACGTCGAGTACAGTGTTCTCCTGCCACCATTGCAGTTATGGTTTCATTTAAATAAAGAGTTATTTGCCAATAAGTTGGTGGTATATTATATATTACTTAAGAGTTAAGGTTAAGACTAAGTTCTATTGGTTCTGTTATCAATCGTAATCAGTTTATGTCTATTTCAAATCAGAAGTCAGTAACAAAGAATTTTTTGGCCACTCATGATGTCCTGAAAACTCTGCTGGTAAATGCACCCATGCATCTATCTTTGCTGTATACTAAAATGTTTACAGAACATGCTATACACAGGCTTACAATTCCTATAGCAGATTATCGAGGTCTAGAGCAGAAGAAGGCAACCTAGGGCTCTCCAACGGTCGTATAAGTGATCTCAATAAATATGTATTTTTAATAAGTTTTTATGGTAAAAAATGCTAGTGCATTAATGCTCTAACAAACACCAGCACTGACTGAGAATGTGTTTGAGTCAATATAACACACTGAATACAAGATACTAAGAGATCAATGTTTAGACATTAGACAAATCCTTTTAGTACAAATGCAACAGATACAGTTTTTCTTCTCAAAATGTGGATGATGTGATGTATATCTCCGATTATCTCATTAGTACAGCACTGAACATGGTGTCTCTGTCACTAATAAGGTTAATTGGGGAGTGCAGAGAAATGACGCAGGTAGAACAGAGCCAGCGGACTACTGAGAACACCATCCATATGTGTGGGATAAACTAATTACATCCTCCCTCTATTGCATTTCATTTATTAAGAGACAGGACAGCACCCTGGGGCCACTGGTAACATGCACAAGTCTTTACCAGGCTTATCTGTGTCTAAGATCTTTTATGTAGAATGTGTGATCAGTTTTTATTCTCAATATATTATGCATCTCCCCCACTGACCACTAACATGACTGCAGAGATATGTACAAACCTGCACAAGTAATATATAATGGGTCACTGTCACCATTGTTGTTCATGGGTGTTTTTTGGACTTTTTTTTATAAATCTTGGAACACATAAAAAGCAACAGTGAGTGACACATACCAAAAACAATGTTGTACATTCACCAATAAATAGAAGTGATCTGCAAACTTCAAATATAATCCATTTACAGAATACATAATGAAACATAGGTTATATGTTTATAATCTACAGTGAACATATTTATTCTTCTCACTTCAAATAATAATGCAATATCACTGTGTGTGCGTGTACACAGATGTGAAAAACAGGGTAAAATACCAAGTCGTAGAATTTCTCATAGTAATAGGTATAGTTTCAGGACCACATTATATAGGATCCAGTTTTTTCACATAGTTTTGGAATTTAGTGTCCACTTTATGTTCAGATTTCATGACAATGAAAACCAGAAACACAGGTTAACAATACAAGGTTAATGCAGGGGTAGGCTGGGCTAGGGGGCATCTGCCCCCCGGGCTACTCCCATAGTGTGCTAACTTGGGCTGGGTCACTAGACCACCTGTATTTTTCCCCTTTACAATAGGCTGTTGAGTCAAGACTTGCCCCCTGGGCTAAAATTTGCCGGCCCTCTCCTAGCTACATGACAGTACAATGTTCAACTGACCAGAGCACAAGCCAATCCTATACAGGCTTCCTGACAACTTGCAAATCCCTGGCTCTCCTCCATATCAGTCTCATACACCATTGTACACACTGGACAATAGTGTATCTGGCCAATGGCAGATCTCACCACCAGCGCTGCAGCCTGCACTTAGCATGTTTCTCTAAAAACTAAAATAAAATACAAATGAGGCTCCAAGTAGTATTTTTTTTTTTTTTTAGAATGCATGACACGCTAAGTCTATTAACACAACTTGGATGGGTTGGGTGGGTCTAGTAAATTCCATACAGCAGCTAATCCAGAAGACATAGCAATAAAGATATGTTGTTTGTTTTTTTTACCATATTTGATCCTGGTTATCAATACATACTGCAATGCACTGCTTTGATATATTCTGGTGAGAATGGAATGCTGACAATTGTCACAGATTTACTATATGTACCAAAATTTTACTAATTTTGGGAAAGTCCACTAAATGTGGGCCCAATTAAGATCAACCTCACCAACAACGGTAGGACAAAGAAGAAACATTATGAATCCTGGACGGAACAAGGTACCATCTATAATTAAATTTAATGCAGTTATTTTATTTTAGTACAGATTGTTTTAGGTAGTTTTTTTCATATTAAAAGTCAACCTGGAAGTGTGACACCCATCTCCTGTTCCCATGATCTCTCAAGAGGATCTTTTTGCAGTTGTGGGTGGAGCTATGAGCATTCTGTAAATAGATGAAATAAGACCTCTTGAAGTCAAATGACAGGTACAGAGAGATTTCCAAGCAGTATTTTAAGTGAAACACTAAAGGCTGAAATTAAATAAGCGTAGGCTTGCCCTTAGGAGGGGATAATGTGCATGAGGCGCACCCACACTGTGAACACTGACAATGGTGTGATAGTTGGCGACAGCACTTCTCCAGAGTGCCTAAAATGCAAATGATAAGGTGAAGTAAGATGTTTGAACTCTAGGCTTAAAGCAGGATTTAACCGTAGCTGGCCGGTTGTTACTGAATTACAGCAGAACATGCTGGGACCTGTACTTCCATGGCAGTAGGAGAGACACAAGCTGCCTTCCAGTGGGTTTGTAAATAATAATACATATTTAAAAGAATAATATTTTGTTACTTGGGGAAGGGGACTTAAATTATCTCAAGTGTTAAGTGGCAAAAGGGGCATCATCTGACTACGCAAGGATGTGTTTGACAAAGAGGATAATTTAATAAATTGTTGTACCGCTGATATGTATTGCAACAAATGGGGGGCAATTTGGCTCAAAGGGAAACAAACAATCTGCGTTGTTTTAGAAGGCAAAGCAAAATTTAGAAATGAGGAATAATACAAGGCACAATGCCTACCTTGTTGGCATCATTTAAAATATAAAGTTCCCAGGGAGACTCTGCTACTGACCTGAAGCACCTAATCTCATCACTCACGATACTATCTCTGTGAAAAGCAGAACACTATGAAGCCCCTGATGTGAGTTGGTTGAGGTGGAAATAAAGCTGAAAATAACACAGAATGTGGAAACTAACCATTTTAGATAGGGATTTTTCTTATGTATGTTTGTTTAGAAGAGATTGTTTACCAATTAGATGAACCTCATATCAAAGTGTATATCTGGCAGAACTTCTGGTGCGAAGGGCAGGAGCAGTTGTGTTGCTGAGGATGCTGGTGGCAGCCACCTTGCCCAAGCTTTACGGCTTGCCTCGCCCCCTGCGGCCTGTCACTGTAAGGCTGTACCAGCGTAGCTAGCATATGGCAATCCCCAGGTTTGTGCCACTTCACCCCCCTTTGCTCTTCCTATTAATCTAGTTAAGATGTTCTTGATTGTTTGCACTCATTTCCTAGTTATAGTTTTAGGCTACAAAGAATCATTACAGCCCAGGGCTCTAAAACATGTATTTATTACCCTGTTTGTCTTATGATGATTACATCTCAACATACAATGTTATGTTACATTATTGATATAATGTCACACTCCTATTTAGTCAGATAATATCCATGCACATGTTAAGGAAAAACAATATGTACTTTGACCACTTTCAGCACATACTGAACCAACAACCATATCACTGTCTCACTACAGTGTAGGTATAAAAGACACAACTGAAGCAGACAGGGCAAGTAGGAACTGCTATAAAGATCAACCAAAGATTAATCCATCACACACACATTTTATTTGTATTAAGACCGAGTGAAATGTCTGAGTGGCACAAACCATCTGCAGTATTATAGGCTATATATTTACGATTACAGATTTTTCACAAGTGCAAACTTAAACCTGGCAGAAAAGTAGGAACCCCTAAAGGGAATGAGTGTTATAATGACACCTGAACCTAGTGCTAGGAGCAGGGAGGAGACATATAACAAACACATAACATGGAAGAGGAGATAATGATAACATATAGAACTGTTGTTGGTGTATAATGACGCAGACATCGCAGGGTCTCACCTGCTCCCGATGTGCTCAGTCACTGTGCGGTGCTGGCTCCAGCTGTGGCCGCTGTGCTTCTAGTGTCCTCCTATTAGTCCCTGTGTCCATCTGTCCCAGTCCCCGTCCCACTCATGACGATCGCTGCGCTCTGGCCCCGCCCCACCTACGTCATACACCGACTGCACTGGGCAACGCTCTCCCATTTCCGGGTGGTGGGCGGAGCTTACTGTTCCCTTGGAGACACAGCTCGCTCAGTCTCTGTGTATTTATAGGTGTGACATTGAGCCCACACCCGTACATACGGACTGCGCTGTGTACTCAGCAGTGTGCGCCAACCCCGATACCTTCATTCTGTACTTGTATAATGTAACAGCTGAGGTCAGGAAATAACACATACCACGTGATTTTCTGAGGTAAAATAAAATGTATATAACCATATCCATAAAATGCATATCCATAAGCACAAGAGTGCTATATACATACCAAATTACTGACAGATTGGAGAACGTGACGGTGCAATGCATTTCTAAGTAATAATTCCTGAATAATGCACCTTTCACACACAATGAGCTTTGCAAAAACAGTAATCCTAATTTTTTCTTCCACTGGGAGGGGCACTGATTAAACTGGGGCCAAGGAAATGTTAAAAATTACGACTTGTGTGCATAAAGCTTCAGGAGATGTCCTCTTTTGGACACCTCCTGCCTCTTTGGGGCACATTTATCAAAACTCGCAAAATATTAAAAATATCGCATTGATAAGGATTGAACTATTTCTCATAATTATTAAAAAAGCAACACAGGAACAGCAGTTCCGAAAAACTGCTGTTCCTGTGAAGTGGAAAACATACTTACCACTCCATCTTCGTTCCCGAAGCAGCATGCGATGAACGGGGCTCCTCTTCTGACTCCAGTGCACATGCGCCGTGTGAAACCCTCGGGCATTCGCACATCTCTGCTCTCACTCTGAGGCACATTTATCAATCTTTTCATAAAGTGAAAAATAGTTTTAAATCCTTATCGCATGGATAAGGATTGAACTATTTCTTAAATTTATGAAAAACAAATCACAGAAACAGCAGTTCCGATAAATGATAAAAAAAAAAAAAAATCACACTTACCCCCCTCTTCGGAATGCGCTGTCTCAGGATCTCCTCCAGGTGTTCTTCGCTCTTCTTCATCCTTCAATTGCGCATGTTCATTTCGAAGAACTGCACATGCTCACAAAGATCCCCGCTCTGTCTCTGCAACGATAGTTGCAGAGAGTGAGCGGTGAGTGACAGGGAGGGATCACGGATCCCTCCACACATGCGCTGTCCAGCTCTGCTCTTCGGAGCAGAGCTGACAGCATTGGATTTTTTCAATTATGATAATGTACGCGCTGGCGTACATTAACATGACAAGTTTGCGAAAAAAATGTTTTTTCGGAACTTGTTAGATTGCGGGCAGGAGCAGTCACCATACAGTTGAATTGGGACTGGTCCCAAAAACGAAGAGGAGTGCAAAGCGATGCACCTTTATTAAATATGCGGAGGACACAACGGAACCTGATTTCCATGGTAAGTGTACGATAGTGCACTATCATTACTTGTTAAATATGCCCCTCTGCAACTATAGTTGCAGAGAGAGAGCGGTGAGTGACAGGGAGGGATCATGTGATCCCTCCACACATGCGCTGTCCAGCTCTCACGGAAACGTTTCATTTATGATAATGTACGCTGGCGTACATTAACGTGTTTGAAAAGTTAATTACATTTATTGTTAAATAGCGTTACTGAGCACTCCCCCACACATTGTTATGGGGAGTGCTCAGTAAAACGATAGGAGATGCAAAGCAGCAGATATCTATGATATCTGCTGCGATGCTACTATCATAAATAGCAAATTAGTGTTTACAGTTTTCGTCGGGGAAACCTTTGATAAATAGGCCCCTTTGATACCTGTGAGGTGGGATAAGCTCAAGACATCTGCACCAGAGCTCATGTTTTTTTCAGTTCACCTAGCAAGGCATACAGAGAAGCCATCTAAGCATCATTTCACTGATTTTTACAAAATTTGATATCTAGCTTGGAAAATGATTCTTGCTTCTACATTGTGCACCATGAAAACTGTGCCCATACTACACTGCCAGGAACACATCAGCAGGATTTGGGGCCCTAGCACTGGGCCAAAAGATCGTAAGGGTTAAGAGGTAGTAGCCTGCATATACCCTCCAATATGTCACAAGTACCACCTGGGCCTGTCTGACATGATGATGTGAAAGGTTTAATCAAAACAAAACCACCCGCTCTGTCTAAAAATAACTAAAATTCCCCCCAAAAATATATATCAGACTTGATATTAAACACAGTCCTGCCACCACTAAGACAACTCAAAAACAGCCTTGAGAAGTCTTCAGTTATTCACTAACTGATGCCAAAATGGAATCAACAAATTGAATCACAGTTACTGTAAACCACATAATTCCCTGCATAAATGTAGCATTCTAAAAACCAAACTGGATATGTGGATTGTTTAACAATACAAAAACAAAATGCCATTAAGTTGGATTAAGTATGACAAAAAGTCACAAATCTTACCAAATAAAAAATGGCGATAGCAAACTACACAAAAAAATCAATATAAAAAACAGTTTTTGTAAAATAAAACAGAAATATAATAATTTCACATACTTTACAGGTCTCCTGAGGGAAGGCCAGAAAGTGGATAGTTCTCACTAAAAGAAAAAACTGACCGTTTATAAAATCATGTAATCACTTGTTCTTTCTTGCCCAAACCTGGTATGCTAATCTGCTTTACAACCATTTTATTGTCCTTTGTCCAAGAAGAAATCTAGTAAAGAGTTGCACAAATATAACTTCTGGAGCACAGCAAAGATATGCCATTATTTTCAATAAATATGGTTCCAAATATATATAATATGATTAGGAATAATGTATATCCTCAATAACTCCAGATAACATATAGTTTCCTTATGGGGCCAGTATATGTCATTGACACATTTTATCTGCTAGTTCCAGTGGTTATACATTCATACAGAGGTCTTCTCAAACATGGAATATAGAAAGTATTGCTTTGATCCATTATATTTCTTAAAGGATTATGCATTTATCTTGGAGTGACAGCAGATATTGTTCTTTCTAGCCTGAGGAACTCTGTGGAATTCTTAATTGAGCAATAACCAAAAGAGTTGACTGCCTGTCTCACTCAGGCATCTCTGAATAAGCAATCAAAGTCACGTTACATTAAGCTGAAGCATACATCAAAATACATCATACATGCCAACTTTCAAAAACTTCTCCCCGGGATCATGTGACAGGGGGGAAGGAGGGGGTGTGGTGATGTCGTCGCATCACCCCCACTATAAAATTCTGAAATTCACGGCAATGAACAGCGGGGGTGAGGGCTTAGTGATGTGATTAAGCCCCGCCCCAGCTTTCAATGCCGTGAGAATCCGGGAGGTTTGCCTACTCTTCCGGGAGTCTGGGAGGAAATTCGAGAGCCTCCCAGGAATTCTGGTAGAGTAGGCAAGTATAAAATACATTAACCCCCTGTTTGCTTACACACAATGGATTTGGTGAAAACTATGTTATCTAAAGCAATTTCAGATTTTAGGATTGATCCTGACAATTAAATATTAGTTTTCTAATTATCCTAACTAGGTGATAATCATGAGCATAGAAAGTCTTCTGTGGTGTTGAAACTGAACAGAGGCTCAAAACAAAATCAATAAAATAAAATAAAATAAAGACTATTAAAGCCATGCCCTCAGCCACACCTTACAGGGTGCCATATGAGGAAAGGTAGATAGGGCTTTCTTTTAGTACAATAAAGATAAAATGATACAGTGAAATCTGTACATTTTAGGAAAATATTATGTATGGCAGATCTGTTGCTGGCTATAGCAGTGTGCTGGGGATCTCTCTGTGTGTTTGTTCCTTTCAGGATAACCCCACCCTTTCAAGCACCTGCTATAGCCTATAAATTGATTTGAGCAACTTCCACTTCTTTATTAGAATGAATGTTAGCAAGTTTTTTTTTAACACTAATGTACACTAACATCCGAAATTATAACCCTGGACATTGGAATTCTAACAGGCAATTCATATTTTTCTTTGAAGAAACTAAAGTATCACATTGCAGATATTTGTAATACGGACTCCAAAGTTCACAATATTTAGACTGCACCATATTGTCTAGTCCAGGATATTCCATGGAAAGAACAGTTCATTTTATTAGGTTTGAGACATCAGACCCAAATGACAGCAAGTTAACACAGGTTGACAAACTTATTAGATTTATCTACATGGACAAAGCCATGTACATAGGTGTAGCCATTTTAAAAAATTATTTGGATGCTCAGGATATCACCTCTTTTATGGGGTCCATTTTATTTCCTTCAATATCAGCTCTGGTACTTGGGACAATGGCATTATTACAATACCTGGGAGAACCAGAAACCTTTAGAACATGTAGATTTACACTATGGAAAAGTCTCACTAAAGGTGATTGGAGAAGACGACATCACGATAAGGAAGCAATATACAATGTCAAATAGAGCAACGAGCGTAGAATCTAAGAGGTTTGGGAACACTTGATACATAAGCTAGTGGAATAGCAATTGTAGCTGCTAGTTGGGAAAGTGTGTGTGAATACTGTAAGGCAGCAGCATTAGCAGCCACCAAAAATAAAGCAGTCATTGTTTACCAGCATTTACCGGTGGAGCCTCATGGTTGGGGTTGGGAAAGATAGTGGAAGGCGGAGACAAGAAACGTGAACCAATCACTGCAGGAATCTTAAAGCAGTAAGCTGCTTGCTACCACAACTGCTCTTTACTGTATTGTCTAAGGTTCATTTTGGTACATTTATTATGAAATATAAAAATCTACCTATTTGAGAAAATCAACAAAAATATATATGTTTTCAAAAAAAGAATGTGTATTACATGTTTCCTGATCTATTGGTCAGTCTTAATAGGATACTAAACTCAAACATTTTATCTGCTTACTTTTGCCTAGCATATGGGAATTACTATACTACACACAATTCTTATACTATACCTCTGTGCAGGCTACACACAAAGCTAAGGAGATGTGTCTGCCACCTCTCTGCCTGCTCTCGCTCTCTTTCTGGACCTGACCACATCTCCAGTTACAGGACACTCCAACCCAATCATGCCACAGACCACTTGCCAGTAGGTCAGGCCCCAAGCTGTTGTATATTGAGAGTAATATCACACTCCAATTAGATTGAAAGGAGAGTCTGATACGGGTTTAAGAGAATTATGGGGAAGAGAAAGTAAATAATGGAACTGAAATTGGGTAAAGTCCTATAACCTACTTTCAATAAGCTATTTTATGCAGCCATCCTTTAATATTTATATTAGACAAACATAAGAGAAAGTAATCTTACTTCAGATGAAATGTCTCTAACAATTTCAGCAATGACTGATCATGCAGTATCATATGTACACACCTTCATAAGTTATCTTCAGATCTGTGCTCTTCATCTGTCATAACCATCTGCTGAAAAGATTGTGACTCTGTACACGCTACAGATATCTGCCTATGCTGCTGACCATGATTTTTAGGAAGTTTAGAAAAACAAATCAATGTGATGTGTTTTGGTAAGATAAAACACGATCATGGGCAGTGGCCCACGCAGGGGGGGGGGGGGGGGGGGGTTCTGGGTCTCCAGAAACCCTTCCCCTCCGCTAAAAAAGTGCCCTATATAGCGGCACTGTACTATACAGCGCGGATGCATGCGCGGCAGCTCTCTCGCCTTTTTTTTTTTTTCGGGTGGAGGGGAAACTCCCCCTTAAAAATGCTCTGTGCGCCCCTGATGGGAGGGTACACACTCTGCAATATCTGACCAAATGGTCATGAATCGTGTGATCTGCATGATAATTACATAGAAGTGTACCTAGCTTTAGATTGCACATATCACTGAAATATTGAGGCTATATTATACTTTATTAAAATCTGGAATTAAAAAGGGACATTTTGTCTGATAAAGTATATGTTTTCTAAACCATTTAATTATATTCAGTACAAGTTAACCCGTGCATGATACTCATGCATTCTAGTCAAATCAAGCTACTTAAGGTCTTAAAAAGGTTCTTGTCATGCATTTGGACCTAGCCCAGGCCTCCTCAGGGGAAGAGCGTTACTTCCCGACGCAAGCGGCCTTTTTAATGTGTGTTCATGAGGTAAAATTACCTCACGAAAATTAGTTTGACCCCTCAACTCGTAAATTTAGCCTTTACTACCCCTCCCACGGGGGGAAGGGGGGATGATAGAAGTTAACTGACTTGACTATTCTAATTTTTTTGTCAAATAATGTCAGTATACCAAATTTTAGGTCAATTGGATGAGCCCTTTCTGAGAAAATAGTTTTTTCCACACACACACACACACACACACTAACGCACGCCTCTACACATGTGTGTTCATGAGGTAAAATTACCTCACGAAAATGAGTTTGAGCCCTACCAAATTTCAGCCCTTTTTGAATTTTTTTCCCCACACACACACTAAGAATTTAGTAGGTTAGTGTATAACTCCGCCTAGCAGGTGGCGCTGCAACTTGTTTTTTTTTCCCCACACACACAGACAGACGCCACTAAGCATTTATATATTAGATTGCATTTTACTTTACTTTAGAGTACATGCAGGGTTTCTCAGCCAGTGGCATATGCATCCCTATCTATCTTTAGTGATACATGAGCTTTAAAAAGGGCTCCCATCAGAAAAACCAATGTGGTATAGGTTTGCAAACATGTTACATATATTCAAGGCTAGTCATACAAGGGCAGCATCATAATTTATTCATATTTTATGCTTTTAACCATAGGGTAGTGTCTACAATAATGCAATTTGAAGATGTTCTCGGTTTTATTGATATGAGATCACAGTGTATAGAAGCCCACAGTCTTTCTACAAGAGCAGCTAGTTCTCACTTTATGATCTTACTTCAGTCTCCCATGCAGCTAGACTTGGGCCACCTTGAGGATAGGCTAAACTATCAGTTAATCCAGTGGTTCCCAAACTTTTGCAGTTCGCGGCACCCTTAGAGTCTCCATAATTTTTTTAAGGCACCCCTCCAAAATATTTACTGAGCAGTCCTGTTTTAGAAGTAGTTGGGTCAAAAAATTGTAATAAGTATTTAGGTCAGGACAGAAATGCTTATTTAGTTGTATGCAAAAATGCCCCCTCTGCATCCAGACACTCTGCCCTCTCTCACGCTGCCCCCTCTGCCCTCTCTCACGCTGTCCCCCCTCCTGTCACGCTGTCCCCCTCCACTGCCCCTCTCACGCTGTCCTCCTCCTCTGCCCTCTGTCACGCTGTCCCAGCTCATCTGTCACGCTGTCCCAGCTCTTCTGCCCTCTGTCAAGCTGTCCCAGCTCTTCTGCCCTCTGTCACGCTGTCCCAGCTCCTCTGCCACGCTTTCCCCCTCCTCTGCCCTCTGTCAGGCTGTCCCAGCTCCTCTGCCCTCTGTTCCCCTCCTCTGCCCTCTGTCACGCTGTCCCAGCTCCTCTGCCCTCTGTCCCTCTCCTGTCACACTGTCCCTCTCCTGTCCCTCTCCTCTGTCCCCCTCATCACTCTGTCACTCTCCTCTGTCCCTTTCCTGTCACGCTGTCACTCTCCTCTGTCCCCCTCCTGTCACACTGTCCCTCTCCTGTCCCTCTCCTCTGTCCCCCTCGTCACTCTGTCACTCTCCTCTGTCCCTCTCCTGTCACGCTGTCACTCTCCTCTGTCCCTCTCCTGTCACACTGTCACTCTCCTCTGTCCCTCTCCTGTCACGCTGTCCCTCTCCTCTGCCCTTTCCTGTCACTCTCCTCTGTCCCTCTCCTGTCACGCTGTCACTCTCCTCTGTCCCCCTCCTGTCACGCTGTCACTCTCCTCTGTCCCTCTCCTGTCATGCTGTCACTCTCCTCTGTCCCTCTCCTGTCACGCTGTCCCTCTCCTCTGTCCCTCTCCTGTCACGCTGTCACTCTCCTCTGCCCTCTCCTGTCACTCTCCTCTGTCCCTCTCCTGTCACGCTGTCACTCTCCTCTGTCCCTCTCCTGTCACTCTCCTCTGTCCCTCTCCTGTCACTCTCCTCTGTCCCTCTCCTGTCACGCTGTCACTCTCCTCTGTCCCTCTCCTGTCACACTGTCACTCTCCTCTGTCCCTCTCCTGTCACGCTGTCACTCTCCTCTGTCCCTCTCCTGTCACTCTCCTCTGTCCCTCTCCTGTCACGCTGTCACTCTCCTCTGTCCCTCTCCTGTCACTCTCCTCTGTCCCTCTCCTGTCACGCTGTCACTCTCCTCTGTCCCTCTCCTGTCACGCTGTCACTCTCCTCTGTCCCTCTCCTGTCACTCTCCTCTGTCCCTCTCTCACTATGCCCCCTCTGCCGTACGCCAGCCATAAAAAAAATAAACAGAAACACTTACCAATCCGCGCGGCGCCGGGACTCAGCATCCTCCTCTCTCACGCAGCAGCTGTCACTGATATGACAGGCTGCGTGAGAGAGAAGAATGCTGGGTCCCGGCACCGCGCAGATTGGTAAGTGTTTGTTTATTTTTTTTATGGCTGGCCCGCGGCACCCCTGACACAGCGCCGCGGCACCCCTGGGAGCCGCGGCGCACAGTTTGGGAACCGCCGAGTTAATCAATGAAAATGACCGCACATGATCCAATATACATTGTATGAGTTCTGGATGTACTGCAAACCTCAAACAAGCTAAGTATTTCAGATTCACTTGGGCTAGTTAGCATTGCCACACCACAGGGGCCCCAAAATGGCTAAAGTAGACCAGGCCCTTTCTGCCATATCCCTGCTGTCAATCAGGAGCGGCTAGTTCTCCTTTGCAGTAAGGATAATTGATGATTGTTGAGTTTATTCCCATCTTTAAATGTTTATAACTGATGGTGGTTAATTATTACAATGCAATTGTAATATTAACAAAGAAGTATTTGTGAACATGCAATGTGTCTGTTCTTTTTGATACAAAATTATTCTACTAACATACAAGATCATCAACAAAATTGCACCGACATACATCTCCTCACTTGTCTCAAAATATCTCCCAACTCGAAGATTCCGTTCTGCACAAGATCTGCATCTCTCTTACACTCTCATCACTTCCTCCCATTCTCGGTTACAGGACTTTTTTCTGGCTGCACCTACTTTGTGGAATTCCCTCCCTCGCACAATAAATAAAATGCCTCCTCCTATCCCCAGCACTGACACATGTCACATGGGACATGCACCACACGACAGACGTGCCGTCCCATGTGTGCTGAGCTGCAGGAGAGGCAAACAAGACCCAGCCTCTCCAACACAGCGCATATGGAACAAGGTCAGTGTAAGAGAAGGGAGAGGTAGAGGGGGGTCTTAATGTAATGAGGGTGGGAGGTAGGCTATTAATTTAAAAAGGGGAATTCTTTTTAATGGGTGCTATTTTATTTGTGGGGTGTTGGTGGGTCTATTTAATTTAATCGTAGGGCCTATTAATTTAAGGTGGGATGATGGGATCTTTCATTTAATGCTGGGGTGGATTGGGAGCTGTTTAGTTGAATGTGGTGCTGAGTTTGGGGAGAATGAGGGCTATTTAATAAATGTGAGTTCAAATCATTTAATATCAGGGATGGCTGTGGGAAATAGGTATATTTATTAAATGTAAATGCTATTTATTTATTGCAGGTGCTGTGTCTTACTGTAATGTGGATGGGAGGTGGGCTATTTAATTAATGGTGGAGTGTGATTTGGAGCTATTTAATGGTGGATGCTATTTGTGTGGTGATAGTGGAGGTATTTAATTTAATAGTTGGGGCCTATTAATTTATAGTGAGGTGATGGAACCTTTAATTTATACTATTAATTAAATGTGGGGTGGAGTTTGGGAAGGAGGTCTCCTGCTACATTATATTACGTGAATATGAATTATTTAATGTTGAGGATGGTTGTGGGAAATGATTATGTTTATTAAACATAAATGCTATTAATTTATTGCTGGGGATGCTTGGGGGAGTAAAATAGGATTATTAATTAAATGGGAATACTACTAATTTAATGTTGTACCTGGTTGGGGCGAAATAGGTGTATTTATTAAATGTGTATGCTATTAATTTAATGTTGGGGCTGGTTACATGTTGGGAGCCCTAATTATTTAACATGAATGCTATTGATCTAATGTTGGGGCTGGTTGGAGCTTTCTATATTTCATGTACCTGTTTTTTTCCATGTAGGGTCCACCATTCCAGGATCCAGACAAGCAGCAACTGAGCTAAAGATACCAACAACCTGAAGTAGTGAAATCGGCAGAAACAGGTAGGAGAGAGCAGGACAGTCTGCCAATTGTCCTGAAGCTGGTGGGGCAGTTCTAAATTTGGGTGACTTGCTTAGTCAGGATTTGTTCCGATACAATGACAGTTGGAAGGCATGTCCTGCTTCACACTGTACTGCTAGGGGAAGGCAGAGCTGTGTGCACCTAACAGTAGTGCACACAGTATTGCCTGTGTATTTGTCTCAAATGATAACCATATTAGACCAATCCTTAAACTAGCTCTGTGTGGGACTATTATACTCATCAGGACCTGGGTGGAGCACATGGAAGGTAAGCGTTGGCTTTTATTTCATCTCATAAAACTCCACCGACAATCACATTTTTAGTTTCAAATGGACACCAATAAATTGTTTAGAAGTGGTTCTCAGAGTGAATGTAGTGTGTCTATGACATTATTACTGACAAGCATCAATTACAAACTTTTTTCCTTTCTAGATTTTGAAACTTTGTCATTTCTGAATAACAGATGTCATACCTTTACCTACTGTTTGCACCACAGTAAGAAGTGACAGATCACTGAGACTGAAGGAGAAAGCAGCAGTAAATAAAAATAAAAAACAGTTGCTGCTTCAGCCATCAAAGCTGCACATTTCACATCTTGCATACATTGGTGTCAGTGTCAAAATGGCCCAAAATTCTTGTATTGTGTATTGTACAGAGCTTAAGAAAGTCGAGTTCTTACGAACGCACAGCCTCAGGTTCGTACTGGCCCATCAGGGTATCAGGGAAATCCCTGGTGAGCCTCATTATCAAACAGGGCGACAACCCTGCACCCTAAAACATAGCGGATATCAACTAATGATGATGCCACGCAGTCAGAGGAGCCCACCAAGAGAAGTAGCTGGGAGGAGTGCAGAAGACGAAGAGAAGCGTGAGATCAGCTCTAAAGTAAGGTAAGGGGTGGAGAGAACCAAGAGTTGGTGGGCAAAGATTAGAGTGGCGGAGAAAACTGGGGTGGGGGGTTGTTGGTTGAAAGTAAATAATGGGTTTTATTTATAAGGAAAAATACACTCATTGATTACTCCACAAATATGTAAGAAGACCTCAGGAAATGAAATAATCATCTATGACTCTTTCATGCAATCAGTATTCGGCAGCTGTGCCCTGGTCATAATTTATGTGATCACAGAGCAACTTCAATCATAACCGAACGAAAAGGTAATAAGTACCACTCAGATTGGCGTAGTTACTGCTGCTTGTCAGAGCCGATGCCTTCATCTTATTTAATTGGGGCTAACAAGAAATGGGATTTAGCTTGGACTGATGTGAAATGACAATTTTGGGGGAAAATCACACATGTATTATCTTTATTTCAATACAATTTCATGTGCTATCCTCTATAATATTTTACCAGTATTTATTTTAATTTGATGACCAAGGTTTCCCAATAGAAAATGAACTGTAGCAAGTGGAGAACATTAAAGGGACAATATATAGTAATGAGGGTAAAATTGTATTCATCACCAGGGAATGAGATAAGAAATGAAAGGAAGAAAATGAAAAAGAATGAATGAATTTTAACAGCAGCTTTAAGGCTATTAGATTATGGGGGTTTTTTAGATTTTTATTACACTCAAGAAATCTTTAGATTCAACAAGTAGATTCCCTTCATTAAACGAAAGGGGCTGAAATTTTTTAAGGGTAAATTTTCAAGCTGCAGGTTTGAAAAAGTGGAGATGGTGCCTATAGCAACCAGATTCTAGCGGTCATTTTGTAGAATGTACTAATTAAGTAATGACTACAATCTGATTGGATGCTATAGGCAACATCTCCACTTTTCCAAACCCACAAATTGATAAATTTACCCCTTATAGACTTATTCTATTCAGTCTCTGGACAGTCTAGTCTAATGGTGGCCCCTCATTCAGCCCTTGTATATAATCTTTACTGACAATATTAGAAAAATTTACTGATGGCTGGTCACACACTCTCCTTTGGCTGACCATGCCCCTTAAGTGGCACTCGCACAATTGAATGAGCCCCTACCATTTCATTCCATCGGTGAGCCTGTCATGCCCTCTGCCCAATGACACAGGCAGACAGATATATCCGCACTACCCGCATTAAACTGGAGACTCTCCCAGCCTAGGTCCTTCCGGGGAGTGTAGCCACACATAACTGTTACATACCCCTAGACAGTAGGGTATGCACCTAGGGGAGACAGAACTTCTAGTGCTGGGCAGTTAGTAAGTAATGAATATTCATTACCAGACTAGATAAAATGCATCCAAAATGAAGACGCAATCATTGGGAGGACTAGGAAAAGGTACACAGTAGGAATATTTTTTTTGGAACCAATTTTATACATTATACATATAAAAAGTCCCACATAGGGGAGAAGGTATTTTCTTAATGTTTGGTGAAAGTTCTGCTTTAAATTACACAATTTAAATAAACATGTCCCTTTCACAGTACCTTAAAACAAGAGTTGACTGTATTAGTAAAGAATACAATTTTATCAGATAATTTAATTTATCTTACACATGCATCACCACCAAACTCTTAAATGGTCACCTGTATAGCTTAAAGTGTCTGGCGTCGGACCCCAACACACCATATCTTAGCTGCCCTGCAAGCTGATCAACCCACATTGTAGCCCCAATTTTCTATCCCACACCCAATTAAAACTAGCTGGTGATTTCAGAGAGCACAGTTACTATGCAAATTAGGAGTAACAAATTCTGAAATAATATTAATATGATGTTACCATTATTATCTGTGCTAGTACTTGACAAGTAACTTTCAAAGTAACCACTTGCCCAATACCTAGACTGTACCTTTCACATACCAAGCCCAGGTCCGGAGGAAGGATACTGGTCGCCCAAGATGCCCTCACACTGAGGTGTCTTCCCTTATCTCAGAATGCCCTCCCAGGTGTTACGCCCCACTATAACCACCCTATTGATTCTTATCGTGTGGATCAAGTGACAAAGTAAATGTCTTTCTCAAAGCTGCCTATAATGGTTCTCTGTGATGGTCCTCTGTGTCACTGACAGACTGAGACACCGATACACAATCACAGCACAAGGTAAAAGTGCACCCATCGTCAACCAATGAAGAAGGGTGTCTGTGTAATTTAATTTCCCTTGGAAGTCGGATCTTAGTGTGGGGACACCCCCAAAATGTTTGTGCTCTTGGTGAGGTCGCTTCATGTCTGCACCAACCCTGTCCCAAATAATATTTCTGCGGCAGGCGCGCAGCTTTTGTGGGGTCGGTTTGCACATCACTAGTACTTCTAAAGCTGGGTACACACTACACAGTTTTCATCCAATAATCGGCTAAATCAGCCGGCATACGACCGCTCGTTCAAAAGTCGGGTCAGTGTGTGCAGTGACACGATGGTTGAAAGTCTGCCAAAATGGACGATTGTCGCCTCATTTGGTTGGTCGTACCGTTAAATAATTTCGTTCCAATCTCGTTTCCGTTGTGTAGGGTGTATAAACTTCCGACCGATCCACAACAGTGAGTACGTAATTACAGTTATTGCTCACGACAACATAGCTGTAAAAAGTCGCTAACGGGACAGCTGCTCTTCCTTTTATCGTCTAAAACAAGGCTAGTGTGGATGCAGTCCATGGACCGAGCGATCGGACCATCGATCGCATGTAACATCGATAGGCATAAAAAGTTGGTGGAAAATTCTGTAGTGTGTACCCAGCTTTAGATATACAGACGTAGAGAAAACCTGTGCTCCAGAAATCACATAGTCAGAATGTATTCCCGGTTTCTAGCATGTTTATGACAAAGTGTAAGAAACACAATACAAGTTCTCCACTATGTATTTTACTTAAATTTGCACACAATACACCCGAGGCTCCCATTTCAAAATGACAAGAGAATGTGTATCTTACCGATATACTCCTTTCCTGAAGAATGTAAAGACTGCACACACCTTCTGTCGGCTCCTCCCTACATGTAGGACACAATACCTCACCTCTGTCAGAGGAGTGACAAGACAGCCTGTCCTCCTTGCCACCTCCTCAGTTACACAAATACAGATTCCAGGGGACCTTACATGACTGTATTGCTTCACAGACGCATAAAAGAAGAACAAAGACAGTTTCAGTAACTATTGCCTGAACTGTTATCTAATAGTGTGATAGATATTCAATTGGTTACTACAGCATGGGTGTTGTGATGTGAATGGCAATTACATTAATCCCATAATGCAGCAACTTTCAGTTAATTTAATTATTATAATTTTTGTTGTCAAAAGTGTCCCAGAATGCAATATAGTGAATAAAGAATAAATGGTATTTAATGTGCCTAGAAATATATCAAGAATTGTTTTGGCCACAGCACAAAAACTACATCTAGACTCAAACATCCACTTGTGAATGGTATTATATAGCAACGTAAAGTAATATGTGGTGCAACAGAAAAGCACAGACAGTGTTCATTACTACAGGCCTGTAAATGTACACAGTTTGGGCAGATGCCCAACTGGGCCACCAGCCCAGCCTGCCCCTGTAACAACCTTAGCATTATCATCGGTTCTTTCAGGCCCGGCGCTTCCATTAGGCAGCCTGAGGCAGTTGCCTAAGGCGCCGGGACCTGCAGGGCGCCGCTGACTAGATTTTCTAAACTAGTCAGCGGTTTGCGGGAGAGGAGCAGCGGCGGCGTGGCGGCGGCTGTTTTGTAGCGTCCCGGTTATCGCTCTTAAGATGCGGCCGGGCCGCCACACTCCCACAGGATCACTTACTGACTGTCAGTGACCATGTGATCTGACTCTTCGGCGGCGCCTCTGTCCTCCAATGTGCCGGTCCCCCATTTTCTTCTCACACTGTCTGTCGGAAGAGAGCTTTTATCCAGGTCACAGAAATCAAAGGGAATTTCTAATGTATGTAATAATCTCGTTTTTCTAAAGAACACTGAAGTCATGACATAAGAACTGCCTGTTTTTACAGATAGCAAAAACAGACAGGCTTGGTTCCCCGAGAACCCGAACACACCCGAGCTTAGCAGATCGGAGTACCAAGCCGAGCCAGCTTGGTACTTTCACGTCCTCTGAATTGAAAACGAGGCAAAACATCATTGTTACGTCGTCGGATCTCGCAAGTTTTGGATTCTATAGGTACCGCCCTCCACGGCGATCCATTGCCATTTCACAGCGGGACTCAGAAGGGCAGCATAGTTCTTGCCAGTCTCTAGTGCAGTTGGGCAGCGTCATAGGTAGAAAAGAAAGAGGAGGGGTAGCGGTGTTCTTCAAAGTCTCCAGTGACATTCAGGAGAGCTTTATTGCTCCATTGCTAATTGGCATTGCTGAAATAGAAATAATAGGGCTGGCAGTCTTGGTCTTCTAAATCTGCTATCACATTGTACTGTGTTATATAGGTAACACACAAAGAGAAGAGGTCCATGGCTAATTGTCATTGCTGAAATACAAAAAATAGGACTGGCAGTATCAAAATAGATTCACAGCAGTACACAGAAGACTAGGAGCACCAAGCAGCTGCTAGCACCAATCATGATAATAGTAATCCCTTTGTGTCATCTGATGTGTGCATGAACAGCCCAAGTGTAGCCGCTGATAGACAAATTGAAGATGCCACTTTGGAATTGCAACAGGATGAGGAAGATATTTGTGTAGCTGACGAGGGCGCTAATGAGGATGTTGATGAGGATGATGTTGTTTGTGTAAGTCCTGCACTAGTGGAAGCAGTTCTTGCACGTGATAAGAAGAAGGCCATTGTCATGCCTGGCCATAAGACCAAAAAGTCCACCTCTTAAGTGTGGAATTATTTTTACCCAAATCCTGACAACAGTTGTCTAGCCATTTGTAGCATTTGTAAAGCCACAGTCAGTAGAGGTAGGGAACTTAACCATCTAGGAACCTCATCCATGTTACGCTATTTGAAGTGAGTTCATGGCAAGCTGTTGGGAAAATCAGAAACTTATGCTAAAAAAACAACAAGCAGTCCAGCATCAGCTAGGACCCTTCTCTCAACTAGATCCCGACACCTGCAATCTGTTTCCACAACACCGTCCTCATCAATATCCTGGCGATCAGAGTTAGTCCTGCATCCAAGTTGCTAAGGCTATATGACTTCTGCACTCTTCTTGATTCCTCTGAAGAATTCTTGAGCGTTAGTCCCACTGCTGTTGCTGTTGCTACTACTGGGGGTGAATCTTCATCCCAGAAGCAGACCAAGAATAACACTACTAGTAGTTTACAACAATTGACTGTTAAACAATCCTTTGCAAGAGGAAGCAAGTATGAAAGCTGTCACCCAGTCGCAAAGCGGATCACAGACGCCATGGCGACTATGCTCGTATTAGATCTGCGTCCAATATCCACTATTAATGCAGCTGGTTTTAGACAGTTACTTCAGGTCTTGTGTCTCCGTTACCAAATTCCATCATGACACCATTTCAGTAGAAAAGCTATTCCTCACCTCTACCAGAAGGTTCGTAAAAATGTTATTATTGGGCTGCAAAATGCCATTCTACCCACTGTACACTTAACCACAGATATGTGGACAAGCGGAACTGGGCAAACTAAAGATTATATGACTGTGACAGCCCACTGGGTTGGTGATTCGCCTTCACCAGCAGGAACAGCAGCAGCATGTACCCAAGTACGTCACATTTGTTAGAGGCAGGCTACTCTGTGTATCACCGGCTTTATTAAGAGGCATACAGCTGACAATCTGTTACAAAAACGAAGGGATGTCATTGCAATACGGCTTATCCTGCTTGGACTCTCCTCAGGATATGTCATTTCTGATAACGCCACCAATATTTTCAGAGCATTACAGTTGGGTGAATTCCATTACATTCCCTGTTTTGCTCAAACAATAAACTTGGTGGTGCAGAGCTTTATAAAAAATGACAGGGACATGCAGAAGATGCTGTCTGTGGCTCGTAAAATATCTGGACATTTCCGTCATTCAGCAACAGCATGTAGGAGATTTCAGCAGCTGCAAGAGCAATTTAATTTGCCTTGCCACCAACTGAAGCAAGAGGTGGTGACAAGGTGGAATTCCACCCTGTATATGCTTCTGCGTATGGAGGAACAGTGAAAAACCATCCACACTTACTCCACAAGCCATGACATTGGGAAAAGAGGGGGATGTATTTTAGTCAAGTGCAGTGGAGAATACTTTCCATGTTGTGCAAGGTGCTGAAACCATTTGAAGTAATCCCCTGTGGAGTGAGTTCAGACACTACGAGCTTGAGTTAAGTTATTCCCTTAATTAGACTTTTGGAAAAGCAGCTTGAGAAATTTAAGGAAGAGATTAAACAAAGCAATTCCGCTAAGTATGTCGGACTTGTAGATCAAGTACTTTATTCGCGTCGCCAGGATCCAAGAGTTATCAAAATCTTGAAATCGGATCACTACATTTTGGCGACTGTGCTTGATCCTCGGTTTAAGACCTATGTCTTCTCTTTGTTTCCAACTGACCCAGATCTGAAGAGCTGCAAGGAGGTTCTGGTGAGCAAGATGACAGCTCAAGTGTTAAGTGACAGGATGGCGTCTCCTCCTTCAGTTTCTCACTCAACTGCTGCTAGGAAAAAACTTTGCTTTCCCAAGACACCCAGGGATGATGCAGATGACTCTGCATCAAATTTTGACATCTGGTCTGGTTTAAATGAATTGAACAAAAAACGTGACAACTCTGCCATAACTCCACCTGATCCTACTATCAGCATCCAAAGGATGGTGGAGGATTATTTTCACGACAGCATAGAAATAGACAAATCAGACAGTCCATTTACATACTGGGAGGAAAAAAAGGGAATTTGGAGATCCATGTACCAACTCGCTTTGCACTGCCTATGCTGACCACCCTCCAGTGTGTACTCGGAAAGAGTTTTTCAGCACAGCCGGGAACCTTGTCAGCGATCGGCGTAGGAGGCTACTTCCTCAAAATGTGGAAAAGATGATGTTCATAAAAATGAGGAACGAGGAAGGCCTTTCCCGCCAATTAGTTAAAAATACTGAGACTTCTGTAACGGTGGATTCCAGCGGTGATTAATTAATAATGTGTTAGGATGATGTACACACTGATGAGGGTGAGGATGATGACAACAACATCTTGCCACAGTAGAGTTCATTAACAACACTGGTACCTTAGGTGGGTTAAGGCCATTGTTACCTTGTTTTGTGGGGACCCAAACATACCAAGCATTTCAGTCACAAGGAATGGCAATTTTGTGGCTGAAGTGCTTGGTTTGTTAAAGTGTACATGTCCGTTTTAAGATCCAACATAAGGGCTGGTGGGAGGGCCCAAGGACAATTCCATCTTGCACCATTTTTACTTTAAGCAACGGCTGTGTCCCAATGTTACCTACATGTGGCATATATTGTTGTGTGCTTAGCAAAACTCTTAGACACCCATTCATGATGCAGATGACTCAGCACAACATTTTGACATCTGGTCTTGTCTACTGTAAAAGTATTGACCAGAATTAGTGACACCTCTGCTGTAACTGCACCTGATCCTTCTATCAACTATCAATATCCAAAGAATGGTGGAGGATTATTTTAATTTTTTTTGAACGGTATGAAGACAACACTTTTATTAACAAAGAACGTTGCTTGCAGAAGTAATGTAAGCATGGATGTCTAAATAGATGTGTATATGTATTACCTTCCACTTTGCTGCTGTTTTATCAAGTGTTTGTAATCTGCACTTTACATTAAAAGTACCTAACTAGATTATTATTTTGTGGGAATTGGGGCTGATTCCAAGCTTACTGATAAACTGACTTTTTGCTGGGAATTACTATGGCTCTTTTTAGTGTATTATCTGGCACCCTGGATTGGTGTGTGTCTGATAAAACCGCGCATCCCACGCATCATTAGTGTGGTTAATGTAGGATGAAAAAAAGAGCAAAATGATGTGATTTTAGCATACTTTAGCAATTTGTCTAAAAAAATACAGATTCAAAATCAAAACCAAAACACGAAGCTAATCCAGATCCAAAACAAAAACCACTTCACGGGGGTCAGTGAGCATCTCTAATTTATATATATATATATATATATATATATATATATATATATATATATATATATATATATATATATATATCTATATCTATCTCACTTGTGGATTATATCGCACATCATTAACGCATGCATACTTCAGCATGCCATGACAGATTGCCATGCGTTAGCTCCAAACCTGAATAAATCCCTACTTATATTTGGCCTATTCATGTGTCCTAGCCAGATTGTATGCTAATGAGAATGGGTTGCTGATATACCGAATATCAACATCTATCTTGGCAGCTGATTCTTCATATACTTTGAGTAGTTTCCATAGAACTGTGTAAACATTGGAAAAAAAAATACTAGTTTGCAGGAATCTATGAACTGCACACTTGATTTGGTCTGGGGAACAGGATTGCCACCTTGCAACAGCAGGTGATTTAGGCAGCAAACCTCCCGAATACCCTGAGGCAGGGGAAAGTGAAAGAAATTTCACTACCCCTGCCAGAAACGTAGCAGTGTGCGCTCGTGCTCCTGCGGCTCATGTGCAAATTAGGTCATGTACGCGCCCACGGTGACATGAGCATGTGCTAGAGCTGTGCTGGTCAGATTTTTCAGAAGCTTGGTGGTAACAAACCAGTCCTAGAAAGGAATAATGAAAAAGAGAAAAGGAAATACTTGAGCCTGACAGTTCTCTCGCACCTTTAAAAAATGGAAGAAGACCAAAGACAGATATGTTCCCTAACCATAAACAATGATTTATTGAACTGTAACTGACAACTTATGATAACGGTTTATATGCTGCTGTTCGAGCTACTAAAGAGAGAAATAAATCGATATACCAAATGTGGGAGTATTTTAGCAAGATGGGTCTTGAAAGGTATATACTCCATAACAAATGGAGATATAGGGGTAAATGTATCAAGCTGAGAGTTTTCCGGCAGGTTTGAAAAACCAATCAGATTCTAGCTATCATTTATTTAGTACATTCTACAAAATGACAGCTAGAATCTGGTTGGTTGCCATAGGCAACATCTCCACTTTTCAAACTCACCGGAGAACTCTCAGCTTGATACATTTACCCCATAGTTTGTTATTCATTAAGTTTGGGATCATGAGAGCTAAAGCTGAATCATAAAATGTGTTGTCTTTTAGATCTATTTTTATACTTAAGCAATCCCTTGTGAAAAGGAATTTCTTGGATACCTTCCATATGAAACCTCTTTGGTTTCAAATATAAATTCAAAGCTCTGACATTCAGGACTGGTCTTCTAGAATGGTCTTACTTTCTTATTGGAAATAAGTGGCTGATCCAGCCTTAGGCAGCTGCGTCTCCATCTCTATTTCTTTGATGTAGGGCCCATGTTAGTCTTATTGAGGACTGCTTGAACAAGGAATATGAAATATCTGGTATGGGAAATTAATTAAATTGAGGTTTACTCCGGACAGGATTATTTTTAACAACCACCTGTGGTAAGCTGCCACTCCAAATATGACTCTCTGAGAGTTCTCTGGTGAGGAGGCTATGTAGGTGAACTTACTGTAACTGCAACCTCTCTTAGCGTTGTTCCATGTATTTGTGGCATCTTGGGGTTTGTGCAAAGTGTGCTATTCTTGTGCCTTAGGAGTCTCTGGCTGGATCAGTGGCTCTAGAAGTCCGACCCTCTTGAGGAAAGGGCTTCCTGAAAGGCTCATTCGCTTTCTTGAGGTCTGAGATGGATTTTCAAGCTTTATGGTGTGCTTTGACCTCTTCGATAAACTGAGGCCCAAAAAGGTGTGCATCTGTCAGATTAGAACTCAAAAGATTTGGGCAGCCACCTAGACGTGCGGGTATTGGTGATGTAATTAAATGATTGGCCCATTATTAGAGTTACTCTGCTAATGGCCTTAAGTAGAGCTAGCCTGGACGCCATTAGAGAATCCAGGGAACATCTGGACTCCCCTTCTCTCTCTACCTTGTCTAACAAGAATAGCAGGGGCCCAGCTGTGTTTTCTATTTTGTATTGGATCTTCCTTAATGTGCGACCTGAAAGGTCATTGTGTCTTTTTCCCCCCACTATAGAGGCTAAAGCTGGGTCAATGTCAGGGGCAAATAATACCGGTACATCTGGTAACCCCGTATAGGTACGCAGTTGTAATGGGTGCTAGGGGAGACAAAGTCACACAAACTGCAATCCCCTTTCCGACACCCCAGGTACTCACTGAGGGACCACTATGAGACGCACCATACCTTTGTTCTCCTTGAACAGAATCCACCACTCATGCCTGCTCACATGTACTAGGCCACCTAGATCCGCTCAAACTCAGCCGCTCCGCAGGCCTCTGCCCGCGATCTGAACCCGGTTGTTAAGCATGTCTTGTCTTGGGGCTCAGGACTTTTTTAGGTGCCCTTTTGGACAGCTTATATACCACTCTCAGCAACATTTAACTATCAAGGGACTAAGTGTCCCCTACACTACCAAAGCCTATTGCCTGCTATCAACTATAAGGGCCTACTGCCCTGCTAACCACAAGGGCCTAATGCCCTCCTACCTTATCAGCATCTAGTGCCCTCCTAACAATACAGGACCTAGAGTCCTCTAAAGGGCTTTGCACCCTAAACTGACTAAGGGCCTTGTGCCCTATGAACTAACTATAGGGCCTTACGCCCTGAAACTAATGGGTCTTGTGCCCAGAGCTGACTAAGGGCCTTGTGCCCTAAACTGAGTAAGGGCCTTGTGCCCGACCTCACTCTAAGGGCCTTGTGCCCAGTCTAACTTAAGGACCTTGTGCCCCCTTATCTAACTATGGACTTAGAGCCCAGGTACTTATTGGGCCTGGTGCCCAGATAATCCCTACCTATACCCTAACTGTTTCAGGACCTTATGCCCACTATGGTGCCAAGGGCCTTGTGCCCAAATGGTGCCCACGGGCTAGACCTAACAGAGTAATCTATACTTGCCTGCTCCACGCAGAATACCTAACTTGTCCAGGTCTCTTCGGGTCTTCCAGGTCCTCCAACCGGCGCCGCCTCTTCTCCTCTTCGGCGTGCTGCTCCCTGCTGTCTTCTTGGCGGAGGCGCTCTTAGCCCTTACAAGAGCTTCCCACCAATGATCTGTTCTTTTCCTTGATCTCAGCGTCTTCTGACTTGCGCGCCGTCTTCTCCGTTGTCTTCTCGTGGCAGCGTAGCTCCTAGCCCATACAAAAGCTCCCTGCCCCTTCCGTGGGCGTCCGAGTCTTCTTCTCTTCTGGACGCCCTCTTCTGTCGTCTCTACCGCCGCATTGAACTGAAAATCACTTATGTCATTCGGCGTTGCCACAAGTCATAATTGGCTCACCGCGGTACCAACAAGGTCAGAGGTGAGCCAGGATTGGCTCACCTATCAGGACGCCAATTGGCCAGCAGGGGAAGGTATGCCCTGATTGGCTCACTCACCCTTTGCTGACGGGACCGGCAGGAATAAAAGAGGAGTACTTTCTGCTGGAAAGCGGGACCGGTGAATTGTTTTCCATCGCTTCTTTTTTCGCTCCCATTCACAGGCACTTTCTTTTAGAGTCCAGTGTGTGGCGTATAATTTTGTTAAAGGGGTTTTCCCTGCAAATGCCACCCTGTCCATTTGTACCTCACTAAATTCCCCGCGCTAGGCTGAGGCAGAGGTTCTTATAATCTCCTCCGATTCCCAATCTACGGAGGAGACTGATACCTTTCCTTTGGAGAAAAATGTAGTGGCTGTCTGGTAGATGACCCCATATACTGACTATGGGTCCCCTAATGCTGCCATCTACAAGCAGAACTATTGTTCTTGCTCCAGGCACTAGAATGTTTTCTTGCTACAGGGTAATTCCAGGGAAAGAGGGAATATCACCTAAGCAGGCTTCACTAGGGTTAATTTTGTTTGAAATCTATTTATTTTTCTTCTTTAAATTTTTCTTTGGCGCTGGTGGACTCCCTGAACAGGAAGAGGACTTGGCACTCTCATGAGGAATAATTTCCATCTCAGAATCTGAGGAGTATGTGATTCTGAATTCCCTGAAGGGAAATTTTTGTTTATTTTAGAAATAATTTCCTCATATGAAGAAGAGGAAGAGAAAGATACTGCCCGTTTGCCAGCAATGGAGGACATCTGTAAATAGTCTGTCACTGAGACAGAAACTATCCTCCATCTCATCGCTGCTAAAAAAATAATAATCTGACAACCTAATTTGCACGCAACCTACAGGAGCGCACACCACTCTGTTTCTGGTAGAGGAAGTGAAAATTCTTTCACTTTCCCCTGCCTTAGCGTATTTGGGAGGCTTGCTCCCTAACACACCTGCTGTTGCTTGGTGGCAAACCTTCCAACAAACAAATTTTGTTGTGCCTTCCACCTCTGGCTAATCCACAATTACAAACAAACATTCACAACATCACCAAACATTATCTTTAAAAGTAAGTACTGCAGTTGAAAATGCAAACGGAAAGCACATGCTTCCTTCAGCTGTACAACATATCAGATTTCCAAAGAACAAACAACACATACTTCCTTTTTAGTTCTGATTTCAGTGTGCACCACAAAAAGAAGGAAAGCCTTAGACTGGCTTTATGTTAGTGATTCGCTACTGTATGATAGAAAGAATGACATCTTGTCATGTGCTTACGTAACCTTTTACACACAGACGTAAAAATCAGCACTATTAAATTCTTCTTATTCTGCAGGTTAGATGTTATTTATACCATATATTCTCATTCACTATACGTTATCTGTGAATACTTAGTACAGAGTATTTGAAAAGCAAAAAAAAAGTACATTGTATTTTGTGACATAATCAGGGGAATAGGTACCATCACCTGGGGTAGATGGCTTTGAACAGCAGTAATACATCACGTAAAAGCAGGATTTCTGGTACAACTGACTTCAGTCAATTTTATTGAGCATGTGCAAATAAACCATAAAAAAAAGCCTTGCTCGTCCGGCACTAACTAAACATTGCTTAGAGGCCCTCTTTCGAGTCTGAGACCTTGTGTACCAGACCCAAAACGCCAAACAAAGGTTATTTGCTCACCCTTAGCAGGTTCTCTCAGGAGGCACCCTGCCTCTTCCCCAGGTCTGAGAGAGACAGAGTGATCAGAGCTGCAACCTTTTACAGACCTCGCACAGGTGCAACCAGGGCTGACACCAGCAATTGCGGGGCCCAGTACAAATGTAACAGGCAGGGTCCCCCTCCTTCCTTCTCTCACCCCATCCTCATTTTTAAATTATGCTTTACCCAACATTTGCCTTTCTACTCATTCTCTACAGTCATCCCCTATCCCTGGTTCCATCTAACCCCTGCAGTAGTTTACTTACCTCTCTGCATCTGCTTGCTGTCTCCTTTCAGCTCCTCTCTAGTGAGAGGGCTGTGACGTTATTAATTATATGATATTAGCAGTGCTACAGGGAACCTCTCTGCTTTGTCCCGGCTCTCTGCCTGGTAGCTGGGTACCTGGGATTGGAGCAAATGACAGCCGCTGTGGGGCCCGGACATGTTGGAAGTGGAGGCAGACATGCTGCTTACAAGGGTGTCCGGTTGTCATATCCTTAATTACGCGCAGAGGTCTCTCTCCACAACACCTCACATCTCAAGAGCAGCTGCTGCCTAGAAATGGCACCTGCTACCTCCCTTAGTTCACTGTGGAGGCCCTCTACCCTAATAAATTTGTTTGAGCCCAGAGCTGGTGGGGCCCCACTATGCTGTTGGGCCCCATACTGTTGTACTCCTTGTACCCCCCCTGATGGCGGCACTGGATGCAGCTCTTAATTAGGCTGCTGTGAATCATACTCTGGGAAGCTTTTCTCCCAGAGCTAAACAATCTCCCTGTTAGCGTATACAAGGCAGGAGACCTGGGACAAATACCTCTGTGATTTAGCATTAATCCAGTGACTTTGTCACAATTTAAATTGAGGAAAAAAGACAAGATGGGGATTGTAGTGATTGCTGAGACTGTATTGAGCACAATGTACTCAGATTCACCAGCAAAGTGGAAAATTGTTTTCAATGTTGGCAGCTGCGTTTGTGTGCGTAGCAGACTCTTAGGCAACATTTAGCTCTCCAGTTGTTAAAGCACCACAAGTCCCAGCATGTCCTGCCAGCTAACAGCTGCTAGCTACGGTATAATGGTAGCATACCTCCCTACATTTGAGTAGGCAGCATCGGGACAGGGTACATGGCAACGTCACGATGGGGGCTTGGCCACACCCCAGAGGCATGCCTAGAGCTTTTGAAGTGCTAAGATGCTCTCTTCTCTCCTCCTTTACAAACACCTTCATTGCCGCACCCTGTGCCAGTTCACCACTGCTCTGCCATGCAGAGCTGCAGTGAACAGGGAACACTTACCAACTTTCTCACCCGCAGGATAAAGCTGTCCCAAGTGGGATGGCAAGACAGAGCCCTCTAATTATGACTACCAAGTGATAACAATAGCTGAAAATCCTGATTTATGTGGACCCGATAAAGTACTATTAACTGGTATTAGAGTTTTCTTTTAAAGAATCATTTCACATTAATGAGAAGCACTGAGCTCACTTGTACATTTCTTTACAAAGCAACCATAAAAAACACATTTGGTTCCTATCAATGGAATTATCTACATTTACACAGATACCGTTTTCTACAAGAAATTCTCTAGAGTTATTATAATGCTGTTTCCTGCAATACTAAACTTTGCGATTCTTAACCATTTCACTCCAGGGTCCAAACTATGGGGTCTATTTAAGAACAGAAGAAAAGCACTGCCAAAAATGTAGGGCTTCTCTCTATCTTTCAAAGGGTTATTGAAAGCTATCACCAGCAGTAGACCCTACCGGAGAAAGCTTTTCTCCAGCAGCCTATTTAACAAGGACAGTGGCAGACACTGGCTATAACTTGATAACCTCCTCTCTAAACACCCTGATTGGGCAATTAAGGTCCATTACTGCAGATGTACAATATTACTTTACTCTATCTTAATACTGAACAGTCGTATGTATGTATAGATTTCTTTACAAATACATAAAAAGTCCAGGGACGCTGGTACCTGTGTCTGACAAGACCCATGATATATAATATTTTAATATAGTATACTATTTTATTGGTTGGAGCAGGCTCATTATGACCCCCCTACATTTTCCTATTCCAAAAACTTACAGCCAGCAGTAATTGTTTCAGGCACTATTGCGGTTTTGGTTCTTGTGCTTTGTCCAGGACTAGTTTTTTGACCTGGGGAATAGATTCAGGTCATTCACACCACATTCTTTTTTTTTCAAAGATCACTTTAGTTTTTCCATTATTCCTTTGTTTTCCACACTCACTAAAATACACTTTGCTCTCTCAGGACTAGAACCAAATCCAGTACACAATGTTGCTTCTGTAGGAGAAGTGTGGGTGGCTGAAAAAGATCAGTGAACGGACACAAATGGTGTGTGTGTGTGGGGGGGGGGGGGGGGGGGCAGGTACAAAGTGCCGGGGCCTGGGTCTGCCTGTGTGGTGGGAGGAGAAGCCATTGGTCTGGTGTGGCCATGCTTCCTTCTGCAACTATAGAAGGGGGCCCAAGAAGTTGCTGTACAGGGGCCAGAAATACCTCTTGGCAACCCTTACTCCAGGACCATCAGCAGAAGCAGGCAGACATTGATGCGAGGACGGCTTGAGAAATTGAAGCATTCTCTCACTTTTTTCTTACCTCCTCTATTCCTAGATACACCTATCCCTTTTGGCTTACCATCCTTATCTTTTTTTTCTCTTCTACTCAATCTTTCATACCACATTCTCTTCTTCTACATTTCTCCTGCATCCTCACGGATCACATATGGTCTCATCCCGACAGCTGGACAGCTCCTGTACCAGTCTCTGTAGAAACTGGATGAGAAGAAAATAGAAGAGAAACATACAGAGCTGGAGAAGAGGCAAATAGTGAAAGTTGTCACATTACATCTCTATATAAGAACTACAAACCTGAACTTTTATATTAAAAAAGAAAGTTTAAATTTATTTCCAACATTTTACGTTTCTCAAAAAACTGCTGTCTGACAGAAACCTCAGTCTGCCCAATTATAAACTAGGACATCTTAATTTTGCACTGAAAAACTGGCACACCCATGTGAGAGGTTGCTCTGACCATAGTATGCATCCAATACGTCCTTATAAAAATCTATTCCCTCCTGTCATGTTAGTTTGGACACAACATGGGGTAAAGGCAATAATGTCCGATTTTTTCAACTCTACGCTATTCGACAAGTTTGCAGTAAAAATTTAAAGCAGCAATGGCTTTAAAGGCAAAACAATGCCTTTAACGCCATCGTCGCTTTCAATTTTCAGTGCAAACTCGCAGAATAGTGGCAAGTTGAAAAAAATTGGACATTAATACATTTACCCCCAGGAGTCTGAATTACAGGAAAATTGTAATTCCAAAAGATTTCTAGGGGGTGGGCTGTCCTAGAACACCTGGGATGTACAGGAGTTGTATTGTTGACACACCCTAGCTTGGAGATATACACATTTATACACACACACACACATACACATACATACACAGATACAAGAGATGCTCAGGATCGAACACACCCGAGTACCGAGCTGAGCTGGCTTGGTACTTTTGCGCACCTTCGGAATTGAAAACAAGGCAAAATGTCATAATTACTTCATCAGATCTCGCAAGTTTTGTATTCTATAAGTACCGCCCTCCACGGCGAACCAACGCCATTTCACAGAGGGACACAGAAGGGGTAGCACAGTTCTTGGCAGTCTCTAGTGCTGTTGGGCAGCGTCATAGGTAGAAAATAAAGAGGAGGGGTAGCAGTGTTCTTCAAAGTCTCCAGTGGCATTCAGGAGAGCTCCATTGCTTAATTGCTAATTGTCATTGCTGAAATAGAAATAATAGGGTTGGCAGTGTTTTTCAAAATCTGCAGTTACATTGAACTGTGTCATAGCTCACCCAGAAATAGGAGAGGTGGCAGTGTTTAGTGCCGAAACAGAAATTCAAATAATAGGGCTGGCAGTGTTATTAAAAATCTTCAGTCACATTTTTCTGTGCCATAGCTCATACAGAAACAGGAGGGGTGGCATTGTTCTTGTCACTCTCCAGTCTCAGTTATGATGATACTAATCCCCCTACCTCATGTGCTAAAGCCTATGTTCAAGTACATAGTGGTTTTCAGTCAGGGAAACAAAAATGTAAATAAAAAGCTTGTACCTTTTTAAAGAAAAAACACCTTTCTAATAAAGGTGAAAGGTTACTGTAGAAAAACATAAAATTGTCAACATGTCATTCTACCCAAAATATTACCAAGCATACCAGCATCAGGTAGCTCCCTTCTCTCAGCTAGAACTCAGCACATGCAATCTACACTGTCATCATATTCACCCTCATCAGTGTGTACATCATCCTCATACAATACTAATTAATCCCCGCTGGAATCCACCATCTCAGAAGTTTGTGTACTTTGATGTAATTACCAGTAATGGCCTTCCTCATTGAATTTGTAGTTCATTTTACGGAAAAACTGTCACGATTTTTGGACAATTCCTTTAGACCAGGCCAAATGTCAAAACACTGGGTGTCTTGGGAAAGCTAAGTTTTTTCCTAGCAGTAATTTCCAGAGAAACTGAAGGAGGAGACGTAATTGTGTCATGTACCACTTGAGCTGTCAGCTTGCTGACGAGGAGCTCATTGCATCTGTTGAGATCTGGGTCAGTTGGAAAGAAAGAGAAGACATAGCTCTTAAACCTAGGATCCAGCACAGTTGCCAAATTGTAATGATTCGATTTCAAGATGTTGATAACTCTTGGATCCTGGTGAAGCGAATAAAGTACTTAATCTACAAGACGAACATAATTAGCAGAATTGCTTTGTTTCATTTCCTCCTTCAATTTCTCTTGCTGCTTTTCAAAAAATCTAATTAGGGGAATCATTTGACTCAAGCTAACAGTGTCTGCACTTTCTTCACAGGTGACTACTTTGAGTGGTTTCAGCACCTTGCACAACACAAAAAGTATTCTGCACTGCGCTGGACTAAGTGCATTCCCCCTAAATTCTATTATTCTTGCAGCTGCTGCATTCTCCTACATGCTGTTGCAGAATACCGAAAATTACCCTAAATATTTCGGGACACAGACATGGGTGCCTTGGAAAAATTATGGTGACCCTAAGGGTGCCTCGAGCTGAGAAAGTTTGGGAACCACTGGAGTAAAGGATGTCTGTTCAGCAAAGGAGGAAAGAACATATGTGATACCTTATCTGAAGGCGCATGTTCGTTGGAAACATTGTAAGCATATGTCTTATGGGGACAAGGTGGATTACAAAACACTTGGAGTTTTTTCTTATTTGGTGTTATTTCTACTGGTTATCACATGGTGTCCATATGGGATTTTTTTTATTTCATGTATTTGAAAAGTGTTCCCATTTGAAAAGAACATACTACACTATATACATTTCTCTCGAGTTTCAGTGAGAAAAAAAATCATTACATTGATGTTTGGTGTAGAAAAGGACATTGCCTCAGACTGTGACGCGTTTTAAGATTGGCGCCTAATGTATGTACACAAATCTTTGTTTATATCTTGTTCGAAATGAGGAAAGTAAGAACCCTTTTCTAGTGTATATATTAGGAAGAAGATCAAAACACCGCTGATAGTATCTAATTTTTATTTTATACTTCTTTCCAATTTGTTGAGAGGAGAACAGGCTATCAAAGTCATTAAGACCCTAATGCAGTGGTTCCCAAACTGTGCTCTGCTGCTACTTGGGGTATCATGGCTATCTCACAGGGGTGCCATGGCTAGGGCCGGTGGTAAGCAAGGCAGAGGACTACTTGGTAATTATTTTGACCGAGGGGTGCCTTGAAAAAAAAATAGAGACACCCTAATGGTGCCTCGAACTGAGAAAGTTTGGGATCCATTGCCCTAATGGATGATAAAGGAAGCCTTGTTTATAAAGGGGATGACATAGTGAATACTCTGCTTCATTTTTAAAGTGCACTCTATAAACAGTGTACCATAAATGAGAAGAAGATAAAGACATTCTGGGAAAGCGCTAGATTGCCGCAACTAAATAGGCAACAGGTTGAATCACTAACCTCCCCTATCCTAGCAGAGGAGGTTCATAAAGTTATAAAAACCCTAAACCAGGGAAAAAGCCAGGACCTGATGGGGAATTTTATAAGATTTAACTAATAGGCTTTGTAATACTTTACAAGACGTTTTCACCACCATAATACTAGAACAATCTGTACCAGCTTACTTTAATTAGGCAACTAGCAAAGTTCTACCAAAACCATGCAGGGAGATGATATTACTAGAGTCTTGTAGACCAATATCGCTCTTAAATGTGGGTTACAACTTTTTTTTACAAACATATTGGCTAAAACAGTCAAAATGATCCTCCCTACATCACTAACAAGGTGCAAACTGGCTTTGTGTGGGGTCACTCAGTGGTAAACATCAGAAAGCCTTAATCTTGTGCTGTTGCTAGATGCTGAAAAGCATTTGACATTGTAACATGGGATCACTTATTTGCATCCCTGGAGAGATTCGGTTTCCCATAGGAATTCATACAAACTTTTAAAACCCTTTACTGTAATCTGGTAACGGGAATAGCAAGTAATGGTTTCTTCTCATCCATTATTACAGGTGCAAAGGGGGACATGACAGGGTTGCCCTCTCTGGTCTTCTGGTGTAGAACCTATAGCTATAGCCTTGAGAAACTGTTGAGATGATAAAGGAATTAAGATGGGTGCATTAGAGAATCAATTTAATCTTGTAAGAAAAGGACGTTCCTATAGTATTCGGTCCATGTATTCCAGGCACAAGATAATTTATTCAGAGTATTATAGATAATGCTAAAAATATGTTCCATGTAATAGATTTGCCAAGTTTTATTGACAATAGAAAGAATAGGGGCATAATTCTCTTCTTATATAATGCGATCTGACATTTTGTGGTGCTTACAATATGGGTTTTTAAACTGTGTGTGTGTTTAGGGACATCTAGAATGTTACGGGGCAGTAGTGAATAAGACAGAGTGTTTGGTAGATTTACATTGGTGATGTTTGCAATTAAGCGGTGCATTTCTTTCCAGAGAGAGACTATTTTTGGAGTACCGTCATTACCACAAAGATACAAAAAAAGTGGTGAGGTATTTGGTGTCTTGACCCCTAGAGATTACATACTATAATCCCAATGATAATATAACTTATGGGCATTTGCTACTCTTAATGCAAATGAAAACTTAGGGGTATATTTACTAAACTGCGGGTTTGAAAAAGTGGAGATGTTGCCTATAGCAACCAATCAGATTCTAGCTATCATTTATTTAGTGCATCCTACAAAATGACAGCTAGAATCTGATTGGTTGCTATAGGTAACATCTCCACAATTTTCAAACCCGCATTTTAGTAAATATACCCCTTAGAGAAATTAATTCCAATTTAGTCCCCATTCCTCAGGGTCACAAGCTTCTCCCATATCCTCCTCCTATTTAAGCTCACGCAGATTACTGGGGGTTGTTTATATTTTAACATCAGGCAATAAAAAGTAAATATCAGGCTCTCACTTGCTAAATTATTTCATATATGAAGGTTGAATACATTACTTATGTACAGTTTAATTATTATTTTAATTAACTTATATTTTTAAGCTACTGTCTCAAGTGGCGCTGATATAGGACAAAACTCTCAAATGATAAATCAAGGCATGTCAGTTATGCTTGCTGTGACATCACTGTCAATGGGATGTTAGCAATCTGTCGACAATGAACCTATCAGTGTCAGACTGTCGAAAGAGAGAAATGTTGACGTTGAGTCTGTCTACGTGGTTAAAATGACGACATTGTGACTATCGACAGTTTGTAAAGTCACAATATCATCTTTCAAACGGCAATACCACCGTCGGACCCACTAGTACAATACAGAAAAAAACAAAAAAAGCCATACATAAATAACAATTAAAAAAGCAGCTTGCCCGCCCAAACAGCTTAACCCTAGTGCTGCCAGCCTAGGCTGATACTAGCAGATTCAGGGGGCCAAAAAGCGTGGGGTTCCCCCAATTTTACTAGTACCAACACTAGGCTTTGCTGGTGGCACTATAGCAGGGATTGGATTCCCTTGGAAGCTGGGGTTCGCAACAAATCAAAGTGGACCCGTTCTAGTGGTACCAAGCTGCATGCTGAAAGTACTAGAGTTCTTTCCACACCCTTGGGCGATGGGTGTGGGGTAATAAAAATATTTTATAGTAAAAACACCATTTTGGCCTTGGTGTACTACAGGTCTCAGCAAGACCAGGTTGCCATTAACAGTTCGGGCATGCTGGTGCTTGTAGTACTACAAGCACCAGCATACTCATGACTGCCAGGGCAGACTTGGGGAACCACATGTGCCAGCATGTACAGGCACCCACACTCCGCTGGAACCTGTAATGCACCAAGACAAATTGTACCTTTCAATGGATTAAAGATCGCCAGTAGAGGTTAATGATCTGTCATTATGGTGAATCTCCTGCCATAGAGGTATTGATTAAAATGTTTCTCACCCCAGACCAGACTCAATGCTCCTCTCTCTATCTGAGCATAGATGTGTTAGACCTGAGATAGTGCCCTGGAGGTTAAAAGCCATTTTCTTTTTCCTTTTCATCCAGCATGATAGGTGACATTATGGCCCCTATCCTGTATGCTAATGCAACACAAGCCAATTTAACAGGAAGTAAGGGATTGTAGTGGGTCAGCACAGTGTCTTATGGGGTCAGTTTTGACTTTTGAAAACATTGCTCACATTCCAACGACCATTTTTGTTGGCTCTGCAAAAATTAAAGTAGGGTATGGAGTACCATAGCTAGTTGTGGTAAGAAACTGTGATAGTAATTAATGAATCCCAGGAAGGATCACAGCCGAGAGACATTTTTTCGGTTGTGGGGCTTTTAGCACTGCAGTGATCTTGTCTTATCTTTTGTGAAGTCCATTTGCATCAATTGTATGCCTGCAGAATGTGACGGATATTTTAATGAACTCATATTTGTCTTGTTTGTCTGGCAGAACATATTGTTCAAGCCTCTGTGGGACTGTTGTGGGATACTGTAGATGTTCCACTTCAGAGGCACCCATTACAATGATATTATCCCCGCACACCCTGTAGAACTTGATCCATGGCTCACTGCCAGATGGCTGGTGCACAGGCGATGGCCAACACCAAACTATTATCTCACTAGAAACCTTTATGCTTTTTAATGTTAAGAAGAGATTCATCCTTCATCCTCTGCCAGATCAATTCTACAGAACCTTTGACCACTTGCCAAATTTACAAAGATGTCTTTGATTCGTGGCAAGGGCTTGGTTTTTAAAACAGGGTTGACAAAGGACTCCAATCCACTTTAGACAATATACCTTCTCTCTTTATAAATTTTCTAACTCTGCTTCTACTCTTGCTCTAATGGTATAGGGTACAGGATGTGCATTATTAAAGTTAGGGGAGGCTACTTCTATAAAACAAGTTTCCCTTTAATACGTTTTAGGGTCCCAATTTCTTCTTGGAAGACAGGTGCTGTCTGTTTAAGGACTGTGCCCAGGGTCAGGGGGAATAGAATGTGAGGAAGTCAAACTTTTTATTGAGCCCCAATTTAGCAGGAGTTTCTGCAGCCATTCCCGTCCCCATAGCGCAGGCCCCCCTTTATTAACAATAAACAAGTCCAGTATAGACCACTGTTTATTATATTGAACTGTTATGGGCAATACTCCAAGTGGAACTAAAATAGTGTCCCCTTGGCGCTCACAAACAGAGTGTAAATTATTCTATAGATATTTAAGCCTTTTATTTAGTATAACAATAGGTTGCAAGTTGCAACCTGCATATGCATACACAGACGTTGTATATGCTGTAACGTGTGTTAATATGAAAACACATGCACAAAATCCATAGCAGGATGAATATATATGTGCAATTTATCATCTGCTCAAGAATGTGCTGGAGGAATTTGCCAAATTGTGCATTGGTGTCATTGCTTCTGTGCAAGCTTTTTGTGCTGGTAGAAGAGCTGTAGCAATTAAAGCCATTTTATTTAAACACTAGATGGTCTGACATCAAACATAATAGCTTTGTACTGCACAAGCACTTTGGACCACTTTACAGCATCTGTGTCCCACCTCCAGAGACTATGGGCCTGATTCATGTTTGGACGTAGAATGATTTGCTTAGTGTATCTTGCGTGATTCCCCATGCTCATGCAAAGAAATAAACATTATGCCACTGAGTGCAACTGAACAGCAGCAAACAGCAAATAACAATAACAAGGAAACACATGCACTTCAATGCAGTATAATTATACTTTCTACATGCGGCCAGTTTGGCGTGAATAAGGTGGCAACAATGGGATATATGCTGGTGGGCACGGCTTAACAGCAGGGGAGGCACAATCCCTGCTGTCTAGTGGTGGTTTGGATGGCAGGGCTGGGTGCCTAGAAGTGATAGCCTGAAACTCTTTGCCTTCCTCCAAGGCTCTGAGCCTTTATACAAAGGCTCTAAGCCTGACTTATGTCAATTGCAGGACAGGCTCCAAGTCTGAATTTAGAGTGGCTTAAGTTTGAACAAATGTGCCCCCAAAAAAATAAAATGAATACACACAAGAGCCACTGGCCTTATGCCAAACTAGCTGATCCATGGGCCTTGTGCCCAACAGTTGTGTGGCACTAATAAACAGTATGTAAACCATACTTTCCTGGTCTGTGCAGCAGCCGGACTCTTCTCCACACCATCCCCTCTTATTCCAGTCCTTCCATATGATGGCACCTCTTCTCCTGTTTGGCAGTGCACTTGATTGAAGAAGCTCTGTCCTCTTCTGTCTGCTTAGTCTGGCTCCTGTTGCTTGAAGAGGGTCCTTCCTCTTCAGTCCCTGACAATTCTCTGTTCTTCTTTGCAGCGCCTTCTGTAATGGTCTCCACAGACCACTTCTGGGGCCTATCAATACGCTGCACCGCGAATGGCTCACTGTGGCACTAAATATAAATGGCGGATGGCAAGTTGCTCACCATCCTGGCCATTTATTAACTGACAGAGAAGATGTTCAGATTTGCGGTTACCAATGCTGGGGAGAGTCAGACCAGTCTTACCTGCGCTGGTCTGATAAGTTGAATCCTCTTATTCTTGCCTCCTGAATGACTACGGCCCTGCCCTCATCATGGGCACAGCTCCAGGGGCACTCTGGGGAGACACTGCTACAGGACCACCAGAAGCTCCAACTCTGGGTTTCTTCCCCTCTCCCTTTTTGTCTACCTTTTGTACCTGCCCACCCCCAGGGGTCAGAGACTGCCTGACCCCTGCAATCCTTCCTTCCCAACAACTAAGCTTGTAAAAATAAATAGAATAAAAACCATGTTCTCTTATTGTGAGATATGGGGCTGATCAAGAGGTGGGTGCAAATGCCCTCAGATAATAGCATTAGAGATGCAGGTTGACAGGGTTAGTAGTAAATGCTAAAGTTGCATTAACCTATTTGCATGCAATATAATAATATAATGAAGAATTAGATAGACAGCAAATATTGTCTAGACATGTATTAAATATTATGAAAATAGAATTTCCATATAGAATGGAATTAAACACAAATAAAAATTAAAAACAAATCTTTTATTTTCCCCTTTAAAATCAAATGTGAATTTTCATTTCTGCAGTCCACATGGAAATGTCACTGAAGTAATACGTATAGACGGCCACAACACTACTCAGCTACTGATTAACGCACTCAGCAGCCAATCCAAAGCGGCTAGATAGTGCTGGAGATTTTCATTATCATTGCGTACCATAGTAACAGCCCACCAGCACCCGCAAATTATGCCTCCTAAATATCATGTCTGCGGATGCGTCCATGTCTAATGCAGCAATTACATGAACACACCCTTACTGTACTCTGCTCACCCTTGTCCGTCACCAGTCTGCCTCTCCAGGCATGAGGAGTTCCAAGTTACTGATACAAAATAATGTATACTTGTCTACTTTCTCATAGCTCTTTCCGGGAGAGGGGTGTGACTGGAGGGAGGGGGCGAACGCGTGCCAAATGCGTCATTTTGGCCCCGCCCCCATGCCGGAAATGCCGCTTTGTTGCGGAGGGCAGGGCCAAAATGATGTGATTCACCACGAATCGCGTCATTTTGGGGTGCCAGTAGCAGGATTCGGGAGATTTGCCAGCTCTCCCAGGAGTCTGTGAGACCGACCCGAATTTGGGGAGTCTCCCGGACATTGCGGGAGAATTGGCAAGTATGAAATATTGTAT